>NC_090265.1:274258809-274892976 GCF_040414725.1 Anabrus simplex
CACCGCTCGTCTGCCGTCTCTTATTAAAGTTAAAAACTTTTATTTTATAACCACCTATTCAATACAAAGATAATGCACTCAATTATTTATAAAATAATCATGAGGTACATTGGTTAATAGGACATGTTTCGTTCGTCTTTGCGAATATCATCAGCTATAAATAACAAAGCCTAAGGTCAGGGCCCTGAGTTTATTTAAATGGTTAAAAATGTCGTTATATTAAAAGTATGGTAAAATTGTGATAAAAGTAGTTGTATAGTATTAAAATTAGACTGTAACATAGTATAACGATTAGCATCAAGAATTTTTCATAAAGTACAATGAATATTGATAATCTGAAAAGTAAAAACAATCATAAGGGTTATCAAATTAGAAAAGATGTAATAGTAGACATTAAAAAGACTTCGATGTTTGAAGCGTGGATTAATTGTAGAGTTGTTGGGTATAAACTTGAAGTTTGAAATCTGAAAAGAAAAAAAAATGGAAGAGGGGAGTAGTGTTTAAAACGAGAATAAAAAGGGGGATGGAAATAGTAAAAGGGGAAAGCTTACCCATTAGACTGGTGAAGATATTTGCTAGCGGTAACAGCGTGAATAGGACAAGGCAGGCCACTTGTTATTGCCTCTAGTGAATTGTGTTGGGTTGAGACAGATAATATTGTAGGCACTAAAGTATGTCCATATGTGACGCGTGGATAATGTTGAAAGCATGAACTTTAAATTATTTAAAACTGAAAAGAAGAAGAAAAAAGGAGGAATTGAGGCCATGTTAAGACGAAAATTAAAAGGGGAAGAAAGAGAAAATTGAAAAATAGTAGAATAGATTATCAGGCAATGAAGACAAAACTCATTCTAGATATTTTTTTTTTTTTGCTAGGGGCTTTACGTCGCACCGACACAGATAGGTCTTATGGCGACGATTGGATAGGAAAGGCCTAGGAGTTGGAAGGAAGCGGCCGTGGCCTTAATTAAGGTACAGCCCCAGCATTTGCCTGGTGTGAAAATGGGAAACCACGGAAAACCATCTTCAGGGCTGCCGATAGTGGGATTCGAACCTACTATCTCCCGGATGCAAGCTCACAGCCGCACGCCTCTACGCGCACGGCCAACTCGCCCGGTCTAGATATTTTATAAATAATTGAGTGCATTATCTTTGTATTGAATAGGTGGTTATAAAATAAAAGTTTTTTTAAAGCCTAAAAAAAAAAAGTTTTTAACTTTAATACATTATCTTCAATACGGTCTAATTATGAGATTTATCACATGCCGTCTCTTAGCCGATAAAATACACGATGATATACTGTACTACCATCTTTTGGTTCCGCGTGGAACTTTGTAGAATCCAGATACTATTTGACAGTCAGTCAAAAATCTGTTATTTAGATGACAGTGCAGCCGTCAGCTGTCTACTCATGCACACGATAGCTTGAGCGATAGTAAACAAACATGGTCGCCATGTGCTCTTCCAGTCATATATATGTCAGGCAACACACAAAACCACAGTAATTTCGCACCTCTGCTCCTAATGAATATATCTAATAGCATTTCACGATGCCTAAAAGTGAACTGACGATGGTCGGTTTGTGTACCGTAACCCAACATGTACCTGATGCTGACGGCTGGCACAATTATAAATCAACAGAACCAGATTTCAAGAAATCACTATTTACAGTAGTTTCAGCCTACGAACTACTGTGAGGTATGAAACCAGAGGCTGAATAGAGTTTTTCAATTGCTTTTTAGCGATAATTTGTACACTGAAATTATTAACGAAACCAATCGGTATGCGATAACAATAATAATAATAATAAAAATGCAAAATAATTTGTCTTAAATTCCACAATTTTCTTTTATTTGCTCCAGTATAGCTTGCTGTAAATGTATACAGCCTAACTACATCATTTAAAAGCAAGTGCTATATCCAAAATCGTGAGAGATGAGTACAGGTCATATATGATAAAAATTTACATTTAAAATTCAAGTAGTAGAGACAACACAGAGAACTTTAATTCGAGGGGTAAGGGTTAATAAGTTCATGTCTATCACCTTTTGATCGCCATAAGACCTATCTGTGTCTGCGCGACGTAAAGCCCCTAGCAAAAAAAATCACCTTTTGAACAGATTCTTAAAAATGAGAATGTTTTAGCTGTAAAAACTACAATGTGCACCATAATGGGTGTATACTTCCCACCAGACACCCATGGAAGTATCATAATAGAGGAATGTAGCACAGCCTTCAGAAACAAACAAGAATAAGCTCTTCATAATAATTGGTGATATGAACTGTAGAATAGATTATCAGGCAATGAAGACAAAACTCATTCTAGATTTCCTATAAACAGAGGGTTTGAACCGTCTTAATGATCCAGAGAAGAAAACATACTTCTCACATAACAGGAGCAGCACGATAGACCTCGTCTTCTCAAACATAAAGGAACTCAACCTCAAGAAACAGATTGTTCTCAAAGACGTAATTGTCAGGAAGCACTTACCAGTAGAGACGACCATCATAGGCAGAGGATGCGTTGGGGTTTTACACTCACGACAAGAGATGAATTTGAGGATGATTGATAACGTCCTAGCTGAGGAATTAACGAGAACACCGGATCTCAGAGAGGATATGTTTGGGAAATCTGAATGAAGCAGTACATATCATAGAAAATATGCTGGATAACTCAAAGGTAACAGAATGATCAAAGAGCTAAACCACGGTTCAATGCTGCTTGCTACTAGGCAAGGAGGAATGCATTAGGTGCTCTATATAAAGTGACCACATTTCAAACAGAAACAAACGTACAAACATAATCAACACTAAGGAGACTTTACAAGAAGGTGATTAAAAAAGCCAAGGAAGCATTCCAGCATATAACCGAAGTTAAATTGATAGAAAGAGCAGAACAAAATCCCTACAGGGTTCTGCAACCAAGGCAACCAAAATTCCCAAGGCCCATGACAATGGAAACGTGGACATCACATTTCAGTAAGGTACTACAGGCCAAGGACTCCAGACCATCCAAGAAGAACGACAATAACATTACCATTACCTGGCTGTTCACAGAAGACGAGGTAGAGGAGGCAATCTGGAAAAGTAAAGACCACAAGGCTTGTGGTCCAGGTAACTTATTCAATGAACACTTGAAACAGAGCATTACAGAGCTCAAAGCAGCATGGACGTCTGTCATGAATCAATGCCTCATAAGAGGATGCATTCCAGACAGACGTAGATACGCCACACTAAAGGTACTATACAAGGGGAAAGGAAATCTTGAGAACCCACATGCTTACAGGGGTGTTGATTTAGAATGCATTCCATTTAAAATACTAAGCTCCTTGAGAAAAGACTAACAGAACTTGTGGACCACGTAATACCGGAAGAGCAATTTGGGTTTCGAAGGAGAAGATCTAGCCTACTCTACACGCTGGTCAGTGCTTACAAAATGACATACTAAAAACAACAAGGAGACAGAAGCAGAAAATACAGGTTCCTTTCATCGACTTCTCAAAGGCCTCTAAATTGATCAACAGAACATTACTGAAAGAAAAACTCGAGCCGCTTATTGGAAGTGATAATGCCCTATTTGTTCCGATACGAAATATACTTGCAGAGAACTATGTACAAATTGATGACAACTTGATAACGTCCTGGTATAATTTTTCCTTCCGCAGCCCAGAGTTTTTAACATTATAAGGAAGCGAAAAATATAGCAAATCGTACTTGGAATACCTTTTAGAGAAGAGATGTGTTCATTGCGATGTCTAGAAACCAACTAACCCGCCTCCCGAAGTACATTTACTTTCATAAACTAATAAGAGCAGCACGCGCCATCGGCCATGTCTAAAGTAACTACTTGCAATCTCATTGGTCAACGTGAACAGAATGTGACATCATTGCTATCAATGCTGATAAATACACTGCGTTACCAAACCCAGCTGAATAAAAGCACAAAGAAAAAACACCATGTAAAGGAAACAATGTGAAATACACAGAAGCAGTAATTTAATACTTACGTTAAATGGTCTTGTTCAGGTTCTAATCCTAACCGTCCGCACGTCCAGACTAATCGTGTTTTGACACGAAACAAGAGGCCTAAGGCCACTTTGCGGCCCCAGACCAACCGTGTTTCGACACGAAACCAGAGGACTAGGGCCGCTTCGTGGCTTCTAACGAAACTAGGGCCGCTTCTAACCATCCAGACCAATGGTCTTGACCACGGCAAGAATCCTAACCGTCCAGACCAATCGTCTTGTCCACGGCAAGAATCCTAACCGTCCAGACCAATCGTCTTGTCCACGGCAAGAATCCTAACCGTCCATACCAATTGTCTTGTCCACGGCAAGGATCCTAACCATCCAGACCAATCATGTTTCCTCACGAAACTAGAGGCCTAGGGCCGCTTCGCGGCTTCTAACCGTACAGACCAGTGGTCTTGTCCAGATCCTATCGTAACCGTTCGCACGGCAAGAACCAATCCAGACCAAAGGTCTAACCAATGTAACAATCACCACAACCATCGAAGTACCACTCATTAGTTCCTAAGTAGAGAGGTTGGCAGCGCTGAGCGCCTCTTGACAACATCCTTCCCGAGCATGTAAACAAATGACAGCCGTTCCGTGCGCAGCTGAATGTAGCGAGTGCTGGCCTGCGGAAGGTAAAATTAAAATGAGCTCAAAGCAGCGTGGACATCCGCCATGAATCAATGCCTCATAAGAGGATCCATTCCGGACAGATAGAGATACGCCACACAAAGTACTATACAAGGGGAAAGGAAATCATGAGAACCCACATGCTTACAGGGGTGTTGCTTTAGAATGCATTCCATTTGAAATACTAAGCTCCTTGAAAAAAGACTAACAGAACTTGTGGACTGTGTGATACCGGAAGAGCAATTCTGGTTTCGAAGGAGAAGATCTAGCCTACTCTACACGCCGTTCAGTGCTTACAAAATGACATACTAGAAACAACAGGGAGACAGAAGCAGAAACTACAGGTTGCTTTCTAAAGGCCTCTAACTTGGTCAACAGAACATTACTGATAGAAAAACTCGAGCCGCTTATTGGAAGTGATAATGCCCTATTTGTTCTGATACGAAATATACTTGCAGAGAATTACATACAAATTGATGACAACTTGACAACGTTCTTTCCGATAGATCAAACAACAGGACTGCTACAGGGGGATCCGTTGAGCCCAATCCTGTTCAACAGTGACCATGGACGCAATCAGGAGAGTAGGTGCGGAGAATGTAAAACTTTATGTCTATGCGGATGATATGGCAATTGCGTCTTCGTCCAGTGATGATCTACAAACAGCTTTTGATGGATTAGTGGAATGGGCAGGTAGAAACGATTTACAGCTGAATGCAAGTAAAACTTGCTGACGAGGAGGGAAATTTACATTAAAAAACACTATTATAAATCTGCGGAATCTATCAGTGGATATAGCGATGAAGGTCTTTAAAGTGAAGATCTCACCAATATTGAGTTACGGTCTACATCTAATATGGGACCCTCTTACCAAGAGTAATTTAAGAGATTTAGAGAAGACTAAAGCCGTTTATCTAAATAAAGTTCTAAGTATATCGAAATTTACTCCCTGACGATTAGCATACGAACTAGTAAGACAAAGGTTCTTCATACATAGAGGACCTGCAAGAGTGAATGCTACTATATTCTACACCTGCCTACAACAGTGTTCTACAAGAACTTCGGGTCCGGTACACAAGCGGGCTATCTCCAGTTCGGGTCTCAGAAATTTTTTAACCTAAAGGGCGAATAGCAAAAATTCGGACTTAGTTTTCGGATATTAATTCCCTGTCTCTCTCTTACACCCTGTGACGTCAAGTATGACATCACCCCTCCGTCACCAAGTAAACATGGTCTCCATGTGCTCTACCAGTCCTATATAGTGCCTTCTTCAGTGTTCTATATGGCAGGTAATAATAAAAAACCTAGTATTTTCGCACCTCTACTTCTTCCTTGTACCCTAATGAACATATTTAACAGCATATGACGGCGCCTACGAGTGAACTAGCGATAGCCGGCTTGTGTACCGTAACCAGAACTTCATTCAAAGGAAAAGGAAATATGGAGCATGTTTTATACCACAGATGCCATGATGACTCAAGATTGAAGACAATCAAATTATGAGCTACGACATGTCAACATGATTTGCGGTACATGGCTACCACCACGGAATATGCGACAATACGAAACATCATAATCCGCAGGAGGATTGTATGTGTCGGCTGTGCAAGAATAATTACGATCGCTATGAAAACGATGACAGCACCTTACACTGGTAACGGCCACTACATGCATGTCGAAAACTGGTACATAAGCCCAGATCTTTTTGAGTATCTACACAAGAAACATCTCATATTCCCAAGAAAAACAAGTTGGTTGTCTTGGTTTCAAGCATGCACCACAATGGAAAAGTAAATCATGAAAGTGGAAAACCAGAAAAGAATGAGTTTTATAATGTATCAAAGGGAGGCATTTTATTGTTTTAATGCTTGCTGGACATTCCATGCATTAAAAGTCGCGTCATCTTCAAGGCTTCTAATGTAGCTTAGGAGTTTAACTGAATCGCCGCAGTTACAAAAAAGCGTTGGAATGGGGCTCGTACAAAACATCAAAATAAGAGCAGAGTGTAAGAACTTGCCAAGAGAGCTTCGTCACACCGTGTGTACTCTGGCCACCAGGCCAAGTGACAGGCGACCCAGTCCCAGATGAGGGCAGAACGTAAAGTAAAAGATGCTCTTTGTGCCCTCGTTCGCAAGACAGAAAGACCCCATAGGGGCCTACGTGTGATAAGTGTAGTAGGAGTAAGGCACATTCTCGCACCATATTCACATTTGAGGACTGTTCTGAAAAGCAGTAAATTGTGCTGCTTGTGAAGCAAGTGAAGATATGGACTGGAAGTGTGTCTAAAACATGCCTGCCATTTTTTGCGCCACTCAATATTTATGTCATTACTACTCATTTACTGCAAATTTGGTGTATTTACTCCAGTAATTGTGTACAGTTTCACTGTCATTACAGATACTCTGGGTTCGGGGCAGATGAATGTAGGGATGATCTTATTTCGAAAAATGTACATCTTGTTTCAAAATTACATGACGGTTCAAAAAATATAGCCTATTATTTTTGCTGTCTGTTCATAATCATGAATGTGCAGAGTGTTATAGTCAGTTTCAGCCTATAATAACTACGTACACTGTCACAAAAGTAATTGTGTTGCCAAAAAGACACTACTATTTATATATTAATGAACTGGACACTAGTATTTGAGGGTTAAAATGGTTTAAGGCCACCTGCAAGCACTCTGCAAGTCTGTCCAAAATTCGACCATAACTACCAAGAGATAGAAAATCTACCAAAACTGTATGGGAATGCGCAACAGCATAGAATAAATCCTAAGATCTGCTATCAAATGATACGATGCGAAGCCTGAATCGTTATGATAATGTAAAAGTACCCACCCACAAGAAATCACAACCACAGAACATGGCTAAATACAAATGGAAGTAGCCCTTTATTTCTCAGAAAATTTATCTCCTATTGAACTAAGAAGAGTAGAACAACTTTTAGGCTACGCACTTGATGTTAGCACACCAACATAACCTCCAACAAAACAAACATGATCTGGATCAGATACGAAATCTCAAATATATTCCAATGATGCGCCTGATCTTCATCCCTGAAGAGTAACGAAAATGGCATCAAAAACGATCACTTACCGAACTATTCCAAAGTTAACGTGTCTTGCACAGGTATAAGAGTATAGAAACAGTAATCTCTGCACGCACGTCTAGTCGAATTGGAATACTAAACGAAGAAAAACGATGATGATATTTTGAAATCTAAATTTGCATGGTCTTAGTACATAATTGGTATGTGCTCAAAATCATCGTATTTACAAACCCTGACCGATATAATTAAAGAAAATGCATTTATTAATGTCGCTAAGTCAACGACTTCGACCGTTAACAACACCACTGCGAATCCATTCCAACTCGCACATTTGAAGCTCGTCCCTCTTACAGCAGTTGAGCAGTGAAGTGAACGGGGCAAATTGATTGGTCGTTTCCCAACGTCCTTTGGTTGTGGACCACCACGTGACCAAATTTTCATGCAATCACCAGATAGACGTAGACGAGTATTATTTAAATCAACATATGTGTTGTCAAATTCATATTCGTATCCTCTTTGTCATATTCTGTGAAACTTATGACCTAAAAGTATTTTCAACCAAAATTCGTATACAATCGTTGAAGGTAAGCATGAGTGTTTCTCTTTACATTGTTAGTAAGAAAATGAATTAATATAATTTGTACCTTATATATATTAATACTTAAAAAGTGTGGTTGTGATGTTTTCATTGCAATAATCTCGTGGCAAAATTCCTTCGTGTAGTAATTTAGGCAATCGATTCAATCTGTTCTGCTTGGCATACTTTTTCATTTATAACTCATATATCGGGAATTTGCTTAAGACTAGGCCTATTGTTTACAAATGGTACCCTAGAGAGAGAGAATTCACAAGGGATAGTTGCCCTAGAACAAGGGGTACCGTACGGTAACTGCATCAGATAGGTAATAATTTTCGTACTATTCATCTTAGGATAAAATAGGCTTATATGTTTTTTTATTTTGAAATTCCGCTGTTGTCCCAGCTATCCCCGATAGGGAAAACTTTATTTTCCTTTACATACCGAATACCGTATCAGTGGTGATTTACCATTGACAACGAATCACGTAAAACATCTAAAATATCTTAGAGAAGAAATTAGCTAAGTGAAATAACATTTCCTTCCCTATTACTTGGCGTCAGAGAATACTAACTTTTCTTATTAATATTTCAGTTTCGTTCATTTATCGAAGTGAAATAAGTCTTCCTCTTCTCATTCTTCCTGGCCTTTTCCCAATTATCTGGGGTAGGCATTAATGGGGATTTGGCCTAATTTTGCGGCCGGATGTCTTTCGTGATGCCAACCCTATATAGACGGTTGTATGCCTATTCACTGTTGCATATTTTTGTGGTTAGTTGTAGTATGACTTGTTGCATGTAAACGAAGATGTGTATTAAGTCTACCACAAATACCCAGTCCCTGTGTCAGAGAAATGAACTGTATGCAGTTAACTCTGGTTTCTTTGAACCAAACCAGTACGCTGACCTTTCAGCTAAGCCAGTCTCTCAAAGTGAGATACTGGATTTCTATAAATTTTGTATTAAGTAGTAAACGGTCAGAATAATATTTTTTAAACCGATGATTGTTTAAACAGATGTTCTTCTTTTCTTCATGGAGCCTCTAAATATTACTTCCTAATTAGCGTCAACCTCTAAAATCTTTTGCTACCCTGTTTTTCCTTCATTCCCACCTAGATATACCTGCTCCCTTCACAAAGCTGCAGGTTGTTCTTATTGGGGCTTCTTAGTTTTTTTCTTTCTTCACCTGGTGGTCCTAGAGCGGAGAGTCTGATTCTGTCTAGCGCCTTGCATTCGAAAAGTATGTGTTCACCTGATTCCTCTGCTTAATTGCATTTCCTACATATGTTGTCTCTTATTACTCCAATTCTATGTAGGTGTTTTTTTCAGATGGCAGTGTCCTGTCAACAGTCCTACTACCCATCTTATATTTTATCTGCTGAGTTTCAACAGTTCTCTAGTATGCTTCTTGTTTGGTCCTTTTATCAGTTCCCTTGCAAACCTGCATCCTGGAGTATTTTTCCACTTTACCATTTGTTTCTTTTGTACCCATTTTCCTATGTAGTGTCGGGCTTTTTTATTGGAAATCCCGCATACAGGTTCTGGGCCTACAAAATGTGTTTCTGTCCTTTTCCTGGCCAGTTCATCTGCCTTTTCATGTCCTTCTATATCTGCATGCCCTGGTACCCATATTATTTTGACAATGTTGTACATTAGAGCTTCAGGAGAAGTGAGTGGCAATACCAGGCAATTCTGGATATTATCTGGACTGCTTCTAGTGCCTTAATGGCTGCTTGGCTGTCTGCAAAAATGAAAATGTTCTTACTCCTATAGTTCATTTTCAGATTTTCTTCAAGACTCATTTCAGCCTGAAAGACTGTAGACGGTCTGCCCAGGCTCATCTGGATTGAGGTCTTCCCTCGTTGATCCCTCCTCCTGTGCCATCCACAGTCTTTGAGCCATCATTCCACCACACTATATAATAATAAGTGAATTGCGCACAAATATGCAAAGAGTTTAATAGTTAATTGTCTTTACTGTATTCGTTGATTGATCTTGGTTCTTTTTTTGCACTTAAGTATGTGGTAGCGATCACACACTTCCTCACATAGAGAGCACACAAACTCGTCGTTCACCTCATGGAATCGCTTAGTCGCACATAGCTTATGGTGGAAGCCATGGACTGCCATCCTTGTAACTACATGTCACTCTTTGTAGTTCGCTTCTGTCCATTTTCACTCCAGCATGGCGTCGGTGGCATAGAATTTGAGCTTGATTTGGGCTCCTTTCATTCTTCTCTCTTCAATTATCTTTGCGCTTTGTCTTGTGAATGGCAGAACTAGATTGATTCTTAGATCCTCGATATAGAATGGTTCTTTACAAAGTTCGTACACTAACCTGGACTTTGTGTTCGTAGGCACACCTAATACTCGCTTTAGAAATCTGGGCTTTTAGTGTCTCTAGAGCCCTAAGGTCAGCCACAGATAACTTTTCCCAAATAATTTCAATGCCATAAGTGGCAGCATGAAATAACTCTAGTGCTGTTTTTAAAGACATTTTTTGGAGGTCTTTAATTCCATATATCACTTTGATGGCTTTATGTACATTCTGTAGGAGTTGATTGTCGTTTGTAAGATTATTCCGAGGTATTTGAAGGAATTCGTTATGTTTAGGTCTCTGTTGTGAAATTTAATTTTGTCCTTTGTTGCAGCTCTTTCTCCTTTTCTGAAGATCATCATTACTGTCTTAGATTCGTTTATCTGCAGATCATTTTCTTCTGCCCTTGTGGCCAGCTTGTTCACTGCTTCCTGAAGGTCTTCCAAGTTGGATGACCCAATTACCATGTCGTCAGCATATATGTGTTGTGATACTGTTTCACTGAATTCTACTATTTTCGATATGTCTGCAGTTGTAATGTTGAATAGTATTGGACTAATTGGGTCACCCTGCATTACTCCATTGGTCTGGTAAATATCTTGGGGAAGAGAGATGCCATCACTTATATTAACTATGTTGTATTCTACGATGTTCTTCAGAAGGACTGTAATGCTACTTTTTTGTTTAGGGCGTCGAAGGCTTTTGTGTAGTCGATGGATACACTATATAATATCTTCTTTTTCAGTATTCCACTTGTTGATATCCCAGTCTTCTTCTTCTTCTTTTTTTTAATTTTATAAATCTGGGTCTCAAAGGGTTTTTCATAGTTGTACTTTGGTATAATATGATCAGAGGGCATGTGTAGAACTTCCTCTGTTATTACTCTGTTAATTTTACAGTGTCCTAGATTGGGTCGTTGTGCGTTCCAGCACTCAGATTGTGCCAATCTATATGAACTCATTGTAGCCTGTCCTTTTATGAAATTGCATAGTAATGCAAGGTCTAGTAAAGTATTCAAGGCTTCTGTCGGCGTAGTTCTCATAGCCCCAGTTATGGCTATATATAATAGGAAAAGCACCCGAAAGGGCATATACAATATGATTACATCAAATTTGAAATTATTCTTTGCTAATTTGCGTGATGCTTTTGGTCCTTTTTGAACATAACGCAATATGGTATTTTTCGCAGCACTTTCCACAGAGCGAACATATGCAATTCCCATTTGGTAGGTGGAATTTCTTATTGGTACATAACTTGTGGTGGAAGCCATGAATGGCTAGTCTTGTGATTGTGTGTCTTTGTTCTCCGTTAGCGTTTGTCCATGATCTGTCTTGCATTGCATCGGAACTGTAAAATTCCAAGTCGATGTCCATTTGTTTCCTTTGTCTAGCAGCTAGAAGTGCCCGGTAAGCATCAGTAGATGGCAGGCTTAGCTTATACCTGATATCCTCTATGAAGGTCTCTTGCTAATTCATAGGCAAGTCTCGATGGTGCATACTTCCCTATTCGCAGGCAGTGCTTTATGAATCTTGCTTTCACGTTTTCAATTCTCTCGAGATTCTTGTACATTAGATTTTCCCATATTAGTTCTGTGCCATATGTTATTATTGGTGTTATTGTGGCGTCGAAAAGAGTCATAGCTGTATTCAGCGATAAGCGATGAAGGTTCTTAAGTCCACATATGTATTTAATAGCCGTTGTTGTCCTTTCTTCCACATGGTAGCTGAATGATCGACCCGTTGTCTGCAGGGTGATGCCTAGGTATTTAAATTTATTAACCACTTCCATCTCTTTGTTGTTCAATAAGAGCGTGTCCTTTGGTGATGCTGTTCCCCCTTTCCTGAATGTCATCTGCGCTGATTTCTTCATGTTTATCTCAAAACCATTCTCCAGTGCCCATTTTGCCAGGGCGTTTAATGTCGTCTGTAATTCCTCTTTGTTGGGGCCTGCTATGACCATATCGTCGGCGTACATCAGGAGGGTCGTCTCCATTGTATTTCGAAGGATATTGATGTTCGCAGTGGCTATGTTGAACACTGTTGGGCTAATGGGGCCCCCTTGTAGTACACCATTTGTCTGACTGATTTTCTTAGATGTTGTTATTCCATCATCTACTACAATGTCATTGTATGTCAAGATGTCTTCTATTATTTTACTAATGTAGTGTGTCTTTCCAATCATGTCTTCGATGTTTTGTAGTACCGGTAGTTGTTTTCTGTCTATGAGATCGAAAGCCTTTTTATAATCAATGAAGACTGCGTAGTATTTTCCCTTGGGCATTCTTAGTGCTGATTCTATTTCGTCCAGAAGAAATTTTACAGCTTGTGTTGTGTTTCTACCCTTCCTGTACCCGAATTGGCATTCTGGTATTTTTGGGTCTACTTCCTGTTCAAGTTTCCTCATTAGTATTTTAGTATAGATTTTGAAGGTGTTATTCTCCAGTGCTATTCCTCTGTATGAATTTGTGTCTTTTGTTTCCCCTTTACCTTTGTATAGCATTTTAATCTTCGCAGTTCTCCAGCTTTCCGGTATTGTCCCTGATTGCAGGCATTTGTTGAAGAGGTTGGTCCATAAAGGAAGTAGTGTTTCCAATGAGTCTTTTAAGATTTCCATGCAAATATTATCTGGCCCAGGGACTTTCTTACTTTTCGCTTTAGTGATGACGTCTGTGATCTCTTCTGGTGTTATCGGTGGTGGATTTTGAGTCCGTTCCTCAGTTATGCTTCTGCACACAGATACATTAATGTCCTGTTGATTTAGTATTTTCTTGAAGTGTTCTTCCCATTCTTTCATCGGTATAACTGTGGCTTGTGTTACATTTCGTTTCCTCAGGGCAATGAACGGGTCTTTCTTTGCTGCTTCTGCGATTCTATTCGCTTCCTCTTCCATGAATGCAGTTTTCGTTTCCTTCAAAAGTTGCTTGTAATTTCTCCTCTTAGTTGCATAGGTTTTAAGATCTTCATCTCTTCCTGTCGTTTTGGCTACGTGTAACGCTTCTAGTGTTTCTGTACGCATTTTGTAACATTTTTCATTAAACCAGGGCTGAGCTCTACGTTGTCTTGGTGGAATAAGAGCTTGTTGAAGTATGTTATTTATTAGTTCTAATGCTCCAGTTGTGTTGCCCTCATCTATGAACTGCACTGAAGTTTCTATTTGCGTCTCGTTTTGTATCAATCTTTCTTGATGGTCTGTCGTTGGTGGTCTTAGTAAAGTATTTTGTCTGCATATTTTCTATTTCAAATGTAGTTTCAATGGGGATATGTTTTCTGATTGGTGCTGCATAAACCTTCTTGGGCCAGATTTCGGACATATTTTCCTCTATAAAATACTAAGTCAATTGAACTGCGTGCCGTTGTGTGCGAAGTATGTTTTGAGTTCTGGGTCGTTTACGAGTTTGAAGCCTTCCTCGCTGAGTGTTTCCAGGATCAGTTCGGTCTTGTTACTGATTTTATCTATTCTGCAGTTAAGATCTCCTGCTAAAAGGACTGACTCATCATGTTTCACCTCCGTCAATGCTTTCATTAGATGTTCTATTGCATCTTCCGTTGTCCAGTGTGGGGCCATGTACAGGCCTACGGTTGTGAGAAGTGTTGTTCTTGTAATTAGCAAATTGTCTCCTTTCGTGGTGCTGGTTATGTTTCCAATAGTCGGTTTGAAGAAGCATGAAACACCTTCCTCCGGCCTGCCGTCGGTAGACTTTGCGAATGAATGTGTACTGTAAAATGTTATGGCTATGCATCCCATTCTCTGTAGGCTATCCAATCTACTGCGACTCTTCCCTGACTTACTTTTTGCCACCAGATGATTTCAGCATAGGCCAGCAATGGTCTAATGATCATGGTATGTCCACATTACCATTGATGGTCTTAGGCCCCATGTCTTCCCAATGGCTCTTTTACATGCATACAGTAAGTTCTTGGCCCGGGTTATGTTCCTTTCTATATGTGGATTCCGGGTTAGATTTTTATCTAACACTACACCTGGGTGCAGTGCCTGTTCTTCCATATATATATCTTGCCCAAAGGGCTTCACTGATCTCTTTCCCTCTAAGTTTCTCCTTCTTGTAAAAGGGACCAGAGTTATCTTGTTCGGTTGACTGATAGTTGTTCTTCCCGACACCAGCTCTCGACAAGGTTGAGTGATCTTTGCATTAGGTCCTGGATGACATTCATCACCTTACCTTGTACCACAATCACTAGGTCATCTGTGTATCCTTGTGTTTAGAAACTCTGTTCGTTTAACATAGCTATGATCTTGTTCACCACGAGTTTCCACAGCAGAGGCGAAAGAACTCCTCCCTGAGCACACAGCCTCGGGTGGCCCTAACCGTCAGCGTTTCTTCAAACAGGGTTGTTTTCATCTTCCTTCCGTTTAACATGGATTTCATCCATTTGATGACGGTTTTACTCACCTTGCTCTTTTCCAATGCTTTGATCATAGTCATAGGTTGTATTGCTGAAGGCTCCTTCTATATCTAGAAATGCTGCCAGTGTAATTTCTTTATATTCTAGGCTTTCCTCTAGTTTACAAACCAACTGGTGGAGTGCTACTTCAGTTTATCTGCCAGGTCTATATGCAAACTGATTTTGATGTAATGTCGAGTTCAGTTGCACCATTCTTCTGATATATTTATCCAGAATTTTCTCAATTGCTTTCAGCATGAAGGAGGTTAAACATAATGGTCTGTATGTTTTGGCTTGGGCATAGTTTGCCCTTCCAGGCTTAGGTAGCTCTGCAGAGGTTTGTCAGGGTATTGACTAGTATCTCCCGTCCTTCCTGTAGGAGTATCGGAAGAATCTCATCTGGCCCCGGAGCCTTTATAGGGTGAAACGTGTCAATTGCCCATTTTACATGGTTGTGTTTTATTATTCTGTTGGCACAGTTCCAGTCTGCTCTTCAAGCTCCGGTCTCTGTTCCAACCGTTTCTTCTTCTGTCATCGCTTCAGCCTCAGGAAAGTGACATGCCATTAGCATCTCCAGCGTGTCCTTCCCCGCCTGAGAAAACGACCCATCTGGTTTCTCCAGTGCCCCCGCCTGATTTATATGGGTTGCTTTAAGAACCTTCTGGAGCCTTGCTGTTTCAGTGTGTGATTCCACTTTCTCACAGAACAGTCTCCAAGATTTTATTTTTGCTTTCCTTATCTCTAGGTTATACTCGGTGAGTTTCCTGTGATATACGTCCCACATACCATTTCTAGATGATATTCTATACAACATCCTAACCTCTTTTTTTCATTTTGGCTAGTTTGTCGTTCCAGCACCTTACTTTTTTGGTGTTTTTCTTTTCTTTGAGAGGACAGTTGTCATGGAATGAGTCTATAATGGCCTCTTCTAATAGTTCCACTGCCTCGTCCAATTCTTTCTGTCCTCTCACGTTAGTTGGAATTTTTTGTACAGCCTTCCCTGGAAGTTCTCTGTATCTATCCCAGTTAGTTCTTTTTGCGTCTCTGTAAATCTCAATCCCACATAGTCTTGCATCTATTGCAAATTGGATGTGCTGGTGGTCTGCCAATGATGGTTCCTCCAGCACCTTCCAGTCTTCAATAAAGTTTGCAATATGGGTAGTGCTTAGTGTAATGTCCGTTACCTCCCTGCGATTTTTATTTATAAATGTAGGCTTGTTTCCTAGGTTTAGTATCGTCAACTCAGTTCCAATAATAAACTCTAGTAAAGACTCACCTCTTGCATTGCAGTTCATGCTGCCGCATGCCATGTGGTGTGAATTGTATCTGCTCCAAGGACTAGGTGTTCACCTTTCCTCTTTGCATTGCAAATTATGTTCTCAACTTCTTCTGATGGGGGCATATTAGTTGAGTCATATGGGAGGTATGCAGAGCATGTGGTTATTTCTCTGGGATCTTCCCAATTTCCAAGTTCTATCTTGGCCGCCACTAAATCCTTTAAACAATGTTCCTGCAACGGAAGGCATTTTAGTTTTCTGCTCACAAGTAAACATGTTCTAGGCATGTTCGATGTAGTATCGTACATTAGCTTACCGGTACCTTCAGTTTCCGCCAGTCCTGCTACTCTGCCCTTAACTACCCATGGTTCTTGTATAAGAGCCACATCCATAGCCTCAGACTCTAACTTCCTGACAAAATTGGCTACAGCTGTTTTTTATGTTGTAGGTTGTCCTGTAGAACTTTCAGTACCATCCTTGCCAATGCTAGATTGTAATTTTTTTTTTTTTTTTTTTTTTTAATTACTTGAAATTTGATCTGCCCAAGTCCAAGCTTGGCCTTAAGGCCTCTCCTCTTGAGCTCTTCAAAATCTCTTTCATTAAGTACCAAAACAGTAGTCCTTCCTGTGTCATCAGTAGTTGTTGCATTCAGCACTCTCCACTCTTTCGTTGGAAGGTTGGTGTCATGCTATTGTATTCTGACAAGCACATCATCAACCTTCATCTTGTCAAATGGAGGAGGAAACTTGGTGAGACCTTTGTAGTATTCGGCAACTTCTTGGTTTCTGCCACCTCCAATTTCTCCCCTTTCCGTGGGTTCAGAAATAAACATGTTCAAAATGTAGAACAAATATTACACATTTATTGATGAAAATGAAATATTAGCCATCCTAACAGCTACGATAATGGAAATGACCGCTACTTTACGTAATTACTGTGGCTCTTGATGTAACTAAGAAAATGCAAACAAATGGGATGGTACACGTAACTTATCTTCCCTACCATTCTAACAGAGTGTCTTAACATCATAGTGTATTTCCTCTTTTCGGAATTATTTAGTAATTAGTTGGATTAAATTTTTAATGGAAACAAAAAAAATGAGGTCTTCACTATCATTCCACAAACAATCTGAAAAATTGAATTAATTTTAATTACGTGTATGATAAAGAAATATTCGAGATTAATTAATCTTACACCATGACAATAAGAATGAAATCCTGTCTATCAAAAAAATTTGTTGACATGAAAAAATGAAAAGTTGAATTTGCCTTTATTTCTACAAGTTAACTCGAGACGTTGGATATATCTGTTCACGTCTTCCCACATATCTCCTTGTGAGAACTAATAATAAACTTATAATCGCTTGATCATTAACTGGACAAAAATAATCAACATGACCTACGAAAATCGACAAATGAAGAAAATATCCTCAACATGAACATCCCGTCCGCAATCAATTAATACTATCAAATTGTCGCATATCAGCACACAATAAGTACATAGAAAATGAGTGTCTTACAACTAAGAAATCTCTACATCTACTATTAACTACTGAAAATATTCAAGAAGGAAATATCTACACTATTTACACATCATAAAGTGTCGATCAAACTTGCCACTCTCCTATAACATGTTCCCTTGCGTTCAAAAGATAGTCACCATGTGATTACGAAATAATAACTTGAAGAATGAGCATGCCTGGTCTCGAACTGAATATTAATAGCATATTTACTGAGGATCTGTTCACAAGACCCAAGGTCTTCCAATAAATTTCCACGTACCTTAACTCGGAATTTTTGACTTTTACGAACACTATTAGGACTTTTTTTTTTTTTTCTCGAATTATGGAGTACATCAATTAACATGGACTTGTCTTTATCATCAGAAGACACTATAACCTTATCTAGACCTCATAACGTCTCAAAGATTCCATATTTTCCTCATATCCTGATCAACATCAGGCACAACAATATTGCAACATTAACATGTGAAAATCTCTGTTTCATGAAGATTCATATCGTACATACAAAATTCTCACAAATTACACGCACAGTGTATCATAGTGACGACCCTAACTCGTCACAATCCATTATCACTCATGTGTAGCCATGAAAACCATAAGGACCTATCATCGTCCTAAAAATACGCAGTATCGTCCTGAATTTCATCCTGATGATTAACTAATCCATCAATTATCACATACAATTATGCACGTACTCTAAATGAATTCTTACACATGATTCGGAATTAACATCCTGATGACACGCTATCATAAATGTAAGGTACAAGTAAAAGTCCTAATTCCATGAAAATGTGAAAAATATCAGAAAAATATCACCTCAATAAATTCGTCAGACATATATCAGCTCATTGTCATAATGAAATTCGTACTACAAGAAAGGATGGTTTCGATAACACATGGATCGCTTTGACTGAACCAAGTAAGTCTGCAAAGTAAGCAGCATGTCCTATCTGACATCTAGAAAAACATCCAATGAAAAGTCGTGAAATAAATCTACTAGATATTTAGAAGAAAATCTAAGAAAAGATAAGAGTAGAAATAGTTACATAGAACAGATATAGATAAGACGTAGTTGACTTAACTTATGCAGATGCTTTCACATCTTGAAGTCTGGGTCCTCAATCAGCCATGCTAAGGTGAAAATCTCTGCATTTCATCGCTGCTGACGGTGGTCGATGGCTTAAAACTTCATGGTGAAACCCATGGAGTCCATGACACAAAATTCCATCTTCTCCAGGCGATGATAACGGAGAGGTCCTCTTCCACGTTCACTTGTGAGGTAGCTGAAACTTGTACAGATGAATTAAAATAAATCCTAAACACACACGTAATTTTAGGTTGAAAATAAAACATACCTTATAAATTTTATCTGCACTTTCGACGCCTGTTCACTGCACGAACTCTGGTTGCCTACTGTAATTGTAGGAAGCGTCGAACACAATAATGGGTTCATTATCCCTGATGATAGTATTGCACAGCTGTCCTAAGTAGAAATCCTTTAACGACGTCCACGGAGTAACAGTAGATCGCAGGTCCGGAACATTTCAACATGTGAGCATGGGTACTTGTCAGCATGTGAGAGCTTGCACTAATATGACTTGCCTTAAATGTTGTGCATGGACCTCGTGGTCGGGAGTAAAGTCAACTCAAGTACTGAATTCTTCTAGGGTTAGACTACATAATTTTTACCCCATTCTAGCCGAAATACCATTAAAATTAAATAAAAATTCAATCTTTGATTTTTATGTTTCACACGTGATACCACTAACCCAGTTCAGTAAAATATGATCCATGAGCACTTTCATAATTATGCATGTCATGCCATCAATGATATTATAAATATTTCACCTCTCTCCGATCGATGTAATTGCAGGGGACACACACTGGTTACTTTTTTCTCTCATCCACTTTTATTTTTATTATTTTTTTGTTGATCGTCAAGCCACCCTCTCATGTCAGAAACTGGTTTCCTATCGCTGAGCCAAGGCCGCGCGCGCCTCTCGCCGAAAAAGCAACCCTAGTAGCAGACTAACCCATATTCAGTCAGCTGTGACGGTCACAATACAGAATATCATCCGCAAAAAGCCTTACCTCTGATTCCACTCCTTTACTCATCTCATTTATATATATAAGAAAACATAAAGGTCCAATAATACTGCCTTGAGGAATTCCCCTCTTAATTATTACAGGGTCAGATGAAGAAAGCTTCGGCTACTCTAATTCTCTGAGATCTATTTTCTAGAAATATAGCAACCCATTCAGTCACTCTTTTGTCTAGTCCAATTGCACTCATTTTTGCCAGTAGTCTCCCATGATCCACCGTATCAAATGCTTTAGACAGGTCAATCACGATACAGTCCATTTGACCTCCTGAATCTAAGATATCTGCTATATCTTGCTGGAATCCTACAAGTTGAGCTTAAGTGGAATAACCTTTCCTAAAACCGAACTGCCTTCTATTGAACTAATTATTAATTTCGCAAACATGTCTAATATAATTAGAAAAAATGCCTTCCCAAAGATTACATACAATGCACGTCAAACTTACTGGCCTGTAATTTTCAGCTTTATGTCTATCACCCTTTCCTTTATGCACAGGAGTTACTATAGCAACTCTCCATTCATCTGGTATAGCTCCTTCGACCAAACAATAATCAAATAAGTATTTCAGATATGGTGCTATATCCCAACCCATTTTCTTTAGTATATCCCCAGAAATCTTATCATTTCCAGCTACTTTTCTAATTTTCAACTTTTGTATCTTATTGTTAATGTCATTGTTATCATATGTAAATTTTAATACTTCTTTAGCATTAGTCTCCTCCTCTATCTGGACATTATCCTTGTAACCAACAATCTTTACATACTGCTGACTGAATACTTCTGCCTTTTGAAGATCCTCACATACAGACTCCCCTTGTTCATTAATTATTCCTGTAATGTCCCTCTTGGAACCTGTTTCTGCCTTAAAATATCCATACATACCCTTTCCTTTTTTCACTAAAATTTGTATGACTGCCAATGATGCTTGCCATCATGTTATCCTTAGCTGCCTTCTTTGTTAGATTCAATTTTCTAGTAAGTTCCTTCAATTTCTCCTTACTTCCACTGCCATTTCTAACTCTATTTCTTTCCAGTCTGCACCTCCTTCTTAGTCTCTTTATTTCTCTATTATAATAAGGTGGATCTTTACCATTCCTTACCACCTTTTAAGGTACAAACCTGTAGCTGTACAAACAAATCTTGGATTCAGGAGGTCAAACTGTATCGTGATTGATCTGTCCAAGGCATTTATTGACACATATAGGAACTCCTGCGAGACAACAAGCCTTCTCCACTCCTTTCTGTCCTTCCACTTTTCCTGCTCCATTACTTCCACCACATCCAATCCAGCTTCTCTAATGTCCTTCCAAATGTGATTCATCCACCTTTTTCTCGGTCTTCCAACTGGTCTTTTACCCTTAACTTCTCTTTCCAATTCCCTTCTTGCTACCCGATTCTATGTTTAGCTCTTCTCTGATTTTAATATTTTGAATTCTCTCTCTTTTTGTCTTTTTAACCGATGTTCTTAAAAATTTCATTTCTACGGCTTGGATCTATCTGTCTTGTCTCTTATTAGTTACCAGCGTTTCTAGTCCGTATGTTACAATTGGTATGAAATACTGTTTATATATTGTTAATTTTGTTCTCTTACTTTGTCATCCCATAAAAGCTCTCTGACTTGATGATAAAATGTTGTACCTTTACTTACTGTGTTATTTCAGTACAGAGTCAAAATTAACACATTGCACATAGTTGTTACTTTTGGTAAAAATAACAGTAGGATGCAGATTTACCCCTAATGTTCACCTACGAGGGCGAGAGGTGTTTCCCTGATTGAGAGTAGCACAGGTTTTTGCAATATGTCCGGTGCCTTTGCATCGAAAGCAAATAATAAAAGATTTATTGATAGACAAAGGAAGAACCCTAAGTTTAGGAAGAATATCGACAGGAGATCAAACCACTTGAAGAATCGATGGAGGAATGGAAGTATAGTATGATACATTACCAAGAGAATATACAGTACGAGCTTGAGCTAAATTATCCAACTGTACCATAGAGGTGGGTGGAGCTGCAATAGAAATTAATCCCTGCGTACAATGGGTAATATGTAAGACATCACTATAAACAGTGATGGAATCAAGATAATCATGAGTAGGCTCGTGAAGGAGTTGATGATGTTGAACAAATTCCAAACTTAGTTTATGGCGCACTTCATATGGTAGAAAATTATGCAAAGCTGCATGGAATTGAAACCAGTCACAAAAATGGGTCATATTTTCTAATTAAAAATTTGTTTCGATGCTTCAATTCCAAAACTAATTATAGGTATGAACTAATCTAGCATAGCATTCGCACCAAGTGCACAAATTTACGAGAATATATGATAGCTTGAATAGAGGCGAGAAGTGCAAGATCCAGAAAGGTTCTGGGAGGCTAAGTCCTAACAAAAAATAAACTGTCTCTAAATATAAAGTCCTGGGTGCATGTCCAGCACGGTGAGATATTGAGCCCTCTACACACACCACAATCAAGGCTGGACTGAGGAAGGGATGGAAAGTCTCAGTATATATATAGAGCGTTCCAACCTTAAATTGCAGTACAGTAGTAATGGGATAATTCCGTCTCTTTCCTTCTCCCATGTTTTGTGGGTAGCGCTGTCCTACTCTAACGCAGCGGGTTTGCCAAATATCCGTAAATCAGAATGTTATCGCTTAAAGTGGGTGAATACCGTGTTATGTACAGAATTTCAAGGCGCGTTTGATGCCGTTAACAAAAAAAATGTTAAAAAATAATTTAGTGTGAAAATGGTAATATAATGGAAAATTTCGCCAAATGCAAAATCTTCATTGCATAGAACTTATCATGTCATAACTCCTATTTTATATTCATTATTTTCCTAGTTTTTCACTGCTGATAAAGAAACATTTCAGCTCGATGTAGATAAGTTTATTTTTAAATTTAAATGATAACAAAATTCAGTATATGCGTTTATTTTCAGTCATGTTCAGGGAATTTTATGTGCAGGCACGAAAAAGTCAGTCGCTGGCCAGCGTCTTTCCTATTGAATTTGCAGGGGGGGTCAAAGCGAGGCAAATAGTCTTCAGATATGGAAGTTATTTTTAAAACAATCCCGAAGTTCTTATCTTGCTTAGTTCTTAATTTGGGACAGGAAGAATATCTCCTTGAATTTTGGTTTCGCGCGTGACTCGGCTGGCTGGCTGGCTGTCTGTCTGGCTGGCTGAAGTAATGGTAGTGATCTCCCAAACTTGCGCTTTTAACATTTCCAGACAGTCGCATGCAGTGCAGTGCTCATTTCGTCAGTAGAATGTATAATAGTGATTAAATACATATCAGTGACATATGTACAATTCTTGAGGGGAAAGAGTATTTCGTTTGTGGGGTTCGTGAGTTCGTGTTCGTGCGTGGGGATCTAATTTCCAAGAAAAAGTGCAGAAGGACCATGCCGTGGTTAAAGCAAAGCAACGGTCTTCGGTTGGAAGTTATTTTAAAATCATACCTCAAGTCCTTATCTCGTTATCTCTTAATTTATGAAAGGGAGAACGTCTCGTTTGTTTACGTTTCACGAGTGACTCGGCTGGCTGAGCTGTTAAATATACTGACAGCCGTGTGCAGTGGTGTTCATTTAATCCGTATTATAAGAGTGATTAAATAAAGATCAGTGATATATATATATATATATATATATATATATATATATATATATATAATGGCGTGTGGCCTCCGAAGAGGCCGAGTGCAAGTCTTTCGAGTTGACGGCGCATAGGCAACCTGCGCGTCTATAAGAATGGGGCCCTACCTGTGATGAATTCTAATGCTGAAGACGGCACACACACCCAGCCCCCGAGCCATTGGAATTAACCAATGAAGGTTAAAATCCCCGACCCGGCCGGGAATCGAACCCGAGGCCCTCTGGACCAAAGACCAGCACGCTAACCATTTAGCCATGGAGCCGGACAAGATCAGTGATAAATGTATAGTTCTTGAGGACAAGTGGATTGTGTGTTGTGTTTGTGTAGTCTGTGTAGTCGTCAATTCGTGCTCGTGCTCACGCGGGGGGTTCTTAGTTCGAAGAAAAAGTGCGGAAGGATGTACAATGGATCGTCGAATTAAAAAGAAACGTTCAGTAGGTAAACTCAGGGGAAAAGAACGCAATATTATAATGAGTGTCCTGGATTATTTTTATGAATATGAGCAGTGCAGTCAGTGAAACAGCTAAAGCTACAGGTTGTTCCGAAAGAACAATCTATGCTATAAGGAAGGAACACACACATGGTCCATTGCGAACTCCAGCAAAAAATCAAAAAAGAGAAGGACGGCAGAAGAATGAAAGGAAAATTATATATGATGAAATTGTGCGAAGTGGAGTGCTTCGGGTGGTTCACTCTCTTTTATTTGCTAACATACCACCGACATTGAACGTGATTTTTGAGTCGGGTAAATGGAGAAGATTCTTTGCCACGATTTTCCAAAACTACGTTCGCTTCTTATATGATATAGGCTTCCGTTATTTAAGACGGGGTAATAAAGCAGCTTTCATTGAAACAGATGAAATTATTAATTGGAGGCACAGATATATCAGGGAGATAAAACGTTTGAGGGCACAAAATAAAGCTATAATTCACACAGATAAATCGTGGGTAAATATTGGGCAGACAGTGACAAAAGAATGGAAGGATACAACAGTGAAAAGTACACGGCAGGCTGCCATTGAAGGGGTGAGTTCGGTCGGGACTTAGGCCACCGAAAAGCCGAGGACCGTGATTTGCCTTAGTCCACGCGGGTAATGAATATGGTTTTGTTCCAAATGCTGAACTAACATTTTATGCCATAAAAACATAAGACAATTGGGCAAATTACGTGAACGAAGTAAAGAAAAATGAAAGAGATTTGTGGAAAGCAGACGAATTACAGGACGATGTGGACGATGAAAAGTTTTTAATACGACTTTCTTCATCGTCCGGATCATCCTCAAGTTCATCTCCCGAACCCGGTTCATCCAAAGCGGGAACATCAGGCCTTGCAGAAATGATAGAAGGTGTACGTCCAAAGTGTGAGAGCAACGCCAGTGATTAAGGTATGTTGTATTTATTTTACCATCCTACAAATATTAATTTATGAATGAATGTACTTAAAATTACAAAATTACAAACGAAAAATGTGGAACTGTGAAGCCCTCTTTGAGTCGCACTCGAGCGTGATCTTCACTAGTCGATTTCGCAACAGCGCGCTCCATCTACGCTGTACTGCAATTTAAGGTTGGAACGCTCTTTAGGCTATGTGGAAAGTTCAGGAGACATACAAAAATATTCGAGAAAGTCAGCAGAAAATAACATTTTTGTCACATGATGATGACGGGGTGAGCGAAGAGACCGAAGCATACAGCTTTCAGTAGTATGACAGGCAGCGGTGCGAGGTGGTGGTAGTATGGTGGCGATGCAGAAGTTGACGACAAAGGTAAATGAAGTAGCATGTAGACTTTTGGGAGAACCTTCCATATGGCCTATATATACTGAGATTTTCCAATACTTCCTCAGTCCAGCCTTGAATGTGGTGTTTGTAGAGGGCTCAACACCTCGCCGTGCTGCACATCCACTTTTTATTTGGAGACATTTTATTATTTGTAGGGACTTAGTTTCCCAGAACCCGAGTATCCATACTTTTGAATCCGACAGTAGTATGTGCTGTAGTTTGATGAATATATTAGTGTGTTGTAGGTTGTTCGGGTATTTAATTGGACTAAATATCGTCGTTGCCGGAACAAAACCTCCTATGTGATAATCTTTTTTGAGATATATTGACCCGCAGCACATATGTTATGAAGAGCGAGAGTGCCTTGACAATGTTCACAAAATATTGCACCTTAGCTGACAGAACCTTACTGGCCAAACTTCTTAGCTAAAATATTTCACATAGGAGGTTTTGTCCCGGCAGCAACGATGTGTAATTTTGTGTTTTATTAACATCTTTTATTTCAAATTATTTTGCTTATAAGAAAACTTGTGTTTGACTAACTGAAAGGATATTTTCACATTCACATTGTATAAAAATTGATCCTGAAGCTCATGTCTTCTGACCAATCACACTATTAATCACTGCTAAATGTTGTAGGCCTACCATATGGTTCTCAGAAATAAAACATAATTATTTAGTTTATAAGTCCCTATTAAGAATGTATTTGAATTTTGGATTTGTGATACATTAAGAGAAAAACCAGATGCTCAAACAAGCACACATTACATTCATAAATTTTTTTCTGTACGGCTTACATATGTATTTAATTATAATATACAAGTAATGAATAA
Organism: Anabrus simplex; assembly: GCF_040414725.1. NCBI lineage: Eukaryota > Metazoa > Arthropoda > Insecta > Orthoptera > Tettigoniidae > Anabrus > Anabrus simplex. Next base: position 274,284,961 of record NC_090265.1, read on the forward strand.
TGCTATGCATGTTATCAGCACTTGTACAGAATAAAAGTAAGATTTCAGAACAATGTATCGATTCTCATCGGTTGTTCAACACCTTTGTGGTGTCGCAATTGCGAACTATGTCGCATATGTGGATCTGGCCCTGTTCTATGGCTGAGTGCCATTCCTGGTGCCACATCTATGTCGAGGGATGTATTCACTATTGCATGTTTCTGTGTTGGTTGGGAATGTGATGTGTTGTGTGAATATGAAATGGAGTGTGTTGGAAAAACAGATACCCAGTGCCTAAATCAAAGGAATTAACCCAATGCAATTAAAATCCCTGACCTGGCTGGGAATCAAATCTGAGAGACCCTCTTAAACGAATATCTTACCGACCTTTCAGCCAAGGAGCCAGACTCCTTCTGATACATACTAGCATCAAGTTTGAACTAACCTCTGAAATTCTCTCTATATTCTTTAAACTGATAGTTGAGATTTATTGGTTTTCTGATCTATTTTCTGCTGTGGGTAATTGCCCATTCTGATATCTATTACACACTAAAACATTTTATTTAACTATTATGTTGGTACCTGGAGAGTGAAACTTGTAATGTAATCTTCAAACTGAGTGCACGAAACAGCCTGGATTCTGTTATATTGCTATACCAAAGAATTTATGAACATTAACCCTTTGGCAGGTGTGCTTTTCTTTGTTACGAGAGTGGGCATTCAACATTTTGCCACATTTCCCCTTAGAATGACGGGAAATGTTTTTTTCTTTTCTTTCCTCTCCAAGTTTTCATTCCCCTCTCTGGAGGGGTGGGGCAGGCCACCTAAAGGGTGTCGCCCTCTCCCTGGCCAAGAAGGATATGGGGAAGAAAAGGATGATTTTGAGGATGTGTGGTCTTGAGGCTCTTTATTAGAAAGTGTAGGTATCACTTATAATACAGGGCATATGGGTGACATACTGACATTCATTGAACAGTTATTTTTACAGACTACAGGAGTAACACAAATTCATTAATTCAAACCCGGCAGAGGTTGTCGGATTTTTGAAGGGCGGAAAAAAGTCCATTCGACACTCCATGTCGTACGATGTAGGCATGTAAAAGATCTCTGGTGACACATTTGGTGTTTACCCGACAAAATTCATTAAATCTCAGCCATAGACGCCCAAGAGAGTTTCGGTTTACTCGGTCTGCCATCTAGTGGGCCTAGGGTAAAACGGAACGTCGAAATTGACGAGCAGACAGCCAGATGGCATCAGATTGAAATGTCTGCACACGGTAGCTGAGGCAATACGATTATTATTATTATTATTATTATTATTATTATTATTATTATTATTATTATTATTATTATTATTATTATTATTATTTTATTAACATTAATGGATATCCTGGCAGATCGGTGGGAGAGGTAAGAAATGATGTGGCGAATGTAGGTAGCGCATAGGGCAAGATAGTGAAGTTTAAAAACGAGGAGGGCTGCGTGCCAGAGTCGAAAGCCTTGTTAAAATCGAAAGTAATGCATACCTGCCAACACTTCCGATTTACCCAGAAACTTTCCGTTTTTTAACTCGTCTTCCGATTTTCCAATTGATTTTTACTTCCTATTTTTGACCAATATAACCTCCAGTACAGTCAATACTCTTCACCTAGGATAATTCTTATGTGTTTGTGTAATTTTGAAGCATTTTTATTTGATGCCTTATTTGGTGATTGTATTACTACAACAGCATGTGCTTTACAGCTGGAAATTCGGGACGGAAATCGTCCTGCAAGCGAGAGGGGCTAGGGACTCCATTAATCGGGATGGAAGAATGGGTTTGTAACTTTGTTAAATGTATGGTTCACGTGCTGTTAGCATAGTTTCTCTGCGTAGTTTCATTGGAGTTGTAGTCGACATTCTTTCTTGCGGCGCTGTGCTTTTACCCCCTGTTTAAGTCGTATGTTAATAATGTATGAGACACATTGACTTGTTTTGTATGTGGTAGTTTCATGTACTTCACTACATTTGTGTTCATTCATAGTTCATAATTTTAATGATTTGAATGTATTTCAGAGAGTTGTCTCGGTGACAGTTTCTGGTATTTTCTCTTCACATTATGGCCACAAAACTTATGAAATTGAATTTCCTTTCATTTTACAGTGAAATAAAAGAAACTATTAAGCATTTTCTTCCCTCTTCGTTACACTTTCTTGTAACCATTTTTGTTTTCTTAGTTTAAGATTTTAAATTTAATGGTCAATTCGTATTGTAACTTTAGATATGTATGCCTTTTATCTAGTCTTTTTTTCACCGAGACTGTGGCACAATATACGTGATCAAATCCAATTATGAAAATATCTTCCTATTTTTTTAATTTCTAAAAGTAGGCAGGTATGGTAATGAGACAGGAGAGTTTTCCTTGGTTGAGATGGTTGGAGGCTATTTGGATGAGCTTGAGGAGTTGGTTGTGGGAGGATAAGCCGGGACAGAAATCTCCTTGGGAAAGCGGGAGAAGGTGATGAGACGACAGGTGGGAGTGGGGCAGACCAGGATTTTATCTAGAAGTTTGACTAGGACTGAAATGAGACATATTGGTCAGTACGAATCTAGGTCGGACAGGGGTTTTCTGGATTTGGAAAACAGGACCATGATGGATTTCCTCCAGGCGGTTGAGTAGAAGCTGGTGTGGAGGATGAAAGTGAAAAGGGTGGCTAGAAGGGTGAAGAAGATGGGAGGGGCTTCACAGATGTGGTGGCGGTAAATGATATTGTTAGAGCCGGGTGCGGTTTTGCGAGATTCGGAGAGGACGTTAGGAATATCAGTGGGGGTGACAGGAGAATAGAGAGGGTGGGGGTGTGTGCAGCAGAGGGTATGAGTTCAGGAGAGGATCAAACGGTATGACAGTGGTGCATCAGCAAGGCAGAAATGTTGGGAGATTTGGTTGTTGAAGCACCAGGCGAAAAGTTCAGAGAAGATCTTCAGCTTTTCCGTGGTGTTTGCTGGATCCTTTCCTTGGTGAATGATAGGATATGTAGGGGTGCTGTGCAGGTCAAGGAGGCTGGAAAGACTACGCCAATATTGATCGGGATGAGCGTGTAAGGAGTTGAGTGTTGTTATCTTGATAAATAAATTTCATGATGTTCCGTATTGATATCTATAGTATGTCATAGAAAGAAAGAGATCCACCTTATCAATACTAAATTTAATAATGTTATTTAAAACAGGTCAGCTGTCATTTACATACACATTAGAATACATGTTCAAAACAGTTGTATCTTACAAATAAACATGTCGTGTTTGATAGACATTAGGTAGTATGTCTAGAAGTGAAATTCTGCTTCTTACATCTAAGTTTAAAAGACCAAGAATATTAAAAAGATATCTATCTTGTGCAAGTTTGGGACCATGAGCAACATTTGTGAGCGATAAGGTAGCTACATACTGCGCGGAGGAGTTGGCAGTGCAGGCGTAGAAAATAGGTGTCGCTGGTCCAAGTGTAATCCAGGAGATAGGATTGGGGAAGTTTCTGGAGACTGCGAAATTTGGGCGGAAGAATGTAAAGTATTGGCTTGGGAAGCAGAGGTGATAGAAGATTGCAGGAGATCCTGGAGGGCATCAACTGTGCCTGGTCAGTCAGGGGTGGGAGCGTGTTAGAGAGAGCGGAGCTATGTGAATTCCAATTGGCTAGAGTGAAATTGGGTACTGTTTGGGTTGGGAGGGGGCTGATAGGTTTGAGGATGGGTGATGAGTGGGGATTTGTGTAAGAACAGGGAGATGGTCACTGCCAATGCTGGGGAAATGTGGTCAGAAACTCTTGTATTGCCTCCAGTGAATACACACTATTAATGCAAGTTAGGACACAATTTGAATGGTTTCTGCACATGAAATTTCCAGTAGACACACGCAAACTCTTACAAATGATTTACAAACAATGAACTGTGTTACAGCTCATGCAGATAGTGGAGAACACTCGCATGCGCATGGGGGGAATAGCACGGCAGGGAAGAGCGATGACAAGCGAGACAAGCACGTATAAGAGAGTGTAAGAAAGGATATTTTACAAGCCAATCCATATGAAACCTACATTTTTACCACGCATTGTATCATTGCTATTATGAATACTTCCCCGGATTATTCCAATAATTACACATATAAAATTGCACATTACACCCAACACAGTGCGTTAATGGCTTGACAGAAGACTATCGATCATTCACTGTCACTAGAAAATGACCCTCCCGACATACGTTTCTTCATCTTCGTGTAGCTGTGTCTGTTTCATTTCCGCTGACGGTGTCGGTCAACTTATTATAACTTTACTTGCAGTATCGGTATTGCTTCCATAACTGGCACAATTCAAGTCTGTCACTTTTCCACATTTTTAAATCATGTCTTGCTGTGGGTCCAACATACTGGTCTTCAATTTTCATTACTTGCTGACAGCTTTTCTTCCAGTCCTTTTTTGTAATGTAAGCAAATTTTTCATTTTTTTATCCGTAAGTTTTAATAACGTATCCATTCTGAATGTCACGTGCTGTTCACAAATGCCGTTCTTGACACTTGCCCATATCAGCTCAGTAGGATTAAATTCAGGATGGCATGGCCATGTTCGGTTAAAATACTCTCTATTTTATAAGTGCACTGGACTGGTTTTTTTCAATTTGGTTAATGAATATAACTGGGGTCTCAGAATGTCAGAGGATGGTTGTCTAGTTGTACTTCCTCTTAAAACAATAACCACCACCACCTCTCAGCATGTCCTTGCGGGAAGGAATTATCTTGTCTATTAACCAGGACATCATTTATATTGTTACTACTGTACACTGAAGGCTGTGAGGTTTGTTGTGGTGAAGGATAAGAGGGGAAATCGACCATGGCCTAAAAAATTATTGTCCCAGCATTCACCTTAGTGCAGGGTAATGGAAAACCATGGGAAACAATTTTCAGGGCAGCCGATGGTAGAGACCAGCCCCTCTCCGTCACCTTATGCAGTGGTGTAGAGCCGTGGCCACCGATCCTCTGCTCGATTGATCGGTCGGAACGTAGAGTTGCGCTTGCGAGTCTGCACCCGCTGACCGGACATAATTTTTCTCGTCGTAGAGTTTGATATGGGAGCACTAGTTAGCTGTTTGTTGTGGTATGGAGCGTTATCTAGAACAAGGGTGGTATGATGTAGACATGGATGCACAAATTACGAAAAGTGGCTCAGGGAAGGATTCATAACAAGTTTATTATGTCATTGTGATAATTCCCTGATTTCCAGCCAGATTTAAATCTTTGGTAGGCATTTGGTATAAAACAGTCCTCCCTATCAATATGAATGATGACAATTTTGTTTCCTTTCAAAACAGGTTTAAACAAGCCCTGCAGTTAATTGTCTCTCTAACCATATGATGCTGTGCGAGAAGTGTGAATGTAAGTCTCGTCCATATAGAAAACTGAACGACATACATTCCTATACTTTTGGATACTTGTAAGCAATTCATTTGGCCCTAATACTTCTTTGCTTCTGGAGTACTTTTCAGTTATTTCTTGTCTTCTTCCAGCATGATCCTAGAATGCAAAGAATTTCTCGAAGTGTGTTTATAGTTCCTTCGAAATTCATTAGTCTGTAATCTTGCATGAATTTACTTTAAAGTGGGGATTTTTCATCTGTAATGTAGAAATTATTTATGATGCGGCCTTTGCTTCCAAAGTGTTAAAAATGATGAGGATTCATCTGTTCATTCCAGTTCATTCTTGATTCACCAGACTGAAGTAAACGATAAACCAGTTGCTTCGGCCAATTGTTTGTGTGGATTTGAGTTTCAGTGGAGCACAGCTTCTTTCTTCATAAATTGCTGGACATTAACAACCACTTTGCAGGTTTGACTCTAAAGAACATTGCCCTTGAACTTGCTTTGCACAGGTGGCATTTGCAACTCCGAATGTGTTCCCACTGACCACTGAGTAATACCATCTGAACACTTTGTCAGACACGATGACAACACATCCGCTCCTGGTGACGGACAGAGAGGGGAGTACCAAACCTGCAGTCCAGGCCCAATGCGCATCTTGTTTACATTGTTCTCCACTATTTGCACAAGCCGTATCACACAATTTGAATAGTTTTTGTGTGGGAAGTGTCTAGGGGATACACAAACTCTTACAAATAATTGACACAAGTTATGACATACCTAATTTGAATGGATTTTGCATGTAAAATGTCCACACACTCTACATTTAATTGCTGTAGTCATATTCTTAATTTGACCACATGGAGCACACTTGCCTCTCTTCTTTCTAGAAATATCAGTAGGAAGGAAGGTATAATAGCTCTTATTTTCATATGGTCTTTGAGAAGATACAGGGCCAGTGTATGTAGAAATTTCCTTCTGAACAGCTTTTTCTGGTTTATTTTCCAACAGTAACACTTGGGCATTTATTCCAGCAATGTCCAGAATTTAAAAAAAAAAGTAAGATGCCTTTGGGTTATTCTTGAGACCGTATAAAAACTGCACATTTGGTGTACGGTGTCTGCTCCTTTTGTGGCTTAATCAAGAATCATCTTCAGTTTCTCTGTGCCATTGTCAATATCGGGTCGATCATGCCTTGTAGAAAGGTTTAAGGAGACCTTTGTTCTTGGGCACAAAACTGACGAGTGTCATGTCTGTCTGAAATCCGAACGATGATCTCTGAGGTAGCTTCTTATCTGGCAAAAATTCTCATGGAATTCTTTAGAGCTCCAATTGTAGTCGGCTTCTTTTGTAGTAAATTTTTTTACAAGCGGAGCACTGGTTCAGTTATCAGTCATGTTGTTTCTATAGGTGTTCTCTATAGGAAGAATTACTCTCTTCACAATTTCATCAGGGGTGTTGGATACAACATTGGGGCCATTAATTTTCTGTTTACCACGGTACATCTCAAGGTTACTCATATAAAATGCCGTGGAACTCGGTAGGGCATGCAGTTTATTCTGTTCGCATCAAGTTTATTTGGCATATACCAAAAAAACCACATTGGCCTCTGAATGATTGTAACATCTCATCTATGACTGCAAATTCACTGACACTGGACTTATTTTTTTACAGTTTTCAATGAAAGCATCCATAGTTTCATGAGTGGCTACTAGTTTATCTGTTTTTTCCCCTGATGTTCCTGGTGGCTTTGCCATCAAGTTTAATGAGCATAAGAGGAACAGGAACCTTTTGTAGCTGAATTCTGCATGTAGTATTTGAATTCCAGTTCCATCTTGGGCTCATAACTGGAGAACATTAGTGTAGTGAGCTTTATTTGTTCAATTAGATAGCTCCAAATAAATTTTTTGTTTTGGTTGTATCCTGACAGTCTCTCTTTCTCTTGAGTATCTCACCTTCCTTCTCTTAGTTTGCGATGTACATGTTTGTTCATAATACAATTTTCTTCTTCTTCCTCCGCTTTTCCCACATCTGTGGGGTAGTGGGTACGAACTGCGTCACATGTCTAATAGGCCATGTTTTACGGCCTGATACCCTTCCTGATGCCAACTCTGTATGGAGGGATGTAATTACTATTGCATGTTTCTGTGGTGATAGGTAGTGTAGTGTGTTGTCTGAATACGAAGAGGAAAGTGTTGGGACAAACACAAACACCCAGTCCCTGGGCCAGAAGATTAATCAGATGCGATTCAAATCCCTGACCCGGCCGGGAATCGAACCCAGGACCCTCTGAACCAAAGGCCTCAACGCTGACCATTCAGTCAGTGAGTCGGACTCATTCATAATACACTATGGTCAATAATATATCATTTATGATCTTAAGGAAAGCAGACATTTCATACATCACATCGTTTGCACAAGCTTTATTGCCTGATAGCAGTTTGATGATGATTTTACTAGCAGTTTTATGGGTAATTAAAGCTGGTGTCTTCTTCTGCTTGTTCTGACCCTTGCCAGCTTGAAAAGAAAAAAAAAACTTTAATAGTCTTTGCATCAGCTCAGTAGTTGGCTGTTGCCAGTCCCAAGCTTGGGGAAAGGAGGGGTGTTGGGTCATTACTGTAAAATAACAGCCAAAGAACATCTTGAGGCAAACACACTTCACAATCTCATTTTTCTTCATATCATATTTCATTTATCACCTTTCCAGATCACATCTGGAATTGCAAACCCTGACCATGGTCAGACTCTCGATCATTGATCAGACGATCAACCTAATATTTGAAGTCTTCTATTGAAAGAATCCACCGGTTTGGACAGCTATATAATCTTCTAAACGAAGACACCATTCATATACGGTGGGGTGTCTGAGGATTGTGGCGAATCAGAGCGCCCAGAGGCATAATGATCAATCATGCAGATTAATCAAACTAAGAACTAAGAAGTTCAATAAACCAGGAAAGTTTTTGTATTTGGCAACATTAAATATCAGTTTATTGATGAAGGTTAGTAAGTTGAAACATCTAATAGATATTTTGAATCAACATAAAATTGTGATCACAACTCTTCAAGAATTACACCCTGATCAGAACCCAATTGGGAACATGCATCATTTTCAAAAATATTTTTTTTGAAAAGTACACCAGTGAAATAGTACGTAAACGTATTGCATTTTGGTATGTTGCCTTGTTTTCTGCCATTTAAAAAATATTTAATAGTGCCTTTCCGCAAGGCGAGTGAAACGGCCTCTGACGTAAGCGGCGCGCTGTGACGTCACGATCCAGTACCGCATGCAGCTCTACCAGCCGTTGTGCATCAGCCGTTGCTAAAAGCCGATTGTTTATTATTCATGATTGCGAATAACTTCGAAATGACAGAAGAAGGTTCAAAACAGCACAGTCAGACAATCTACCATGTGTAGATGTCATCATTCTTGAAAAATGTGATTTTTGTGGCCGCAGAAATTCGCGGATAACAAGCAAGTTTGTAAGTGGCGTCTTTTATATACGTGCAATGTACTGTAACCCATAGTATTAGGATAACAACGAACCTGGATAGATATCACATCACTTTCAACATTTCCTTCTAAACTGATTCCCCTATTAAAGAATACATTTTCGGGCTTTCAGCATTAGTAAAGTAAGAAATCGGATTTCAGTACTAACATAAACATATAGGTAGCATTATAGTACTAGTCCGCTTCTGTGGTGTAGTGGTTAATGTGTGCCACTCCCGGAGGCCCGGTTTCGATTCCCGGCTCTGCCATGAAAGTTGAAAACAAATAGTACGAGGGCTGGAACGGGGTCTACTCAGCCTCGGGAGGTCAACTGAGTAGAAGGGTTTCGAATCCCACCTCAGCCATCCTCGAAGTGGTTTTTCGTATTTTCCTACTTCTCCTCCAGGCACCTAAGGCCACGGCCGTTTCCTTCCCTCTTCCTTGTCTATCCCTTCCGATCCTCCCATCCTCCAACAAGGCCCCTGTTGAGCATAACAGGTGAGGCCACCTGGGCGAGGTAATGGCCCTCCTCACCAGTTTCATCACCATACTCAAAGTCTCACGTTCCAGGACACTGCCCTTGAAGTGGTAGAGGTGAAATCCCTCGCTGAGTCCGAGAGAAAACCAACCCTGAAGGATAAACTGATTAAGAAAGAAAGAAAGAAGGAAAGAAAGAAAGATCATAGTACTATAGGGCTATAATCTATCAATCCCCAAAAAATATATATTTATGGTTGCGACAACTGGCCTACCCACTTCCGGGCCCCATGAAAGAGAATTAAATATCTTTGTGGAGGGAAAAAGTTAAACATGATAAAGATAAATATGAATTCATCTAGTTTTCACAAGTCGGGCTGAGTGGTTCAGACTGTTGGGGTGCTGGCCTTCTGACCCCAACTTGGCAGGTTCGATCCTGGTTCAGTCCGGTGGTAGTTGAAGGTGCTCAAATACGTCAGCCTCGTGTCGGTAGATTTACTGGCACGTAAAAGAACTCCTGCAGGACTAAATTCCTGCACACCGGCGTCTCCGAAAATCGTAGAAGTAGTTAGCGGGGCGTGAAGCCAATAACATTAATTACATTTGGCTTTTAACAAGCTGAGCATATCAGGAAAGAAAAGTGTCCTGGTGACATTTTAGTCGCTCAATACAGGAATGTCTTTGGGTGCTGTGACTTTTACTTTTTTTTTCTGTTTGCTTTACGTCACACCGTCACATATAGGTCTTATGGCGACGATGGGACAGGAAAGGCCTAGGAATGGGAACAAAGCGGCCGTGGCCTTAGGTACAGCCTCATTATTTGCCTGGTGTGAAAATAGGAAACCACGGAAAACCATCTTCAGGGCTGCCGGCAGTGGGGTTCAAAACCCACTATCTCCCGGATGCGAGCTCACAGCTGCGCGCTCCTAACCGCACGGCCAACTCGCGCGGTATTTTTACCCTTCGGTTTATTGACTTAGCTTGTATAACCTAAAACTAAGTTGGATAATATTTTAAACACCTACATCACTATTTTCACCTGTGTGCAATTATGTTATTTATTTCATTAATATTATGATAATTATTATAATTGAGCATTGTTAACTTATAAGACCCCAACAGACAAGCATTGGTTTTGTGTAGAGTTATACATTTATTAAATTCACGTTGTTTCCTTTCATGATGTACACGCCTATTCTTTGTTACATTATAGAGTATTTAGATATAGCCTAAATTTCTTTACCAATTAAGCTCTTCAATAAAGACATACATAACTGTCCCATGCCAAGATAGAATTAGAGCTGTCAAAATGGTTCATAACCCCTTTGATTTATTATCTTGACATGGATCACCCAAAACATAGGTTAGATTTGGAGAATACTTTAATAAGCAGCATTATTCAATGCACTGTTTATTACTTTCATATTCCAAGATGTAATTGAAGCATTTAAATAAAGCATCATACATTAAAATTTAAAGTTTTACCACTAGAACAGCTGACATGGAAAAGTGATTTGAAAATTCAAACAAATTCATCTTACGTTAAAATCTTCAAAAAAATAAACTGTAGACTTTTCCGATATATCACCAGCATTTCTCCGGCTCGCCAAAATCCATTTCTCCCTAGTTTTAGCGTCTTTGGAACATTTATAAACAATTTGTTTATGCGATGTGCTCTACACCATTTATAAGTTTTCTGCCTCACTGTCTGCGCAGGATTCATTTTAAGTCTAAAATATACCACTCAGATTATTATCCAATGTATAGACCTCGAATTTAACCATACGTAAAGTAGAAATACGCGAAGTGTATCCTGCTTCTCGCAGCACACTATGTGTTATTTCGTCTGCTAATTCAGTCAACCTGTACGATGACGTCAGACCAATGAGATCGCGTACTTGCGTGACGTGACATTTTCGTAGACTTTTATCATGTTTGGAGTTATTATTTGTACATTCTGATCACATTTTTGAATTCTGCATGAAATTTTGAATCAGATTAGCATATTTTTAATTAAAACCCCGGATCATGCATGTTCCCTATTGAATCAAGAGGGTATAGTCTCTATAAAGGACCTCCAGGTGAAAGAGTCATAAAAAATGTTCCTCAATTTGGAGCTGGTTTCTTTATACACAACAGAATTCTAGATTCCTTTATTGATTTTTCCTCAAATTCATCAAGAGTAGCATTATTAACGATTAAAGTGGAAAACAAGATCTATACATTGATAAATGTTCATTCTCCCACAAATGAAAAGAACAAACTTGACAAAGAGCGAACAGATCAATTTTGGGATGAACTTGACCAATTGATAAAGAATATACCTGATACTAACATTAAAATTCTTCTTGGAGATTTTAATGCAATGATTGGACATGAGAGAAAATTTTGTGCTTTTTTGTTTTGTTTTGTTTTGTTTTGTTTTGTTTTGTTTTGTCTAAATACTCTGTAGGCATCAGGGTTGTTATCAGAACTCATTGAGTGATACCAAATTATATTCTCTGGGTGTGAAGAAGGTAAATGGATTGGACTAGTGTGGTTTTTTTTTTTCTTTTCAGAATTCAATATAACACCACTAAGGGAATGCCTAATAATATTATATTTATATACCATATAAATATAAATGATTATTTAATAAATAAAGAGGAGGGAAATGTGATATACAGCATACAATGACAACTCAAAATCATTAATCTTCACATCCATTACTATTGTCATCATTGTCTGTTTAATAGTCACAACTGGTTGTAGGTGCATCCACTGATGCAGCTGTGCCAAAGAGGCTTGAGTAGTACTTTTTGCTTGCAGGATTTGCGAGGTATTCGGCATGTTTTAATATGTCCTTAGCCTTAGCAAGTTTCATTGCAGGAGGGGATGGGAAATCTCCTGGTAAGTTGATTGTGTCAGGAGTTTTGAACTTTGGAACTGTGATGTGACGGCTCCAAGGACCATGGTACGTTTGTCGCAGATATACAGCTTTATGTTTGAAGTCACACCGCATAGATCGAACACACTGAAGCCTGAATGCTAGCTTTGCTTTTTTTAAATCCTTGAAATCATGGTGGGTAAATATCTCCAAACCAAATGGAGATGGAAGCATTTGGGCCTTCAGAATCCTTTCATCCCAGTCTTCAGGAAGTTCAGTGATGGTAGTCTTCCTGCGTTGAGCAGAAAAAAGTGAAGAGTCCTGGTTGTTTGGTAGGTGGCTATGACCACGAACAGGGAAAAAGTATGTAACCCTTTAAAAAAAATTGAGAATGTGCACTACACAGAAGAGGAAGTAAACCATTGTTTCATTTTTGTTTTGCCCAGGACAGCTGTCACTTATTAAAACCAGCTCATCCGTTAACTCGGAGTGTGGGATGCTATTTATGAAATGTAGCAGCATTGAGATACCCTCATTGGACCATTTGTGTCCATATTAACATGAAACCTTGGAGAACAAGAGTACAACATAGAGGAACGCGGGCAGTTGTAAACAAAAGTGTAGCTTATCAGTGGCTTGAGCAGAGCGCTCTCGCAGCACCTTCCTGAAGCACCACTAACTGGTGGTGTTCTTGCTAGCAACAGTCCAGACTTGTGGGGGTTCTGCCGAATCGCCATATGTTTAGAGGCTAATACAGTATGGCTTGAGGTGGTTTTGACAGAATCGGTCGTGTAATCACGTGCGTAATGCTGAACACAAGTTGGCGCCCATAACTCGTTTTTAGACTTTTTTGACTAGTAGGGTTCTTGCCTGCACCCCATCAATTATCTTTTTCACATCTATTTACAAATTAAACACACACATAAACTTAATCACTGCTGTCACAAACAAAACCCATCACAAAGCCACCATTTTTTTAAAATACCAGGCGCTGCACATAGAGATTACAACCGTAACACACAGTTGAAACCCATTCTCTTTGGTTGAAAGAGTTGACTGCTTAAAAGCATGTCACAGCACGTGGTCACAAGTATAACCTTGCTACACCATAACTCGACTAAACAACAACTCGTCGTAACCAATCACTCTCTAACCAATAACTCTTCGTTACCCTCAAGACCACGTCCTTATATATGTGCCTGGCTAGGCTTCCAGAAAGATACATTTTAAAAAAACTACCTTCGTGAAAATTCTAGAGTGCCTAATACATAATGTACAAAATATTCTCAATCGTTCTAGTGCCTTTTACCATTCTGGAAGTTACAGCGTGTTGCACAATTATGGATTACAAGTGATATATACAGGCAAGAATGAACTATGTACAGGTTCTTACATTGATGGAACTGATATAAATGTCTATGTACAGCACATGTTTCATGACATAACCTCACGCACAATACGATCATTCGATCATGTAAATAATAATACTAATACTAAATGGAAGTACATCACTTCATGGCCATACGTACAAGTAATAATAATCATAAAATAATAATAATAATAATAATTCAAGCTCGATATTTGCATTAGTTACCCATGGGTGAGAGAATATTGTTTTCAAGTTATATCTGTTTATCACACTTGCGTCAAGCTTTCAATCAAAATAAAACAAGATACTGTTATAGGACATTTAAACAATACCAAAAAATTATACTCCCCCTACTCGTCTGATGAAAGATAAGAACGGAAAGGTTTCCCATAATGATTGACATTGCAATAATTTTGGCTGAATACTTCAAAACATTACTTAACCCGTTTGGTGGGTAATGCGGCGAGATCTGCAGCTACAAAGCGCTTGCTTGGCGGGGAACGTGGATATATCCGCCATTCAATTTTTTTTCTCAGTTGCCTGCCTGCGGAGGTTTTTTTTCTCAGTTGCCTGCCTGCGGAGTTTTATTTCTTTTTCAGCAGCGTATTCTGGATGAGTCTGCCCTCTGATGTGAATTTGTTCAACTATGTTCTTCCAATACCAATGTGTCATCCACGAGTTGCATCATAAAGAACGCAACTTATGTCCAGGCAAGAACTACCTAAAGCCCAGTAGCCTCACGCTGAAGCTTTTGCTCATCGCCTAATCGTCCCTTGGATGCAATAATATTGCTGTAGTAGGGATTTCTAGAGATTATGATACTGAACAGACCTCTCTGATGACATTAAAGTACTGTGATCTTATTTATTATCCCCATTCTTGTGTTCTTCCCTCACGACTGGAGTGTGTGTTTACCGCAAGTTACACATTTATTATACGCATCCGTAATACAGGCACAGTTCATTATTTCCATCCAAACTGCAGAGACCAGCTTTCTATTCGATCCTCTTTCTTAATTTTTTCCGCTAAAATATCTAAAAAGAATTGCCGGCCTCCCACCATTAGAGGAAAATAATTTACAGGCCATGATAAACGAAATATTGGAATTTAGTGGGGAGAATAGTGATCATAGTGAAGTAAGTTCTGCCGAAACGGAATTCGTAAGTGACAGGAACTTAGGCCTACCTGGAATGTAAGTTCTGCAGGCTTGAATGTACAGGGTTCGGACCCAGCTGATGCAAATGTTCATCAGTCGCGAAAGAGACAACATGTGTTCGATTCCAGTTCAAGTAGCGATCGTGACAGTGGTGATAATGATTACGATCCAACCAGTGCTAGTTCTTCGTCAGCTTATACTAAAAATGGACAAAGAAGATCCCGCATTGATCCAAAATTCCATCGCGATGTAAAGGGAGAGTTTTTAGGCAAAACAAAACTGAGCAAAATATTTTAATTATTTTTTATGACAAGATATGCCAGAACATAGCTGAACAGACAAAAGATGCCCAGCAGGAAATTGCACATAAAACCCAGTTTAGTAAGATGAAACGAAGGAGTCGAGATCAAGACTGCGTCCGAAAAAATAGACAAAATATAGCTTCATACGGCCGTACTGTTGCCGCAGGGGATTGTACAGAAACCTAAATTAGGACACTATATTTCTCGCAATAAATTGTTTACTACGCCTATTTTCTATGAGCTGATGACACAGAAGAGATTTTTTTCTCATCGGGCTGCATGGCTCGGACAGTTGAGGTGCTGGCCAGCTTTCTGAGCCTAACTTGGCAGGTTCGATTCTGGCTCACCGGTGGTATTTGAAGGTGCTCAAATACGTAAGCCTCTTGTCAGTAGATTTACTGGCATGCAAAAGAACTCCCGCAGGAATACATTTCAGCACCTCAGTTTTTCTGAAATCTAGTTAATGGGATGTAAAGCCAGAAATAATATTATTATTATTATTATTATTATTATTATTTATTAGTTTTTCCTCCACAGCTTTTTACATATTTCTGACAATGAGGTGAATAATGGACAAATTCTTCCCAAAATATACAAGATAAATCCAGTATTTTACCACCTGTTAGCAAAATTTTTGGAATCTTATACCCCTGATGGCAAAGTGTCAGTTGATGAGAACCATCCTTACATACCAAGAAAAGAATCTTGTTTCAGCATGGAATCATACAAATTATGGGTAGCCGAGACAGTTTATATAACATGATGTGTCACAAGCTCTACACAGCCTTGCATATTTTCCTTTCGACTTTTAATTACAAGAAGCTAGAACCACGTCTACCAGCTAATTATAAATATAGCTACGTTTTCTGACGAGCACCTGTCCTCGCTCCTAAGTGCTTCCAGAAGTTTGTCGTATTATCTTTTCATTAAAATTAACAACAACTTTGGATTTAAATTTAACTACCACTAAGAGTGACTTTTATCCCAAATATTGAGCTTTTATAAGCTCCTTACGCCATCTCCTGAATAAGGCACCTTATTTACCAAATTTTATTTCAATGCAGCAATTTTCGTATTCTTTTTGAACTTTTAACTAACTACTTGTTACCATATATAAAAAACAAGACATTCGTAAAGATCTACAATAAGGATTGATCATAAGACTTTGTTATAAAAGTACTTATAACTACTATATTCTACTTGCTAGTCATTTTATACACATTTGTATCTAAAACAGTATCCTCTTATTTACCTATAAGAACAATCAGGATCCTGATCTATCTTTCTTTCAGGTATGAGATTTTTAGGCTGATAATGCCCTCATTATGGGAGAAACCTGTCCCTATACCTAATATGTTAAGAACTATTCCTTAAATTTAAATTAAAAACTCTTATGTATTGAACAGGTGGAATTTATAATCTAATATTATTATTTGACTTTAAGTGGTATGTTCTGAGCTGTCGGTGGAGTGATGGCGTGGGAGGACATCAGTAGACGAATAAGTTTGAGTGGTGTCTTTAAAAGTTGGAAAGATCACAATATGAAGATAAAGTTGGAATTCAAGAGGACAAATTGGGGCAAATATTCTTTTAGAGGAAGGGGAGTTAGGTATTGGAATAACTTACCAAGGGAGATGTTCAATAAATTTCCAATTTCTTTGCAATCATTTAAGAAAAAGCTAGGAAAACAACAGATAGGGAATCTGCCACCTGGGTGACCGCACTAAATGCAGAACGGTAGTGACTGATTAGAAGTTTTCATTCCAGCGGATTGCTTTCTCGATCATAAATATAACCACAAATGACTAATTTTTGACTAATAATTCTTTGTTAATCAGATTTCCCAATGACAGGAGACATCCAGTGAGGAAATGGTAATAGAAGAAGAAGACGAATTATCGGTTCTTACACTACCATGGTTTATTCAGACAACAATGGATTTTATACAACTACTTTTATAATTGGCAAGTGTTCACTTCACATCTTTAGCTTCTTTCAGTCGGTTTTGCCGAGATTACCTATTAAATGTATAACCAGCTTGTGTGAATGCCAGTATGAATGGAAGAATGAGTGACTTTAGGTTTTTAATTTAATTTTATTATTTCTTTATTCTGTTTTCCGAAGTTCATTTTAGATATTATGTAGTTAAGTGTAACAGAGGGCCACGAGCCTTAACTTGGCCACAAATGAAGGCATGAAATAAATAAATACAGATAACTCTGTTTTATACTGCTCTTACCTACCATACCTTCAAAAAGTGAAACAGAACAATATTACAAATACTGTAATGTTTTTGGAAATAACATTTTTAGGGGGGAAAAAAGGATATTGTTAAAATTTGTTTAGGAAGAATGGATTAGGAATGAAAGCTAATAGAAAAAAATGGCTATAATGAAAATGAGGAAACACGCTCAACCCGCATTCTGAAAGAACAGGGACTTTCCTGTTGGGGTTACCATACCTTAGCAATGATATCTGTTTTAATGTACCAGGAACATGTCCTTGTTCCTGCTTGGGAAAGTACTTGCTAGAAGACTGCTATCTAGGGATTTCTTGAGCTTTAGCAGAAGCACAGACTTGGCCTCCATGAATATCTCGATCAAAAAACCAGCAATTCACCCTCACCGTTTATCTGGGCTTGGGACTGGCGTCTATTAGGATTGGATTACCCACCACTAGCTAGGTTAAACCTTAACGTTGATGTATCCAAAAAGATGCACACAAAATGCTGTCAGTTGGTACATTTATTTATTTCACCTTAACTTCACATAAACATACACATAACCTAATCACTGCTATCGCAAACAAAATACACATCAACAAACCGCCAGCTTTAACAAATGCCTATCACTGAATACATGCTACATGGAGATCACAACCTTAAAACAATTGACTGCTTACAGGCATGTCATAAAACGTGGTCACAAGTATACTCCTGTTAAACCATAACTCCAGCTAAGTAATCACTCGTCTCTACCATCAAGACCACGTCTTTATATGTGTCTGACCAGGCTTCTAGAAAGATACATTTTCTCGTAAATTCTAGAGTGCGTAAGGCCCAGATATAATGTATAGAATATTCTATAGAGTTCTCGTTACAAGTGCCATTCTTAATGTTACATTGTTTCACAATTCTGTAGTGGATTACAAATCATTAATACAGGTAATAATAAATTATATACAGGTTCTTACATTAACTAAACTCATAGATATCTATAACGTTCTACGTTGCGATTTTATTTGACGTAAATAAATATCACTCGAGAACACGTTCACTTCCTTGTATAAATTACTTTATTTACACTGTACATCACAATGCACAATTATACACAGTAGCAAATGACACTATACAACGCTCAATAGCGGAGTACCCTGAAGTCCATTCTGACAAGTATAGATATCAACAGCACTGACGCGCGCACTATTACATACTCTCTCTTGAATTCACCGCCTCACTCACTTGAGTCCAATACTCAGACTCCACCTCGGAGCCCTACCGTCACTCCCAGTCTATCACTTGCCTGAGTCCCAAGAACTAAGAACTGCGAACTCAGAAAGAACTGACTTCACTGACCGACAGTTCGATATTTATACTACTCGATCAACCATCTAGAATGATCGACTTCTGGAAGAGTTCGTACAACACCCTAATGAAACACACTCGAAACATCAATCGACCAGCTAGTCGAATGGGTACTCGAACTTTCCTTCAGTATTTACAAACGTACATGGAAATATCTACAAAATTCTTAATGTCTCTACATGTATCTGGATAATAAAACCTTACAGTAAGTTTCCAAAACCCTTCATATATACCAAATTATAGTACAATAAGTCTAACTTACGAACATTATGGAATTTTCTACCACTTTCGACTATCTAGATTTTAAGGTTAAACAATACGTATTTGAGGTTATTCAATTTTATACTACATATTTACAGAGAAACCATATACTAGTCATGTTTAACACTTAATAAAAGATAATATAGCATTAAATAAACTATAATTAAAATATATTAAACATACTAATTGAAGGTTTTACACCAATTACGATGTCGTACCTACGACAATTATCCCCCCTAAAACTTTCAGTATCTATCCTGTACGTTCCTTACTCTAGGTCTTAAATTATATCTAGGTATCCTTATATCTATTTCATCATCTCTCTTAGTCCTCACTATTTAATTACACTTAGACTACCTCAGTCACATTGTCTTCTCGTTGGCGTTGCTGAAGTCCACATATCGCAGCTAGATAGTTCAATCAATGGGCACCACCTTTCCATGGGGGGATCCGCTGGGTCTGGCTGACGGTGTCCCTGTTCTCCGTAGCAATGATCTGCAGGACCTCGCGTGGCAGTCAACACTCCACTGACTTTCCCCTTGGTCATGCCTTTCATGTTTCACTCAGTGCACTCGCTGTTTCCGCTGGGCCTTGAACTACGGACTCCACCGAGGCTCGTACTTCGTTGTCCGACTTGATTTGGTCATTTATTCCTTGAGACTGGGCCTCGAGTTTTTCATACTGGGCCTTGATTTTACCCTCGAGTTTTTCAGACTTGGCCTGAATCAACACAGTTAGTTGTGCGAACATACTGCATACCCAGTCGTTGGTTTCTTCCTCCGAGGTGACTTCGAAGTCGAAACTGTCTGGGTCCTCTCCATTGTCTATCAAATCCTGGCGCAGCATCTCTAGTAAGTTCGCTTTTCTTCCAGCTGTCGGTAAACCTCGGGATGTCTGTGCTTTCTGTAACATCACCAAGCTCATTTGGTCGATCTTCATTGCTGAGTCTTGAATTATCCTGTCGAGTCCTGTCACGGTCGCCAATTTATCATTCTACGTTGCGATTTTATTTGACGTAAATGAATATCACACGAGAACACGTTCACTTCCTTGTATAAATTACTTTATTTACACTGTACGTCACAACACACAATTATACACATTAGCAAATGACACTATATACAACACTCAATAGTGGAGTACCCTGAAGTCTATTCTGGCAAGTACAGATATAAACAACACTGACGCGCGCACTTTAACACACTCTCTCTTGAATTCACCGCCTCACTCACTTGAGTCCAATACTCGGACTCCACCTCGGAGCCCAACGGTCGCTCCCAGTCCATCACTTGCCTGAGTCCCAAGAACTAAGAACTGCGAACTTAGAACTGACTTCACTGACTGACAGCTCGATATTTATACTACTCGATCAACCATCTAGAATGATCGACTTCTGGAAGAGTTCTTACAACACTCTAATGAAACACACTCCAAACATTGATCGACCAGCTAGTCGAATGGGTACTTGAACTTTCCTTCAGTATTTACAAACGTACATGGAAATATCTACAACATTCATAATGTCTCTACATGTATCTGGATAATAAAACCTTACAGTAAGTTTCCAGAACCCTTCATATATACCAAATTATAGTCCAATAAGTCTAACTTATGAACATTATGGAATTTTCTACCGCTTTCGACTATCTAGATTTTAAGGTTAAACAATATGTATTTGAGGTTATACATTTTTATACTACATATTTACAGAGAAGCCATATACTAGTCATGTTTAACACTTAATAAAAGATAATTTAGCATTAAATAAACTATAATTAAAATATATTAAACATACTAATTGAAGGTTTTACACTAATTACGATGTCGTGCCTACGACTTCTGTATAACTTTCAACAAATGTTTCATGACATAACCTCACAAATAATGCGAACGGAAACTAATAATGATACTAATAAGTGGATGTACATCACAAGTAAAAATAATCATAATGATCCAAGCTTAATATTTGCATTATTTACTGTAACCGTGCGTATGTACGATCCCCGAATTTTTAGGTTAGGAAATTTTCGTATATAGTTTGTAATGTTAAAATCATGTAATTTTGTTTATTGAGAATGTAAAAACGTAATATTATACGAAGAATGTGTAGTTAGGGAATATTGCATTTGTGCATCATTATATTTTGTCTAAATTTCCGTTTGGGTAAGAGTCTGTAAATATGGCCTAGCCGTAGGATTGTGCAACCGGGAAAACTGCGACTATATCAGGAAGGACGGTTGAAGTCAGTTGAATGTGTTGCAACAAAGTGGCTTGGAAACGCGGGGTACGGCAGGTAGTATAGGCTGAAGAATTGGAGTGGATCAGTGTGGATATACGCGAGTGGACGTTCAATGTCACATCAGACACTCAATAGCCAATACAAGGGCTTTATTTTAAGCGAGGTTGGGTTGACTGAGTGACGCGTCAAGAAGTGCCGAGTATCCAGTTACAGTTGGAGAAACGTGCGGCACCACACTAACCTGTGCAGCACTCGAGAAGGATTCGAGACGTCGATGAAGTGTGTAAATAAGGTTAGGGATGCTCTTCGTAAAGAAGGTTGCATCCGTACGTAGAGAAAGTCGTCGTACTTTTCTCTACCAGAATACGATTTTTGTTCTGTAACAGTAGTGAGTGTAGTGGGACTCTTACCTGGAGGTATGTTAAGAAATGTATATCTCGTCAAGTAATGATTTGGTTGTTGTTAGTGGTGTGTATATTTGCCTTTGTAAACGACAAACGAGTAGGTCTCATCAAGTAATGATTTGGTTGTTAGTGGTGTGTATATTTGCCTTTGTAAACGACAAACGAGTAGGTCTCGTGAAGTAATGATTAATGTTGGTCGTAGTTGTTTGTACGTTGCCTTTGTGGACGGCAATCAGGAGGGGGTCTCTTTAAGTGATGATTATTGTGGTATTTATTATATTTTTGTTTATTATTTTGGGAGTAAAGTCCTGGTATCAAACTTGCAGTAAATCTTTTTATCAGTAGAGTGAGGATGAACCTGGCATGCTACCTACATCTAATTTCAGGGGTAAACAGGTAAGGTTATAAAGTAAGTCTGGAGCTTCGTCAGCCCGGTGACCGTCGCCTTTGGAGAGGGAGTTACTCTTTGCTCTACATAGTTATATATTCCTGTAATTGTTTTACAGGTGGCGCCCATTGTCTTGGTATTTATACTTATTTCACTCACCGTTAATTCATTTCATATTTTCTAAATTGCAAATGGTTACATTACCCATGGGTGAGAGAATATTATTTTCAGTTTATCACACATGGGTCAACATCAATAATCATCATCATCATGAATTATGTGCAGTTGTTTTAATTCAACCATTTCAGTCCCTTTCTGCTTTCTGTCCTCATTTTATATGACTAATGTTTACTTCATGATGATTCTTTTTGTTTTGTTATATTTTAGGAACTGTGGCATGGATCCAGTTTCATTGTGTAACACGCCTCAGGATCGCCTTACACTAAGTGCAGAACTTCGAAATGTTATTCATGAACGGAATATTCTCACTACAAGAACCAGGTTGAAAGGTATAATGCTGAAATTTTCAACGTTATATGTAATCTGAACGGATTTGGCATTTCAGTGAATTGTAATTGTATTAGATTCTGTTGTACCATCATTTTAATTTCCTCTTGTCCAGCGCGTGCTAGGTCGGGGTGTTGATGGCACTTCTCCAACATTGCCTCTCATTCACTACTCCTCTTCAGTAATTGTATTCAAGTCCAGTCTACTTTTTCTTATACTGTTCTTGACAGAGTCCAAACATCTTGCTCTGGGCCTCTCTCTTGCCCTATTTCTTTCTATCTTACAAGGATAGGACAGGTCAATAGGCTATTGTTTCCAAAGAAAATGAGTTCAAATGTCATGACGCAGGATACACTTTGGACAAAGTGATGGTGGTAGAAGACTAAACAGCAAAGAAATTTTACTTAAACATGTCAAGTCTGCAACCTAATAATTTCCAATAAATTGATGAATCCCCGATCCCAATGCAACACCGATATACTTGGAGAGTTACATCGCAGTCAACGGGAGTGGTGGCCTAGTGGTCACCGTTCTTGTCTGCGAACCTCGAAGACGTGAGTTCAAGTCTCGTCACAGCTATATTTCTTGTACAAAATAAGTTAATGTTTGATGAGACTCGAAGTCACATTGTCAAGGTTCATAGATAAGTACGGTGATCACTCGGCCACCGCTCCGTTTGACTGTGGTGTAACTGTCTAAGTATATATGCGATGCATTGAAATTGGGGATTTCATAAATTTTTCAGAAATTATTAAGTTGCGGATCTTGAGATTTTTAAGTAAAATGTGTTCACTTTATAGTGTTCTATCACCTCCACTTAGTCCGAAGCGGATCCTGCGTCATGACTTTGGTCCTCAATTTTTTCGAAAACGAAAGCGTATTGACCTAAACGCTTATAAACGAGCTACTGTTTAGTGACCCCCAACAGGTACACTGAAGCTCGTTGAAATCGGTGTCTGGCCTCTCCTTGTTAGCCTCAAACACTTGTTTTGGTATCCTTCTTTCCTTCTTTCCTCCTTCCTCATAACCTGTCCAAATCATCTCAAGATCTTCTTCTCCATCCTATCACTCAGTTTTTCTAATCCTCTTTTCTGACCTCAACACTGCTTACTCTCTCCCCTTGTCTTCCCTGCTATAGGCCTACTCCTCAGGAACTTCATCTCATTCGCCTGAATTTTACCCTCATTTCTTGCTATCAGAGTCCAAGTCTCTGATGCATATGTTAATGTAGAGTTATGGTACATCTTGTACATTATCTCTTTACATTTCATAGGAACTTCTTTGTTCCACACCAGGTTCCTTACATTCTGGTAGAATGATCTCCTTATCCAACTTCCATCTCCCATTATTTCACTTCCCAAATATTTGAAGTAGTATACTACCTCAAGGTTTTGTCCTATAATACTAAAAATTCCTTCTCTTTCTCATCTTGTCATCACCATTGTTTTGCTCTTCTCCACACTGATTTTCATACCATATTTCTCAATATTGTCATTTAAAGCCTCTAGTTGGATTTGCACTTCTGTACTGTTGAGTACCCAGATCACTATGTCATATGCAAACAACAATATTTTCATATCGCCTCCATACCTTGCCTTTGTTTCCTTCAGAACTTCATCCATAACAATTATAAACCTAAGTGAAGACAGCCAATCTGTTCTCCCCACTAGAGTCTGGACACAAGTGGAACAATTCTTATATAGTACATTGCTTTCACTAGTTCCCTTGATTGCCTTCCACATCCTTTTTTTTTTTTTTTTTTTTCTTTCTTCAGGGTTTCCCACACCTTTTCTCTATTAACACTATTGTATGCCTTCTCTAGATCAAGGAATACCATCATCACCAGATCTTTTCCATATTCACACTGTTTTTCCATCAGTAACACCGGCCTGTGGAATTCTTTTTTTCTCCGGCGAAAGGATGAAGAGGTGATTTACCCTTAATGATGTGCTGAT
This sequence comes from Anabrus simplex, assembly GCF_040414725.1. Lineage (NCBI taxonomy): Eukaryota > Metazoa > Arthropoda > Insecta > Orthoptera > Tettigoniidae > Anabrus > Anabrus simplex. The sequence goes on from NC_090265.1 coordinate 274,309,318, forward strand.
TTCAAATATGTAAATCATTTTTGCCTATCGCATACAATTTTTTTTGCTATTTGAAATCCAATTTTGACATATTATTGTAATTTTGATGGAAAACACCATAATAGCGAATACGTGTAATTTGAGTGGGACACGATCAAATTGCAATGAATGTACAAAAGATTAACATGTTCATTGTTAGAATGTATGAATCTCACTACAAGAACACTACTGTTTGCTGCACTTTGATGTGAATGAACGCTGTGTTGATTTGCGTTTGTGTTCCTCAGTAGTGTTATCTCTCTCTAGACACCAACAGTAAAATGACATTGTGGAGACGTCCCATCGCCCCTGATACCTTCTTCCATTTCTTTTAGATCCTGAAGGAACTGCTCACCACGTTCCTCACTGAATACCGGTACTCCTAAATTTGCAGGAAAATAATCCAGATGACTGCAGGAAATGTAATTTTAAGCTCATGCGGCAACCAAATTCCTGGAAATTGTACAGCATGGTTTCCACAATCTGTTGGTAGTTAACCTCTTCAACATTTCCCAGGAATTTGCTACAAACATCCTTGAATGATTCCCATGCCTGAAGCTGTGTTTTGTTTATCATCGAACTGAATTTTGGGTCCTTCATAAGCTTCCGAATTTGGGGGCCGTCGAAAACACCTACCTTAATTTGGCATCAGGCAGTCCTGGAAATTTCTGACAGAGGTACCGAAAGCAGGGACTGTCTCTATCCAAACTCTTCACGTACTGCTTCATAATTTCCAATTTAATATGTAAAGGGAACAATAACACACTTTGAGGATCAATGAATGGACGATTTACAATTTTTTTTTCTCTAGACATGAACTGTTTCCTCTTGGGCACTCAGACACTGACCCGTCCCGAGAGTCCCACTCACACAGAAAACACGGGAACTTTGTATATCCTACTTGCTGCCCTAATATGATACCGCACACTTTTAAATTACAGCACAGTAATCATCTGTGTTCATTGTAGTTCCGTTTCTGCAACACCGTAGATAAATTGTGATAGTTTTCATAAAGAGATGTTGAATGGGTGACTGGCACTGAAGCAAGTTTCTTTCCATTGTACAGAAGAACACCTTTGAGACTTTTTACTGGTATCAGTAAAATAGATGCCAGTCCTTTGCTTGGTAAATGCACGGTCTTTATTTAGGCTTGGCAGGAACTTTCTCGCTCAACCTTGGCCGCCAATGACAGTCCGCTACTGGCCGCTGGCGCGCAAGGTTTCCGGCACTTCTGCAGTTGCTGAGAGCTGAGCTCCGAGGTAGTAGGGTGTTCAATGAAGCTACTGCGTACTGGATGTCGTATTGTATAGTGTTTTATTGTGATTGTCTACAGTGCTGTAATGTATGTGAAATATTAGTTACGTGAACGTGTATATCTGCACAATACTTACATTAAGTGCAGGAAATAGTGCGCTAGGACATGACAAAAGTTTCGAGCGAAATTTCCAGGGAGACCCGTTCCTATCTGAAATGAGGTGGGATAGGAATGTACGCGAGTTTGAATTGAGTGAATTAGGATAAGTACAAGGTTTAGGTAGGATAGCACGAGGAATGTAGTGGACTGTAGGTATAGGACACGAGGTAGGTAGCCGGTTCATATCACTGGATTTCTGTGGAATTATTAACAAGATATATTTACACACTTAAATACACTATGCAAGAACACTCGCTACACATGTTTAACTTCACATAAACTCCGAATGTGCTAGTTACATTGACTACTATGTCATCGTCCTCACTACGCGACAGCCTGTCCGTATCTTCTTCATCACACACTCTCCCCCAGTCTCCTCCCAGGAAGTGGCAGGTAGTCTACCGCATCCTGGTGGCAATACAAATAGCACTGTCCATCTGACCTCTGGCGAGGGCTTGTTAAATTAGAGTGGAAGCAAACAGGTAAATTTGAGTCTGGTTAACAAACACTATCAATCGGGCAATTAAACAACTGGCCAAGAGATTCAAACATACAGGTTCAGTAAACAATAAAGATAGACGTAAAGGTCATTATCTCCTTACTGAAACGTGTTTCGTACGAAGATCATAAGTAAAAATCTGTGGCCCCCTCGTAGCCCAGGTTTAACGACATATGATTTTTATTTGTGGGGAATGTTAAAAAATGTAGTTTATGGGAACAACCCTCACACACTAGATGAGTTAAAGATAATATAAGAGCTGCAATTGCATCCATCAGTGCTGAAGAACTTGGTAGAGTAACCGAAAACTTCATTAGGAGATGCCGATTATGTTCGGCAGCGCATGGGGAACATTTTCAGCATAAACTGTAAACATGGTGAGTAAAATACATAATGATTTTGAGCGCCGTGTTCTGCTGTACATACGCACGCGCGGTAGTTGGCAACTGAACCATCACTGGTGGCCAAGGTTGAGCGAGAAAGTTCCTGCTAAGCATAAATAAAGACCCTGTAGTTCCAATACAGCGAGTCAAGCCAGGGTATCACAGCAAAACACAAGTTCGTCTTCGTGAACAAAAAACTGCCAGAATTTTTCCTCCCGATTTCTATAACAGTATGTAGTTGTCCCAGGAAGTAAAAAAATTTCTCTTTTAATCTTGATCCAAAATCACTCTTTTTCTTTAGTGAGGCCTAGGCCACGCACCAAATCATTTAAGTCACACTGATTATAAAGACGAGTTTTATTCTCAACATCCGGTACAAAGGTATCATCACCATCCTCCGCACTTGAAGATGACGAAGACACACTCTCTGTTAACTGTATTGGTGGTTTTGAGACAGTAATATCGGGTCCATGTGGTACGGTGGTTATGGCAGATGGTAGGCAGGGATACCCAATGTGCTTTTGTTTTTCGTATTGAACCTGGACACTTTACATACACAAAAATAACATTCGTCAAAATGATTTCTTTGTTCCCGCCAAGCCATTGGGATTCCGAATGGCATTGATGGCAGCAACCTATTGTACCATTGCCGCAGATTTTCGACGCACTTTTTACACTCGATATGGGGTGCAAAAATCTTGTCTTGATCACCTAACTTCATGTTCAAATATGCCAAGTACAGGCTTTTTATAAATGACGTAATATTTCGCTTCTGGCCTTGTATACTGGCTATATATATATATATATATAACAGAAGGAGTAGGGATTGTTAACACATTTTCGCTTCCAAACATCACTGCCGCTTGCCCTTTTAACACAAACTACTGTAACTCACTTATTCACTCAATCGTCTTCAGGTGCACGTTGTAACTTGTAGACAAAGGTGTGACACACACATTCTCAGATGCTCCTCTCAGACTACGGAGAAACGTGATTTTGACATTTTGACCTTATCTGACATTGCGCATGCGCTAACTGCAACTGGTCTAATTGTTCTTCTGGTGTTCGTGTATGATTACCTTTCCTCTTCTTCGTTTTGCCTCATGACTGAGACGTCGTGACTATCATAATATTCAGCCCTCTAGCCGATGAACCATACTCCGCCATTCTTCCCTATCTAAAGCTTTCAATGTGATTGCTCTGAGAGAACACTGTAGGGGGCCGTTCACCATGTCAATCCATCGCGTTGGTACTCGTCCTCGTCTGGATCCCTGGACTTTGCCCTCAACAATCAGCTTTTGAAGACTACCATCTCGGCGCATTATATGTCCAAAGTAGCGTACAATCCGCTGAGAGACCTTACCCCTCCAAAACAGAGCACATACAATATTTTCTCTCAGGCATGTCCATTACCTGCATTCCATACATTCAATGCAAACCTCATTTACAACAACAAAGCTCCATTATCATGAACATGAGATGGACTTGTGACGAATCTGTACGTGATACGAAACAACTGGTATTATTTTTTTACATAAGGACACAAAATACAATTACTTTTGCCAGAAAATCTTTACAGGTCGATGTAATCTCATGGTAAATATATGGCCTATCATTGACCTTCCCTGTCGAAATCCATACTGTTCTAAATTTCTTTCCGCCCTTCCTCTCATCCTCCTTTCTATTATCCTCTCCAATATTTTGGTTACATGTGCCAACAGTGTAATTCCTTGATAATTGTCACATACCTTCCTGTCACTTTTCTTAAATACTGGTATTATTACACCTTTACACCAATCATCAGGTATTTGCTTTTTCCTCACTATGAAACTTAACAGCCTATATAACGAATGTAGATCAACCTCCAACACCAGTATTAATTGGAGTTGATCCACTGCTTCCTCCCAACTCTCCGACGTCATTTTACAGAATTTTCACTTCACTGGGCGACAGTACCCATGTGGCCACATAGCACAACCATGGACTTACAGCAGCTTTCATTTACACCATCAGTTTCTCATATCCATATCTACTGTTATATAAGAGCAAACTTTTTTAATGTTGTATTTTTGTTTGTAAGGATTATGTTTTTGAAGAGGAGATACACAGTAAATGATATACAATTTTTATTCATAAAGATTGTTTTTGGACTATATCATTGGTTAAAGGGTATGATTGTTTATTATTCATAGGGCTTGTTCTACCACCTGTAACTGCTTATAATACTCGCCATATGCTTGGGCGACATTTGTAACTTTTTACAAACGGTTATATGTATTTGCCCCATTGTTGAGCGGTATTTGAACTTAACTACTATAATGATTGATAAATGTATACGAATTTGCTAAGGTACACATACAATTATTCCCCCCCTCCTTTACTATAAGATAAACATACTGGAACAAAACAAAACATGAAGTTGTAATTGGGCACTACTGTAATATAATTACAGAAATGAATAATCAAATTTGTAGAGCATGAATGATCCCTTTCTCTCAAGGCGAGGATTATTTGCTGTCACGAATCCAATTTGCTTCTGTAGCTTACCTGACACTAGTTAACTCCCTGAAATTAAATCTAGGTAGCATGCCACTAAAAATACTATTATTAGCTTAACTACGAATTTAATATCAATGAATACTCCTAGAAATTTACAAATTCCCCATTTATGCATATATTACAACATTTTCTCCCATAAACTTCCATCACTGTCTCATGAAAATAATCACCATATAAACAAACACTTTACACACCAGTAAATAATACATATATTACAACATTTCCTCCTAGCAACTTCCATCAATATCTTTAGAAAACGACAACCACATTTACAAAAATCATAGACACAAATAAAATCACATATTTAAAAATTGAAATATTTACTGTACATAGCTTGGTTTATATTCTTTATTGCCCTTACAGACCCTATTTTAAAACACTTAAACTCCAATTTATGAGGATTAGGTACCACCACCTGCCTCAATGTATATTAACACTAATTCGCTTAGTGTGACTCCTAGCCTCAAATTGTCACATGTATTCTTCCCTCTTATGTCCACGATCCTGTAGTTCACCACCAGTATTAATTGGATTTGATCCGCTGCTTCCTCGCTACTCTCAGATGTCGTATTACAGAATTTTCACTTCACTGTGGCCACATAGCACAACCATAGACTTAGCTTTCATTTACGCCATGAACTTCTCATATCCATATAAGCGTTTCAGGATTATCACCTTGGAATAACATCTTTCGATTCAGGGTACCTCAGAACAATTTCACCAGTAACTTCACTTAAGCACAGTATCTGAATACCTTCTCTGCAAAACAGTCTTGGAATACATTTTGCAAGTCACAGTAGACTCAACAGTCACATCTAAAGCAGAAGGACAAAAGTCTAAGTCTAGAAGGAGCGTGACAAAATAACCAAAATGAGAATATCAATAGCAGAAACAACAGCATATTCGCCAGCATAATGCACAGTAGAGAATCAGAATATCAATGGATAATGAGTGAGTGTTACTTGTCGTGCAAGTTTATACGAGGTGTGTTTTTTTAAGTAAGGTAAGTTTGAAAATAAGTACACAACGAAATGTTATTTCAAAAAAGTAAATTTATTTTCAGAAAGTACATACTTCACTCTATTTTTCGACATAGTTGCCAAGTGCAAACACTTATCATACCCTCTTCATAGAAACTTGCCGCCTGCTCCGATAATCAAGAGTTCATTGCCGTTTTCACGTCGTCTTCATCATTGTAATGGTTGCCACTGAGGTGATGTTTGAGGTGGAGGAACAGATGGTAATCGCTCGGTGCAAGATCAGGACTGTAGTGTGGGTGGTTTAAAACTTCCCAGACAAAACTGTCTAATAAATCGCAGGTCTGACCTGCAGTGTGAGGTCTTGCATTGTCATAGAGAAGGACAGTTCCCTTTGTCAGCGTGCCGCGTCTTTTGTTTTGAATCGCTCTGCGTAACTTTCTCGGGGTTTGGCAACATGCTTCTGCATTGATGGTGGTTCCTCGTTGCATGAAGTCGACCAACAAAACACCGATGCCATGATTTTGCGCTTGGACAGAGTCTGTTTGGCCTTCACATTTACAGGCAAGTGTCTCCATTCCATGCTCTGTTGCTTCGATTCGGGCGTGATATGCGAAACCCATGTTTCGCTCCAGTTACAATCTGACTCAAGAAGCCGTCACTTTCTTTATCATAACGAGTCAAGAACTTCATCGCACACTCAAATCTTTGGTTTTTGTGGTCTTCTGTTAGGAGTTTCGAGACCCAACAGGAGCACAATTTCCTAAACTTTAGGTGTTCAGAAACAATGTTGTAAAGCACTGATCTCAACGCATCAGGAAATTCGTTTGAGAGACCTGTTATTGTGAAGCGCCTGTTCTCACGAATCTTCACTTCAACTGAAGCCACCAAATCGTCTGTAATCAAAGAAGGGCGACCGGAGCGGTCCTCATCATGGACGTTGTCACGGCCATCTTTGAATTGTCGTACCCACTAACACACTTTGCTTTCACTCATAACAGTATCACCGTACACTTCGCAAATCTGTCAATGAATTTCTGCAGCAGACAGGTTCCTTGCTGACAGAAATCAGAACACATCAACACGATGAGACACAATAAGTTCTCCGCCATGGGTATACATATGCACGACGCTAATCACAAATTTACCGACATTGAACAAGATATGGAAGTTCTTCAAACAGCAAACAAGGGACCCATAATGAATATTATTGAAAGTTGTTCATCAGCTGCGATCAATACTTCAACCCCAATATAATTTAAATGAAATTTACGAGAAACCCAATATCCTTTTCGATCTTTAAATCGATTGGCTTAAAAATACCAAACTATCGAAAAACAGTTTGATTTTCCAAGTAATCCGGAATACACACTCCCGTCATTTACCCCCACTACCCAGTCCTTCCGCCCCGCCTTAGTTCCATTCCCCTGCAGGTGCTCCGCCTCCTTTACCGCTGCCCACACACTTCATCTGGCTCCGTCTGTGTAACAGCACGTTTAACATGCTGCTCGAGGTGAGTCAATCGTCATTCAATGATCCTAATGTTTCTAGTAACTTCCATACATTGCTTCCAATGTCTAACTTGGCTATTTTCTCCTTCAGGTTTAAATTGAAGTGGGAATTCATCTTTATTTTTATCACGATCTTACGTGATCAAAATAAACTTCTGGATCCACCTAATACCAAAGGAATAAATGTCACTCACATAGATAGCATACACCAGCACAAATTCACTTATCCAAGATGTACACAGACTGAACTAAGTAACAAACAGCCGGAATTTTTAGAATTTTATATCACAGCAATCGATTGTATCATAATTTTAACTTATCTCGTGTATCACTGCAGTAATTGTATTTTATAATGTGTTAAAATGTGTTTTACATGTTTTAGGAATATATATATTGTTGAATTTGTACTTAAGGCTTATGATGGCACATAGATGCCGAAACTAGTACCATTTGACCATTTGACATGTGATTAAATCACAATAAAACGTCATTGTATTGAATAGGTGGACCTTGAAAGAATTTAATTTTACTGTAAACGATTCTTACGATACTAGATTTTTATATATTAACTTAATAAAATCACGTGATTTTCACTAATTTACATAAGAAATTAATTTACAAAATTTCCTCACTTAACAAATTCAGGGTTCTTACTATTGTATAGTTACACATCTATGAGTAAAGTAACTCATAACTTGCCCTCGGGGTGAAAGGTTATTTCTATTCGACCCCTCCTGAATAGCACTATTGGCACCATAAATCGTAGTTAACCACCGTGTACATTATTGGCCAATTTGAGGATTAGATAAGACTTCACCTGCGGGGCAAGACTTAAGATTGAACATTATTAGCTGCATTCTTTGTGACATACATCTTAAATTAGCTCAGTACGTTGATGTAAACATGATACTCTAACACTGATCAGTAGGGTATTGTAAGTTTGAAATCATGAATGCTTTCCTTGCGTTGCTAGTCACATCACTCCCTCATGTTCAGTGTTCACAGAGATTGTATGTCAAGCTTTACCAAGGAAAATTTAATGTGTTGTCCTATTCAATACATAACATATGACATGTCCATTATTAGATGGAGTAATAAGTCATACAAGTTTCGACTCGTTTGAGCCATCTTCAGTGAAAAAAGGGGGTTAAAGTTATTTACATAATATAAGCTAAAAATGTACAAAAACCATAATGAAGGAACAAATAAAAAACAAGAGAGACACGATGGAAAATATAAAACTTACCATATCGTCGCTGCCAGGACAAAACCTCCTATGTAGAATATTTTAGCTTAGAACTTTGGCCGGTAAGGTTCTGTCATCTAAGGTGCAATATTGTGTGAATATTATCAAGGCATTTTTGCTCTTCATAATGTATGTGCTGCAGGTCTGTATATTTCCAAAAATATTATCACATTGGGGGTTTTGTCCTGGCAACAACAATATACATATCTCAATCATTAGATGGAGCAACAAACAACTTGCTTGAGACATCCTTAGTGAAAAATGGTTAACATTTTTATATAATTGAAACTAAAAAGTGTGTTAAAACCCACGAAGAAAAGAACGAAAACAAATGAGATAAGACAGAAACGAACAATGTTTTTGTGAGGTCAGGACGAATAGAAGTACATAGTGTGACGACTTCTGCTGTTTGATATGTTCCTACACTACGCGGCGCTGGTGTAGGTAAACAGGGATCAGCTGTCCCTGAACATGTGATTTTAAATGAGGTCTGATGTGATTTAATTCGGAATTTATCGTTTAAATAAATTATTTAAAACCGTGTGTTTATTATTGTTATGTTTCAGGAATGTGCATTCTCTTTACTGACCGATGACTGTGTTTATGTGCGATCTGTGTTTTGTGCAAATTAAGATTATAGTGTTCCTTGTTTTGAAAGAAATATGTGACAAATTCGTAGGAAATATTTTACATTTAGTAATGATTTAATGACATTACTTCTGAAATTGGTTCGTCAGTGTCTTAATGAATATGTCAAATGGGTATGTGTGTATAGAGCTATTTCATTAGTTCACCACAAAATGAAACTCAGTTGTAATTATCAGCTATAACCTTAAAAAAACACATGTTCGACTGTTAGTGTACATGCTGCGTAATATAAACACATTAAAACTCTGCAGGCACCCACATGATGTTACATACCGGTATGTCATACATATGTAATTCCTACATAAGTACTTAAGTTAAATTATATATTAACATGCTCAAATTAATTAACCTTATCAGCACTTCACCCCATCAGTCAGTTAACTGGACACCTTGGACATTTTCCGGGTATGTTTTGCGGCCGTACAAGCTTGCATTTCTTTCCGTACTTCTTTTGTTCGGAAATAAAATCGGCATCGTATGTAATGAAAAATTAATTTTGGTACCAAGTCCTGAGCATGTTCAGTGCAGCACCCAAGTCTATAAGAAACAGTAATTGAAGATAAACTATCCAGGCATTCTTGAAATATTTCACCTCATATGCTTCTTGTACACTAATATTTCTCACAACAACTTCCTCTACATGAGAAAACATCAATAATAATTCACTCGATGGAAAAATAAGATAGTTGGATGCGTTAACATATTCTTCTAGACTTGTTAGGTCCTCCACTGTATTGTTTTGCATAGAACCAATACATGCTGTACCACCTATCACTTCGCTTGCATGTTTAACAATATACCCACAAAACTGATGAATGACATTAATTTTTGAACTGGTGAAAGGAGCTATTTGTTCATCTCCCCAACTTGACAATGGTGGACCGAGGTAGTTTGCCGTGCTGTTAGGGGCACGCGACTGTGAGCTTGCATCCGGGAGATAGTAGGTTCGAATCCCACTGTCGGCAGCCCTGAAGATGGTTTCCCATGGTTTCCCATTTTCACACCAGGCAAATTCTGGGGCTGTACCTTATTTAAGGACATGGCCGCTTCCTTCCAACTCCTAGGCCTTTCGTATCCTATCGTTGCTATAAGACCTGTCTGTGTCAGTGCGACGTAAAGCAACTAGCAAACAAAAAAGAAAAAAGATAATTGTGGCTGATCAAAGGTAAGGGTGCTGTAATTTTTTCCTGAGCTGTACTTGTGATTTTGGCATTCTCTTTGACAACAGTTTTTGCCATGGCTCTAATCTGACTGAAAAAATTATGTTAAGGGTACTATCACCTTAAGGCAGATGTTGACGTGGGATAGCAGAGTGGGATCTTTTGTGGGTGAAACAAAAATGACGCTTATCATTTGAATGTTTATTGTAACCCGAATTACAACCGGGGACATTGCAAGTTGTAGGCATATTCACATGCGGTAGTAAATTGAAGCATGTGCCAAAGTATACATCCTACTTCTCAAATGCAAAATCTTTTTCACTTTTCTGTTCATGAAAAGTTAATGCCAGCTATTTTGCACTTATACAACTGGAGAATGTATAAAACTACTGAAAAAGACCACAAACTGTTTGCACACTTCCACAGTAAGCCGACAAAAAGCGCGCATACTTGACCCTTTTATCGACAGCAGCGCTACAGGTGGCGGAGGACATGTACACCGTCTATGTTAACATGTGATTCAGAGGGAGTCGTCACACTGTTCATTTCTATTCGTCCTGGTGAGGTTGTGGGCCTCTTAGTACAAAATTTTTTTTGCGTGCGATATAATACGAAACAGGACAAAATCACTGTGTCAAAAATTCAGAATTGACCATCTGTCTTCGTAGCGTTACCATCACCACGAATAGTTGAGGGGGAATACCAATATAATGGTCCGTTATTGGACATTATAAATTTTCCAGCTAACTCATTCTTGGTTGCCTGCATTTCGCCCTCATGTGCTAAGGTGGGCTCATCAGTTGGTACTTAGCACACCTAGCAAGACGCTGGCTAGTGCATACCGTGGAGGCCATTGCATAGGCTACACCAGCAGTGCCAATGCGCTATGAGAGACTAAGGGCTGAATTCATTGTCAGGACTTATATATAAGTGGAACCCTTAAGTAATAAGGGATCACTTATAATAAGTATTCACTTATATGAGTTTACATTTCATAGACAGCACTTATAGAGCACACTCATTGATACAGTATCACTGGAGATGTGGCAACGCTGTATATTATGCTCATGCTTCCTGGATTGTGTAGTTCTGGCTACCGAATAGTAGGATGATCTATTGTATTTTGTTTACCGAAGGACATCGCGCTTACGCGCGCAAAATTTTTGAGATTAAAAGATAGTCTATATTAGATTTGATTATCAGAATGGATAACAAAACAGCAAGCTGAGACGGCACCTGCAAGAACTTGTATCGAAGTACAGTACATGAACATAATATAGAACAAGTAGACACACGCAGTTTCTCATCAGAATATGAATGACGTGAGAAAAACTTTTTGTGGACAATGCAAACTACAAAAATACCCAGAGTCTAATTTTCTTCTTTATAATATGTTTAGTTATCCAGGCACTCGAACTTATACAAATATTCATCCAAATGTAGACTATCTAGCCTTACAACGCTTTTAATGATTTGACAAATATACCTGTAGCCGTAGCCTAATTACTTCCCCAATAAAATGTAATTAGTATGTATTTATGTATTGATGTGCGATGCCATAATTTCAGAAACTTCTTATATATACCAGCAAACGATATAATACCTGATATAATTAGCACAAATCAACCTTAAAATAAATGGTAGTAGTGCAACACGTTTGTTTTTCTTATAATTCAGTATAGTTCTTTACTATTCCATAGGCCTACAGTCTTGGTAACTTATCAACTTGTAACACATTTCCAGTTAATTAAGCGAAATGCCAGTAATGGTGATAGTGATGATAATAATATCAATAATAATAACCTGAAATTTAGAGGTGGCATAAAATCTCAAAACGATATGTTCATTAATGGTGAGATAGTGAGTCCTCTAGAGGTTATGTTCACTCTCTCAGTCAAAGGAACAAAAATATTCATAACTCTCACTTTACTAAAACGAAACCTTGTTTAAATTGTTGGTGACATTGCATTTTGACAGGATTTTCCGTCTCTACTGTGTGCACGGAAGGTATTCTGTGAATGAAATGCAACACATTCAGCAAAACCATCCTCCATCTTGGTGCAACATAAGTGAGTCACTTAAGTGTGTGTGGGAGGTCCACTTATAGCTATAAGTGGGACGCTTAAGTAGGTAATATGAAATGAAACCTGACTTATAAGGGGCACTTATGTATAAGTGCTGTCTATGAATTCTGCCCTAAGTCTCATTTCCAAAATTGATGCCTGCCTGTCCATCAGATGATATAGATGTTGATTGCCATCGGGAACATGAAATATTTGTCCTGAATGAGTAAATTTATAATACCAATATAACGGACCATTATATTGGTATTATAAATTTTATAATGGTCCGTTATATTATTATTATTATTATTATTATTATTATTATTATTATTATTATTATAAATTTACTCATTCAGGACAAATTTTTCATGTTCCCTATGGGAATCAACATCTATATCATAGTTTAGGGGGAGCGAAAAACTTGACAATCAAAGTTTGAGCGGAAATACACGCCAGGCGAAATGCATGTGACCTGTGATGGAAAACTGCCAATGAATTTCAAATTTTGGAATAGTAGCACTCTCAAAAGGCCTGATCTCAATTTCAGTGGTCCTGCTATCAGTGATCGTTTCCAATTTTGGCCAGGTGGTTTTCCATGGTTTCCCATTCATCCAGGAACATGGCGGGATGGTACCTAACTTAAGGACGCGGCCACTTCCCTCTTCTTTGCTTGTCCCTTCCAGTCTTCCCATGCCTTCACAAGGCCCTTGTTCAGCACAGAAGGTGAGGCTGTCTGGGCGAGGTACTAGTCCTCCTCCCCAGTTTTATCCCCGACCCAAAGTCTCACACTCCAGGACACTACCCTTAAGATCCTTTTCTGAGTCTGAGAGATAAACCTACCCTGGAGGGTAAACAGATTAAGAAAGAAAGAAACTATTTTAGTTGTAAATCTCTATTTTCACAGGAAATGAATCAGAGTTCAAAATACAGATTTTTAATTTTCATCCCCACTGTGACAAGACACCACCGGCGTTCTAATTCCTCGTTCATCAGTTAAATGATTACATTTTCGTAATATAAATTATTGAAAGTTCACGACTATTACAGTATTGCAACAAAACAACTTTCCACAATACGTAAATTAATAGGCCTATAAATTGTACAATGAAATATGATTGTAGTTCCGTTACAAAAAAAAGATACATAGGTCGAGTCATAAGTCATGGCAACTAATTTTTTTTCTCACGAACAGGAGACAACACGGAAAATCTATGATGTGCATTTGGAAACATACGGTATGTACTTGAGTATGATGCCACTAGATGGTGTATGTAAACAACAGTGTGGGTCTAAGCATGTCTCCAAGTTGAGTGTGTGAGTGAGAGCATCACGAAATGGAAGTCAACAAGCAGGAGCAACAATCGTATATTAAAATAGCAGTTCTCCGCAGCAGAAATGCATGCTAATGCCATGCAGAGCTGCAGAAAGCATTAGACGTGCATGCCATGCCCTATAGAACCGTGGCGAGTGGGTGGAGACATTCAAACGGGATAGAGTATCAACTGCCTATTTGCCTCACCCAGTCCGTCCAGTGTCCATGGACAAAGATGTACGGATAATGGTGATCGATCAGTGTTTACATGAGGACAGGTGCTGGACTCTAGCGGAATTGCAAGAACATACAGCAATACCAGCGGCAAGAACACGGCCATCGTTCAGCGTCGCTCACAACGGTGGGGATGGGAGGTTCTTCCGCACCTGCCTTGTTCACCTGATCTGAGCCCATGTGACTATGATCTAATCCCCAAAGTCAAGAAGCCATTACGTGGACAACGGTTTGCTAACAAAGGGGACATCGTAACAGCATTTCGGAGAGAGGTGTCGCACATCAGCGATACACAAGCAGCGAATGGTATTCAGCGCTTGCCCCACCGCTGGTAACGCACAGTGGACACCTTGGGTGATTATTTTGAAGGTCTGTAACCAGTGGAGACCAGTCCTTTGTACGTAGTCTTGTGTATTTGCTGTCTATACCATAATAAAACAATGTTTACCATTGGCCTGTGTTCTGTCTCTTTCCTACGAGAATCTCCTTAAGTCAGAAGTTGTCTTCAGGCACTATGCATGTCCTATATTTCCAAATACATATCTTAGATTTTCCGTGTCGTCCCCTGTTCACGAGAAAAAAATAGTTGCCATGACTGATGACTCGACCCTCGTAAAAGGAACAAACAAACTTACCTCTTTACAGCAAGCTTGGTAGAGGACTACCCTTCCATCCATACTGAAATTGGGATCCCCTGTGATCCACCACTTCAGCCAATAGGACTTTGAGGATTTTTCTTTGCAATTAGATTCTTTTACATCACGCCGACACAGATAACTCATATGGTGATGATGGGATGGGAAAGGGGAAACCACGGAAAACCATCTTCACGGCTGCTGACAGTGGGGCTCGAACCCACTATCTCCAGGATGCAAGCTCACAGCCGCGCGCCCCTAAGCGCACAGCCAACTTGCCCGGTGATTTTTCTTTGGGCATTGCCACAGACACACTTCTTCACAATAAATCACAACACGTTCTGAAGGTAAAGCTTACGCATACCACAGTTCACATCGAGATGGACATATAAGGGATATAGGTTGTGCAACGTAGTTCGACGTTGATTGGTTCTCGCATATGTATTAGAAGGATGGAGGGGTTGAAGGCTTCGAGGTCAAATTGTTCCTTGTTTCTCCTGACTGAAATTCCCCAACAACTATTTTAGTGACTTCCGAGAATTCCCATTTTTGTTCATGGGGTAAACAGATCTTGAGAAATGAGAAGATAATGCTGTCGAGCCCATCAGTTACAACGCACTGGGAGAAAATTGGCTTCTTTAAAATAGTGTTACATGCCAGCCCCGTGGCAGCTCTTTTCGGTACTTCCAGGAAGGGGCTGGTGACTCAGACGACCTGGAATCTCCCATCTGGCTAGTGGGAGTGTGGCCGGCCTTTCCATGTATATTGTTCTCAGCTTACCTGTGAGTTTCTTTGAGATTCAGCGGGAATGTTCTGCCTGTAGTGACATTGTGAAATTTCTGGATCAAATCAAGCGAGCTATAGAAAAAAGGGAGGCAAGCCGCGGTCAATCAATCAATACTGATCTACATTTAGGGCAGTCGCCCAGGTGGCAGATACCCTATCTGTTGCTTTCCTAGCCTTTTCCGAAATGATTTCAAAGAAATTGGAAATTTATTGAACATCTCCCTTGGTAAGTTATTCCAATCCCTAACTCCCCTTCCTATAAATGAATATTTGCCCCAGTTTGTCCTCTTGAATTCCAACTTTATCTTCATATTGTGATCTTTCCTACTTTTATAGACGCCATTCAAACCTATTCGTCTACTAATGTCATTCCACGCCATCTCTCCGCTGACAGCTCGGAACATACCACTTAGTCGAGCAGCTCTTCTTCTTTCTCTCAATTCTTCCCAACGCAAACATTGCAACATTTTTGTAACGCTACTCTTTTGTCGGAAATCACCCAGAACAAATCGATCCGCTTTTCTTTGGATTTTTTCCAGTTCTTGAATCAGGTAATCCTGGTGAGGGTCCCATACACTGGAACCATACTCTAGTTGGGGTCTTACCAGAGACTTATATGCACACTCCTTTACATCCTTACTACAACCCCTAAACACCCTCATAACCATGTGCAGAGATCGGTACCCTTTATTTACAATCCCATTTATGTGATTACCCCAGTGAAGATCTTTCCTTATATTAACACCTAGATACTTACAATAATCCCCAAAAGGAACTTTCACCCCATCAACGCAGTAATTAAAACTGAGAGGACTTTTCCTATTTGTAAAACTCACAACCTGACTTTTAGCCCCGTTTATCAACATACCATTGCCTGCTGTCCATCTCACAATATTTTCGAGGTCACGTTGCAGTTGCTCACAATCTTGTAACTTATTTATCACTCTATAGAGAATAACATCATCCGCAAAAAGCCTTACCTCCGATTCCACTCCTTTACTCATATCATTTATATATATAAGAAAACATAAAGGTCCGATAACACTGCCTTGAGGAACTCCCCTCTCAATTATTACAGGGTCAGACAAAGCTTCACCTACTCTAACTCTCTGAGATCTATTTTCTAGAAAAATAGCAACCCATTCAGTCACTCTTTTGTCTAGTCCAATTTCTCTCATTTTTGCCAGTAGTCTCCCATGATCCACCCTATCAAATGCTTTAGGCATGTCAATCGCGATACAGTCCATTTGACCTCCAGAATCCAAGATATCTGCTATATCTTGCTGGAATCCTACAAGTTGAGCTTCAGTGGAATAACCTTTCCTAAAACCGAATTGCCTTCTATCGAACCAGTTATTAATTTCACAAACATGTCTAATATAATCAGAAAGAATGGCTTCCCAAAGCTTACATACAATGCATGTCAAACTTACTGGCCTGTAATTTTCAGCTTTATGTCTATCACCCTTTCCTTTATACACAGGGGCTACTATAGCAACTCTCCATTCATCTGGTATAGCTCCTTCGGCCAAACAATAATCAAATAAGTACTTCAGATATGGTACTATATCCCAACCCATTGTCTTTAGTATATCCCCAGAAATCTGATCAATTCCAGCCGCTTTTCTAGTTTTCAACTTTTGCATCTTATTGTAAATGTCATTGTTATCATATGTAAATTTTATTACTTCTTTGGCCTTAGTCTCTTCCTCTATCTCGACATTACCCTTGTAACCAACAGTCTTTACATACTGCTGACTGAATACTTCTGCCTTTTGAAGATCCTCACATACACACTCCCCTTGTTCATTAATTATTCCTGGAATGTCCTTCTTGGAACCTGTTTCTGCCTTAAAATACCTATACATACCCTTCCATTTTTCACTAAAATTTCTTTGACTGCCAATTATGCTTGCCATCATGTTATCCTTAGCTGCCTTCTTTGCTAGATTCAATTTTCTAGTAAGTTCCTTCAATTTCTCCTTACTTCCACAGCCATTTCTAACTCTATTTCTTTCCAGTCTGCACCTCCTTCTTAGTCTCTTTATTTCTCTATTATAATAAGGTGGGTCTTTACCATTTCTTACCACCCTTGAAGGTACAAACCTGTTTTCGCATTCCTCAACAATTTCTTTAAACCCATCCCAGAGTCTGTACATTTTTATTTACCGTTTTCCACCGATCATAGTTACTTTTTAGAAACTGCCTCATGCATGCTTTATCAGCCATATGGTACTGCCTAACAGTCCTACTTTTAAGACTTTCGTTTCTATCACATTTATTTTTAACTACCACAAAAACAGCTTCATGATCACTAATACCATCTATTACTTCAGTTTCCCTATAGAGCTCATCTGGTTTTATCAGCACCACATCCAAAATATTTTTCCCTCTGGTTGGTTCCATCACTTCCTGATTCAGCTGTCCTTCCCATATTAACTTATTTGCCATTTGTTGGTCATGCTTCCTGTCGTTCGCATTTCCTTCCCAATTGACATCTGGCAAATTCAGATCTCCCGCTATAATCACATTTCTTTCCATGTCGTTTCCCACATAGCTGACTATCCTATCAAATAATTCCGAATCCGCATCAGTGCTACCCTTTCCCGATCTGTACACTCCAAATATATCAAGTTGCCTATTATCTTTAGAAATGAGCCTTACACCTAGAATTTCATGTGTCTCATCTTTAACTTTTTCGTAGCTTACAAATTCTTCTTTCACCAGAATGAAAACTCCCCCTCCCACCTTTCCTATCCTATCTCTACGATACACACTCCAGTGCCGTGAGAAAATTTCTGCATCCATTATATCATTTCTCAGCCATGATTCAACTCCTATTACAATATCTGGTAAATATATATCTATTAAATTACTTAATTCTATTCAGTCAGAGTTGGAATCTGTGTGGGAGTCAGTGTGACACTCAGTGAGTTGGTGTTCGGTGGCTGGGCTGAGGGCGACAAAGGTGTTGGCTGTCACTAGTGTCCCACCGAGGTTTGAACCAGGAGTTGTGGTTGTGGTGTAGGAGAGACCAGTGAGTGTGTAACTGGAGACGACAGAACTGTACTGTGTGTTGGCTAAGGATCGCCGTGAGTGCGAGGATAAAGGAACCTATGTTAATGTTCGCTGTTGTGGGTATTGTCCTGCTGTTGAATAGTGTTGAGTTGTTTAGTTGTTCACTGCTTGAAACTGTGTGAAGTGCTAGACTATCATTGGATTTGAACCAACGAACAGTTGTCGTGTGTTGTATAGCCAGGGGCACTGTGTTCAAATCCAGCTGTCTACGCGCAGTGGCTGTAGGAGTTGACTGGACTTGGGGGAAAGTGAAAGTAAGGATTATAGCAACCGGCTGGAACTCCTGGGTCTGTGGAGGCACATACCCCTGAAATAGGCATTTACAGGCGCAATAAAACTAACAAAATCTAGCTTAGAGGATCGTAAAATGGATTTATATCTCAAAAGCCTACGTTTCTGAACACAGGAATAAAATAGGCAAATAGGCAAACAGGCAAATTCCCATCTCTAGTGATAATATTGTGTGGACCAACCTAACCTCAATGACGTGGAAGTATTAAAAGAGGGGGAACAGAATCAGAGTTTCTTTTTGAAAAATGATGACGAAATATTGATCACAAAAGAAGGTGAAGTCATAATTTGGCAGAATGTTGAAGGTAACTTGAATACCTTTGATTACACTCCCAGAGAGCCGCCAGGTGTATCCGAGACTGCTAATAATAAACTGTACACGAATTCGCCTTTTGAATTTTATTCTCTGTTTGTTGATTTTAGATCTGATGATCAATGAAACTAATAGGTATGCTGAATAAAGTATTGTTGATGCCATATTGAAGGGAAAAAAAGTTCTGTCTTAGAAAAATGGTATGATGTTACAAGGGATGACATGTTAACTTTTTTAGGTTTAGTGTTATGCATGGGTCTAGATCAGTGGTTCCCAACCTTTTGTGGCCCATCGCCCCTTTCTGGAAGTTGACTAACACCTATCGCCCCCTCTTCATTTTCATTGTATACCTAATTTTAATTTGAAGTAAAGTATAAATAATAAGGCAGTTTTATTATTTTAAACAATTTAATACCGTATATAAAAACAACCAAAGCAATCTTATCTGGTCACTCTTAAATAAAATAAAAAATTAAAATGTACTTTTTACTGATATTTTTAAGAACAAAGAAGTGAAGTAATTAACTAAGATCATTGACGTACATTTTCAAAATCAAGAGTGCGTGTTTTCATTTTCAAACTGGAATCTGGAAAATTGAGAAAGTTGACAGTAAAAATTTTAAAAAATAAATTAAAGTTTGAAAACTAGGTTATTGTTTTATTTTACCTTTTCAATGGCTGCCTTGTGCTTAGTGGATTTCACTTAAAGCTTGAATATCCGGCTTTATGTTCGCCAAGTTCAGGCACAAGTCTCCTTTGAGGCAAATGTCCAACTTATTTCTTTGTTTTGTGCGGGGCTGGGCAACAGAACTGAATTTTTTTTAAACTAAATATGTTGACGGGAACGAGATGAGAAGTGGTTCAGTTTTCCCCCACATTTGTGGATGTGTCCATAAGCTTCACCCAGGCTAACTCGAAACCGCTCTGCTTGAAAATGATTTTCGCCTCACATTTATACTACAGATCTAGAAACTCCGTCTGCTAAAAATTATCAAGCTTATCCACAGCTTCAAACGAGAATGGATCTAGAATCCAATCCGGAATTTGTAAGTTGGTCAAATCTTAAAATCTTGATTCCATGTCACTTTTTTTTTTTAACTGGTCAAGGTGGTCAATAAAAATTAGGATTACCGGGCGAGTTGGCCGTGCGCGTAGAGGCGCGCGGCTGTGAGTTTGCATCCGGGAGATAGTAGGTTCGAATCCCACTATCGGCAGCCCTGAAGATGGTTTTCCGTGGTTTCCCATTTTCACACCAGGCAAATGCTGGGGCTGTACCTTAATTAAGGCCACGGCCGCTTCCTTCCAACTCCTAGGCCTTTCCCATCCCATCGTCGCCATAAGACCTATCTGAGTCGGTGCGACGTAAAGCCCCTAGCAAAAAAAAAAAATTAGGATTTTGTCTTTTGGGAGTTCAGGAGTCTCCTTATCTGACACTGAACAGTTTTGAAAGGTCGGAAACTGAACCAGCCTTTTACGGCCAATATTTACCTTGTGAATATCAAACTTGCCGATGAATGATGAAATGATTCCTTTGGCCTTGATACAGTTCATCTTGTTTCCTTGTCGCCTTATATTGACTTCGTTCATTTTTTTCAAAAATATCTGTAAGGTTCACAAGTTCTAACTTGCGTTAATTCAAATTCTCACTTAAAAGAGGATCAGACGTGTTGAGAAATTCAGTAACCATGTCAAATAATTCGAAGAAACGGGGCAAACAGTTTCCTTTGGAAAGCCACCTCACGGCCTTATGTGGAGCTAGCGTTCGAATTCCTCATCATTTTCATGGCAAAGTTGTCGGAACAGACGATCATTGAGGGAATTAGCTTTGCTATTGTTGACACCAGTAATAACCAGTTGTAGGGTTTCATGCAGGACAACACTCAATTTTTTCACAGCTAAGTGTTGACGATGAATGACACAGTGAATAGTGATGACCTCTGGCATTTCTGGGCTAGAAACCCAGCATGATGACCTGACTTGGCAGGAGCACTGTCTGTTGCGCAAGCGCTCATGTTTGTTAGGAGAATCTCTTTTCCTCAAAATAATCTTGCACCACTTTAAAAATCGACGATCCCTTCGTATCAGTGATCAAAGTTCTAGCAAACAACATTTCTTCTGTAATTTCCTTTTGTTCATTGATAAACCTCACATAAGGTAATGAAATTGCTTCGTTATCAATCACAGTTGATTCGTCAATCTGTAACGCTTTTTTTTTTTTTTTTCAACATATTGGTGAGTTAGGATTCAACGTCCGTGACTATTTCGTCAATTTACCATGAAACAGTATTGTTGCTCAAAGGAACCGATTGACTTACGTTATTATTAGTAACCCGTCGCCTAGCATGATTCAACAATGTTTTTGGTAGCCGGTAAAACAAGTGTGTCGCCAATTGTGTGAGGTTTACCACATTTAGCAATCAATAAAGACACGTCGTAAGAATCAAGAAGACCTTTGTCAAGATCGGTTGCTCATTTTTTAAATAGTTCAATCACATTAGGCTGCTTATCAGCTTTAGCTTTGAGGTGTTTAACTAATTTCTTTATTCACTTTATCACCGTGTACTCTTGATAAATGATCTTTCATTCGCGAAGACTTCATAGCTTCATTAGTAGTAAATGTTCCATGGCACAAAAGACTACAACTGCACATTTTGCAGTGACGCGATAAAACCGAATTTTAAATATTCAGCTGAGTATTGATGACACTTCTTATTTCTTGAATCTATTCGCATGAACTTCTACACTTCAAAACAAACGCAAAAAATACAGAAAAGACACGCACAATAACAAATCGTGAGGCACACAAAGGCTAGTTAAGACTGAAGACGAACGTAGGTCAATGGCAAGTGTATTGTGATGGCAGGAGGGTGAGGGGGTTGAGTCACCAGTCGGCCGCACTGAGCAACAATAGGTGGTGACTGTGGAGAGGGGTGAGTGCAGTGAAGTCGCCGGCTGAGAATAGCTAGTGACTCGTGTTACCCAGCAACTACTGTACAGTACTATTTTAATTTTTCCTCCTTTGAATACTCATCACCCCCCACTTATTGATTCTCCCCTGATAACCCAAATCGCCCACTTGGGGGCGATCGCCCCCAGGTTGGGAACCACTGGTCTAGATAAAACACCTTACCTAAGGAACTATCAGTCCAAAAATGTAATTTACAACAGTACATTATCCACAGCTATGAGTCGTAATAGATTTGAAATGATTCTTAGTTACTTTCACGTTTCCAACAATGAGATTGCCGTACCAAATGACCAATTGGCAAAAATAAGACCGCTGGTCAGTGCACTAAATGTTAAATTTCAAAATGCTATGAACCCATAGGAGGAAATATGTATTGATGAGTCAATGATTCTGTTTCGTGGTAGGGTCAAATTTCGCCAATATATCCCAAACAAAAGCCTTCAGTATGGGATGATGTTATACAAGGTATGTCTAAAAGGTGGGTACACCTGGCACTTGAAAGTATATGCTGGAAAAGAAAACATCCCACATGGTCAATTAGCTTCTGCTTATACAGTTATAGAATTAGTGCGTCCACTGTTAGGAGGAGGACGTACTTTATACACTGACATTTTTTATACGAGTGTCCCAATGGCCCACCAGCTAAATGATAAACACACATCTAGTTGGGACACTTCGTAAAAACAGAAAAATGAACTCTAAAACAGTCGAAAGAAGTACACTTCACAGAGGACAGATGATTGTCAAGGAAAGCAACACAGAAGTAATAATGGGAAAATGGAAAGACGAAAGGGATGTGATGTTCTTAACAACAAAACCTGTTCCTGAACTGGCTGAAACTACTACCAAACAAGGTGTTGCAAGGAAACCATCCACAGTTTTGCAATATAATGGAGGAAAATCATTCATTGATGTTTCAGATCAGCTAGCATCTTATGGTAAGTCTGTACGTCGAGGTGTAAAATGGTACAGAAAAATTATGTTTGAGCTCTTGACTAATACAGCTGTTGTTAATGCACACGCAGTTTACAAATCTACTGTATTTGCACCAAAAGACATTGTATCATTCCGAGAAGAACTTGTAACTTACCTGCTTTTGGAACGTCTTCACAACGAGAAAGACAACCTACCAAAGAACCACAAACACAAAACCATTGAAGACAGGCCCAGAGGTACACACACTTCTTGCTACCAACTTTTATCAGCACGTGAGGGGAGGAAACTAGCTGCTAAGAAATTCTGTCAAGTAAGAACAATGTGCTTTGGTTGCTCAGAATTCAAGTACATGTGTATGGACTGTTTTTTCAAGAAACATAGATATGTATCGAAGTGGAACAAAGTAAAATGTAAAAGAAATCAGTTGAAGGAATCTACTGAGTATTGTATGTATTTACGCCTAATGGTGAATCCTGTGTCCATTTTTAAAGCTCAAATTCATGTCATCTAATCTAACCTAGCCGTTTCTAACGTAACTTAACCTAACCCTAGTAACATAAAACGTTGTCCAAACCTGTATGGAAATGTTTGAAATAGCAAGAAATTAGCAAATAATAATTTTTAATGTTTTTTTGTGTATGTATCAAAATGAGGCACATGAAAAGTGTATACAAAATTTGCTCATAGCCCATGTGCATCTTATTGACTCACACCTTATTTAGGAGAGTTGAAGATGGGAAAATGTTTTTGTTTTAAAACACCAGAATAACGAGTTCATGCAATAGTAAGCCTTGGGCTGTGGGTGAATTTACCAACTTTCTGGCTGGGTTTAACGGTGTATCAATTTGATACACATGGGACTGAGCTCATAACTTACCCTATGTCAAATTGATACACATGGGGCTGAATGTGCTAGAGACTAGTCACTAGATATGGAGACTTTTTAGTAATTTAGTGACAGAATTTCAATGATAACGGCTAGTGACTTGGAGCCATTTGGAGACAATTCTGTTTAATATTAATTTATCTCAATATAAATAAAATAAGAGTGTCTGTACATTGCTCAGAATTCAAAAAGAATGATATTTCTCTACCTGTCGTGACCACAGTAACAAGGAGAAATGAATGTTTTAATTTTCATCAATGTCTGTCTATGTATGTACGCCCATCACAAGAAAACAGCCAAAGAGAATAACAAAAGTCGATATATGAAGTCGGGGAATAAGACGCTACAATCTTGGCCATAAATAATTGTATTCACGCTGAGTGAAATGGTAGTTTAGGGGAAAGCCTAAAATTTAATTCTCAATTATTCATATTATTATTGGCCCTATTGATAACTACTACATAATTAAAGTTATATATTATTAAATTTTCTATCATTTATATCCTACCAAGCTCAATGGCTGCAGTCGCTTAAGTGCGGCCAGTATCCAGTATTCGGGAGATAGTGAGTTCGAACCCCACTGTCGGCAGCCCTGAAGATGGTTTTACGTGGTTTCCCATTTTCAAATCAGGCAAATGCTGGGGCTATACCTTAATTAAGGCCACGGACGCTTCCTTCCCACTCCTAGCCCTTTCCTATCCCATCGTCGCCATAAGACCTAGAACACAACAGCTCTCCAACCTTCACGTCAGAAAACCATACCAACGTTGAGAATTTCCACCCATCATCATCTCTGCAACTTTCTTTTTACAAATTAGGCCAACTATAAACATCTGGTGAACTTCTTGTCAACGCAATCTTGCCGAATAAATCTAAAATAACCTACGAAATGTTGACCAATAAATATCACGGACAAACGCATGCCAACGTCAAGTAACTTTTGTCAAGCAATTGGAATGTTTTTCCTTCATAGTTTTTATACTAAGCTGTATATTTTGACTTATATCTTTTTACCATATATTTAGCAGTTATTTGACCTACATTTCAAACTTTGACTACGGCTTTAAGCCATCAACTGTCTTTTATAATCACATGACGCCTTCATTTTTAAATGTACCTCTTATGAATCTACCAGTTTTTATGTATCAATTGTTTGTATTATATATTCTCATTGAACTGATTTCATATGCCTTCCACTATGTGTTAGACATCTATTAATGACAACGGCTTTAAGCCGTACGATCTTACGACGTCCTAATTAACAAAGAACTACATATGTGTTTATCATTTTATTAGATCTATAGTTATTTCATTGAACATTTTATATGTACTACCTTTGAATCCACTAGTTTTTAGTATCATTTGAATGTAATGTATATTCTCATAGAACTGATATTTTATGCCTTCCACTATGTATTGGACATCTATTAATGACTACAGCTTCAAGCCACCTTTTCTTACTATAGTAGAATCAAACAAGTCCTATTCAACAAAGAACTACATATGTTTTTATCAATATATTGGATTTTTAGTTACTTCATGAACATGTTTATAACTAACGTAAATCTTACCTCTCTTATAATCATCAAACACATTTTTGAATATCTTTAACCAGATGCCTGGTAAAATAATAAGGTTTTGGATAATGACTGAAGATGCCTCACAGTGAGAGGCGAAACATGTCTCATCTGAATAATGTTTTAAAGTAAATGCCAACTTCTTGTAATGTATTGAATAGGTAGAAATAAACAAAAGATATTATCCTATATACAGTTTAGGGGGTCCTAACCGGTTTGCCGGCGGACTTGAGCGAAATAAAATATATTTCGCGGACCAAACACACATCCCCTTTGGGTGGGGGATGCAGGCGAAGAATACACCCTCAGTATCCCCTGTCTGTTGTAAGAGGCAACTAAAAGGGGCGACCAAGGAATGATCAAATGAGAACCATGAGACTACTTGTCATTAGTACCACCATGCAGGGAACACCATGAGTCGCTTCTACTTGCGCTTAGTACCTGTATGTTTGGTACACAATAGGTTTGTGATTAGTAGCGACAGTGTGTGAATCAGGGTGAGTTTTACAGTACGTATGATTAGTGCCACTCTATGTGCGACACAATGGGTCTGCCTTGCCTATGATTAGTGCCCACTATGTGAGGAACACCACAGGATAGTAAGAGTCCTGTGATTAGTACACCTATGTGAGGAACACCATAGGTTTGCGTTGCCTGTTATTGGCGCCGCAATGTGAGAAA
Source organism: Anabrus simplex (assembly GCF_040414725.1). Lineage (NCBI taxonomy): Eukaryota > Metazoa > Arthropoda > Insecta > Orthoptera > Tettigoniidae > Anabrus > Anabrus simplex. The sequence goes on from NC_090265.1 coordinate 274,335,493, forward strand.
CACCATAGGTCTGTGTTACATGTGCGCATTACATTACCTGTGAGTAGTACCATAATGTTTGGGATACTGCGATTCGATGCTACTTTTGATTAGTACTGCAACATGACAAATACTATGGTTCTACTTTCCTAGTGATAAGTACGATTATGAGGGGCCAAAGAGCTGGATTTTGACCCCTTAAGACTGCAACAATCATTGATTCAGGATTGTGCTCTAGAAGCAGTCCCTTGATCAGTAATACTATTGTTTAACGCTAGTTTCTGGGAATGTGGGGCATTGTGGGTCTCATCCACTGATTGTTTTAAATTCATATCCGCCCATTCATTGTTCATCACGTTTTGAATTCTGGTCACTGGATGATTTCAGACTTTTAAATTGTAATTACATTTCGTCTCATTTCATCTCATTTCATACCATTAGGGGCTGATGACCTAGATGTTCTGCTCCTTTAAACAACAAGCCTCATCTTAAATGGAATAATGGCACGGGAGTGTTCGTGGCTGTCTGCAGCCTGGTCATTCTACCTCTGGAACTGCCAGCTGTTAGATCGACACTGTTGTACTTTTCTTTAAAAGTGGGAAAATGTGCTGTTTTTCATTTTATCGAATATTTCATGTGACATCATTACTTTTAATCGTGACATTTGTACTGAAGTCATTGTAATGACCTATGTTGACTTCAGTTGGGAAAACTAGGACAGTCTTTCTGAGAATTCCATAGTGAAGTGCGGGTACAACAGCTAGTTATTTGATACAAATAGCATTGCGCTTGATGCAAAATATTAATCTATTCATTTGCTAAGTAATGGCATCTAAGTGCATGACCAATTCACACGTATGGAGCATTGAGTTCATACTATTTTTGGAAGGCTTATCAGACACTGATCTTCTCACTTACATACTTCCTGTGAGGTAATAGAGATGTAGCCTCGTATAGCAACAGTCGGGCTTTGAGACAATAAGTGTTATAAACAGGTTTGTTCCAACACGATTCCAAATCGATTATGAACTGTCTACTCGTGCGCAGTAACTCGACGGGCGTTCCAACATAATCAAGAATCGGTTCTGAACTGTTCTGAACTCCCAGCTTGCTGTTCCAATATAATTCAGAACTGATTCGGGACAGTTCCGAACCGGTGAAAGTGATTCTTGGCCCAGAGCGAGAACTAGACGTTCTGGTCATGCGCACTAAATTCTGCTTAGCGCCATCTGAAGAGTCATCGGGAAACAAAAGTATTTGCCGCAAGTTAACCTTACATTTATGAGAAAGGAACGAAAATGAGTGATTTGGATGGGGACAGTGTCATTTTTTGAGGACAGTTCAAGGGCTGAAAATGAGTTAGAGATAAAGATTCTGAGAATAAAGAATGGCAATTTTTTAATAAATAATAATACGAACTTTATAATTAGATTAGGCCTATAATACTGAATGTTTAAACTTGATACTACATCTTTTTCACGAGATTTCAATCCTGATGGAATATCAGCATACCTCCGTTCAGGCAACTGTTATTTGTTGAGCTTATTTCTGATGCCTCGATTTCGAGCATACACAATAAAGCAAAGGAAACTTCTGACAGCACATCTATGTGCCATATCTGAAGTAGACGAATAATATAATGACGAGCCATTTTACTATTTTAAGTAAAAAAAATGAGAGAAATTGTTGTTTTCTTTCCACTCTTGGAATATAAATGCACATTTACGATATTGTTGTTGTTTGAGTCATCAGTCCATAGACTGGTTTGATGCAGCTCTCCATGCCATCCTATCCTGTGCTAACCTTTTCATTTCTACGTAACTATTGCATCCTACATCTGCTCTAATCTGCTTGTCATATTCATACCTTGGCCTACCCCTAATGTTCTTACCACCTACACTTCCATCAAAAACCAACTGAACAAGTCCTGGGTGTCTTAAAATGTGTCCTATCATTCTATCTCTTCTTCTTGTCAAATTTAGCCAAATCGATCTCCTCTCACCAATTCGATTCAGTATCTCTTCATTCGTGATTCGATCTGTCCATCTCACCTTCAGCATTCTTCTGTAACACCACATTTCAAAAGCTTCTATTCTCTTTCTTTCTGAGCTAGTTATCGTCCATGTTTCACTTCCATACAATGCCATGCTCCACACGAAAGTCTTCAAAAACATCTTTCTAATTCCGATATCAATGTTTGAAGTGAGCAAATTTCTTTTCTTAAGAAAGTTCTTCCTTGCTTGTGCTAGTCTGCAGTTTATGTCCTCCTTAATTCTGCCATCGTTAGTTATTTTACTACCCAAGTAACAATATTCATCTACTTCCTTTAGGACTTCATTTCCTAATCTAATATTTCCTACATCACCTGCCTTCGTTCGACTGTACTCCATTACTTTTGTTTTGGACTTATTTATTTTCATCTTGTACTCCTTACCCAAGACTTCAACCATACCATTCAGCAACTTCTCGAGATCTTCTGCAGTCTCAGATAAAATAACAATATCATCGGCAAATCTCAAGGTTTTGATTTCCTCTCGTTGGATTGTGATTCCCTTTCCAAATTTCTCTTTGATTTCCTTTACTGCCTGTTCTATGAAAACATTGAAAAGGAGAGGGGACAAACTGCAGCCTTGCCTCACTACTTGCTGGATTGCTGTTTCTTTTTCAAAGCCCTCGATTCTTATCACTGCAGACTGACTTTTATACAGATTGTAGATAATTCTTCGTTCTCGGTATCTGATCCCTATCATCTTCAGAATCATAAATAGCTTGGTCCAATCAACATTATTGAATGCCTTTTCTAGATCTACAAATGCCATGTACGTGGGCTTGTCCTTCTTGATTCGATCCTCTAAGATCAGACATTAAGTCAGGATTGCTTCACGTGTTCCTACATTTCTTCTGAAGCCAAATTTATCTTCTCCCAACTCAGCTTCAACTTGTTTTTCCATTCTTCTGTAAATAATGCATGTTAAAATTTCGCAGGCATGATACTAAACTAATGGTGCGGTAGTTTTCACACCTGTCAGCACCGGCTTTCTTGGGAATAGGTATAACAACATTCTGCCGAAAATCGGATGGGACTTCTCCTGTCTCGTACATCTTGCACACTAAATGAAATAACCTTGCCATGCTGATTTCTCATAAGGCAGTCAGTAATTCAGAGGGAATGTCATCAATTCCAGGTGCCTTGTTCCTATTGAGGTCACTCACAGCTCTGTCAAACTCTGACCTCAAAATTGGGTCTCCCATTTCATCAGCGTCAACAGCCTCTTCATGTTCCACAACCAAATTATCTACATCTTTACCTTGATACAACTGTTGGATATGCTCCTGCCATCTTTCTGCCTTGTCTTCTTTCCCTAGAAGTGGTTTTCCATCTGAGCTCTTAATATTCATACACCTATGTTTCCTTTCTCCAAAGGTTTCCTTGATTTTCCTGTATGCAGCATCTACCTTCCCCAGGACCATACAGCCTTCAACATCCTTGCACTTCTCCTTCGGCCATTCTTCCTTAGCTACCTTGCACTTTCTATCCAATACATTCTTTAATCGCCTGTATTGTTTTCTGCCCTCTTCATTTCTAGCATTCTTGTATTTTCGTCGTTCATCAATCAGGTCTAGTAGCTCCTGAGTTATCCACTGATTCTTAGTTGATCTTTTCTTCCTTCCTAACATTTCTTCAGCAGCCCTGCTGACTTCATTTTTCATGACTGTCCACTCTTCCTCTATAGTGTTTCCTTCAGCCTTTTCATTTAGTCCTTGTGCAACATGTTCCTCGAAACAATCCCTCACACTGTTTTCTTTCAACTTGTCTAGATCCCATCTTTTTGCATTCTTTCCTTTCTTCAATTTCTTCAACTTCAGATGGCATTTCATGACCAACAAGTTGTGGTCAGTGTCCACATCTGCTCCTGGGAAAATTTTGCAATCCAACACCTGGTTTCTGAATCTCTGCCTAATCATAATGAAGTCTATTTGATACCTTCCAGTGTCTCCAGGTCTCGTCTACGTATACAGCCATCGTTTGTGGTGTTTTAACCAAGTATTGGCAAGGACTAAATTATGATCAGTGCAGAATTCAACCAGCCGACTTCCTCTTTCGTTCCTTTGTCCCAATCCAAATTCTCCTACTGCACTACCTTCTATTCCTTGGCCTACCACTGCATTGCAGTCTCCCATCACAATTAGATTCTCGTCACCTTTTACATATAGTATTAAATCTTCTATCTCCTCGTATATTTTTTCGATTTCTTCATCATCCGCTGAACTCGTAGGCATATAGACCTGCACTATTGTGGTGGGCATTGGTTTGATGTCTATCTTGACGACAATAATTCTTTCACTGTGCTGGTCGTAGTAGCTTACCCGCTGTCCTATTTTCTTATTCATTATTAAACCAACTCCTGCATTTCCCCTGTTTGATTTTGTGTTGATAATTAGGTAGTCGCCTGACCAAAAATCTTGTTCTTCCTGCCAATGTACTTCACTCATACCAACTACATCTGACTTTAGCCTATCCATCTCTCTTTTCAGATTCTCTAACCTACCACAACGATTCAAACTTCTAACATTCCACGCTCCGACTCGCAGAATGCCAGTGTCCACCTTCCTGATGATCGCCCCCTCTTTTGTAGTCCCCACCCTGAGATCCGAACGGGGGACTTGCTTACCTCCGGAGTATTTTACCCAGGAGGAAGCCATCATCAGTACATCATTCACACAGAGAGAGCTGCATGTGCTCGGGAGTTAGTTATGGGTGTAGTTTCCCGTTGCTTTCAGTCATGTAGCAGTATCAACACAGCTAAGCCATGTTGAGTATTATTACAAGGCCGTATCATTCAATCATCTAGACTGCCAGCCTTACAATTACCGAAAGGCTGCTACCCCCCTTTCGATGAACCATTCGTTAGTCTGGTCTCTCAACAGATACCCATCCGATGTGGTTGCACCTGCGGCTCGGCTATCTGCATCATTGGGACACGCAAGCCTCCCCACCGCGGCAAGGGCACATGGTTCGCAGAGGAGGACATTTACTATAGAGCACGAAAATTATGCGATTTAGAAGACACATTAAAGAGACTGAAAACACCTCAGTATGCTCTATCTACTACAGTAGGAATGAGTCAACTATGTAACTTTCCCATCGATTTAAAGCTTACTTTATTTCTGAGAGTTTGTGATCTGATATTACAAGACTGTATACGCTTCTAAAATATCTAAAAGTAATAATATATATATATGTGGGTAGTGTGATTAGCTGCCACCGCTGGAGGCCCGGGTTCGATTCCCGGCTCTGCCATGAAATTTGAAAAGTGATACGAGGGCTGGAACGGGGTCCACTCAGCCTTGGGAGTTCAACTGAGTAGAGGGGGGTTCGATTCCCTCCTCAGCCATCCTCAAAGTGGTTTTCCGTGGTTTCCCACTTCTCCTCCAGGCAAATGCCGGGATGGTACCCAACTTAAGGCCATGGCCGCTTCCTTTCCTCTTCCTTGTCTATCCCTTCCTGTCTTCCCATCCTCTCACTAGACCCCTGTTCTGCATAGCAGGTGAGGCCGCCTGGGTGAGATACTCCTCCTCCCAGTTGTATCCCTCGACCCAAAGTCTCAAGCACCAGGACACTGCCCTTGAGGCGGTAGAGGTGGGTTCCCTCGCTGAGTCTGAGGGAAAAACCAACCATGGAGGGTAAACGGACAAAGAAAGAAAGAAAGAATAAATACATATTATCGAGCCAGTTGGCCGTGCGGTTAGGGTCGCAAGGCTATGAGCTTACATTCGGGAGTTGGAGTTCAAAGCCACTGTCAGCAGCTCTGAAGATGATTTTCCGTGGTTTCCAATTTTCACCCCAGGCAAGTGCTAAAGCTGTTCCTTAATTACGGCCGCTAACTTCTCATCCCTAGTCCCAGCATCGCCGAAAACGTTCAGTATGTTAGTGCGACGTTCAACCCCTCCTGGCAGTGATTATAGCGCACTTATGTTAGAAATTAACCTTGAAGCAAGAGGGGAGAAAGGGAAAAGCGAAAAAACAAATTGATAAATGAACAAATGGAGGGGGAAATGTAGAATTGCTATGGGGAGGACTGAACAAATTCTGGAAGGGGAGTGTTTGTGCCAACCGTGATGCGTTGGGTTATGTCAGATTTAATACGCAGTGTTAAACTTTGTGTTTGTGTATTCCGAAATTCTGCTCTAGAATGAAATTTTTATTTATTAAGAAATTACAATAATATTGTAATGAATTACATTTATAGAACCCACCGTCAGTTAAATCTGTCGCTAGTTATTGTAGTTACAGTAAAGCCAAATAAATTATTAGTTTCACCAGCTGTCTCTAGATGGCGCTGATTACGCACGGAACAATTCTATTTGCGTTCCAACACGCTGCAATAACGAACTGGTTTTGAACGGTAATTGTAAGCGCTTGTGCATTCACAATTGTTGGTATCGGTTCTGAATGCGTTCCAAACTGTGTGTTGGAACAAACCTAATATATCATAGTACTGTTTGCGAAAGACATGTAGAATAAGCAGTTTTGACCTATTGTATCTCATGATTTGTCCTGATTTTTTGTTTTGTAAAGTTGGCAAGTATGCTAAACGTATTCTAGATATTATTTGTCCAGTAATTGCTAACGTATTTAATTTCTGCCTCAGTTCTGGAACATGTCCAAACATATGAAAAAATGCCATGAATCCAGTACCCAGAAATTGCCCAGCTGTTCACTTATACCAGACTAACAGCTGTTCTATATATTTTCATCTCTATCCAAACCCTTCAAACGGATAATCCAACAGCAATTAACTGAATATCTTTACATATATTCCTTGTTTGCCCGTTTACAGCTCTATTGAAGGTTACAGATGACATTAGATACATAATGAGCTAACACACCCTGCGTGATTAGTAGTGCATTTGACATGGTAAATGTAGACATATTGCTATAGCTCATTCCATGTTAAGAAAACAGTATTGCTCTTATGGACCTGCAAGGAGTGAACACACCCCCTCTGAGACACCCATAATTCCTCGTGATTAAGGGATATTATACTGCACTTAGTAATGTTTTATGAAAGATAGATAAAAAGAATGAGGCATTTTTGCCTGCAAGTTATTAAAATAACTACATAACATTTTCTTTTTCATAAATACATTTGTAGGGAGGAAGCACAATGGCGGAAACAGCCATCACTTCGTTGCCTTCCTTCATTTTCGTTCTTGTGTTGCTGTGGTACAAGCCTCGTGTAGTCCCTCGCTCTGTGAACTGCCGGCAGCTCACTTCTGTAGTGAAGTCGTCTATAGTATTTATTGGTTGTGTGTGTGTGTTTGAGGCTTTAAATCTTGTGTTGAGTGAGAGTTATGCGATAAGCCTATGTGTGCGATTTCTTTCTTTAACATTAATAATGTGATCTTTTGTAGATCATCTACAGTATTTATTTATTGCATCCGTTTTCTAGCTTTTATTGCCTGGAAAAAAAATATTAAATTCAATTAAATGCATCCCTCATCTCTCGAGCCCATAAAAATATTTGTCTGTTTTCTCCCCCAATTTGCCGTACACTTCAATACTGAAGGTTTTTTATGTGCTGTAGTTTACATCTGATTCCATACAAACCAAAAATAGCCCCTGTAAACACCCTGTCCCCTTTTAGTTCACAAAATGAATTTATAGCTTAGTCTCTTCCGCTTTTTGTCTGGAACTTAAATCCTAGATTTCCCAAATGTATGTGCTGCCATTTTCCCGTGATGGTGTTGAGCAGAGCCTTTCGATATGACAACCCTGTTGTCATAAGAGCAATACTGTTTTCTTACCATGAAATGAGCTATAGCCAAATTAAGATCTATTCTTCTGAATCAGACTGTTTGACAACTCTTACCTCACTAACTGCAGACAAGTAGTTATAAGGAATAATTGACATAATGAATGGTGACTTACAAAATGTATCATCATATGCTTGTGAAAACTCTGTATTAATACATCCTTCTAAGACAAAGGCAATTTATAGTTGGACAATAGGAATTAATAAACATGACAAAGACTGAGGATATACCTTCGCTCATTCTGATACCAAAATTACTTATGAAAGTTCAGCAAATAATGTAGGTGTCATTATATATGAGAATGTAAATTGGAATGAACATATCACTCATATCCGAGTATATGCCACAATCCATCCTCTGAAATACCATCAAAACATATCACCATTAATATGAAAGTCAGGCTTATGAAAATGTTAATTCTTCTAATATCCTATTACTGTGATTCTTTAGTCATTGATGCAAGTAACGAACAAATTAGGAAGATGCAATGGACCCTGAATTCCTGCAACAGATTCTGTACGCTGTGACACACATCACACCTTGTTATTAGTAAATTTTCCTCCTGAAATTTTAAAAACTCTGAAATCTTGGTAGGCGGTAGAATGAGTTCTTGGTTCAAGGTACTTACAGGGGTCAGACAAGGCTGTAATCTTTCTCCTTTGTTGTTTGTAGTTTACATGGATCATCTCCCGAAAGGTATAAAGTGGCAGGCAGGGATTCAGTTAGGTAGAAATGTAGTAAGCAGTCTGGCCTATACTGAGGACTTAATCCTAATGGCAGATTGTGCCAAAAGCCTGCAGTCTAATATCTTGGAACTTCAGAATAGGTGCAATGAGTATGGTATGAAAATTAGCCTTTCAAAGACTAAATTGATGTCAGTAGGTAAGAAGTTCAGCAGAAACGAATATCAGTTTGGTGACACAAAGCATGAACACGTAGATGATTTCAAGTATTTAGGATATGCGTTCTCCCAGGAGTGTAATATAGTAAATGAGATTGAATCAAGGTGCAGTAAAGCTAATGCAGTGCGCTCACAGTTGCGATCCACTGTATTCTGTAGAAAGGAAGTCGGCTCCCAGACTAAACTATCTTTATATCGGTCTGTTTTCAGACCAACTTTGCTTTACGAGAGCGAAAGGTGGGTGTACCCTGGATATGTTATTCATAAGTTAGAAGTAACAGACATGAAAGTAGCGAGAATGATTGCTGGTACAAACAGGTGGGAACAATGGCATGAGGGTATTCAGAATGATGAGATAAAGGCTAAGTTTGAAATCTACTCGATGGATGAAGCTGTACGCATAAACCGGCTTTGGTGGTGGGGTCAGGTCAGGCGAATGGAGGAAGATAGGTTACCTAGGAGAATAATGGACTCTGTTATGGACGGTAAGAGAACTAGCGGGAGACCAAGATGACAATGGTTAGACTCGGTTTCTAACGATTTAAAGATTAGAGATATAGAACTAAATGAGGCCACTGCACTAGTTGCGCATAGAGGATTGTGGCAACGTTTAGGAAATTCACAGAGGCTTGCAGACTGAACGCTGAAAGGCATAATGGTCTATAATGATGTATGTATGTATGAAATTTTCATGTAACTTTGTTGGTGTTCAGATACCTAACTGAGAACTCCCCATTACGTGTCCTCACAATTTACTTACCTTTCCTCTTTTCACCAGTGAAATACTGTTCTATTACCACTCTTACCTTTTGCAAGTCAGCTGCTTATAATCATTCATTTATTGTGATGGGAGCTAGATTATAGAACTCGGTTCCAAATAAGTTCCACAGCATGAACTTTTTAGTAATTCAAGTCTTTATACAGAAAGTACCTGTTAGATGCATTGGTGTGAATTGTGATGTGTGAATGATAGCATGTGTGTAAATTAGATAAATTTCATTATTAATAATAATAATAATAATAATAATAATAATAATAATAATAATAATCGTATGGCCTCAGCTACCATGTGCAGACATTTCAATTTGACGCCATCTGGCTGTCTGCTCGTCAATTTCGACGTTCCGTTTTACTCTAGGCCCATTAGATGGTAGACAGAGTAAACCGGATCCCTCTAGGGCGTCTATGGCTGAGATTAGAGATATAGAACTAAATGAGGCCACAGCGCTAGTTGCAAATAGAGTATTGTGGCAATGTTTAGTAAATTCATAGAGGCTTGCAGACTGAACGCTGAAAGGCATAATGGTCTATAATGATGTATGTATGTATGAAATTTTCGTGTAACTTTGTTGGTGTTCAGATCCCTAACTGAGAACTTCCCATTACGTGTCCTCAAAATTTACTTACCTTTCCTCTTTTCACCATTGAAATGCGTGTTCTAATACCACTCTTACCTTTTTTTTTTTTTTTTTTTTTTCCGGATGATGTTATTCTCTATAGAGTAATAAATAAGTTACAAGATTGTGAGCAACTGCAACGTGACCTCGATAATGTTGTGAGATGGACAGCAGGCAATGGTATGTTGATAAACGGTGTTAAAAGTCAGGTTGTGAGTTTCACAAATAGGAAAAGCCCTCTCAGTTTTAATTACTGCGTTGATGGGTTGAAAGTTCCTTTTGGGGATCATTGTAAGTATCTAGGTGTTAATAATATAAGGAAAGATCTTCATTGGTGTAATCACATAAATGGGATTGTAAATAAAGGGTACAGATCTCTGCACATGGTTATGAGGGTGTTTATGGCTTGTAGTAAGGATGTAAAGGAGAGGGCATATAAGTCTCTGGTAAGACCCCAACTAGAGTATGGCTCCAATGTATGGGACCCTCACCAGGATTACCTGATTCAAGAACTGGAAAAAATCCAAAGAAAATCAGCTCGATTTGTTCTGGGTGATTTCCGACAAAAGAGTAGCGTTACAAAAATGTTGCAAAGTTTGGGCTGGGAAGAATTGGGTGAAAGAAGAAGAATTGCTCGACTAAGTGGTATGTTACGTGTTATAATTCTCATGTTAGGTCCGTATTGAAATGTACGTAAATACAAAGTATGTTACAAGTGTTTATTTATATATCCACCTATTCAATACAAAGAGATCTTTTTAGAAATTAAATATTATTATAAAATGTTAAGGGACATGTTTCGCCCATATTAAGGGCATGATCAGCCTCAAATTCAAACCTGTATGGTGAAAAATCAGGATCCTGATTGCTCTTACAAGCCATAAAAAGAGGATTGCATTATAGGTGTCAGTCTAAACATACAAAATATTAGAATGTCCTTGGCTAAAATTGCAGTATCAAGCTGCATGTCATAAGTTCACATGAATATACTTTCCGGAGCATTGAAAAACTTGTTGGGGTAGGGCAATAAACAGCTCATTCTTTATAACGAAACAGAAATATGCCTCCTTGAAGATGATAAGAAAAAGCAAAGCTGATACACTGTTACAGATGTCAATATCGTATGTTGTGATAAGACAACAGATCTCTTAAATGGCTGTTCAGCTGCCTATACTCTATTTAACTGGCTGAAGGAGTGAAAGTCGAATGTGTTACGATAAGATAACAGTCTTCCTAACGTAATTGTGGGAGCGAGGAAAATGCATTCGGTTGTCTATAGATGTATTTATCTTATTTGAAGAACAAAAGTCGAAGGTTTATCGACGTTGATAGAGCTCGTTGGTGTGAAGTCTGTAACAAGAGGAGAGTGAATGCTTAGGAAGGTATTTTTGAAGAGAATGTGGGTTTAAAGAAAGGTAAAACATGGAAAATGTATAAAAACACTTACCCTTTCGTCTGTGAAGATGTAAATCAGTTATGGAAAGGTTAGTTGAAGAAAAATAACGTTATGTGTAGGTTCATTTATTTCCTTGACTGTTAATGCAGTTGCTATGGTAGCGTTGAATGACTGACGCTTGTACTTCTGGTATTGTATCGATGTGAGATTGGCGGAGGAGGGTGTGGTTGAGGGGAGGGGGTAGGCAGAGCGTTAAGTTTATGTGTTGTTGGTTGCAAGAGATTTACATGGTTGGACAGGGAGGGAGTCGTGTTGGGTTGCGGGAGAATTGTGGGGGCGGGCATGAAGGGAGTCAAGTTAGTTACAGTTGTGGAGGTTCTAGAAGATGTTACTTAAGATTTTTAAGAATGTAGTTATGTTTTGAATTTAGAGTTTGCAATAATTTGGGTAAACTTTTGTATAATGGATTCTTGACTTCAATTAAATCATTGAGGTTTAGATTTTTGTTATAGTGTTGGTCCAAAAATATATAGATGGTTTCAAGTTCATTCATCAACTTTCCTTTGTCTATTCTTTTACTAATTGTGAGGTCTCTTTCTATTGTTGTGAGGTGATGTCCTGTTTCTTTCATATGGGAGCTCATTGCTGAAAATTTATTGTGCTTAATGGCATTATAGTGTTCTAAGTATCTAGTTTGAAAACTCCGGCCTGTTTGACCAATATAAGAGGCGTTGCATTGCGTGCATGTGAGCCTGTATATGCCTGATCCTGAGTAAATGTTTTTGCTTGAATTGACTGTGTTGTGATTAAAAAATAATTTTTGGTTAGTGTTTGTTGTTCTAAAAGCTATACTGGTATTTTTGTTTTTTATTGGGTTCAAGACCTGGTGAACGTTTGGATTGTTGTAGGTGAAGGTAACGAATTTGGATTTTTTGGGTTTGTCAGGGATGAGGTTTGTTGTTAATTTGAATTTGACCTTATTTATTAAACGGTTAATCATTTCAGGTTTATATCCATTGATTTTTGCTAAATCCTTCATATAATTTAGTTCTGTTTGAAGGTTCTTGGGTGTTAGAGGGATTTTTAAAGCTCTGTAAATTAAACTGTGAAATGTGGCCAATTTATGGGAGTTAGGATGTAAAGAAGTATTTTTGATTGTTAATGGGGTGTGAGTAGGTTTTCTGTAAATTTTAAAATCGAAGTTGCCATTAATATGAGTTACTGTGAGATCTAGGAAATTTAAGGATCCACTGACTTCATCTTCCTTGGTGAATTTAATATTTTGGTCGAGGTTGTTTAAATAATTTAAAATATCGGTACTGTTATTGAGATCTTTATTGATAATTACGAATGTGTCGTCTGCATACCTAAGCCATAAGCTAAGGCCTTTTATTTTATTTATTATTTTATGATGTTCTAAAGAATCTAAATAGATGTCAGCTAAGATGCCTGATAAGGGATCACCCAGAGCTAGGCCATCTTGTTGGTAAATTTTACCATTAAAGGTGAAATAGTTGTTTTTTAGCACAAAATTTAGGATTTTTATGAATTCTTCTAACTCAAGCTTGCTGAGGTTGCTGTGTTTTGCGAGATTGTCTTTGATGATAATATTTACACCCATACACCCAATCATCAACTGTAGAAGTAGTCCGACATATAAAACCTCAAAATATATCCACTATTTTCTAAAAAGACATTACAGGTTCAACAATAAATCCCCTTTAAAAAATTCAATAGACTTCTGCGAAAGTTTAAAAAAATTCACCTTACTACCAAATCACATTATGTGCTCTTTTGACATTACTAATATGTATTCTAATGTACCAACAAAGGAAACTGTAAATATTATCAAAGACAACCTCGCAAAACACAGCAACCTCAGCAAGCTTGAGTTAGAAGAATTCATAAAAATCCTAAATTTTGTGCTAAAAAACAACTATTTCACCTTTAATGGTAAAATTTACCACCAAGATGGCCTAGCTATGGGTGATCCCTTATCAGGCATCTTAGCTGAGATCTATTTAGATTCTTTAGAACATCATAAAATAATAAATAAAAATAAAAGGCCTTAGCTTACGGCTTAGGTATGTAGACGACACATTCGTAATAATCAATAAAGATCTCAATAACAGTACCGATATTTTAAATTATTTAAACAACCTAGACCAAAATATTAAATTCACCAAGGAAGATGAAGTCAGTGGATCCTTAAATTTCCTAGATCTCACAGTAACTCATATTAATGGCAACTTCGATTTTAAAATTTACAGAAAACCTACTCACACCCCATTAACAATCAAAAATACTTCTTTACATCCTAACTCCCATAAATTGGCCACATTTCACAGTTTAATTTATAGAGCTTTAAAAATCCCTCTAACACCCAAGAACCTTCAAACAGAACTAAATTATATAAAGGATTTAGCAAAAATCAATGGATATAAACCTGAAATGATTAACCGTTTAATAAATAAGGTCAAATTCAAATTAACAACAAACCTCATCCCTGACAAACCCAAAAAATCCAAATTCGTTACCTTCACCTACAACAATCCAAATGTTCACCAGATCTTGAACCCAATAAAAAACAAAAATACCAGTATAGCTTTTAGAACAACAAACACTAACCAAAAATTATTTTTTAATCACAACACAGTCAATTCAAGCAAAAACATTTACTCAGGATCAGGCATATACAGGCTCACATGCACGCAATGCAACGCCTCTTATATTGGTCAAACAGGCCGGAGTTTTCAAACTAGGTACTTAGAACACTATAATGCCATTAAGCACAATAAATTTTCAGCAATGAGCTCCCATATGAAAGAACCAGGACATCACTTCACAACAATAGAAAGAGACCTCACAATTAGTAAAAGAATAGACAAAGGAAAGTTGATGAATGAACTTGAAACCATCTATATATTTTTGGACCAACACTACAACAAAAATCTAAACCTCAATGATTTAATTGAAGTCAAGAATCCATTATACGAAAGTTTACCCAAATTATTGCAAACTCTGAATTCAAAACATAACTACATTCTTAAAAATCTTAAGTTAACATCTTCTAGAACCTCCACTACTTTAACTAACTTGACTCCCTTCATGCCCGCCCCCACAATTCTCCTGCAACCCAACACGACTCCCTCCCTGTCCGACCATGTAAATCTCTTGCAACCAACAACACATAAACTTAACGCTCCGCCTACCCCCTCCCCTCAACCACACCCTCCTCCGCCAATCTCACATCGATACAATACCAGAAGTACAAGTGTCAGTCATTCAACGCTACCATAGCAACAGCATTAACAGTCAAAGAAATAAATGAACCTACACATAACGTTATTTTTCTTCAATTAACCTTTCCACATCTTCACAGACGAAAGGGTAAGTGTTTTTATACATTTTCCATGTTTTACCTTTCTTTAAACCCACATTCTCTTCAAAAATACCTTCCTAAGCATTCACTCTCCTCTTGTTACAGACTTCACACCAAAGAGCTCTATCAACGTCGATAAACCATCGACTTTCGTCCTTCAAATAAGATAAATACATCTATAGACAACCGAATGCATTTTCCTTGCTCCCACAATTACGTTAGGAAGACTGTTATCTTATCGTAACACATTCGACTTTCACTCCTTCAGCCAGTTAAATAGAGTATAGGCAGCTGAAGAGCCATTTAAGAGATCTGTTGTCTTATCACAACATATGATATTGACATCTGTAACAGTGTATCAGCTTTGCTTTTTCTTATTATCTTCAAGGAGGCACATTTCTGTTTCGTTATAAAGACTGCACCCGCTGTCGTGCGGTCAACGCAATGTCCTCCCGGTAACTCGGTTTCTTCTCGGGGTATTCTGTCTATCGCTCATAAAATCTGAGATTTTATATGTGTTTGTTTTTTACGTGGTTTCGGAAGAGACTCGAACCGCTGAGACACGTATCATGGGGAAACCTAACCGCTCGAGTATGGACCAGTGGCCGAAAACCTCAAAAAGAATCTCTTTTTTTCGTCAAATTCATCAGCTACTTATATCCACTAAGCTTACTAGCTAACTTACAAACTAGGTGTTACCAAAAAGAATTCATAACACAGACACTTGCTAACAGACTAATATAAGAAAATTTATTGGAATAAATAATGTTCAATGAAAGTTAATGTGAATTCTGGGTAGTATAATGTTAATAACATTTATGTATAATGGGTAAGATTCAGCGCTGGCTCAAATAAAAGTAAAATAATTATGATTTTAAAATTATTTCCACTCATTCTCATTCAATGTTCAAGTTCATATCGGTTATTTACTTCTATATTAGTAACCATGTTCCGAAGTGATTTTAATTTATCCTAATTATGTTCTACAGATCACTGAGCAATTATGGCCTCCGTATAAATATTTGATGTGAATACAGTCACGATAATTATATTAATTATTCACACCACATTTAAGTCAATTCACTTTAATAAAAACAGATGGTTTGCTAAATTGAAGCGTAATAGAAATTAAATGGGATAAAGTCAGATTGCGAATATCAACCTGATCATGTCTTTGCTTATATGTCTCCCAATTGAACTCTTGCGTGTGTGTGAAATCATGAAGCTGCTCTCCAAAATTTCTATTCATAAATCTGAACTCTGATTATTTGGTCCTTCATCTTGAATACGCATAAATAATAACTCACGGGCCAAGACAATACTTCCCTAGAGCCTACGACATATGGCTCCTAACTAACCATTTTCCTATTCATTGTGTTATTTAAACACTTCAACTCATATGATCTCTGCATTAAAAATAATAAAACATCTATCTAACTGTTTAGGTAGTTTCCGATCCACACACTCCTCCACCAACGGCTCAATGTGCTTTACGTATCTCATATTACTCAATATCTCTCATGTGTACGAGGTACTCAACTCATATGGTCAGTACAGAATGAAATTAATACGTATTATATTGAAATGTCACCGCACCAAAGAATATCACATATGTACGTAGTCATGAGCCAAGTTAAACCGTATGTTAAAGAATTCTCTCATATTCGCTACATATCATTTACCAAAGTCAGATAAAACTGTCACGATTCACAATTCTACCATAATACATGTCGATCTTACCTTAAAATGTGTCATCTGCGCGATGTGCACTCATTTGACTTACTCTTCCATGTGACACAGACTCGCCTCATGTAAATCTAACGCGACGTTTCCTCGGCAAATAGCAATTCTTTCTCATACCGCAGCACATAAACAAACATCTGCATTTCAAATATTCCTTAATATACTCTGAGAAATAACCATATTTTAATACCATTCCAATATATATTATCACACCACTGGCACACTTATTACCGTAAGCATACCGCCGATTACTCTTAAAACTATGTGCCAAACATTTTAGAATTGCCATATTATAAACGCATTTTTATAACCTCTTATCTTTTAAAAGCAATTGGAGTTCAATGCCCTCTTTCTATAAAGAAAGGAATACGTAACTTAACTATATTCATCTCTGTTGCGCAGGTAAAATCGTGACGTAATCATTGTACAATTAATACGAGATTAATCGAAGTTTCACTAGTTGTATAGACTCATTGCTATTAGATCTTCACAAGTAACACTTCTTTCATTTACACATGCTGGTTTCTACTGTATGTATGCAAGTGCGGTAGCATGTATATGATATATTACAACTCTAATTCTACACTGCCATCTTATCTTATAGCCTTAAATATCTCACACTTCACTTTATGGTTCACACACGTTCTTAAATAATTCATAAATATCACCAATTAATCAGCACCTGCCGAAGTTAGAGTGAGGGTGTAGATTGTAAGAAACTACTCTACTAGAAAATGTAAAGACTTAGCTCGTTAGATGTTATGTTTGGTCTGGTTGTCGCTCCATTCCTTGGTTGTGGCTCGACTCTCTGTTAGGATCTGGATCTCATGTTGGACATCGTCTTCCCGGTCATCAGCTGGTCATCAGATTGGCCGCTGCCTTCTTCCTCATCAGCTGGTCGTCTGGTTTGTCGGTCCATTTCTCCTCGGCTGGTCATCTGGTCTGCCGGTCCATTCCTCATCAGCTGGTCATCTGGTTTGCCGGTGCCTATCTCCAGTTCAGTCCATCATGTAGATTTAGCAAGCAGTAATCATTCCGAATCTGCAAACAACATAGAAAATTCCTTCTGCGGTGACATCATCATAATATATTCCATTGTTTTATTGCTTATTCTTAACGACGAAAATTTCTTCAATTGGAAATAAGTTCCCCGTATATGTATATTTATTTATAACAACAGGGGTAATTTTCTTCCCGTACGAACTTATCGGTCCACTAATATAGTGAGTCCTTCTTTGCCAATAGCAGAATGGTTGCTCACCGGATTCAAGTTAATTATATCTCACCGTAATTTTTTTATATCTCGTCTCTTTTATAATATACGCCGGTGAATTATTTTGTCTGATTTGAATGTCAATTATAAAATATTCAATATCTTCTTCAAAGGTTTAGGATAATCTTCAGATGTAAGCTTTGCTTGTTCTTGCGTCCTTCCCAACAAATTTTTCAACGCTCCGGAAAGTATATTCATGTGAACTTATGACATGCAGCTTGATACTGCAATTTTAGCCAAGGACATTCTAATATTTTGTATGTTTAGACTGACACCTATAATGATATACTCTTTTTATGGCTTGTAAGAGCAATCAGGATCCTGATTTTTCACCATACAGGTTTGAATTTGAGGCTGATCATGCCCTTAATATGGGCGAAACATGTCCCTTAACGTTTTATAATAATATTTAATTTCTAAAAAGATCTCTTTGTATTGAATAGGTGGATATATAAATAAACACTTGTAACATACTTTGTATTTAAGTGGTATGTTCCGAGCTGTCGGCGGAGAGATGGTGTGGAATGACATTAGTAGACGAATAAGCTTAAGTGGTGTTTATAAAAGTAGGAAAGATCACAATATGAAAATAAAGTAGAAATTTAAGGGGACAAACTGGGCAAATATTCGTTTATAGGAAGGGGAATTAGGGATTGGAATAACTTACCAAGAGAGACGTTCAATAAATTTCCAATTTCTTTGAAATCATTTAGGAAAAGGCTAGGAAAACAACAGATAATCTGCCACCTGGGCGACTGTCCTAAATGCAGATCAGTATTGATTGATTGATTGATTTAATGAATTTTGTCGGGTAAATACCAAATGTATCGCCAGGGATCTTTTACATGCCGACATCGTACGACATAGTGTGTCGAATGGACTTTTTTCCGCCCTTCAAAAATCAGACTACCTCTGTCGGGTTTGAACCCGCTATCTTGGGATCCGGAGGCCGACACTCTACCACGGTTATTAGTAGTTTGACTAATGATATGTTCATATTATTTTATAGTGGTTCTTATGTACAATAATGTGTTATAAGTATATGAGTACCATGAGTCCTAACTTTGCCACTATTAAAGACAAGTAAATAAATAAATAAATCTGCGCAGCCAAAACTCAAGTCCAAGACATTTTTTTAATAATCCTGCGAACATCTCGAATGATCATTGGAGAAAGCTAGGGCCACCAACTGGAAGGATAAAATCCCCTGTCTCTTGACCTGGATGGGAACCAAGGGAATTGCTCCCTCCCAGTCACACTAAGGATTATAAAGTCCTGATATAGATTTTAGATCTGGCATCGTTCAGGCCGGACAAATCTGCAGAAGTGAAACTTCCTTGTTGGTACAGCCTTTTGTGACTAGGGAACTACAGACAACCGAACACCTGTATTTTTGCCCCTTGTATCCATCAATACTAATACTAACACCCTTGAAGTGGCCAAAATCTGGGCAGAATCAGTCTAACAGCTGTATGTTAAGGATGTAGTGTAAGGTCCTAAGATCTCTCCCTTGTCGTGTATTCAGACCCCTGTGATCTTTATTATTTGTTCCTCCTCTGTATGCTTTTCCACTTCCATTAGGAATTTGTCTTTGTTTACTTCCTTATTTCCAGTTTGTGTGGCATATACTTGAAGTATACCCTTAGTTCCATTGTTAAACTGCACTTTCATTGCCATTGATGCTTTCATGGCCCGTACTTATAGACATGATACTGTATAGGCTTTTGGGCTTATGCCGTGTCAAGAAAATTGCTTCAGCCACACGTAGGACGTACTGAATCATACGTCAGGGACTCCTGGTATTTCGTCAACAAGCTGTCAACCATAACCCTTCAACCTAATGCACTTTTGGTGAGTTTCGATGTGGAGTCCTGTTCACTAAAGTGCCAATTGACTCGGTCATGTGTCTCAATGAACACCTGTTCTCTGAGGACATTACTAAGCTATTTTACCACTGCATGACTTCCAGCTATTTCTTGTGGGGTGGGAATATTTATGAACAGACAGATGAAGTGGCTATGGGAAGTCTGCTTTGCCCGTAGTGGCTAATTTCTTTATGGAGCGTTTTGAGGAGGAGGCTATTGCTTTGGCGCCCATCAAACCTATGATATTGTGGAGGTATGTTGATGCTGCATTTGTGGTCTGGACAGAAGGTCCTGAGAAACTTCATCTGTTTCTAAACCACCTAAATCAACATCCTTCAATTGAATTCACTTGGAGATGGAGTCGGACAGATGTCTTCCTTTCGTGGATATTCTACTAAGAAAGAAACCCGATGGCTCCTTAGGACATACCGTCTATCGTAAGCCTACCCACACAAATCGCTATCTTCATGCAGATTCTCACCACCATCCAGCACAAAAACAAGGCATTCTCATGACACTCGCCAAGAGGGCGAGACGAATTTGTGAGCCATCAAATATCCAGGTGGAGATGGACACGCTCAAACTCACATTCAAGGATAATGGTTACAGCGATTTGCAGATTCATAGAGCCGTGCGTCCCAGAGAAACGACCAAGCAAAGCTCACAGAAGGAAGAAGTGAAGGGAACTGCGTACTTGCCTTACATTCACAACACCACAGATCGAATTGCCAAGGTCCTCTGCAAACACAATATAAAAACCGTGCTTAGTACTGCCACTAAAATTGCTCACAGTCTGAGTAAAACCAAGGACAAATTGTCCCCACTTTTACATCCTGGGGTATAGGAAATTCCCTGTACTTGCGGTAAGGTATACATCGGCCAAACATGCTGGTCCATTGGTACCCGTATCATTTGTCTCAGTGTTTTCCAAATTCGTATGTTCCTCATCGCCAGATGTTTCATTCCAGGCTTGTGTCAATGTTATACACCTGTCTGTCATATGTTACGTATACATGTTATGTGACCCTCTTAGACTGATTCCAATGGTTTGGTCAGCTTCCGCTTCTAACGCTAGCGCTGTGCCGCATCCGGGGAGTCATCTGGTGACGAATGAACGTACCATTTCTACTTCTATTAAAACTTGTAAATTTCAAAAGTTCATTGTTTAAGAAGCCTTTCTCGTGGACAGTCGATTTTCTTCTGATGACGCAGAGCGCAGTTCTCTGCAAAACATAAAGAATTTCACCTTATTTTCTTGACATAGCATAAGCCCAAAAGTGTATACAGTATCATGCACTTTCATTGCCAGAATAATTCTGTCATTTATACATCTCGCTCCTTCCACTTTTGCCTGAACATCTCATCTTACAGTCAGTCCAACTCTATTTCTGGCTTCCTGTCATCCACTGCAGAACAGCCTGTGCCCATCTTTCAGTGTTCTAACCCTTTCCAAGGCAGAACCATATTAGAATTATTTATAGACTGTTATTACAGTGGTGTCTCCACACCTAAAGGCATTTTACACCAGTTACCAGGTTTAAGTTAGGCTGCTGCTGACATGGAGAACAGACACCTTTTGCATCCACCCGTAACACAGAGAACACATGTTGCATTATAGGTTCTGATGGCATTTCTTCTTCCCAAGGAACTATCACCCCACCTAAAGAAGTTCTCCCAAAGCTGCTGGCTCCCTTAGAGAGTTGGAGTTAATTTACTGCTGCTCAGCATTGATTTCCTACATGTACAGTCTACTCCACTACTGCAGTGGAGATGACCCAGCCAGGCCATGTCATGCATTCGTGCATAGAATGTCTCAGAAATAATCTAATGATCAACTTAGGTTTGGTAGTGAATATTATAAACCCTTGTAAGATAATTTCTGTACTTGTTAAGACTGTGTGAACAGTTACCTAGAGCTATCTGTATTTAATTTGATTGTTATTTATTTTCAGTACTTTCAGCACTGGATGATATGAACAAGATATCAAATGATGAAAAACAAAGATCATTAAGAGCTCAGGCAATAGAAGAAATTTTAACTTCGGAAGTTAGCTACTTGTATCAGTTGGAATTAATTATGAAGGTAATAAATAATGCACATCTATTCTTACTGTAAGTAGCATAATTATCACCTCCTGTGTAAAATATAAGTGAATAAATGTGATAGACATTGGTTTTATAAGCATTAGCCATTGTAGCTTATGTTATTATTGAAATAATTTTCAGGTTATCTTGAGTTCTTGTTCTAATTTGTTTTTTGTATTTGAGATATTCAATGACAATCTTAATGTTGTCTCCCATGCTTCCCTATGCTGTGAAGCTGCAATCAGTGATGTAAATTCTTCATGACCAATACTGCACTCCTAGTGATATCATCATGAAGGATACCGGCAGTGTGAGTTATTTGACTGTGATAACCTTTTGTAGATCATAGTTGAATATTATTATAGTACTAAGTTTTGTGTGTTGCAAGACTGATAGCTTTTCAGCAGACTGTTCAACAACACATTTTCGAGTGCTCTAGATCTTCTGAAAGAGTTCACAAGGAATTTCATGAGCTGTTTCGTTGTATGCAGACAGAATAGTGATGGAATTTAAACAGTTGTGAATGACTAAAAACTGTAAAGTTGTTGCTAAATAAAAGACCTGAAAGACAGCTGACAAGTTCAACTAATGAATAGCTTCAAGAAATTCATGAAACACTGGAGAGATAGCCAAGAAAACCTATTGTGGAACTTGTGCAACAAACTGTTTCGTATGTTTTTGTACAGAGGCCAATAAATAAACTCAAATTTAAGGTGTGTAAAATATAACTCCTTGAGATCTAGCCATGACTATAGGCCTATGTTATTGCAGTTGATTCATTGATTTGGTATTGAAGTAAATGCTGAATGTGCTGTTTATTGATGAGATGTAGTTCCTTTTACCTAATCACTAATGTTATTCATGTGAGAATCAAAACTAATTCATGAAAGTACACTCCATGACCATGAAATGGCGTTTAATACATCTCCAGCTTATCAAAAGAGAGACAACATTGGTGCAACTCTGGTGTGTGGCGTGGTATTTGTGAATTGGACTCCTTGTGGATGGGAGGGTGAGAATACATCCCCAGGTAATCCCTACCTATTGTAAAAGGCGACTAGATAGGTCTCTCTGTTTTTGGTCTCCTCTTAAGCGTTT
Source organism: Anabrus simplex (assembly GCF_040414725.1). Taxonomy (NCBI): domain Eukaryota; kingdom Metazoa; phylum Arthropoda; class Insecta; order Orthoptera; family Tettigoniidae; genus Anabrus; species Anabrus simplex. The sequence goes on from NC_090265.1 coordinate 274,358,430, forward strand.
GACCGAATCAAAAATAATGTGCATGCTGCTTGGGAAAGAGCTTCTTACATGTGCATTTGCACTTGATAGGCCGGATCTAGAACTGACAGGTTTGGATCGCCATATACTTTGCATTAGTATCCACCTGGCTACACTGCTGAAGGCATAAGCTGGAACCCCTCTGTATACGCTATGGGGTGCATGTTAATATGACATTGTTTAACATTACCTTCCAAGCCAGCGTTGTAATGCCTTGACCACCACCACCACCACCACCACCACCACTACAGAGGTGGCCCTTGATCGGAGTTTCCAACATTCATGGAGAATACGTTAGGACATAGCAAAACACATCAAGCCTGTCCAGGGTGGTCTGCCACACAAGTCTTTAGAATCGTATTCCATTAGGGATGCTACTCCTTGGAAACAAGAACGGTGGATCGAAAGCGACTTTCAACCTATTAGGTCGTGTTACGTACATTTAGTACGTGATGAAGAGATGTTAAGTACAGAACAAAAATGGCCAACCAGACACCAGTGGGATCCGAACCCACAACCTCCCACTGGTGTCTGGTTGACCATTTTTGTTCTGTACTTAACATCTCTTCATCACGTACTAAATGTACGTAACACGACCTAATAGGTTGAAAGTCGCTTTCGATTACAATGTGGTCGTGAAAATTCAATATTCAAGAACGGTGGAATTGATTAGGTACTGATTCGTAAGTTCCTCGGTGCTAATAGGACTGACGGGTATGCCTTGAAGCTTATGACAACCATGATGTCCTCTAAGCATACAGGAGGAACTTGCTGTTTAAGGTTTGATATGCGTCCTGATGTAAGCGTTGCTGAGATGTGTCCACCTTGGCTACATGTTTGTTCATATATATCAGGGCCTCTCAAATTCCCAAAATCTCATGCGTGCAAACTAAGGCACAAAGGTTCCATGCACAGTGCATCGGTCCGACTTGGCTCAACTCGGCTTGTCTCGGATGGTGTAGTGTGCTGCGAGTGACGAAGCGTTTGGTGATAGACGGCTTGTTTATCAGAGAAATAGATAGGCGCAAGACAACAACGTAATAATGGAGCAACCTGTTTCAAAGAACATCCGAAAGTCCATTTCAGTCGAACTGGGAAGTTGCATATTTTTTTCTCAGTCATGACGATAAAGCCAAATGCTTAATCTGCGGGACAATAATTACATGATCATCAAAGAGATCTTATTTTTTAATACAAAGGCTTTGCTCAAATTCTACCTGAATTTGTCAAAGGGAAATTTTCCTAGGCTGCATCGAGAAGCAGCTAAGTTTATTTCTGTGACTGTGTTTTTTTTTTTTTTCCTCCTGTTTTGACTCGTACAAAAACCAAATTGTGTGTGAGTATTTCTGATTGTAATTTAAAGAGCGCTCTCAGAATTGCTGTCAGCCAATCCCTTGTTCCAGACATTACTGGTATAGTAGCTAAGAAAAAAGGAAAAGAAGAGCTAGATAAGATAAATTGTCTGCTCAAATCAAATTGAAAGAAGTTTTTTTAACACCAGTAATATTGTCCCATACAACAGAGAACAGTGTGTCTCCCCTCACTACACATACATATTTCGTGGTGAGGGGAGAAACAGCGGGGAATATGAAGAAGGCAGAGGCAGGCGGAATGGGTGAGACAGGTATAGGGAAAGAGGAATGGGGTTTCACACTCTGGTCAACCTAGTGAAGTCGTCTCCTGCACCTTGCGCCGTGCAGTGCACTGGCGCATGCACCCTGAGAGGCTCTGATACAGTTGAACCTGCTTTATATGTAACTCCGTTCTGCGTAATTTGTATTTGTACGTAAAAAAGAAACTACTGTATTTACGAAGTTTCCTCCTTGTCGGCGTAGGCGGAAGTAGAGCGGTCGGGTTTCGGTGCTGAAACAGAACACAGAGTTTCGCCAAGTGACATTGTTGACCCTTACTTACTGGTAGCTTAACAAAGACCAACCAAGCGATTCCCCTTCGTTCTCCATCTCGCTCCTCCTCTACCTTCGTCCTTTTTTACCTTCACCATGCCGCCGAAAATTAAGATACGTTACGAGCAAAGTGAGTGGTTTTGGTGCATAAACAAAAGAAAATACAGTAAATTTGTTTGAATATTAGAATTTCTTTCGATGGAACGGAGAAGTAAAATGTCCACAGTGCTGGTATCTGGTGTTTACTGTTGAGCAGTAGTTTTGTCATTCAATTCCTTTTGATTAGCCATGGAGAACAGAAAAAGGAAAAGTTATACCCTAGATGAAAAAGTAAAATTTATACAAGAAGTGGATGCTAATCCATACAAAACAAAAACTGAAATTGCTTCAGACTTACGGATTGTTTATACCACTCTATGTACAGTCATCAGTCAAAGAAACGCTATTCTGGTTGAGTTCTTAAAACTGGGTTCAAAATCAGCAAAGCACAGTCGTCAGAAAGAAGGAAGGTACGTAGATTTGGAGAGAGCACTTTTCACATGTGTGCCACACCTAGTGGTCTTAATATTCTATTCCCTGATATCAATATCATATGTCTGTTATTTCAGAAAAGGTAACTGTTCTCTGACTTGACATCTACTTCCTCCTGTTTATGACAGATGGTGCCTCATGCCATTATGAATTTCCAAAGCACTTCTTTCTACCCTAACTTTGCTTTGCATGATCTCTGTGGGAAAAGAATGGATGCCTTTGATAGAAAGATGCAGAGGCAGAGCTATGAAATGTGTTTCTTATAATTTAAGTGGTACATTGAAATGATTTATACTTTCCCATACGTGGCTCTCTGCTTTGAGCCACTGTACAGGATCTGTTAATATGTGTGGATTCTTATTCCAGGTATTTAATTTTTTTACTATTTCCCTTGGCTTGCCACAGCTTTGCTAGGCTAGTGTTCCTTGTGACGCTGGTTATGTTCTTTATTCTTCATTTTTATTGTTGCAGATTAATTTTCACTTTTCCCTTTACTTTATGATTTACTTGATATATATACATATATATTTGTTCCTACATAGGGACAAAATAGGTAACACTGACCCGTTTTGATACAGGTGTGTGTGATGTTGTTTATGAAGATTTTTCATTTGAGACTTGTTTCTTTCTCTCCTACTGCGACGTCTTACTTGAGCTCATGTTGACGTGTATTTAAAGCGTTAGTTCCATACAATTCATGTTCGCTACCAGGGGCGATATGAATATGTTCATAGTATATTTGTGGTTTGATTATTGTAATGACTAGGAGAGCCTTGCCCTGTATTGCGGCCACCCTGATTATTTGATCTGGACTCTCAGATTGAGCTCATGAGCCTCTGACTCATTTTTCTCATGCTGCTGTGGTTTTTATCGTGGTATGTCGTGATTCTGCATTTTATGTTGCCGCGCGCATCTGGTCTCTCCTTGTGAATGTGTGAATGCGTTGTATGAATGTCGGGTCTGTGTTGTTGTTTTTTTTGTACCTATGGATGTTACCTTCAGTTTTACTGTTATGCTTGTTTGATTACTTTGTCTCAGCCCCTGGCTGCTTTAGCCTCCCTATAAGCTCTTTGTGTTCTGTGATTATTCTTTTTGGACCGGGCGAGTTGACTGTGTGGTTAGGGGTGCACAGCTGTGAGCTTGCATCTGGCAGAAAGTGGGTTCAAATCCCACTGTCGGCAGCCCAGAAGATGGTTTTCAGTGGTTTCCCATTTATCACCAGGTATATGCTGGTGCTGTACCTTAATTATGACCACGGCCGCTTCCTTCCAACTCCTAGGCCTTTCCTATTTCATAGTCACCATAAGACCTATCTGTGTCGATGTGATGTAAAGCCACTATTAAAAAAAAAAAATTTTGGCTGAAGTGCTTCTATGTTATTTTAAATTCTGAGGGGCTACTCTTTGGAGATTGTTGATGTCTTGGGGATTGAAGTTTGGTCTCATTTTGTTCTGGAGTGGTTGCAATTACTTTTCAGGTTTAAATGCCGATATATATATAATATATATATATAAATATTATTAATCATATATTCTTTGATTGAGGGTCCACTTTCACGAAAGAAATGTTCTGTGACAAATTCAGAGTACCTTTGGTTGGTATTGTCTGAATCTATTGATATTATCCTTCCCTGTGTACCTACAGAAATGAGATAAGTGAAGAAGTTGATGAGATTATTTCTGAGGAAGTAAAAGACTCCTATGCATTTTAAAAGAAAATAGGTAGCCTCCAAGAATATGTATGTGAGTAAAATTTTTCCTTATGCATCCTTGTGTTTGTTATAAGCCCATCTGATATCTGCTTCAGCCAATTTTATGATAATAAACCCTAATTTATTTTAACATATTTCTGTCTTGGGTTCTTGCCTATTATGCTTTATTCATTTGTATAAGAAGCCCGGGTTCAGTTCCTGGCTGTCTTTCGCCAGTTTCGACTAGTCCACAACTAATGACCTCGTTAGCAAAGGGTAGTGGATGGACATGGTTTCAGCAAAAGCGGGCTGCAGCTGTACCAATTACTGGCGACATGCTGAAGGCAAAAGGTGATACATTTAGCTAAAATGATGAGTATCAGTGCTGATTTCAAGGCTTCATCAAGATGGTTGCAAGGATTTAAAGATCGTCATGGAATCACACAAAGAACATTTTGCGGTGACTCAAAAGCTGTGGACGACGTCACGGTGCAGCACTTTAAAGAAGAGGTTCTGCCGGGTCTCGTAACCGATCATCAGCCTCCAAACATCTACAGTTGTGATGAGACTGGCCTATTCTACAATCTCCTTCCTAATAAAGCATTAGCTGAAAAAGGTGACTCATGCCATGGGGGAAGAAAAGTAAAATTAGTGTAACAGTACTTTTCGCCACCAATGCAGATAGATCTGACAACCTCACTTGTGATAGGAAAATCGAAGAATCCGAGGTGTTTTAAGGGTGCGAAAACAAAACCTACGGAATATGAATCCGACAGAAATTCTTGGATGACTATGCTTCTAATGGAACAGTGGTTGAAAAAACTGGACATTCAAATGAAAAAGAAACAGGAGATCCATCTTCTTATGGGTCGATGTGCAGCACATCCACCTCAAATCGTTCTGGACAATGTCTGAGTGAAATTTTTTCCTCCTAACTGCACCAGTGTTCTACAGCCACTTGATTTAGGTATCTAATTTGCTACAAGCCATGAACTTTATTTCAGCTGCCTCGAAGCAGGTGTCATCCTCCACAATCAGCACCTATTTCCGCAAAGCTGGTGTTTTACTAGCAGAGGCTGCCTCTAATGATGATTATGGGGATGAAGATTTGTCTGGCAATGAGCAAACGCTACCGGAGGGTGTAGAATTCGATACTTTTGTGCATTTCGATGATAATCTGGCTGTATGTGGAGGACTACCGGATGAAGAGATTATTGCTGATGTATGCCAACAATGCGGTGGTGATGGATCAGCTACAAGTGATAATGACAGTGATGGAGATAACTTGAATCTTGAAACACCTGAACTGAGTGAGGTGTTAAGAGCAATGGATTAGTGTAGGCATTACATCAGTGTGAAAAGTTGAAGTGAAAATGCTTTGAATTCATGACTAAGTTTGAGAAAAGAGGTTTATACTCTCAATGCAAGAAAAGTGAAACAAGCCAAACTATCTGATTTCGTTAAGGCTGGAAAGTTCAGTTTTCAGTAAATGTGATGTATTGTGTAAGTCTGATTTCTAAGTAATTCTGAGTTACAAGTAGCTTTCTCTCTTCCCCTTGATATACGTGTAAGTCAGGTTCAACTGTATCTCTACCCTGTTTCTACCCCTTAGTCCCATTTCCTGATATCAGGTTGGCGATGAGGTACAATGAAAATATATGGCATGTTTTATGGCCGGATGATTACCCACATTAATCAAGCCAAAGTATAACACTCTGAACCAAGACCTTGGTATTATATCTACTTGGACATGTTGTTGAAAACCGATATGAAGAGCTCGAGAACACGAATGACCATGGCGACGTCAAAATCTGGTGCATTACATTCAAAGTCAACAATGAGCCCCATTGCCATCAGTGTCTTGGTTGTCTCCTTGAATTTTCAGGGAAGATATGTCATAAGCAGCTATTACGGTGATGTGAAGCCGTACACACTGCCTCCTATATGGTGTTACAACGCGCTCTCTCTCTCTCTCTCTCTCTCTCTCTCTCTCTGTGTGTGTGAAATTTTCTTATAGTTACCCCTTTCAGATGAAATAATGACCATCTACAGATTTTTTTATCTTTGGTGTCTGAGTTCTTATAACTGAAAAACTAGTGTACATATTTCAACCAAACTTCATTTTTCGACAGCCTAGAGTCAAACAATTAAAAAATTGCTGAATGGACTGGGGATTTTTAGAAAGATCGAGACAGTGAATTTTACTCTCTCATAAAATATATGTGATCAGCCTTAATGAAAATCTAATCACCTTAAAACTTTTTCTTTTGTATACTTTTTCAGTAGGAGGATTGATACGTGAGATGTTATTTACTGATTGTTTTACGGTCGTAAGTCCAAGCGGGCATAGCCCAAAAGTGGATGCATATAGAGCAGATGTCTTAAAACTGGAACTACTTTTTGACATAGTTTCAGTTATGTAGCACTCCTATCACTGATTATTTTTATACACTCTATAACCAAAAAGAAGAAGCACCAGGAAGGCGTTGTCCAATTGTAAGGAAATTACATATGTAACGACATTCGGACCGAACATGCAAATGATTAAAGTTTCGTGTCCAATGAATGAATAGCGGGAGCTCCCGCGCATCCAAACTGTGCATTTATCAGGTGTATATAAGGCGCGATTCTGAAGCGTATGCTCGAAGTAGCTGTCGCATTCAACTGCGCTATCTTAACGTCGGCTGTAAGAATGCCACGCCGAAGGATTCGTGCTCATTACGAGCAGATATCAGAGTTTAAAAGAGGTCGTGCGATTGCATTGAAAGAAGTTGGTTGTTCGAATCGAGCTGTCGCTGGACATTTGGGTCGAAGTGATGCGGCGATCAGATGAGGCTGGCAAGTGTTGGTCACCAGCGGCAGGCATCAGCGCCAGGATGGCAGTGGTCGACCGATGGCCACAGCAGCACGAGCAGACAGAAAGATTGTCAGAACAGCTGTCACAGCACCGGAGTCGTCGTTATCAATGATCCAGTGTGTGACTCGCACACGTGTCCACCATGACCATCTACAGACGCCTGAGCGAGATGAATTTGTGCTTGCACCGCCCGTTACGCCACCTACCACTCACGCCTGTTCACCATCAAGCCACATTACAGTGGTGCTGCACTTGAGCAACATGGAACTGCGCTGATTGGGAACGTTTAGCCTTTAGCGATGAGTCCCGTATCCAATGGTGCCCTGGCGACAACCGCAGACGTGTTTGGAGACGTCCAGGCCAGCGTGGGGATCCTGCCTTGACTATCGCATGCCACACAGCCCCACAACAGGGGGTGATGGTCTGGGGTGCATCTTTCTTTGATAGCTGGACCCCTCTGGTAGTCATTCCTGGCACACACACAGCACAGCGGTATATTGATGACATTCTACGGCCGGTTATGTTACCGTTCCTTCAGCGACATCCAGGCCTTGCTTTCCAACAGGACAATGCCCTGCCGCACACAGCACGTGTTGCTATGAATTGTCTTCAAGCTTGCCCTATCCTTCCTTGGCCAGCTCGGTCGTCGAATCTCTCTCCCATAGAGCACATTTGGGACGTCATGGGAAGGTGATTGCGAACATCCTGGAATGTCGCTGATTTAGCCCAAGAGTTAGGAGACCCTTTGGCACAAAATTCCGCAGGACACCATCCGGGAACTTTATCTGTCTGTGCCACGTCGAGTGACAGCTTGCATCCAGGCCAGGGGTGGACCAACACCTTATTGACGTCTTCATTTTGTAATGCTCTAACTCTGCAATAAATCATTCGATTGTTCTGCACTTTTGATAGTTTGTTTTTCTATGTCTGTTCCTCACATCCACCCATTTTTATCGCCATCAGACAATTCCTTCCTGGTGCGTCTTCTTTTTTTGTTATACCATGTAGTTACAGTGTTTATATATTCCCACCTAATGTACTGATCAGCCAGAACATTATGACCAACTACTATATAGCTGGTATGTCTCCCTTGGCACGCGGCGACGCATCTTGGTACGGAAGCAATGAAGCCATGGTAGGTCGCTGGAAGGAGTTGGCACCACATCTGCACACACAAGTCACCTAATTCCCATAAATTCGGGGAGTGGGACGATGAGCTCTGACGCCACGCTCAATCACATGTCAGATGTGTTCAATCGAATTAAGATCTTGCGAGTTGGGGGTACAGCACATCAATTGAAACTCGCCACTGTGTTCCTCGAACCACTCCATCACACTCCTGGCCTTGTGACATGGCGCATTATTTTGTTGAAAATGCCACTGCCATTGGGAAACGTGATTGTCATGAAAGGCTGTACGTGGTCTGCAAGTGGTGTACGATAGTTCTTGGCCATCATGGTGCCTTGCATGAGCTCTACTGGCCCCATGGATGCCCATGTGAATGTTCCCGAGAGCGTAATTAAGCCGCTGCCAATTTGCCACCGTCCTGCAATACAGGTGTCAAGGAGCTGTTCCCCTGGAAGATGACGGATTAGCACACCCCCATTGGCATGATGAAGTAGGTATCAGGATTCATCAGATCATGCAATGCTCTGCCACTGCGCCAACATCCAGTGATGATGGTCACGTGCCCATTTCAGTCGTAGTTGCCAATATCGTCGTGTTAACTTTGGCACATGTATAGCGTTGTCGGCTGTGGAGTTTCACCCTTAGGAGTGTTAGGTGCACTGTGTGTTCAGACACACTTGTACTGTGCCCAGCATTAATGTCTGATTTTAGTTCCACCACAGTTCACCACCTGTCCTGTTTTACCATTCTGTCCAGCTTACAATGTCCAACATCTGTAATGAGGGGTGGCCGCCCATCCTCTCGGCGTTTGGACAATGGTTTCACCTTGGTTTTGCCACTTGTTGTAGACACTCACCACATCACTCCTCGAATACCTGATAAGTCTTGCAGTTTCCGAAATCCTTGTGTCGAGACTCCGAGCCATCACAATCTGCCCTTGGTCAAACTCAGATAGATCGCGCACCTTCCCCATTCTACACACGGACAGCACGTTCACTGATACTACATGCACCGTGCGTGTGTCTGACTAGCAGTCAACCGCTCTGGGTGGGGGAGGCAGACGAAAAATACATCCACAGTATCCCCTGCCTGTCGTAAGAGGTGACTAAAAGTGAGACCTAGGGATGATTGTATTAGAACCATGGAACTACTTGTGATTAGTACAATCACGCAAGGAACACCATGGGTTGCATTTACTTGAGAGTAGTACCTCTATGTTTGGTACACAATAGGTTTGTGATTAGTAGCTGTAGAGAGTGGTTCACTGTGGGTTTCCAGTTCCCGTGATTCTTCTTCTTTTCTTCATGCGGCCTCTAAATGTTAGTTCCTAATTAGCATTGACGTCTAAGATCTTTTGCTACCATGTTTTTCCTTCATTCCCACCTAGATATACCTGCTCCCTTCACAAAGCTGCAGGTTGTTCTTATGGGGTCTTCTTGAATTTTTCCTCTCTCTTCACCTTGTAGTCCTAGAGTTGAGAGTCTGATTCTACCCAGCGCCTCGCATTCGAAAAGTATGTGTTCAGCGGATTCCTCTGCTTCATTGCATTTCCTACATATGTTGTCTTTTATTACTCAAATTCTATGTGGGTGTTTTTTCACATGGCAGTGTCCTGTCAACAGTTCTACTACCAATCTTATATTTTCTCTGCTGAGTATCAACAGTTCTTTAGTATGCTTCTTGGTTGGTCCTTTTATCAGTTCCTTTGCAAGCCTGCATCCTGGGGTATTTTTCCAGTTTTCCATTTGTTTTTTGTACCCCTTTTCCTATGTAGTGTTGGACTTGTCCATAGGAAATCCCGCATACAGGTTTTGGGCCTACAAAATGTGTTTCTGGTCCTTTCCTGGTCAGTTTATCTGCCTTTTCATTTCCTTCCATACCTGCATGCCTGGTACCCATATTATTTTGACACTGTTGTACTTTGAGAGCTTCAGGAGAAGTGAGTGGCAATACCAGACATTTCTGGATATTATCCGGACTGCCTCTAGTGCCTTAATGACCACTTGACTGTCCGTAAAAGTGAAAGTGTTCTTATTCCTATAGTTCATTTTCAGATTTCTTCAAGACATGTGATAGTTATCATTTCAGCTTGAAAGATTGTAGTGTGTCTGCCCAGGCTCATCTGGATTGACCTCTCAGGTCTTTCCCCGTTGATCCCTCCTCCTCTGCCATTCACAGTCTTTGAGCCATCAGTCCACCACACTATATTGTACCGTTCCTGTCTTCAAAAATATGCCGGACACAGTCGGAAGAGCGTGTTTTATCAGTCTGAAAAAAAATATGGGCTAAGCAAGCTAAACTAACCTCCAAATGAGGTGAATACCATAGGTATATACAGGATCACCTAGTCAGCCGATCCCAGGCGTGCTCTGTCCAACTATGATAAAAATAATGCCCTAAAAATACATACACCCTGGATCTTGATGGGGAACAATCTTAATACGGACACGGTGAGGTCAATTAAAACTACAAATAAAGCAATGTGAAGCATGACGTCAGTTTTGGAGGAAAATCTGTTTATTTTAATAAACACGATTAATATTTTTTTTTAATAGCAAAAGTATCAAATAATCCAGATTTACATGACTCAGATCATTTTTTGTTTTTTATTTTTCAGCTGGATAAAGTCCATCTTGAGAATCAGAATATATAACAAATTTACAGTGTATGCCGACACACATACTGAACATATCAAATCAATATTTGAATCGTTTGTTTCAGAAACGACACTTCTCCAACATACCAAATTGTTCAGAAAACAGGAAAAACTGTCTGTAGTGTGTAATGTCATATCTGTCCTTCCGAAATTTATTATGCTTATTCTACTGTTGAAATGACTATGACAGGTAGGTTGTTTGTATGAATTAGTCCAATATGTTCCTTTACAGACTTTGTTGAAAATGGTGGAGACGTGCTGTTTCTGCAACAAACACCATTATTGAGAATATAAGGAAGTGTAACATTGATTTTAACGTCATTTCAATTTAAAAAGGAACTTTATTAAATAAAGTACAAATTTTGTACTGAGGAAATACAGTGTTTAAACCCATTATTTAATAGTTATTTGTAAGACTTACTTATTTGCACATATTATGATTAGACCCCATTGTATAGAAAAATAAACAGAAGAATACTCCTTTTATGTCCTTTTCCAAAGTTCGTAAAACAAAACAACACAATATAATACAAGTAACACGTAAGTCTCTTATCTTTGAACAATGCTTCTCACTTCTATTGCGCTGATGTTGTCCATGCAAACGGTTCATTACAAAAATCCGTGGTGTTCTTCTGGTATGTAAGATTCCAACTTCTTTATGTCTGCTAATTTCTTTTCATTTAATGGAACACAGCCTTGTGGATAAGCAAGTCTAATTGGTAACACAGGGAGACGGGTTGCAGAAAGAAGCAATTTGAAAGTATTAACGCACAGTCCATCAATACAGTATTTTCCTAAGACATGATTTGCCTCATACTGAAACTCCATAAATTGATTTATATGAAATGCGACTTTTAGATCTCTTTTCACACATCTTCCTAGCGACTCAAGTGAAGAAAAAACAACACCTCTCCAGGATAAGTGTTCTTTCAGCACAAAGTGGTAGCCCTTCGTGCATTAATCATGGCAGTATTAACAACTCATATAGTGTCAAAAAGTGGAGTAGTGCTGTTTCTGCAAGAAACGATTCATTTGAAGTTTCATTAATTTTAACACATGGGCTTGCATGCGCGCACCACGCTCCTGGCTTTACTTTTTTTGTTAACACTTTTAACTGTAGATGAGTACGTTCCCCATTTCTGCACACTTGACATTGCAGTGGGGTCCCTAACCTAAAGAAAGACGTGATCTAATGCACAAAAGGGGTGGGGGGAACTAACCTAACTGTACAATATATAACACGCTGAGTGGTAAAACATCCTACGCACAAAATATACCTCTCGAGCCATGAACAATCTCATGAGTATAACAAACAATGTGGATAGGAGCCACACAAACAAAAACATGCAAATCGCAATATATACATTCAAAGAAACAAAAACATATTTGCCAGGGTTCACCAATGAAAGCTTGCGGCATTCACGCAACTCGCATCCACTTAAAGCCTCAACTAAAATGAAAGGAAACATAATTAAACGTTAAGCAACCATTCCTATTCTACACAGGTTCCTGAAAAATAATTACATAGCACAAAAACAATTTTAAAAAATGACAGAGTAGGCTTTACCTTTCAACACCTATTTCAACGTTGTAGCCTGGAAGAGATGACATGACACAAATATTCCTCAGCACAGTTATATCATAAAAGAAAATCTGAACAAACATCGCGATATAAAACTCTCGTCAACTACAACAACCGTAGATACATGGACAGAAACAATAAAATCACGAAGTATAGGCCGCTCAAATAAAACTCTCCTCGGTAGACAGTATCACCCTCGCCAACACATGGCGGAATGACTCAAAGTGGAGATCAATGTCTCCCAAAATAAAGCAGCAATACCCAAACCACAGGGTCCAACCCTTTACACACGCTGCTCAACAGTCTACCCGAGGCAAGTCACACAATCAAGAAAATGCAGGCCTTTCAGATGAGGAACGCGTCCTCTTATTCAAAATCACACAAATAATATCTCATGTCCTAAAGTTGCGTAAAACTTCAGAAATATGAAGGACGTCGTCTGACATTCACTCGCCTGAAAAGAAACAAGACTGCGCTGGTCACAAATAAAGCACTCACGCACAAAGTAAACATGAATAATAAAGTGGCCAACTCTGTGATAAATATGATGAAATGAAACTAAGAAATTGCCACATTGACAATCGAAAGTTACTGAAATATCTCAATCCAACATTGCGCGAAACTCATATTGATGATGATGATGATAATAATAATAATAATAATAATAATAATAATAATAATAATAATAAGTATTAAACTGATAATAATAATAATACACTGTACAGGAATTTTATTCTAATATTTGGAACTCGAAATACGAAACTGCGTTCGTGGAACTCGTGAACCAATAATTAATTTACCACCTAGTTATACAAAATAGTCATGAAAATGACGCTAACAACTTCGTGGATCCGCACTCCACCGTCTTACACACTCTCATTCACACATCATGCAATAAATCCCAGAAAACGTGACGGCATGTTTCCATACACTTTGAGCTCCCATTAATAATACTTTAATCTAGTCCTTCGTGACTTTAATTTGAATCCTTATTTACAATTACAATTAAGCCCCGAGACATACACTGCATCTCAGACATCAAAGCAAACAAATCAAAATATTATATCAGGCTAAAATAAGAAACTGACTCGTAAATAAATGACGCTAACCACGCAGCTAAATAAATCAGAATAAAATGTAAGAAAGCAAGCTGCGACCTCATGCAAATGGTCCACATTATGTTACAATTTATATTTACCTTAACAAGCTTCCTATCATTTACTTTAAATGGGACGTAGTCCTTCCAAGCAAAGCTACATCTACAGAAATTATATATCAAACTAACCTATCCCCTTTTGCGACATTAAACACGTTCATACTCGCATAATTACATTAAAACACTGTACTCGTCTGTAATGTTGACTAATGGCCGCTCGTCCTCAGGAGACAGCCGACCCCATCTTACTTTTAGCCCACCATATCGATGATAATGCTGCCTTCAGAAAAGACCTGGATCAGTCCCTTTGTCCCCATCGAGGGGTAGAAATGTGATGCCGTATTTTCCGTTGCTGCTTCTGCTTCAGGATGTCGTCTAAAACATCCCCTCGTTCACGATGTAGAAACTAGGTCAAGATCAACCGGCCGGTTACGAGAATATTACAGCCGGGGTAAATTCCACTGACCGTGAAACAAGTTCCCATTCAGTAGCGGAACCGTTTCTCTTATCTACTCCCATAACTAGGTCAAATATTTCCCATTTATAAAAGGCTGGACTGAAAATTTGTTAATGTTTATGCCCTCGGAAAACTATTTCACAGGCAGGCTACTATGTGTTTTGAAATGATTAAATTGAACTGTTCTCTCCCTTTGGTAATCGTAAGTTAAATGCCATTCTCCCAGTATTAGAAAACATGAGTATATCAAATGTCTTCCAACAAAATCTTAAGAGTCCCCACATGATCACTCACGTAAATTTAAAAAAAACTTCTTCTTACGATGTTATCTGCACAGAATCTCGTCGAATAATAGGGTAACTAACTGATGTGGTCATCGTTTTTCTTAACTCGTCCTCGAAAAAGCCAATTTTTAATGGTCAAAAGTGGTACATGTTTCGTATATTATCAACACCTTCAGCCACATAACACTGTTTAGATGAAAAATATATAAAATTGACAAAGTAATGCTTTAGAGGAAGTGTCCTTAAAATTAACATAAGATTGACAAGATTAAAACAAACAAATAACTCAAGAGAAAATATATAAATTATTTCTACAATAGAAAGCCGTCATCAAGGAAACACTTGTACAATATTCCATAGAGAAATTGTCCTAATAAATATTCTTTTCTTAATAATTCATGAAAAAAGATCAATTTATAAATTAAAAATTATACAATTTATAAGTAATTATCGAAACGAAGAAATCCTGATATCACAGTGCGGCTCTTATTATTAATGTAGATGAAAATATAACTAATTCCTAGTTGTCAAATCTTATTAAGCCTGCTTTCCTTTGGAACAGTAACTCCTGTCATTCTTTCACAGTTTTGCGCCGGGTGTAATATTGATGATGTAATCTTCCTTGCTCTTGCACCTGAGGAGGTGGAGGAGCGGGGGATATAGGTGTGTCAAGAACTTCCTTGCTGTCACCTATAGCTTCAACTGAGGAGGAACAAGTTGTAGGGCTATCTGTAGGTGGAGAAATTCCAATTCTTTTTTCGTGATCCTTCTCAAGCATTTTCAAATATACTAGAATTTGATAATATAATGGATTCTTATATTCTACAGCCTCATTAAGGTTATCATTTTTCTTTACAAGTTGGTCTAGATGAATGTACAGGTCTTCATATGTGTTCATTAAGCTGCCCTTTTTTAACTTTTTTATGATGGTCAGGTCTTGTTCTAAGTTGGTAAATTTATGACCTGTGGCAGTCATGTGTGATCCCATTGCTGAGAATCTTCTATGTTTTTCAGCATTCACATGTTCCAAATGAAAAACATAGAAGATTCTCAGCAATGGGATCACACATGACTGCCACAGGTCATAAATTTACCAACTTAGAACAAGACCTGACCATCATAAAAAAGTTAAAAAAGGGCAGCTTAATGAATACATATGAAGACCTGTACATTCATCTAGACCAACTTGTAAAGAAAAATGATAACCTTAATGAGGCTGTAGAATATAAGAATCCATTATATTATCAAATTCTAGTATATTTGAAAATGCTTGAGAAGGATCACGAAAAAAGAATTGGAATTTCTCCACCTACAGATAGCCCTACAACTTGTTCCTCCTCAGTTGAAGCTATAGGTGACAGCAAGGAAGTTCTTGACACACCTATATCCCCCGCTCCTCCACCTCCTCAGGTGCAAGAGCAAGGAAGATTACATCATCAATATTACACCCGGCGCAAAACTGTGAAAGAATGACAGGAGTTACTGTTCCAAAGGAAAGCAGGCTTAATAAGATTTGACAACTAGGAATTAGTTATATTTTCATCTACATTAATAATAAGAGCCGCACTGTGATATCAGGATTTCTTCGTTTCGATAATTACTTATAAATTGTATAATTTTTAATTTATAAATTGATCTTTTTTCATGAATTATTAAGAAAAGAATATTTATTAGGACAATTTCTCTATGGAATATTGTACAAGTGTTTCCTTGATGACGGCTTTCTATTGTAGAAATAATTTATATATTTTCTCTTGAGTTATTTGTTTGTTTTAATCTTGTCAATCTTATGTTAATTTTAAGGACACTTCCTCTAAAGCATTACTTTGTCAATTTTATATATTTTTCATCTAAACAGTGTTATGTGGCTGAAGGTGTTGATAATATACGAAACATGTACCACTTTTGACCATTAAAAATTGCCTTAAGCAATCATTGTATCGACTAGGTGGAAAATAAATTAAATACTTAATTGTGAATCTATTGAAGTGCGATACGGACCATGAAGCTGATTTTATGTAACTCGAAGAAGCCGTCGAATCCTCGATTGGGGCCACATCTCTCCTAGACCAATGCCTCACCATATCGACGGTGGCTCTATCATTTCATTGGCTCAACACATCGCGTACCTGACACTTACTTCATACATCTCTCATAAGCGACCCTAGCCTCTCGCCCGGGCATCCGAAATATTGTCCGTTGGAGTTCTATTGTTCCCTTGTTCGGCTTTGTGTGCGTCATGTCGAAATTTCACCTTCCAAACTTAGCTAGTGAGCAAACAAATCCGAGCTCCAAGCTCCCTGCAGAAATTGCGACATGTGCTGCTGAATGTAGATGTTTCCTGCCAGTTACTAGTACTTAATAAAATGAAATATTCTTTGTACATTCGAATAAATGACTGATTAATTAAATGAGCACTTCAATAAGGGCTCAATAACTACGTGAATAAGAGAAAGAAATGGGAAAAAATTGATTTATTTACTATTATTCAAATAACGTACACAACAAAATCACAAAAAGAAACACACATAAAGCCAAATGGCCATCAGAAACAATGATTTATGTGCCACGCAGATATGCATTACATTTGCATAAGGCAAGACTAATTACAAAAGTAGGTCACGGCCCAAATTAACATACAACACACGACTTTTCAGTGACTTGGGATGATTACATTACGAAATTGGATCGATGCAATCTTCATTCTCAAGTCCAAATCCCATAGGGATTCGCTCGTTAAAACGTCTGTAAATACCTGCGGTAGTATTTGATCCAGTATTTACATGTATACAACATTAAGTGAAATAAAATGATTCATCAAGGCTAGTCCTTTGCTTCTCTAACATATATCTAACACAGACTCGAAAATATGGCTGTCCATGCGCGAATTGAATGGCACAGAAGCCAACAACCAAACTTTAGCTTTCGAGCTAAAAACAAAATTACACAACGCAGATAACGTTGACACACACATCAAAGAAATAAATAAAATACAATCATCAGATACATAAATCAAACATTAAAAATAGCAAAGAAAATCTAGAGAAAGGCTGAAATAGAAACACATGGAAATGAGATTACTTGTATGGGAACCCGTAAATAAAACACATAAATATATACACTTCTACTTTTCACAGATTATTGGGATCACACCAATAATATAAAGGCCCAGGGTTGTCCCCGAATAACATGCGGGGATGTGCCATCGACGTCAGTTTCATTGTATTCGGAACAGCTGTGTCCTAGTAGAACGTCTCCCTAGTGGACAATGGAATGCAGGGATACGGCCTGAGCAAACTAAACTCTGCTGGTGAATTCACAAAAACACGGAGCTGGCTGATTCATTCAACTACACTCAAGGGGGCTGAAGTTACCATGCGGGACTTTCCCTTCTAAAGATCTGTTTTCCTTCTCATAACTTCGCAGTTCAACCACTGGTAATTCATATAATAACCCATGGACTTAATTCACTATAACAATCAGTTTCACATCGAAAAGGCCTTCAGCCTCTTTCATCTGAAGGTACGCATCCTCATTCATAATTCTAAGACCAGTTCAGGCCATTCACTTGGTTGGGCACGGGTTCATGTCTCCCCTCCAGCCATAAATATGGGCACATCTAGTCTCCTCTAAATAACGCGGTCTTGCTCCCCTTTGATTATTTATATCTGTATCAAGGCACCTCGAACCTTCTTCTAACCAGCCCTGGTTCGAAACCACTTGATAAATGTGTGCTCCTCCGGCTTCCTACACATCAGATTCCGTCGTTCATTCTTCCTGTATGACCTGCCTTCATTGCATAATAAAAAGACTCTAACTAGACAACGTCGGGAGTCTCATAGGTCTCTGCTTCATAATTATGCCCGAAAAACCCATGCATTACACCAAAAATAGTAAAATGCACTGCTGCTATGAACTTGTTATCCCATACAAATGCCAATGGCGTACAGCCTAGAGAAACAATGACCTTATCTTTCATCCCCAATCACACACAAATTGAATACACTAAAAAAGAAATAAACACACTCCTATATCTACTCTAACATTCCCTTATTCCCATCTAACTAACAGAAAATAATTTAAAAAATAAACTCGAACATGCAGACAGCTCTGGACAACATTTACCAGACGAGAAATAAACTCAAATCAGTGCCAACTGGCTGACAATTAACATTAAATTTATTATATACAAATGATCTATACTAGTGTGAAACTACTACCCCAGGCATGCTTAATATTTGGACATAAAGAACCTAGCTTATGTTGATCTCAGCATTCGATGAGCTCACATGGCTGCAATCATCTCAGCGACCTAGGCCATGACCACGACAATCTCCAGGCTGCTAGTAGTCACTCCGTTGATCCACGATGATGTCTTCATTGTCCTACGTATGTGGAACTCCTACAATACATAATGTGTTAGGTATTTCCTCAATATAAGTGGTCCGTTATTGGACATTATAAATTTTCCAGCTAACTCAGTCCTGGTTGCCAGCATTTTGCCTTCGTGTGCTAGGTTGGGCTCATCAGTTGGTACCTAGCACACCTACCAAGATGCTGGCTAGTGCATACCTTGGAGGCCACTGCGTAGGCTACTTGGAGCCCCCGGCAGTGCCAACTGATGAGTCCAACCTAGCACACGAGGGTAAAACGCTGGCAACCAGGAATGAGTTCGCTGGAAAATTTATAATGTCCAATAACAGACCATTTATATTAGTATTATAAATATACTCATTTGGGACAAATATTTCAGATTTCCCATGAGAATCAGCATCTATATCAGGTATTTCCTCTTTACCGCTAGTAGTACACGTGTACAAAGATTCCGCCCTTAAAGCTTGGCCATTGATTTGCTACAGCCTGTGTACACATAATAGTTTGATTCACGCTCCATTAAATTAAGGACACATGGTCCGAGCACAGTCAGTTCTTGTCCTAGCAGTATATCAATACGCATGTGGACAATCACGCGACCACGAAACGTGAACCGTTGCAGTCTACAGGTATTGACTGAAGTTAATTAGTCTGCGGAGTTTGTGCATTAATAATTGATACCATTCATACCGTCTTTAAAAAGTTAGACATCTTCCGCACCAACCTGCACCTTGGCGTCACCTGAATAATCATCATGGGTAGAGGTAACTACCTTAATTCAATTAACTGAAATCACTCCCAAATTGGAACATTGTACACAACTGAGGCATTGTGCATAAAATCACTGTCACAACTACTACTTTCGCGCTGGCTTAGTTCAAATGTTATCAGACAAAGCGTCGTTAGCAAAATACGATGTCAGTGAGCGAACAAGTAACATCAGTGAACAGCACAGGAGTGACCAAGCTTTTCCCTCTACTCGTTTTTATAAAGACTCGCTCACTTCCATTTGAAACCGGGGAGTCCCCTTTAGTGAATAGGGTGCCGGTTAAACTGCCGCTTGAGTTCAAACAGCAAGCCGTTGAGAGTGCGAAATCTTTATTTTAACTTTAAGTAATCAGCCTTTACACATTCAGGGATTAGTAAAATTACATTTGTCATTCTGGACATATCAGATCTGTGGAATATTGGCGCCATGACGGATTCCTTTCGTAATATCCTACAGATTCAGTCTTGCAGTTTACGAAGTTGCTTGTCATGATGTCGTTGTTCGGTGGCTCCCACACACCTCATACTCCTTCTATAACCTTGTGATTGGCCGAGTTCGAAACTCATGGAACAAGAAGCGATGCAGCGGCTCTCCCCAGCGACTTCGTTCAAATTTGAAAGGATCGTTGATACAAGCTAGGTACAGCTGGTCTCTGCATTAGCGCGGTCCAGTATCCAACCGTCTTCTGACTCCCTCACCATGTCATGTCATGAAATCATCCCACAGTGTTATGCAATATTAAATTTATATAACTGAAGCATATAACGGTATGGTTCATTCTCCTATTACCCCGTAGAAAAAATACGGGACAGCATATATGTTTTTCTCCAAATGTAATTTATGCATTCTCTAACACTGTGGCTCCAAGTCTACTCCCGCCTCAGCTCACGTTCTGCTAACAAGCGTTCCTTCTCTTTTCTAGCTTTGTGGAATTTCTCTAGTAATGCCTCAGATTTTCTCTAGTTTCTTTCACATTGCTTGCAGGACTATGCTTGTAGCTGGGTTGGATCTTCACAAGCTGCTATATTTACTCCCTCAATAGCCTCTTCTTCTTATTATTCATCTTCTTCTTCTTGTTCTGGAATCACCTCCTCAGGATCTGGCTCGTCTTCTTCCTCGTTGCCTTACTCGTCTTCTTTATCTCCCATGTCGTCATCATCATCGTCTTGAACTTTGTCGATGCCAACTTGCCCTGGCGGTTATCACGGTTTCAAATTTGAAGCATTGAATGTTTTTCTACAGGTCCATCCAGACTGCGTACTCGATAAGAGTTATTTCTATAATCATGGATGATGCAATACGGTCCTACATAGAGCTCAGCAAATTTGTGATAGAAGTGCGCCAGTGCATCAGACGTAGCGGGCCTCTTTACTAAGACGAATTCATTCATGCGGAGTGGGCGGTGAAATCGCTTGCCTCTGGTTCTGCAGGCTCACTTCTCTGCCTGAATCTTCATTCTCTCTGCGGTGTTTCTTATGCACATCTCTGGCGAAGGTCTAGGATCATTAGGACAAGGCACCACTCCATGCCACGGTCTGCTCGGATATTCATTCAAATGTAGCACCCTGGGTATTTGACCGGTAGATTCATGGCATGTCAAGTTGATGCTATCAGTACTGATTGGAATAACATCCAGCCATTTCCAGTGTTCCTTAGAAATGAACAGTCTGCAATACTTGGAAATTTCACGCATAATCCTTTCACTAGGATTTGCCTCCGGGTGACGTACAGAGCTTAGTACGTGCTTAATGTCAAACTTCTCAAGTTCTCACTTAAATGTGGGAGACGTGAACTGCGGCCCATGATCACTCAATATTTTGACAGGTTTTCCCAGCTTCGTATTGATCTTATTTTTGATTTGGTATATAGCTGATCTGGTGTTTGCCTTCTGTACCGGGCATAATGTCACAAATTTTGTGAACACATCTACGCAGACAAGTATATGTTTCATTCCATGGTGGCTTGCAGGTAAAGGACCAAAATACTCTGTTGCATACAATTGTCTCAGCTCGGTGGATTGCACAGGTTTCTGTGCTTGCTTTAACAGGAAAGTGTTCAGTTTTATTCGCTGGCACTTGTCACATGTGTGAAGAACCTGCTGCACCATTCGTCTCATATGAGGCCATGTAAATGTTTCTTGAAGCACTGCTGTTATCTTCTCAGTTCCAGCGTGTCCAGTCGGATGGTACGCTACCCATATCAAATCGACTTGGAACACCGGCGGGATAACTATCCGAAACTGTGTATGATCATCATCGATGAATTGATGTAGTAAATTATTGAATAAATGGTATGCTGTTGCTTTCTTCTTTCTTCATTTCCACCGATCATTCATTTTTGGAAGCTCTTGCAGTGGTGCCCCAGTCTCCGTGTATGAAATGCAGTGGTCTGCGGAGAATTGGCATAATCCCAGGAACTGCTGAATATGCTTTACTCAAATTGGCTTCGGAAAATTTTGTATAGCTGAAATTTTTACAGGGTTTGGGCGGATTCCTTCTTCGTCAATGACATGGCCAAGAATCAAAGTACTTTGTTAACAGAAGTGAGACTTATGAAGATTCACTTTAAAATTACACTGATTTAAATCTTCCAACAATAAATCTTTTTTCTTCAAGTGCTCCTCCATGGTTTTACAACAAAAGATTGTCGTCTTTATATTTCAAGGTAAATTCTTTGACTGCTGGACTGAGGTTTTTTCCAAGGATCTGATAAGTACTGAACTTGAATTAGCCAAACCAAAAGGTAATCTTTGAAAAGTATATGTTTGATGATCAAACATAAATTTAGTAAGCATGCTTGAACTAGGATGTAAGGCGATGTGGTGGAAAGATGACCTGCGGTCCACAGTTCCGAAGAAGTCCATTCCTTCGAATTTCTTCAACATGTCCTTGATCGGTGGAGCTTTTTCGTACTCTGGGACCAGGCGCTTGTTAATAGCTCGAGCATCTAAGCAAATTCAGATTGTCCCATTCGCTTCAGGTATGGCTAAAATTGGCGTAGGTTCCTTAGTGATCACTCAGTTTTTCTCCATATCTTCTATAATTTCTTTGACCTGGGGAAACAATTTTTCTTGAATTGGGTAGGGTTGCTGTTTGAATGGTTCGCAGTTATTAACAACAATTTTGTATTCATAGTTGGGAATTCTACCAGGTTTCGAACCAAAAACGGTTTCGTGTTTAATCAACATTTCCCGTAGCTTTCCTCATGTCTCTTCGTCTGCAGGGGCTTCAGTTATCTTCTCATGTAATAACCGGTTGAATTTTGTTTCTTCGTCATCTTCTTCTAGGTTAGCTATCGTAATTTCAAAATTGTGACGTAATTCTTCACAATTTTTTAGCCGGTCGGCTGGGAAATCGCTCGACTCCCTTTCCTCATCCGCTGCTGGTGTCCAATTCTGCTCTTCACCAAAATCTTCCTCCATCAGTTTCAATTTCAACTTCTCACTGTTTGAACCCATATCAATCACTGCATTGAAGCTACCTTGGAAATCTGCTCCCAAACTAGATTATATTCCATCCGTGTCAAAATAACACATGGATGTGACATGGTCGATTTCCAATTTCAAAGTCCAATAGAGCTTCTTCTTTGCATACCATGGTTTTGTCTGATATTATTTCACGAACCTTTAATCTCGAAATGGGAATGATGGGTACTTTCATTTTAGTCTTTAATTCATTTATTAGCATCTGTGATACCACGCTAATGGTCGCACCTGTTTCCTCCAAAACTCAAACCCATAGACCTCCAACTCAGCATAAATAACTGGTAACTTCCGGAGTGAGATCTGGTTCAAATTTAAATCCTCTTCCAACAGGTCCTCGGGCTGAATGACCCAGCTATCTACTGGTATAATTATCCAGTTGTCCTCTGTCCACCGTCTACAATAATTTTTTTAACTGCTCCAGTCCCCATGTTAAAGTCTGGGGCGTGAGGGTTTAATCCCTTGTTCTGCTCTACCTGGCGATAATTATGGTAAGCCTCGCTTTCAGCGCCGTGACCTTGCTCGTCAGAACTTCCCTGAATTGCCTCTTTCTGGTTAGCCTCTCTCTGTTGCTCATTCCGCAATTCTTCCACGTATCTCTGAGACTCCATACTCCTTTCTTGGTATTCAGGACGACGATTATATTCATTCCGACCATTCCTGTAATTTCTATCTTCCCATCGTTGGTATCGTCGCTGCTGTCCTATGAAGCCTCTCGGTCGGTACCTGTATGTCCGCCCGTGATTTCCATTCACGTTATTACGTCCCCAAACTTCGCTTCTGTTCCATTTTAGCTTGGTTCTCTCCTATCTTCTGTTCCGTTGTGTGGACTCCAACCTCCTGTCTGTGGTTACTCATTATCTCCTGATCTCGTCTCACGTGACGTGGTCTGAGTCCCCGAGCTTTGCTGTTCACCTCCTTTTCTTATCTTGGGTGGTGGGTTACTTTCTTCAATAAAGTCTATGGCATGGATCGCCTCAGCATGTCTTACTCTAGGCTGTGCTTGCCTCGACGTTAGATCCAGCTGTCTTGGTGTCATTTCTGCATCTGCTGCAGTTGTGACATTCGCTGCAATAAGTGTCCTTTGTACTTCAAGTGGAAGTCTCTGAATTTGTTAACCTGAGATACGAAATACTGAGAGAATCTGGTAGGAATCGTTGCAGGATACTTGCTAGAGTAAAGCTCCATTCACAATCCCTGCTGTACTGACGTGTCCCAAAATTTCCGTAAGAAAGCTGTCTTAAATTCCTCATCATTTGAGAACGTGTATTGAAAAGCCATCATCCATTCTAGAGCTGAATCGGTTAGAAACCTCTCCATTACACGCAGCTTCCTTTCCTGCGGTACCCTACAGTTAATGAAGTAATCCTCCATCTCTCTAAGGAATGCTCGCGGCGTGCGATTGTCCATACTGCTGAATTTCCGTTGTTTTTCTTCTGCTGTGCGGAAAATGTTATATATCGGAGCTCCACTCATTATATTCGGCGTTGACGACCTCTCGTTCGGTTTAGGGAAGTTTAATAGATCACTTATCAATGTCAATTCCCTGGATTGGCGCGGTTCTCTGTCAGTGCTACTCTGTTGTATTGAACATTTTAATTTATCCATTTCTTTGTTAGTTCTCAGATCCAAAAATTCAATTTGTCTTTTAGGTACTGCATTTCCTTTTCAACGGAGATCAGCTTATTTGCATTCTTTTGGCTTGTCTCGGCACAGGCCTCGATGCTTGCTCCTACCTCCTGCATATTACGTCTATTTGTCTTACGGTCTGTTCTTTATTTCTTCTCTCTTGTCTGCAATCTGTTCGGTGACTTACTGCCTTAGTTTTTCCTCCATCCTTTCCATTTCCGCTTCGGTTTCCCGTTGCTTTTCCTTCAATTTTGCTTCCAGCTTTCCTTCAGTCTGTTGTTGCACTTCGGCAATCTGGGTACTAATTTCTTCCATTTTGGTTACAAATCTTGCTTCTGTAGTTTCTCGTAGTTGATCGATGGCACTCCTATTATTGTAGATCTCAGTTCGAGCTTCATCTAGTCTAGTCGTAACTTCTTCCAATCTCTTGTCAGTCTTTAAAGCTCCATCCATCACCTAGCGTTTAATTCCTCAACAGTTCTATGAATATTTTTCACCTGTTCTTCTGTTCTACTCTTTATGGCGTCCATCCTTTTCGCTAGTCATTCCATGCCCTCTTGACAACATTCCTGAACAGTTTTAATTTTTGCCTAAAGCTTCTCATTCCCTTCTGCGATCGTAGAAGTAATTTCCTGCACGTTCTTTAACTCCCGTTTTTCAGCCTCTACGGCTACAAAGTCTATCCTGTCCCTAATTTCCTTCATCCGTTCCTGCTCGCGTATCACCACTTCTTGCTCCAGTTTTTCAGCCCTTTCTGGCTCCAGGTCTATACGCGCCACAAGATCGGCTAACGAAACTGCCATTTCAATAATTCAAGATATGACTGCACGGCCCGCTCATGTCACGTATGTTTTAAATGTAGTCCCAAGTCTCTCATTACTTTTAAAATACCAGTTTCTGTCATCTACTTTCATCAAACAACAGTCAATATGGCTCCACAACTCACCATACAGAAACTGCCTAACGAATACTATCAATGCCTTCATTAAATCGTGGTAGAATAGTAATTCGGATACACACAACAGTAATTTAGAAAAGTTTTACTCTTGTAGTCCCAAATATGTGATCCAAATATAGGCTTTCCAAATTTTGGGCTCAAATCTAAGCGTTACACAACAACGCTGCACCATATTGGGCGACCCATCAGTTGCTCCGGCTATTTTCCCCTCATCCAACCATCACTTCTACGGATCAATAAATGGATCAATGCATTTAAGAAAAACGATGCTAAGTGTCGGTAGCTATGCCCGCTTCTAACATTCATTGAATAAACAGTATCCGCATCATAAAATTTAAGCGATATCGCAATCTTCATTTCTCATATCACATTTATCGATAGGATAATCCTTAAATAGCCACACGACACCTCTCAGGGATAATCAAAATGCATCTGTGAAAAGTATTATTTTTACGTGAGGTCAACTGGGAAACCGCATTTCCTTTTTAATACATTACCATCGATACCATCCATCCATCGGAGTCAATGTTAAGTTGTCCAAGTCCAATCATTCGAAGAAAAGAAAAGAAAAAAAAATATTTTTTTATAATTAATTCGAAATCATCTATACCATAATGATATTAGCCTATCTTCAATTAACCTCTAAATTGAATAATCTATAGTTTATTTCATGATTCTAGAATCATAAAAGAAAATCTGATAACATTTATTTACATCAATTATCTTCCTCCTCTCTAAATGGAAAAAAATTAAATTTAATCTATCTACAATCTGATTCTATTGATCCTCTTGCACTTATTATCCGCATCATAAAAATAAAGAATAAATTCTCTTAATCACATAAATCGTAGGTACATATTCTATCTGTTGAAGATGTAGTTAAATATTCTCTCAAATTAATTATCTCATAATAATAATGACAATTAATTGATAAGCTGAAAAAAATTAATATGGGTTAAAAAAGCTAAGTCCCTAAGCCTTAGTAAATTTCATAACAAATATACTTAATCTGAGTCCATCAGCTCTTGTTTCTTTCTAAAAAATGCTTATTTTCGTCGATATTAAATTGATATTCTGTCACTAACACATGTATTTCTTCCAATATTATAACGTCAGCAGTTGCAAGTAAGTTCCAAGTATATAACAGCTCAAAATGGCTATTTCAAATATATATCGATCATTAAATGAAAATTATTGGTCACTTTGACCATGTCATTTGGTTAAAATATTCAGATAACATCCTAAAATTAAATGTAGGTATCGTATAAAGAATTATTATCGTAGTTCAAATAGAAAATATACCTATCATGATTTATGGTTTCACCAATGTCCAATCAAGAATCATAAAATTCGTAGGAATGTATTTGGTAACCTATTTTATTTAATTGTGGTAGAGATTCAAATTATGAAATTGCTCTATCAATTAAGACATTCTCGATACCAAACTTCAAAAAACATTCAGTACAACGTTGACATATTCTCTATGAAGACAACAAGTTTCCCCTTATTTATTTCTTATTTGGATATTTAATCTGAAGACAGTTTACGGTAACCCACATACGAAATCTACGATGTATTTCATTGTATTCATGTACCACTAACCCAATATATCTCGCATTACCATTTTAATATCTTGCCGCATAAGTCAAACATCACCATTGGCCAGTAATACGTCGTATTTACCACCAAAATTATCCATAAGCATATCTATCTCTCCATTTACCAATATTAATTACCATAATATCTCGTCATTCATTCCCATAAATATATCTCAGCGAATAATTATTCGTAAAATCACATCAACATGTCACTCAAATCCTAACTTCCCTACGTAAACATTTATCATTTCCAACTACTCGGCAAATCATCTTAACATATCATTAATGTACTGCAACGGTACATTTCTGGGTTAAGTTTCATTTGTAATACACATGAACACGTTATCCTGTAAATGAAACACATATATAAACTAAACAAGTTAATATTTACTCACATGTCATTGCGTCGTAATTGTAACCAGATCTAAGTTACTCAGAAATCAACTATCTTCTTTAAAACATTACGTCTGGGATATGTCTCTTTGTATACGTTGTTTGAATCCCGTAATGGTTGAAAACATCACTTTAAATCTCTCCTTGTCCAATTATAAACATTCCTATACTATGCCATTGATTATAAACTCTGGAAGAAATACCTACTCCCATAATGATAAATCAACTAGGATAATCTCATTGCAAAGATAGTATCGACAGAGATTTCATCACGAAGAACTCCGTAACAAGCAACATACCAATGTTCACTACAAATATTTAAATACTACGTCTACGACACATTAGTCTCGAGATAATAAAATAATTCTTTGGAACTTAGCTTGCGGCTGATGACTGGGTTAAACTCCGATGTTGTCATCTTAGGGCTGCGTAGAAAGTCCCCAACATCCGTTACGTCACCATCAGGTTGTAGTCTCAAAACCCGGGTTAGCAGGAACAGCTGGGCGGTCTACGTCGGAAAGTCGGCTCCATCTCCGATTTAGCCTCTCATGTTGTAGCCGTTAGTCATATATGAAAGACATTTCCAATATGCAATTAATATCACGTCCATATCCTTCAGAATGTTTTACAAAGAATCTAGATTATATTTTCGTTTCAGGTTATTATGTCAGAAATTGAATGTCAATTCCTTGTGACAGATTTTAACAGGTAAATTATCAAATTAGCTTTTAATTTTTTTATCCAGCCAATCAACCTATAATACGTTAAATTTGACTTGGTATTTCGTAACGGCCTTCGGTCTATATTCCGACTACTGTCCGGATACTATTCAACTTCTTCTGACTATCCGCCTCGATATTTGATCAGATATAGGCGTAATTCTAAAATTTCTTCACTGTGCAGGTTCTTCAGCTCTTATTAATTGAAATATCTCCCTTCTTCTTTCCGCGAGGATTATTTTTTTCGTAGATAAAACTTACTTCGAAGTTTTGCGTACCAAAAATTTTTTTATTGCTCACACTCTTCCTCTTTTTTAACAATTTTAAAAACTTTCTATTAATTTTTATCACGGCCGCATGGATCATTTATAACTTTACGTCTAACTCCATGACCTAGGCATACTTAATTCGCCAAATGAACATCTTTGCCGTCACATGCATGGCCTCCTTGATTTTATGCGTCCGTATTATATATACTCTGAAATCACGGCCTATTTCACTTAATATATTCGTTCTTTTTTAGATGTATGGCTCAATTAGATAATCTTTGCGATCTCATTCCCGTGCATGGCAAACTTTTAACATGTTATGACATCTTTTATTCCGTTATCAGGACGATGAAAACGGTACATTTATCCTCCTGCCATGGGCAAATAAATACGCTGCTCGCAGTATATTTATTTCAATTTTTGTTCTAAACTGATGTAGCTTTTCATCGGCCTGACTTCGTTCATCCGTATCATATGTTTTGGATTCTTGGTTAGTACTCTATTATTGATCTTCTTTATAATACGGTTTCATGTTTAAGGCGTTGTATATGTTCTGATATGTTCCATCTAGATTTTCAATCATATAGGCGTTGTTCCCAAAAACCTTCTTACCGGGCGAGTTGGCCGTGCGCGTAGAGGCGCGCGGCTGTGAGCTTGCATCCGGGAGATAGTAGGTTCGAATCCCACTATCGGCAGCCCTGAAGATGGTTTTCAGTGGTTTCCCATTTTCACACCAGGCAAATGCTGGGGCTGTACCTTAATTAAGGCGACGGCCGCTTCCTTCCAACTCCTAGGCCTTTCCTATCCCATCGTCGCCATAAGACCTATCTGTGTCGGTGCGACGTAAAGCCCCTAGCAAAAAACCTTCTTTACTAAATATGGACCATCATATAAATGAATGATTTTGGCGAATATTCGCTCTGAAACGCTGGAGATTGGTACTTTCCTTATCATTACCAGGTTATCAACCCGGAATGGTGGGTGGAACTTCTTGTTTCGGACTCTTCTTCGTCGTTTGTTTGCTTGTTCTTTCAACTTGGCTCTTACTATATGATTGATCTCCACGCAACTAGGTTTTGGTTCTTCGTTTTTTCCTATGATTTCATCCCATGGTCGAGCTGCTCGTTCATTCAGATGTACGAGTCTCGGTATCTGGCTCGTTGATTCATGGACAGTGTTGTTCATACATGCCTCAATTATCTTTATTACTTCAATCCATCTCCAATGACTTTGGGAGCAATATATCCTACAATATTTAGAGATTTCTCGCATACAGCGCTCCACTGGATTGGCTGACGGATATCTTACTGAACAATATATATGATTGATTCCTAAAATTTGCATTGCGTCCTGGAATTCACTCGATGTAAACTGTGTTCCTCTATCAGTCAAGATTTTTTTCGGTTTTCCCATCTTAGGTATAACGTTTTTGTTTATAGCTCTCAATATTTGCTTTGTTGTTGCTCTCTGTATATGCTGTAAGACTGTGAATTTTGAGAAGATGTCCATTGTAACAACTATGTATTTATTCCCTTTAGCAGCCGTTGGTAACCTTCCATAGATATCTGTTGCAAAGATCTCACGAGGAGTCGTTGGTATTATTGCAATTGGGTCTTGCTTGGTAAGGAAAGAGCTATATTTTGTCCTTTGGCATGTATCACAGGTCTTGATCACATCTCTAATGGTTTGTCTCATTCCTGTCCATGTAAATCTTTCCATTATCGTCCTTACCACCTTTTCTATTCCCCCATGTCCAATTATTCTATGGGAGAGCCAAATTATCCCTTTTTGCAAAGATCTGGGTACTACTATTCTGGTCCTTTTCAAATCCTTGCCGACATATTGCTTCAATATTCCATGTTCCAATGTATATTTGCCATCTCTATTAATTCCCCTCTTGCCATCAAAATTACTTTGTTCAATCTTTGTAATTTCTAGCATTAATTTCTCATCTGCTCTTTGCCATGCCGATATATCTCTTAGTTTCTTTAAAAATTCGTCGTCTCGTCTTACTAATTCAATTTGATTTATAGTTTCTTCTTTTGCCACAGGATTTCTACTTAATGCATCAGCGAGGATATTGTATTTTCCACCACAATGCCCAATTCTGATATTAAACTGTTGGGCGAATAAAATCCATCGTGTGATTCTTTCGCTTAGCATTGCTGCCTTTAGAGCGAATTCCAAAGCTTTATGTTCCGTACGGATGGTAACTGGGAATCCATATACAATCTTTTTCAACTGTTGCAGAGCATAAATAATTGCTAGCAGCTCCTGCTCAGTTGTATAATTTATCTCATGACTGCATAACTTGCGGCTTGCCAATGCCAAGTATACTCGATCCTCATCATTTTCTGGTGCCTCTTGGTATAAATATGCACCTATACCAACATTAGATGCATCCGTTTGTATGATAAATTCTCTAGTATAATTCGGATATCCTAACTTGATGCTATTTGCCATTATTAATCTTTTCATCGTCACGAAAGCTTCTTCTGTTCGACTATTCCATTTCCACTTGTTGTTTAATTTCAATAAATCCTGCAATGGCGCTGCGATTTCTGTATACCCTTTACAGTGGTTTGCAAAGAATTGGGTCATCCCCAAAAATTGTCTAACTTGCTTTATTCGCGTTGGCCTAGGAAATTCGCAAATGGCTTGAATTTTAACCGGATTAGGTTTCACCCCATCTCCGTCAATCACATGTCCGACAAATAATATTTCATCTTGACAAAATTTTGATTTGGCCAGGTTAATTTTGAATCCTGTGGTGTACAAATTCTCTAACAATTGCTTCAGCTTACTACAATGTTCGTCGAATGTCTGTTGCAAAAATCATGTCATCCACATAACATGTCACATACTTTTTCCCGTCAGGTAGTAGGTTCCTATCTAATGCCCTTATTAATACTGCACAACTGTTCTTTAATCCGAAGAGCAACCTACAGTAAGCATACGTTTGGTTGTCAAACATAAATCCAGTTAGAAGTCGTTTCTCTTCTAAAAGTATGTGATGAAACGAAGATGTAAAGTCTAAACTTGAAAAATACTTCTTGCCCCTAAATTTCTTTATTATTTCCTTAATTTTTGGAACCTGGTCATACTCCGGTATTAATTTCTCATTTAGCTTTCTACAATCGAGGCAAATTCTTAATTTTCCGTTATTTTTCTTTACAATTACTAATGGATTTAAATAAGATGTGGTAGTTTTTATGATTATTCCATCAGCTACCATCTCTTCGATGATCTTCCTCACTTCCTGGAAATATTTTTCAGGTATGTCATATAACCTTCCTCTGTATGGCGTCCAGTCATTCACGATGATTTTATATTTAATGTTCGGAATTTTTCCCGGCTTATCTTTAAATATTCCTGAATACTTTTCCATAATCGAATATAATTTCTGTTTCTCTTTAGGACCCAACTTCGTTTCTGCGATCTTTCTCCAAATGTCTGACTCTTCTTTTTCTTCATCTCTTATCAAGATCTTCTCCAAGCTATGTATAATTTCTTCCATTTCCTCAGTCTCATTTAACGGTATTTCCTCTTCCATTTGCTTTTGTGTCTCAATAGCTTCAAATTTCATATGTTCCGTTTCTTCTGCTTTTTCCTCTAACTTTATCATTTCCTTGGTTATCTTCCCATTATCCTTAATAATTGGGAATCTTATTTCCTGATTTTTCAGGTCTATTATCATTTCCGTTGTTATTATAAAATCTACCCCAAGAATCACACTGTACTCGATTTTGTTCATAATTATGAATGGGTGCTCAAATATAAACCTGCCAATCCTGATACTTAAATAAGTTTGTATTTTACATTCAACAGATTTATCTGGTATAATCCCTCTTATTTTCATTTGTGCGACCGGTATAACTGGCAATTTTCCTTCCTGATTGACCTCAACAAATAACGCTTTTGATATAACACTTATACTCGCCCCTGAATCAATCAAGCAATGTGTTTTCAGGCCATTTATCCGTGCGGTAATAATGGGTAAATACGATTTATTTTCTTTGTTAATTTCTTGCGACTCATCTAGTAAATCATCCGGATCGATATCCCAAGCCTCAATTTGCAGTACATACCAACTTTTAATTTTTCCACCCAATTTTTCCGAAATATCATCTCTCTTGATCTCTAAATTGGAATTGGCGTTTTTTACTCTGGGAATCTGTTTGATACGATTGAGCTTCTGGATTCAATTTCTGCCCTTCTCTGTCTTTTCTTTTATATTCCTGAAGCTCTAAACTCTCGGCTCCCTCTCTCTCCATTGATGTCTCGATCCCTGATCGCTTCCTCCCATCTTTTCTTTTCTCTAGTTTCTTTTCTCAATTCCTGAATATACTGCCTGTTCCTATTTTCCCTATTATTGTACCTGATCATCGGCGTTCCATGATACATCGGTCTTTGTCTGTATCTTTCTCTTTCATTTCTAAACCGGCTAGGCGGTCGATGATATGGCAAAAATCGTCTATCTTCATTCTGCCTCCACCATCATGCCCATTTTGCCTGCATCTGCATCGGTTTCGAACACTTGTCCTCTCCTCATCTTCACTAATTTCTCTTTTCCTTGAGCTTCTATCATTATCTCTTTTCTCGGATACCGATTTCTTCTGAGTGTTTTCCCAGTTTATTACGTTTACTTCTTGATTATTTGTGCTACTGTGGATTCTTGCTGCTGGATGACTCGATGTCATATCCAACTGTCTTAAGATGCTTTCCATTTCGATTGCGGAAGTCACATTTGCAGCAGATAGTAATCTTTGAGTTTCCGGAGGAAATTGCTTTTGTATTGTCTTTATCGCCTCTAATTCGCTGGGTGCGGAATCGAGATACTGGAACCCATGGAACTGGTACGAAAAGTAATCACTATATCTCGTTGGTCCTACTGACGAATATTTTTTTGAATACAACTCCAATCTAAGGTTTTGTTGTATCTCGGGGTTCCAAAATCGTTTGAGAAATGCGACCTTGAACTCATCGTAATCGTGGAAAGTATACTTAAATGCCTGATACCACAAACTTGGATTTGCATCTAAGTGTTTTTCAACTATCCTGAGCTTCTTTTCGTCAGGTATTCTATTCTCTTTAAAGTATTCCTCCATTTCTCGCAAGAATCTCTTTGGTGACATTGCCGCAGTGTTGCTAAAATTTTTGGGCCTGTCATCGTACGTTTTTACAATATTTATAATAGCTGGGCTTCCATTTCCAATATTTCCAACCATCACATCCTTACTACTCTGGTCGGTTTCGCCCGATATTGTCGGTGTTCCTTCCCTGTCATTTATATTTATATCCACGATTCTCTGTTCATTCAACTGCTTTGATATTTCTAGTTTTGTCGTTTGGATTTCACCTCTAATATTCTGAATTTCTTTCTTCATCTCATCGATTCCCTGCTCCGTTCTAATTATTCTTTTCTCCATTTCATTCTTGTTCATTTCTTCATTTATAATTTTCATCTCATCTCCAATATGGTCACGTGCTAATATAAAATTATCTCCCAGCGTTTTATTTGCTGTTATTACGTTCTCATTTATGTCTTTCAACTTCTCATCATACTGATTCCATTTTTCTTGGGAATTTACCCTCATCGATTCCATATTTTCCGTTAGCTTCTTGATTTCACCCTCTTTCAATTCCTGGATGTAATTTCTACTTTCTGCCAATTATCCTCTAACTTTATTTATTTCATTATGGATCTCTTTGTTTTTATCCTCCAATTTTTCCATCATTGCAGTTCAAAGTTCGCTTAACCCGGTCTTCATTTGGGAAACTTCTTCAATTTTCCAATTCCTGCTCTAATCATCTCCTCTTGCCCCTTCTCCATTCTTCTCATTTCCTCCATCTGGTTCCAATAACTTTCCTCTTGTTTCTGATTACACTCTTCTTGTTTCTGTCGGTACTCTTCTCGAAATCTTCCAAATATTTCTTCCAATTGCTCTTTCTGTCTTTCTTCTTGTTTCCTCGTCATTTCTTGCTGTTTTGCTTTTTTCCTCATCATTTCTTGCTGTTTCTCTTCTTGTTTCATCATTTCTTTTAACATTTCGATTATTCCCTTCTGTTCGTCTTTTATCTTGCCTAACTCTTCATTATCTGGTTTATCTGCTCATCCTTCTCCTTAAATTTCTGTTCCTGTTCTCTTTTTGCCTTTTCTACATCCTCTTATCATTCTATTTACCTCCTCACCCTGTCCTTGCAGTTTCTCTCCCTGCTCCTTCTGATATTCCTCAAATTGTAAACGAAGCTGGTTCAAACTCGTCATATTTGCGTTTACTATTATCCAACCTCCTTAAAATTCCAATCTCTAAATTTATGACTTAGAATCACTAAAAACTATATCAACTGCTCAATCAATATGGAAACCGACAATCCGACTTCTTCCGCTAATCAGCCATCCTACCTTCCCAGTCATTTAAAACATCGAAAATAAGCAATTTTTTTACATTACTACCCTATTACCTATTCTTATCTTAAGATAATACAATATAATGATTGGAAAAAACATTATAAATTATCTTAACCTATTAATTATTTAAATTATTATTGCAATTTATTTCAATAATTTTATCCATCTCTTCTTCCGCTTTTCTTCCACAGCCCTGAATTGTTTACCTATCTCTCAACTTCTTCTTTCCTTTTTGTTGTCTTCTGTAAATATCCGATCTCAAATAATCATCTATTCTTCGCCTCATTGCTGGTTATTACCTTTCGTAGCCGTCCTTCCTCATTATTTTCTTTAAAATATTCCCATATCCAGTATCCTCAATTATGTTCCAACGGTGAATGCCAATTCAACGTTTGGGCTAAGGCATCTTCAATCTTACTTTACTGCTGGGCATGAATTTATTGTATCCTACAATTATCTTGTCACTGCCCCTGAGTATCCTCACTTCTACCTAAACGTTATGACAATTTAATGTACGCCGCTTTAAGTATCCTCAGTTTTGTTTCACGGTGAGTCGATTTTTTTAGCAGCTCATCATTTTTTAAACGTTCCAGCGGTATCTTTCCCCTCAATTGCCCCACAGTTGGGCGCCAATTTTAAATGCACCATCCTGAGGGGATTCGCTCTTGCACCATATTGGGCGACCCATCAGTTGCTCCGGCTATTTTCCCCTCATCCAACCATCACTTCTACGGATCAATAAATGGATCAATGCATTTAAGAAAAACGATGCTAAGTGTCGGTAGCTATGCCCGCTTCTAACATTCATTGAATAAACAGTATCCGCATCATAAAATTTAAGCGATATCGCAATCTTCATTTCTCATATCACATTTATCGATAGGATAATCCTTAAATTGCCACACGACACCTCTCAGGGATAATTAAAATGCATCTGTGAATAGTATTATTTTTACGTGAGGTCAACTGGGAAACCGCATTTCCTTTTTAATAAATTACCATCGATACCATCCATCCATCGGAGTCAATGTTAAGTTGTCTAAGTCCAATCATTCGAAGAAAAGAAAAGAAAAAAAGAAATTTTTTAAATTAATTAATTCAAAATCATTTATACCATAATGATATTAGCCTATCTTCAATAATAACCTCTAAATTGAATAATCTATAGTTTATTTCATGATTCTAGAATCATAAAAGAAAATCTGATAACATTTATTTACATCAATTATCTTCCTCTTCTCTAAATGGAAAAAAATTAAATTTAATCTATCTTCAATCCGATTCAACTGATCCTCTTGCACTTATTATCCGCATCATAAAAATAAAGAATAAATTCTCTTAATCACATAAATCGTAGGTACATATTCTATCTGTTGAAGATGTAGTTAAATGTTCTCTGAAATTAATTATCTCATAATAATAATGACAATTAATTGATAAGCAGAAAAAAATTAATATGGGTTAAAAAAGCTAAGTCCATCAGCTCTAGTTTCTTTCTAAAAAATGCTTATTTTCGTCGATATTAAATTGATATTCTGTCACTAACACATGTATATCTTCCAATATTATAACGTCAGCAGTTGCAAGTAAGTTCCAAGTATATAACAGCTCAAAATGGCTATTTCAAATATATATCGATCTTTAAATGAAAAATATTGGTCTCTTTGACCATGTCATTTGGTTAAAATATTCAGATAACATCCTAAAATTAAATGTAGGTATCGTATAAAGAACAATTATTATCGTAGTTCAAATAGAAAATAGACCTATCAGGATTTATGGTTTCACCAATGTCCAATCAAGAATCATAAAATTTGTAGGAATGTATTTGGTAACCTATTTTATTTAATTGTGGTAGAGATTCAAATTATGAAATTGCTCTATCAATTAAAAGACATTCTCGATACCAAACTTCAAAAAACATTCAGTACAACGTTGACATATTCTCTATGAAGACAACAAGTTTCCCCTTGTTTATTTCTTATTTGGATATTTAATCTGAAGACAGTTTACGGTAACCCACATACGAAATATACGATGTATTTCATTGTATTCATGTACCACTAACCCAATATATCTCGCATTACCATTTTAATATCTTGCCGCATATGTCAAACATTACCATTGGCCAGTAATACGTCATATTTACCACCAAAATTATCCATAAGCATATCTATCTCTCCATTTACCAATATTAATTACCATAATATCTCGTCATTCATTCCCATAAATATATCTCAGCGAATAATTATTCGTAAAATCACATCAACATGTCACTCAAATCCTAACTTCCCTACGTAAACATTTATCATTTCCAACTACGCGGCAAATCATCTTAACATATCATTAATGTACTGCAACGGTACATTTCTGGGTTAAGTTTCATTTGTAATACACATGAACACATTATCCTGTAAATGAAACACATGTATAAACTAAACAAGTTAATATTTACTCACATGTCATTGCGTCGTAATTGTAACCAGATCTAAGTTACTCAGAAATCAACTATCTTCTTTGAAACATTACGTCTGGGATATGTCTCTTTGTATACGTTGTTTGAATCCCATAATGGTTGAAAACATCACTTTAAATCTCTCCTTGTTCAATTATAAACATTCCTATACTATGCCATTGATTATAAACTCTGGAAGAAATACCTACTCCCATAATGATAAATCAACTAGGATAATCTCATTGCAAAGATAGTATCGACAGAGATTTCATCACGAAGAACTCCGTAACAAGCAACATACCAATGTTCACTACAAATATTTAAATACTACGTCTACGACACATTATTCTCAAGATAATAAAATAATTCTTTGGAACTTAGCTTGCGGCTGATGACTGGGTTAAACTCCGATGTTGTCATCTTAGGGCTGCGTAGAAAGTCCCCAACATCCGTTACGTCACCATCAGGTTGTAGTCTCAAAACCCGGGTTAGCAGGAACAGCTGGGCGGTCTGCGTCGGAAAGTTGGCTCCATCTCCCATTTATCCTCTCATGTTGTAGCCGTTAGTCATATATGAAAGAAACATTTCCAATATGGCAATTAATATCACGTCCATATCCTTCAGAATGTTTTACAAAGAATCTAGATTATATTTTCGTTTCAGGTTATTATGTCAGAAATTGAATGTCAATTCCTTGTGACAGATTTTAACAGGTAAATTATCAAATTAGCTTTTAATTTTTTTTATCCAGCCAATCAACCTATAGTACGTTAAATTTGACTTGGTATTTCGTAACGGCCTTCGGTCTATATTCCGACTACTGTCCGGATACTATTCAACTTCTTCTGACTATCCGCCTCGATATTTGATCAGATATAGGCGTAATTCTAAAATTTCTTCACTGTGCAGGTTCTTCAGCTCTTATTAATTGAAATATCTCCCTTCTTCTTTCCGCGAGGATTATTTTTTTCGTAGATAAACTTACTTCGAAGTTTTGCGTCCCAAAATTTTTTTTATTGTCCACACTCTTCCTCTTTTTTAACAATTTTAAAAACTTTCTATTATTTTTTTTATCACGGCCGCATGGATCCTTTATAACTTTACGTCTAACTCCATGACCTAGGCATACTTAATTCGCCAAATGAACATCTTTGCCGTCACATGCATGGCCTCCTTGATTTTATGCGTCCTTATTATATATACTCTGAAATCACGGCCTATTTCACTTTATATATTCGTTCTTTTTTAGATGCATGGCTCAATTAGATAATCTTTGCGATCTCATTACCGTGCATTTCAAACTTTTAACATCTTATGACATCCTTTATTCCGTTATCAGGACGATGAAAACGGTACAACGCGCAACCATATTTGCATTATATCTACAATTCAAGGCTATTATTCCAAAACAGTGGTTTATATATCTTCAACCTTCGATAATAATGCCACTATTGTTGCAATCATTCATCTGAGATTGAGGTTATCTTTTGTCCTTAGGTTACTCTAATCAACAAATACTCTACGTCACTGGCCATGCAAAATTTGGCTGTGTCTTTAGTCGATTAATATCTTAAGGATATAGCATTGACTATTTTACCTCATGTGAGAAACCATTTTATTGTTCTCGAATTCCCATTGGAATCGCTTAATAATTAGACATGCCTCAATCATCAGCTAATTATCTCTTATTCACATCCAACCTGACCTATAACAATTACTTTAATGCCGATAAATACCCAATGTGATCTCATATATTTCGGATTTTATGACTTCCCCCAAATATGCGATTTCCATCGAAATCTCGCCCTTTCGAATTCGCATACCAACACAAGTAATAAAAAAACATATCAGATGTAAGGCTTTTCAGGCATTTGCTCTATTAACCAGCGTTTCGTCTTAGGTCTGACACTAGACTCGAGTCTAGATATTTTTTTGACATGCTCTATTGGTGAAAAATATCTAATTCCCTCTATGGGAATTTAGAATTTTCCAAACACAAGTAATGTCGAATGCAGCACTATAGACTCATATGTCTAGCACGTTAGACTGCCAGTTTATATGACTCTATCTGGGTATCGAATAGGAGTCTCAGGCATCATCATCTATGGTGCGTCCATTCGAAATTATCTCCTCCTACCTTGATCTATGAATATCTTGAGACTGGGTACCAAAGTGGTTATCCCCAAATTTCAAACCAATAGTTCCTGTTAGAGCCTATATGACCTAATTACTGCATGTTGCGAAGCCAAAACAAAGGTGCTTCCAACATGGTTGCAGAACCTGCCCAACAACATCAGCAGTCCGCAATTGGGCGACAAATGTGGCACTAGTGTGGGTATTACCAAACATGGTTATGAGCTCTGCCCAAACAACAGTAACAGGCCTGATGTTGGGTATGCCATAAGTTTATGTACTGTTCCTGTCTTCAAAAATATGCCAGACTCAGTCGGAAGAGTGTGTGGTAACCGTTCGAAAAAAATATGGGCTAAGCAAGCTAAACTAACCTCCAAATGAGGCGAATACCATAGGTATATAGACAGGATCACGGGTACATATCTATGTAAATAAGAGAAAGAAATGGGGTCAAAATGGATTTATTTACTAAAGGCATTAATATTGTTCAAATGACGTATACAACAAAATCACAAAAGAAACACGCATAAAACCAAATGGCCATCAAAACAACTAATTATTTGCCGCGCACATATGCATTACATTTACATAAGGCAAGACTAATTACAAAAGCAGGTCACGGCCCGAATTAAAATACAACACATGACTTTGGAGTGACTTGGGATAGTTACATTATGAAATTGGATGACGCAGACTTCATTCTCATGTCCAAATCCCATAGGGATTCGCTCATTAAAACGTCTATAAGTACCCGCAGTAGTAAGTTTAATCACACTAGTATTGGATCCAGTATTTACATATATACAACATTAATAAGTGAAATAAAATGATTCATCAAGGCTAGTCCATTGCTTCTCTAACATATATCTAACACAGACTCGAAAATATGGCCATCCATACGCAAATTGAATGGCACAGAAGCCAACAACCAAACTTACTTTTTTTTTTTGCTAGTTGCTTTACGTCGCACCGACACAGATAGGTCTTATGGCGACGATGGGACAGGGAAGGGCTAGGAGTGGGAAGGAAGTGGCCGTGGCCTTAATTAAGGTACAGCCCCAGCATTTGCCTGGTGTGAAAATGGGAAACCACGGAAAACCATTTTCATTGCTGCCGACAGTGAGATTCGAACCTACTATCTCCCGAATACTGGATACTGGCCGCAATTAAGCGACTGCGGCTATCGAGCTCGGTACAACCAAACTTTAGCTTTCGAGCTAATTGAAAACAAAATTACACAATGTAGATAACGTTGACACACACGTCAAAGAAAAAATAAAATACAAACATCAGACACATAAACCAAACATTAAAAATAGCAAAGAAAATCCAGAGAAAGGCTGAAATAGAAACACATGGAAATGAGATGATTTGTATGGGAACCTGTAAATAAAACACAAATATATACACTTCTTCTTACCACGGATTATTGGGATCACACCAGTAATATAAAAGCGCAGGGTTATGTCTCCAAATAACACACTGGTGATACGCAGTACTGTATACTGGTGTTGTTGAAGGTGAAGGACGCGTATTCATTTTTAGGTTTATCTTCTTAAAATACTTTTGTTTTGGGTTTGTGTTTGATCTTGCAAATAATTTTTTTATGAATTCCATACTGTATCCATTGTTTCTAGCTTTGTATGTTGCACCATCCTGAGGGGTAGTTTCATCCTTGCACCATATTGGACGATCATTTTTAATATGAACATTAACTTGGGTAACGATTGCTCCGGCTATTTTCCCCTCAATCTCCCATCTCTCTAATAGTTCATTTAATGGATGAATGCATAATAAATTTGATGCAAAGTGTCGTTGGCGAAGTTCGCTTTAAATATTCATCAAATACGCAATTATCGCCTCATAAAATTCTAGCGAGATCGTAACTTAGAATTCTCCCATCAGAATATATGATGTGGTAATCCTTACTTTGCCTCGTGACACCTCTCAGGGATAATTAAATTACTTTTTCGAAAAATACTATTTTAACGTGAGGTCAACTGAAGCACCACATTTCCATATCAACAAATTATTCTCGGTACCATTCATCATCCAAAATCATTATTATGTTTTCCAAGTCCAGTCATCCGAATATAAGTGAAAAAAATAAAATAAAATATTTTTAATAGATTAATTCAAAAATTACCTAAATCTTAATAATATCAGCCTATCTCCTAAAATAATAACCTCTAAATTAGAAAATCTATATTTTATTTCTTGATTCCGGAATCACAAAAGAAAATAATATTTATCATTATCAATTATCTTCTTCTTCTTCTATAATAAAGAAATCTTTTGGTTGAAAAATAAGTCTGAGTCCCTAATCCTAATTAAATTTCTTAATAACATTATTTAGTTTAAGTCCAACAGTTCTTGTTACTTTTATACATAATCGACTGGTAATTAAAACAATAAAAAAATGATTTGGAAAAAAATGCTTATTTTCGTCATTATCATTTCAACATTATTTCATTATTCACTCTTTTCGGCGTCTTAACGTTAGTAATC
This sequence comes from Anabrus simplex, assembly GCF_040414725.1. Lineage (NCBI taxonomy): Eukaryota > Metazoa > Arthropoda > Insecta > Orthoptera > Tettigoniidae > Anabrus > Anabrus simplex. The sequence goes on from NC_090265.1 coordinate 274,400,391, forward strand.
ACAAGTAAGTTCCAAATTATTTTGGCCCAAAAATGGCTATTTCAAATATATTTTGTTCTTAAAATGAAAAATATTGGTCTCCTCGAAAGTATCATTAGATTAAAATATTCAAATAACATCTTAAATAAATGTAGGTATCGTTCAAAGTTTAATTAACATTGTATTTCTAATAGAAATTGTACCAAACATGTTTTAGGGTTTAGCATTAATTAATCAGGTATCACTGATTCCGTAGGAATGCATTTGGTTAACTCTTATATGTAATTGCGGTAAAGATTTTAAATTATGGGATTATTATTTGAATCAAATTCATTCTTGACAACAAACTTCCAGTAATATTTAGTACAACGTTGGTAAAATTAACTATGAAGACGACAAGTTTCCCTTCATTTATTTCCTATTTGGATATTTCTTCCGAAGACAGTGTATGGTAACCTAAATATACGAAATATGCGGTGCATTACATCGTACGCGTGTACCATTAACCCTATATACCACTCATAACCATTTTATTATTCTGCCGCAAATGGTAATCATCGCCATCGGCCCATATTACGTCGTATTTACCGCCAAAATTACTCATAAATATATCTATCTCTCTGTCTACTACGATTAATTACCATCATATCATATAATTCAATCTCATAAACATATCACGACGAATAATTATTCACATTTGCACATAAACATGCCATTCAAATCATAAATTCTCTCTGTAAACATATATCATCACCAACATGACGGCAAATCATTCCAACATCACATTACTTTACTACAATGGTACTCTTTTGGGTTAAAATTCATATATCATACACGTAAACACGCTAGCTTAAAAATGAAATGCATATATAAATCAAATAAGTTAAAATCTACTCACATTTCATTGCGTCGTATCGGTAAACACATTCAGGTTATTCGTAAACCAACTATCTTCTTCAAGAATATATTTAAGGTTACGTCACTTTAAATACGAAGTTTTTATCCCATACTGGTTAGAAATTACATTCCAAAACTCTCCTGGTTTAGTTTTACGCATTCCTATATTATGGCATAGATTGTAGAATCTGGAAGAAGTACCTATTCCCCTGTTAGTAATAATAGCTCAACATGGACAATTTCATTTCGAAGATAACCACGTCTGTGATTTTATCACGAAGAACTAGGTTAAACAACGTACCAAATATACACTATAATATCATTACAAATTTACTACATATCAATTTCAAGAAAATAAAATATCTCTTTGGAACTTATCTTGTGATCACTGACGTTAGATGGTCGGCTTTGGACTGGATGTTGTCATCTAGGGATTGCGTCGAACAGCTTCATCCTCTGCTACGTCACCGTCAGGTTGTGACTCGGGGCTCGGAATAGCAGTTACAGCTGGGCGGTATCCGTCAGACAGCCGGCTCCATATCCAGTTTAGCCTTGCATCATGATGTTGCAGTCAATGATAACAGAAAGAAACATTTCCAAACCATGAATTAGTTTCATATCCATACTCTCAGGAATAAATATCAGGCTTGTAATTAATGTCAGGTTTTTAAAACAATACTTCAATATTAATCTTTAGTAGATATTTGACAGTTAAATTATTGCAAGTTATTTCTGTAAATATTCTCTTTTCTGTTCGGCTCATCAATTTATACTTCGTAATATTTAACTTGGTTGCTTGTACGGACTTGAATATCCACTTCGACTACTGTTAGGGTATTTCCTAACTCTCTTCACGATATTCCTTTGTGAATGTCTGTTTTCCAATTTATTCTCTCATTTCGCGAGTTCTCCACTCGGTAACTTGTATAATATCTCCTTTCTATTCACACGAAGACTGGCTATATTTCTTGAGGATAAATTTATTTCGATTTTACGTTGCGGATTTTTTTTATTGTTCAGCTTCTTGATCTTGTTTTAACAATATTGAAAAACCTTCTATTATTTTATCACGGCCGCATGGATCCTTGACAATTTTCCGTCTCGGTCCGTGATCTAGGCATCTTTAATTCATCAAATAGATATCTTTGCCGTCACGTGCACGGCCTTCTTGAATATATACACGCTCGTAAAATGTATACACTTCGAAATCACGGCCTAATTTACTTAATATATGCATTCCTTTGTGACGTATGGCCCAATTACGTAATATTCGCGATCATTACCGTGCATGGCAAACTTATAACTTCGTATGACGACCTTCATTCCGACATTAGGACGATGAAAACGGTACAATGTATTGTGTTGATTTTAAGTTTTCTGTACCCCCTGTGGGTGTGGAGGCAGACTAGGAATTAATCCACAGTATCCCCTGCCTGTCGTAAGAGGTGACTAAAAGGGGCGACCAAGGGATGATCAAATTAGAACCATGAAACTACTTGTGATTAGTACCACTACGCGGGGAATGCCATGGGTCGCTTTTACTTGTGCGTAGTACCACTATGCTGGGTACCAAATAGGTTTGCGATTAGTAGTAAATGAGGGCTTGACAGCTTTTACACTACCTGTGATTAGTAGCACTGTATGAGCAACTGCATGGGATGAGGGAACCCATGGTTCTGACTTGCCTATGATTAGTACCCACTATATGAGGAACACCACGGGATAGTACGAGTCCCTTACATGATGACAAAGACCATGGTTCTACTTTCCTAGCGATAAGTACCATTGTGAGGGGCCTCTGACTTGGATTTTGGACCCATTTTGACTACAAGTATCATCGATTCCGTATTGTGCTATAGCAGCAGTCCCTTGGTCAGTACTACTATTGTTCTACGCCAGCTTCTGTGCTTGTGAGGCACTGTGAGTCGGTTCCACTGATAGTTTTAAATTCATATCCATCCATCCATTCATTCTTCTTCCTCACGTTATGAGTTGTGGTCATTGGATGTTTTGGGGCTTTTAATTTGTCATTTCATTTCATCTCATTTCGTACCATTAGGGGCCGATGACCTCAATGTTAGGTCCCTTTAAACAACAGTCATCATCATTATCATATTTTCATACCATTAGGGGGCGATGACCTAGATGTTAGGTCCCTTTAAACAATAAGCACCATCATCATCTTCATCATCATCATCAAATTTTCCTGTAGATAACAGGATATTGAATGTGCTGTTGATCATGCGATAAAATGCAGCTCTGTTTCAGGCATTAGGATGGGTGGAGTCTTGTCTTATGGTATTTGATGTCTGGGTCTGTTGCCTACAAATATTATATTCTAAATGGTTTTCATTCCTGATAACGGTTAAGTCAAGATAGTTTAAAGTATGGTTTGTTTCTGTCTCTGTTGGAAATTTTATGTTTAAATCTATGTTATTTAATAGTTCTAAAATGCTGTTGCCATTAGCAAGTCTGTACTCAGTACTCAATGCACTGGAAACGAGGTCGCTGGGAATCGGCCCATGAGGACACAAGGGAACATCGCACAGCACATTTACTCCACAAGGAGGTGTTTCACACAACTAAGACTACATTCATCACGCAAACCGACCACCTAATTGAAGATGACAAACCACTCTTCAATGCTAAGTTCGCGCAACCAAAATAAGATACATATACGTGTGTAACTAACTTCTTGAAGCCCCATTTCACTGAGATTTTAATGTAGCACAATAAGAACAAATTAAACAATTGGCTACTAGATTTTAGGATGGTTAATTTATAAAAAGTCCGAGAAGAGTGTTTTGAGGCAACACAATTACATAATCTCGACGGACTTATGTTTCCCCATTCAACAGAGAGATATTCCGGTGAAATGAAAAGTGGACCTTTATTAGATTTTAAGACTGTAATTTATGACAAACTCAAGGAAAGTGGGTTCTAAATGATTGTGAATGTACTATTTTAATTGTAAGTGTAAGCAACTGAAGGTCATCCATGGATCAAAACTAGCATTGCCATTTAGATGTAAATAAATTAAATTTTATAACATATATAGTATTGATTAGGTGGGAACATTAGAAAACTCTGCAATTGTGCGACGTAAACCATCAATACGGAGAAATGAAACTAATCACAAATGATATCTAGTATTGTTTAAAATTACTGTTACCAATCCTCAAGGTGATGATGGGTGGGGATGGTACCTTTCAGTAACAATTTGGCCTATCCCTTTTCTACTCATCCAGGATTTCTTTGTCACATGTTCTTGAGGGATATTCTTGTTCCTGGTCTGATCCTCCCTCAACCCGGAATGAACTGGACATAGTTTTTCAACCTCAGGATAGGACACCTCGTTCTCAAATGTCTTGTACTCCCACATTGGAAATATTTCCTAACCTGACTTGTCTCTTCAGTGGAATTTGTTTTATGTTCCTCTTCCAGTTTACCTATAATCCTGCATAGGTAGTAAAATGATTTATGCTGTGATACCTTCACTGGGGCCCGATCCGATGTAATAGTTCTATTATATCTGGTAGTACGTTATCTTTATTCTTTTTGGAATGCAGCCTGTTAAAAAGTTGGTACTTTTGGATAACAAATGCACTTGCTCACATACCAGAAGGTTGGTTACCTGTCATGAGCTTCTTCTTCACTGCACTTTTCACATCTTCAGAACCAAATCCAGTCATTTCAGCTTAAATGTAAGCCTTTCAAATTATTCCTCCAGGTTGTGGCTTGCCCTTTCAATTGCGATAGAGAATTTGTACAAAAATGCCTTCTGCAAGTTGTTCTCCTTTACTGGCGTTTAGTCCTGCATTGGTGCAGGGTCTGCTTTAAACATGCCATCCTCCACTTCCTACGGTCAAGGGCGCTGGCTTCTGTGATGCCTGTAAGACTCGTATCTTTCTTGATGCAGTAGTACCATTGCTTCATGTGATCAAGAATCTCCAGGATAAAATTGGAGGGCTGTACATATCAAGTCTGCAGGACTTCAGATGACATGACCACACCATCTAAGTCTTGCTTCTCGCATCCTCTCTGGGATAGGTACCACTCCCAATCGCCTTCGGACGCCTTCGTTTCTGACATGGTCCAATCTTGTAAGACCCAGTGACCAACGTAACATTTTTTATCTCCATACCTGTAGAACCTGCTTTTGGTTTTTGTAGTTGTAGGCCAGCATTCTGACCCATTGGTCGAACCATGAATTTTTAGATTTTTCCTTTCATGCGGGTGGGAATTTTCTTGTCACATAGCACACCAGTTACCTGGTGCCACTTCAGTCATGCAGCATTTACTCATGCTCGCGTGTCTGGTGATGTCTTTCCATCTGAGGTGATAAGTGATCCAAGGTATTTAAATTGATTGGCTTTAACTATGTCTTGCCCGTCTATGTGAATGGTACCAGCTGTCTGCAAGCCACATTGCACATTTTTAGTTAAGATGCGAGCCGTATGCCCCTAAACGATCTTTCCAAATTTGCAGGAGATTTTCCAGATTCCTTCGGGACTGATCCACAAGGAACGCATCATTAGCATAAAAGATAGTTCATAAGTATGGCGTCTGGATGCCAGCTGTGACTGTATCCATACATGCAATAATTAAGAGAGGTGAAAGTGCTGAAGCCTGATGAACCCCAAACATTGCTAGGAAATGAGGGTAAGATCACTACCTGACAGTGAACCACACTGGTGATGTTTTGATAGAAAAGTTGGGTCCATTGAACATAGGTTTCTGGAACACTATGCGATCAGGGGGCTTTCCAAATAAGGTTATGTGGTATCCGGTCAAAAGCCTTCCCTAAATCCAAAAAGGCTAGGTGTAGAGGTTTGTTCTTCTCTACGCTTTTCCACCAGGAGATGCGCAGGATGAATGGCATCAGTTATATTGATCCATTTGACAAAGCCGCATTGATTTGTAAAAATTTGTATGATGTTGCATAGACGATCAAGAATACGTTAAAAAATCTTCATCGTCTGACATAATAAACATATTGGTCGGTAATTGACGCATTCACCATCATCATCTTTGCCTTTCCAGATAAGGACTCTAGTGTAATGATGGGACATTCGATTCATTTTACTGAATCGATTCATTTGATTCCGTTCACGTTACTGAATCGATGCGGTCATCCAATTCACGGCACATTAGTCACCGCTCCTACTGCATCTGTGTAGTATGTACTGCTTAGAAAAAAATCAAATCAAAATCTCTTTATTTGCAAATGAGGTGTCTACCTCGGTGGCAAATGGTACACTAAAATACATTATTGTCAAGCACTAAATATTAAATTAACAAGAGAAGAAAATTTTCCTATAATACAGTATTATACAATTTACGCTAACAATGTTTTCTATTAAACACACAGCTCATCCTTTATAAATTTATATTGTTCACAAAATTCTACTTATAATATCTCCTGTACTACTTACAAATATAGTCAACTGATATACAGTATGTGGAATTACTTCAAATGATACTATACAACAGGTATAAGATTAATATTTACATTGCATTTATTTATTTACTTTTTTTTTTTTTTTTTTTTTTTTTTTACCCGTTCTGGATCCTAAGTAGCATAACGACCTGCTGCGTCTTAACCAGAGCCCCTTTTGCCACCACTTTTCAGAGTTCCTGAAGGGCCTTCACAGCTACCGTAGCGGTCCCAGGGCCCTCGAAGTCCCCACTGTACTTCACCCCTACAGGCAGTCCCCTACTTTGGCTGTCCTAACTCCTTAGACCAGGGGATGGAATTAATTTATTCACACACATTTTTTTTATTTATAATAACCTGCACTGGTCGAATGCCCTCTAACACTTCATTTATTTTCTCTGTTGCTGTTTATTCTCTTCTTGAATATCTGTACAGATTTTGGAAAAGGATCAAACACTACCCCTGGTAAACTGTTCCACTCCTTCACACCCTTCCCAATGAATGAAAATTTACCCCAATTGCTTCTGCTAAAATTCCTTCTAATTTTATATTTGTGGTCAGTCCTGCCAATATAATTATTTTCCAACTGAAGCCTCTCACGGATATCTCCCCATGCTTCTTCTCCTGTATAGGCTCTATATAATCCTGTAAGTCTAGTTTTCTCCCTTCTCTTACTTAAAGTTTCCCACCCAAGTTCCTTTAACATTTCTGATACACTACTCTTTCTCCTGAAATCCCCTGTTACAAATCTTGCTGCTTTCCTCTGCACACTATCTATTTCTTTTATTAGGTATTCTTGGTGAGGATCCCAAACACTGTTTGCATATTCCAATAATGGACGAACCATACTCAAGTAACTTTTTTCTTTTAATTCTTTGTTGCATCCTTTAAGTAGCCTCATTATGACATGTAACGATCTGTATGCTTTCCCAACAATGTCATCAATATGACCCTTCCAGTGCAAATTACTTTCAAATCTCACACCTAAGTATTTGCACTTGCCATCTTTTGGGATAACTACCTCATCCAAAGTATATTCAAATTCAGTTTTAAAGCTCCTGTTTGTAAAAGTTGTAACAGTTGATTTGCCTCCATTAACCTTTATATTATTTTCTTCAACCCATTGTTGGATACTTTCAAGGTCCCTTTGTAATTCTGAAATGCCAGTCACTCTAATACATCGAAGGTTTCTGGCGACGCAGGATGGGAAAGGTCTAGGATTAGGAAGGTAGCAGTCATGGCCTTAATTAAGGTACAGTCCCAGCATTTCCTGGTGTGAAAATAGGGAAGCTACGGAAAACCATCTTAACGGCTGCCGACGGTGGGATTCGAACCTACCCTCCCCAAATGCAAACGCATAGCTACGCGATACTAACCGCACGTCCAACTCGCTCAGTCATTTTTGAAAATATGTGTTTTTCTATCAGCCAAGTTTTTTTTAATCGTCATATTTTGTATAGGCTACCCGAGATGTACAGTAGCCCGCTGGTTTTCTGATTAAACATACCGTTGGTTAAGTTATTGCATCAGTCGGCTCACTTACTGTCCACATATGATTGAAGTCTTGTGCAACGATGTGACATATGAACTGAGTGAATACTGAGCCATTCTTCCCAATATAAAACGGGTACTTTTGAGTGGTCATGAGCATGATTCATAGTCATAGGGCAGGCTAGAGTCGAGTTTAATTGTCAAATGTCAACTAAGTTATAACACTAAGATTCATTAAACTAATAAATAGTATAACGTAATAGCCTACCTACTTACTAGCTACTTCAGAATTATGTTTTGACTACCTTTTTAACACTGCAAATAAATCCATCTATTATTGAAACCTCCCTGTAAGAAGAGGACAGTGAATGTAAGTGGGCATTATTTTCAAATGAGCTGAGTTTGAGAGTCCATTATAGCATACGATTCTTTCAGTGTACCATGGCCCACTGTATGTCTCGCTGCAGCGGAAGCTCGGCTCTCCGCCAGTGTCCAGTGTGGTGATAAGGAGCCGTATGTATCTTATGTCACACTGAGCCCTGCTTGTTCACGATTCTTTCGGTGTGCCATGGCTCACTGTATGTCTCGCTGCAGCAGAAGATCGGATCTCTGCCAGTGTCCATTGTGCCGATGAGCCGTGTGTATCTTGTGTCTCACTGAGCCATGCTCATTCACGATTCTTTCGATGTGCCATGATTCACTGTCTTGGTGCAGCGGAAGCTCGGCTGCTCATCAACGTCCAGTGAGTGTGCCACTCAGCACTGTCTGCTGGGAGTAAGCTGAATCGTGTGCCATGAGCTCGCCATTCCTGTGAATCGATTCACTCGGACACTTGAATGAATTGATACACTGCTTCTAATCATGCATTCAGTAGCCAACACTACTCTAGTGCTGGGCAACCATATTGCAGGTATGCTGCAGTCATTCACCATAATTCACATTGTTAGCCACCCCTTTCACTCCTCCAAGTTGCGATTGCCAAGTTAGTCCGTCCTAATAAACTAACAGACCCCTTGATAAAACTACCTGGGTTCTCCTCTAATCTTCAGTGAAACATAATGAAAAAACTAAATAAATACAGAAGTTTTTCATTATGTTAATACTTGTTAATTCATTAGTTGTCAGTACTTGTTCATATTATCACTTCTCTCTCTACCATTGGCAAGTTTATGCAACATATACAATACTGTACATATATATGCTTGTTTTAAGTTATTTGATAAAATGTGAGGCTATTCTTGCTGAAGGAAACATGTCATTCTTTGTATAATAGTGTGTATTTTTACAGGGATGTTTATAGTGTTATAATTTATATTGAAATTGTTGAGTGTTTGACAGACTGGAAAGGTCTCATTTAGAAAATTATAAACAAAACTTCAGTTGTTCACAACTCAAAAAACAGATCTTTTGACATTGGCACCTTTAGAACTATGCCACAGTTCTGTAGAGTAATATATTAACAATTTGGTTTTTACTACTCTTTTTTTTCATTTCAGTATTTTATGGAACCTCTGAAGGATATGAAGTGCATTTCTTCTTCCACATACAGCACTCTATTTGGCCACATTGAAACATTATACAAGGTTAATGGAGAACTTCTTCATGAATTAAAATCAAACCCCAAGAATATTGCTGCAGCCTTTTTTAAACTGGCTCCTTTCTTCAAACTATATTCTGTTTATGCCTATGATTATAAGAATGTGTTAACTGTACTTCAGGTATGTATATTGTTTTGCTATCTTATTGAGAGAGATGATTGTTATTTTAATAGGCAAAATCAGCAGGATCATCAGCCCCAGTATTGCTGGTACTACATGTTTTAATAATGATAACTCCTGTGATGAGAAACTGTTCATCCGTATAATTTGTGAACCATACTATCCAATCTTGAGAACCAGCTCAAGAAGAAACAGAACTCACTTAAAATATGTGGGGCCGATGGTATGATATGTCATATGTAGAGCCTGGATTTCCAAGCAAATGCATGTTTTTAAATAAGCTAGTTACATTTCTCAAACTGTGCAAATATTCGTTTTATGGCTTAACAATTCCAAATAACCGTTCTTTTTCCGTGCATGTTTGCATGTTTTGGCCCTTTTAGGAGAAAATTCATGCATAATGCATATTTGGAAGATTTTGGATTTAATAGCGAATATTTGGATGTTTAATATTGCATAATATAACTCTTCTCCTGACTTTGGCGCATATATATTGTTAACTTACATGATAGTGCCTTTTCTGAATGTTAGTTTGCAGAATTTGGGACAATTTTTCCTCGTTATAGACTACAGTATGTCTATTACTGAGAGACGGAGAGAATGCATTCCTGGCATCCTATGTGACGGTAGCCTACATACGGTAGAGGTCCTATAATCCAATTAAAAAAACACTTTATTTTTGTTGCTTGAGTAAACAATGACATAAATCGGAAGGCCCCACGTCGATCTCTAATTCTTAGTAATAAGGTGTCCCAGTTTTACAATTGTACATTGCTATAAATTGAACCGTAAATTGTGCTTTACTCATTGACGGCTCATTTTTTAGTTTATGTTAGACGAACAAAACAAAACTTGTATCACACTTCTGTGACGCCGCGTTACTGAGATAGCAGTTTACAAACTCTGGTTTTGCATTGAACCCTCTTCCGCTGTTATCCTGGAATTTCCTACCCGTAACTCTGACTCGTCACACGTCTTTGCTATCGCAGCACGCAATCGTTACCAGTTATTGAGGACATTCAAATGTGTCTGCAATCATCGCGTGGAGAAATAGCTGCGGCTGCTAGAGATAGGATGAACAAATTAATTCGTTCAAATCCTGATTTTGAATTCGTCAAGCTTATACCAGGCGCACAATTTGACCTCACTTTATCCCAAATGTCTTCATTTAAGTATGCATCTGTCACTTCTTGTGATGTAGAAAGATCATTTTCTGTGTGAAGAATGTGCTGACAGATAAACGGATGAGCTTAAATCAAGACAATTTGGAGAAACAGCAACAAACGTCCCTCCAGGGTCACAGTAGAATTGGAGTCTAACAATAGCAAGAAATTGAAACGAAGCTCCCTTCACAAAAATTGATCAGCAATCAGCTTCAAAGTTCCACATTAGACTCAATCAAAGGCACCATTAGCAAACTCATAATATATAACAACTTACCTGGAAGGAACAGAAGATAAAACATTCAATAATTTGAACAGTGTTACGAAGTCAAACATTTTTAAAACTTTTAACCCCAAACAGACATTTTAAAGTAACAAAATGAGATTTTTAACAACTATTCAAATGAATAGACATAGTTTTTAAGCTGACCAACTATGTAATCATTCGTTCTCATATCATTAACACACTAACCCCTACATTGTTTTTAATATCATTTAATTTAATTCGTATTTTTAGTAGTTTTTAAGTGAATCAATGTACCTGAAAATTAACGTGTTTAAAAATCTTAGCAATTCACCTAAGCTACAATAACAGCTGAGGATGTTCCTAAATAAGGAACGAAACATGTACTGTTGACAAATAAATTTGCCAAAAGGCAAAAGAAGTATCAACACGGTGGAAGAATTTTAAATATTGTAAAACTTAGTGATTGGATTTTGATACGGAAAATGAAGTTGATTACTTGCAACAGTATACATGCCATGCCATGCCATGTCCATGTAAGCTGATGAATGATGAAAAAAATGAAATGGTGTATGGCCTTTAGTGCCAAGAGTGTCCGAAAACATGTTTGGCTCGTCTGGTGCAGGTCTTTTGATTTGACGCCCGTAGGCGACCTGTGATGAAGTTTAAAAAGGATGATGATGAGGATGAAATTATGATGACAACACATACACCCAGCCCTCGTGCCTGCGGAATTAACCAATAATGGTTAAAATTCCCGAACCTGCCAGGAATCAAACCCAGAACCCCTGTGACCAAAGGTCAGCACGCTAACCATTTAGCCATGGGAATGGTGGCTTTTATGCTACTCGACTGCATTTTGAATTTTATAAATTTCATTGTGATGGTCCATATTGACTCTAATTCAACTTTGATTTAGAGGTTTCTGCGTTTCAATAGCTGTTTAATCTTATATTCACATATAACTAGCACTTAAAATATACATTTATCTTAGGACATGTCAAATCTCATTTTGCAGACATCTTCAGCTAAAAACATACAAAAAATGACGGACAATAAAAATGCATTAAAGCACCTTTAAAATCCTTAAAAACTTGTTAAACACTGATAATATGCTTGTTGTTTGTTTGCTCCTCCTTTTCCTACTACTAATCCACTGTGGGTGTGGGGCGCACGCGAATACACCCACGGTATCCCCTGCCTGTCATAAGAGGTGACTAAAAGGGGCCACCAAGGGATGACTGTATTAGAACCATGAAACTACTTGTGATTAGTACCACCACACGTGGAACATCATGGGTTGCTTTTACTTGCGCGTAGTACCACTATGTTAGGTACCAAATAGGTTTATGATTAGTAGCAACAGAGTGCGTTGCCGGCTTCTACAGTATCTGCGATTAATACCGCTTTAGGAGCGACATCATGGGTGAGTGACACTGTGATTTTGGCTTGCCTATGATTAGTACCCACTATACGAGGAACACCCTAGGATAGTGCGGGTCCCTGCGATTAGTACAATCGCCGCAATGTGCGAAACGCCTTAGGTCTGTATTCCATGTGCGAATTTCTTTATCTGTGAGTAGTACTGTACTATGTGGAATGCCGCGAATCTACGCTACTTTTGATTAGTACAGTAACATGACAATTACCATGGTTCTACTTGCCTAGCAATAAGTACCATTATGAGAGGCCGATGACATGGATTTTGGACCCCTTTAGAATAAAAGCATCATCAATTCAGTATTATCCTATAGACGCAGTCCCTTGGTCAGCAATACTATTGTTTCACGTCAGTTTTTGAGAAGGCGAGGCATTGCGGGTCGGATCCACTGATTGTTTTAAATTCATATCCATCCATTCTTTCTTTGTCCTCACGTTTTGAATTCTGGTCAGTGGAGGATTTTGGACTTTTAATTTGTCATTCCATTTCATCTCATTTTGTACCATTAGGGGCCGATGACCTCGATGTTAGGCCCCTTTAAACAACAAGCATAATTATCATCATACTACTACTACTACTATAATTCCATACACTTTTCCAGCAGACATACTCTCCAACTAATAATTAAGCCTATTATAATCTTGTATGCCTATATCAGTATTAGGTTCTTCAGTTTCACTCATCACACTTACTTACTTACTTACTTACTTACTCCTCGGCACTACAGCCCTTGTAGGGCCTTGGCCTCTCTGACGATTGTAGCCCAATCTTCACTATCTTCTGCACGTCTCCTCCATCTTCTTATTCCCATCTTTCTTAAATCCTCCTCCACATTATCCAGCCATCTTTTCTGGGGTTTGCCTTTCCATCTTCTACCACCTGGATTTCCTTCATAGATCTTCTTCACAGCCCTATTATCTGGCATTCTGTCCACATGTCCCAACCACCTTAATCTGTTGTTTTTTATTTTGGTTACGATACTTGGATGTCCATAGAGTTCTTCCAATTCCTTGTTTTTCCTTATTCTCCACAATTCCCCTTCCTTCACTGGGCCAAATATCTTTGTCAGTATTTCTCTTTCCCATCTGTTCAACAGTTCTTCATCTACTTTGGTCATTGTCCATGTTTCAGAGCCATAAGTTACCACTGGTCGTAATACCATTCGATAGACTGTCAACTTTAATCTTCTACCAAGGCTGCGTGATCTAAACACTTTCAGTAAAGCAAAGTAAGCCCTATTGCCTGTAGCAATCCTCACTTTTATTTCCACTTTCATGTCATTATCTTTTGTCACCAGCACTTCTAAATACTTACACTTTTCCCATCTCTCGTAGTTAATCCCATTTAATTTTATGCACTTGTCTTCCCTAACTACGGTCCTTCTAGATGCAAGCAGGTAATGAGTTTTGGCATTATTCACTCTTAGGCCCATTTCTCCTCCTTCCTTTTCTAATCTATCCAGTCCTTCCTCTAGGTCTTTCAATCTTCTAGACAGCATATCAACATCATAAGCTTAAGCCAGATTCTGTGTTACACAGTTGAACAGCGTACCACCTGGATTACTGACTTCCACCTTTCTCATCACACGCTCCAAAACCACATTGAAGAGCAGGGTAGATAACACATCCCCTTGCATCAAACCTTGGTTTACTTCAAACTCTTTAGTAAGATTTCCTTCTATTTTAACCATGCATTTAGTACCCGTTAGGGTCATTTGTACCAGTCTTATCAATTTATTTGGGAACTCCATGTCCATCATTCTTTGATACAGTTTCCTCCTTTTCACACTATCATAAGCCTGCCGAAAATCCACAAACAGCTGATGCACATCCACATTATATTCATAGCATTTCTCGATTATTTGCCTGACAGTGAAGATGTGATCTGTTGTTGATCTACCCTGTCGAAAGCCACTTTGGTAGTCTCCTAGTATCTGCTCAACCAGTGGAGTGAGTCTCATAGACAAAACCTTGGCTAAGACCTTATAAACAACACTAAGCAAAGATGTATCTATATAATTTTCACAATTTGCTTTATCTTTTTTTTTAAATTGGGCAAATAATCGCTAAGCTCTAATGCTCTGGCATTTGTTCTGTTTCCCAAACTTTCACAATTAGTTGGTGAACAAGTTGCGTCAACAGTTCACCCCCGTATTTAATCATCTCAGCTGAAATGTTGTCACTTCCTGGAGCCTTCTTATTCTTCAAGTACTTAATTGCCATCCTCACTTCTTCTACAGATGGTACAGGCACTGGTTTTAAATCTAGGCTAGGATCCTGCCGAGGCTGCCCATCCTCTTCTTCCAATCTCGCCGTCTCTGCAGCCACATTCAACAGTTCACTAAAGTATTCCGCTCATCGGTCAAGAATCCGGTCTCTTCCCCCAATCATGTTTCCTTCTTTATCTCTACAGAATACAACATGTGGTTGAAAACCTTTCTGTACGTCCTTTATTTTCCCATACAACTTCCATACTTCTTGCATACCTTTCTGTACGTCCTTTATTTTCCCATACAACTTCCATACTTCTTGCATATCATATTGTTCCTCCAAATCTGTAATCCATTTCCTCTCTGCCTCTCTCTTCTTTCTCCTACAAATTCTGTCTGCCTCTTTCCTCTTCTTCTTAAATTCTTCTACATATGTTCATGTTTTCCTGCTAAACATTTTCTTCCTTGCTTCATTTCTCTCCTCAATTGCTCTTCTGCAATCATCATCAAACCATCCTTGCCTTTCAGTCTTTACTTCCACTCCTAGTACTTCATCCGTAGTTTCCTGCAATGCATCCGTCAGTAAAATCCACTTTCCTTCGATGTTTTCCACTGCCCAGCTTTGTTGTTTAGCCTCCAATTTCTTCTCCATCCTGGATTCATATAGCTGCACAGTTTCTTTATCTTTCAATTTTGAGACCCTATATCTCCTTGGAGCTTTCCCTTTTTTTAGAAGATCTGTAAGTTGCAATACGTTCCGTGTATTTTACCCATACCAAGTAATGGTCCGATTCACATTCAGCTCCCCTACAACTGTCAACTTGTAGAATGTCAGATCCATGTCTCCGATTGATTACTACATGATCTATTTGATTCAAGGTGACACCATCTGGTGAACACCAAGTGGCTTTCCGTATATTCTTTCTCTGAAACCATGTACTCTTCACCACCGAGTTTACCACGGCAAAATCAATTAGCCTCTGTCCGTTATCATTTGACTCATATAAGATAAAAATTTCATTGTTCCGTATTGAAAGTATTAACGTTAAAAATTAAATAATTGAAAAAGAGGTTCAACCTGTTCAATACATAAAAGAAAGGAATGTAGTGTGACCGTTCATGGACTCCGTGGTTTGTAGATAACCATGAACTATCAAATTATTTGCCGACTAGTATTCAGAAGGTTCGCATGATACTCCACTCAGGGCATGGCCCTTCGAAGAGTATTCGGTCACATTCAGATAACGACGACTGAGCTATAGATACTGCCAATCATAAAATGTAAATTCTACACTAAGGCAAAGTTTTTAAATAAATCGCAACAGAAATTGGAAGGATCACATTTTAATTAAAAAAAAAAAAATCAATTGATTGAATATGAACAACTGAAATGAACAACGTAAAATAAATCATTTGCATTCATTAACATTAAATAAGGACCGAGTCCATCTTCCATTGTCCATCATAAACCGGAAATAATTATTTAACGCAAATTCACAGAAATGTAGAATTTTATGGATATACCAAAGTCTATCGGGTCATATTATATCATTCACTCGCCGTCGCAAATGTTAATTGTACCTGTCCACTCCGCCTTGCCTTTCATAGTTATCATTGTTCCTATCTGACTAACTAATTATCGGTTAACTTGAACCCCCCAACAGACTTCAGCATTTATAAATGATCACACATGGCAACACAATACACATAAGTGAGTAAAATGCACGTCGTTTCCACCCATCGAGCTGCTGGGCTGCACCTGAAATAAATCTTTATCTACTGGCATGAAAATATAAGTTGGTGCCGTCTGGACTGCGTCAAGGTCTGCCTTCACCGTCAGCTGAAATGCTACTACAGCATGAATCTACTATAAGCATCTACTACATGTACATCGATCGCAATAGGTGACTCTGATCTTAAACATAACTATCACTGAATTGCATTTTAAGACCCTAACCGTGCGCATATTCCAACATTTCATTACTTGCAACTACAAATCTTAATTTATTAATTCATGTACTTGATGACTCTCTTCAATACCAATGCCTAACGCTGGACTAGCTTGTCAATCATCTCACAAAATATGCGGCGGAAATTCTATTAACAACACCATTAACAACTTAACACGTCTCGAAACTCAATATAATTCGACACGCAAACTATAAAAATCAACCTAAATTATCTCGTGTCCACCACGCTTTATGACGACCCTACGCTCGTCATCTCATTGTATACCGCACAAAATCATCACAT
Source organism: Anabrus simplex (assembly GCF_040414725.1). Lineage (NCBI taxonomy): Eukaryota > Metazoa > Arthropoda > Insecta > Orthoptera > Tettigoniidae > Anabrus > Anabrus simplex. The sequence continues at coordinate 274,417,223 of NC_090265.1, forward strand.
CCTAACTGCACAAGCAAAATTAAGGAAGAGTCTTATTAACATTGTACATGAACATTACCTAATACACCTTAATGAACTTCCATATCACATCATGGAATTATACCAAGATCACGCACCAATATTTCACACACATTGTCACACTGCAACTTACCTGTAGTAAATGATATTATTTTTGTTTCACAGCGATAAATAATACGGACACAACGCAGTAAAACGTCTCATCCACGGTAATTGACGGCATACAATATTTACCCACGTATGATCAATCGCAACCCAACAAATACAACCGAAAATCTGTTAGATCGTTCAAGTTAACACCCCCTTGTCACCTACATGACATTGACAAAAGGACTAATGCTACTAAAGCATTCTAGGAAAGCAAAAGATAGACAAGTACAATAACTTATCTGGCTTCTTCATGGTAATTCCGCAGCGGTTTAATCATCATTTTTGTAATTCCGTCCATTCCGGCAGAGGCCTGAGTCCGCCAGGGCACTATATTGGTTTAGCACCTCATGTTGTTCATTTACATTCCCTGGTCAGATAGTGATTTAACATCTCCGGCCGCCACCTGAAACTTGTACAATATAATTAGGAATACAATTTCACACTAATTGTATCTTCACTATTCCAGTTTGATACTGGCCTGAGGAAACATATAATTCGAGGTTTGCAAATGATTTTGGCTATTATATAACTTATATCTGGGCTTATTCTTTATGTTTATCAATTACAGAACCAGATCTTTAAGCTTGTTTCAATTATCTTCCTTCATACAGTAATCAGTAAGTAAAACACGAACTCCTTCCATTATTATTTACAATAATAATCAGTTGCTTTCCATAAGCAGAGAAATCCTATGCTAGCTATACATGTGTTTTTGACATTTGAGGAACTGAATAACAACTCTAATCTTCATCATAGAAGTTGCTAAAGGAAAACACACACTATTGTTCTTCTTCTTACTATGAAACACGTCAGCACGGGCCCATTAGATGATTTGCCATATGAAGTTTCATGCTAATCCATGGCCCCCTTTACAACTTCAAACTAGATATCATGTCTAGCCACATTCTTCTCAGCTGATGCTGACATTGTACTGAGCTCTTGCTTGTAGATAAAGCTGATCTTGACGTAATTCGACATATACCACGGGGTCTTGAGTTCGATCCACCGGCTCTCATCCATTATATCCATTCTACACTTACGAGTTGTATCGGTTCTTTTATAAATATGCGCGTAAGCTGCACATTGACACGTTACACCTTTTTCCAAGTCATTGATACACATTTCATTTCACTTATGACTTTCAATGACCGGCCGACATATTGCTACAGGTCATTGAAAGGTCATAGTAGTGATTACATTCGTATTTAATAGTGATTAGAAATGGGACCGGTTTCGACCCTAGTCCAGGTCATCGTCAGCCGTTCAAAACATAAAAAACAAGAAAAACAATGCAGATGAAAAAGAATAAGTGAACTCTGGATCGGTATAAGATGAAATATAAATTGATGATGGGGTTAGAAATTGTGAGTCACTTAAAATAAAAACAGTACGTAATATTATGAAAGGTAGTACGGCACACGCAATGATAAGTAAAGTCTCTCAATGTTTATGAATAGTGGAGAACGGTCAAATGGGTCAGTTTTTACACTCTGTCAGGTACAAAGTCACAACACTATCGAACAACATATGAAGATCCATAAATATTTTGAAGTCGCAAACGAATAGATTTATAGAAGCAAACTGCCAGCTCTCGGTGATCAGCGCGGCACATCCAAGGTCATGCGCTGTGGTCTCGAACGCCAAAGTAGAATGGAGAATATCCTGAAGGCCCAGTATTTGCCTCGGTTGCGGGAAGTTAAGTACGTATATATAGAAATATACAACGCAATTCAGTATAATTGAATGAGTAATTGTGCTCCTGCTGAGTTCTTGGAAAACAGTTGACTTGAAAAAACAATATTGTAAAAAGAAAAAAATGTAGTAAAAAGCGCAATATCGGAAAACAAATGAAAACATATATGCAGAGTGCGCTATTTTTTTAATTGAAAAAAATTTAGGTCATGATTGAAGTAGTCGAAGTTGGCGCAAGACAAGAGTTAAAATTTGAATGAGGAGAACCGAAATGAAGGTAGTGGTTTTTTTTTTTTAAATAGAAAAGGTAGAATAAATTAATACCGGTAGAGGAAGAGTGATAGTGAAATAAGAGAAGAATAAAGGAAATTGAAGATAAATGGTGTTGAAGAAGGATAAGATAGGGAAATAAAAGAGGGGTAGTTTAGGGTGGGTTAGGAGGGTGGGTAATTGGAGGTAGAAAATGTGGGTGGGAACTTTGTAAGGCATGGAAAATAGAATTGGGGTTTTGGAATTTGGAATTTTTGAGAAGAAGAATTAGGAAGTTGGAAAGGATGTTGGGTTTTTCAAAAATGTCGTTTAAATTGAAATTAGGGTTGAAGTACTGGTCAAGGTGGATAAAGCAATTTTCAATTATGTTTAAGAGGGGGGCCTTTGTTAATGATCTTCAGTATTTTCATGTCATTTTCAATACTGGTGAAACTATGCTTTGAGTCTTGTATGTGCTGTCCTATGGCAGAGAATCTGTTGTATTTAATGGCGTTGACATGTTCAGAGTACCTGATATTGAAGTTGCGGCCAGTTTGTCCGACTTAGGAGGAATTACAGTTGTTGCATTTGAATCTGTATACACCAGATTTAGAAAAAGCATTAGATTTATTTAGAGTTGTGTAAGATATCAAGATTTCTATTGTTAGTTCTAAAAGAAATTTTCATGTTATGTTTTTTAAAAATATTAGTTATTTTATAAGCATCCTGAGTGAAAGTGTAGGTGGAAAAAGCAGTTGGTTTTATTGTGTCTTTAGATAAAGTGGTTTTTGGACGGTGTTTGAATTTGTTGATGATGCGGTTTATGAAGGAGTTGTTAAAGCCATTGAATTTAGCGATGTTGCGGATGGTGTTTAATTCGTTATTTAAATCTTTTTTTGGACATAGGGGTGTTGAAGGCACGAAAAATTAAGTTGTTATAAGTAGCACGTTTATGAGCTTGAGGGTGCGAAGAATCTTGTCGTATTGTGGTTGCTGTTTGGGTTGGTTTTCTGAAAATTTTGTAAGATAAAGAAGAAGGATGTCTAGTGATAGTTAGGTCTAGAAAATTAAGAGTTTGGTTGTGTTCTGATTCGAGGGTGAATTTAATGTTAGAGTCTAAGTTGTTGAGATGAAGAAGTGTAGAGGCTGCGTTGGTTGATTCTTCATTTAAGATTACTAATGTGTCGTCAACGTATCTGGCCCAAAAGAGGATGTTGGAGAAATTATTATTATTATTATTATTATTATTAATTTTTGTGTTTTCTAAGAAGTCGAGGTAATTTCAGCAAGAATGCCAGAGGCTGGTGAGCCCATAGCTAAGCCATCTTGTTGATAAATGGTGTTGTCAAAGGTAAAATAATTATTGTTGAGAACTAATTTTAAAATAGACATGAAGTCTTGAATTTCAACTTTACTTAGGTTACTGAATTTGTTTAGGTTGTTGTTTATAATGGGGAATAATTTTGAAATTGGAATACTAGGGTACATGTTTACAATGTCAAAAGAATGGAGAGAGAAATTTGGTTGGATTTCAAAATTCTTTAATTTGTTGATTAGATCAGAAGTGTTTTTGATAGATTTGTTGGATAAAAATCGATAATTTTTTAGTAAAAATGCTTGGATGAATTTAGAAGTGTTGTATAGGGGGCTGGGTCTGTAATTGATAATAGGACGGATGGGAATGTTAGTTTTGTGAATTTTAGGGAGGGCTTTGGCAGAAAGCAACATTATTAAAGCAGATTGTGCTTCAAAGAATGAGTGAAGATGGGGATGTACGCGATTATTTGCGGAGATTTTTTGACGCCGTGGACAAGCTCAATGGTATGGACATGGCAATCAATGATAATTCGTTATTCATATTACTTCTGTATAGCTTGCCAGACAGTTTTGAATACTTTCGGAGCGCTATAGAATCTCGCGATGAACTTCCAAAGCCTGAGGTATTACGCATAAAAATTGTCGAAAGTGACGCGAGGAACAGTGATCGGAACAACCTGATGCAAAACTGTATGACTGTTGAACGAAAATTCAAGAACAAGAATTATAGAAAGCCCACAAGCAAAGTCAATAAAGGCGAAAAAGGAGGATCCACATCCCTTCGTTGCTATCGTTATAAAATGATAGGTCATAAGGCGAAGGAGTGCAAATCGAGTAAAAATGATCATGGCAATGTTCACAAGGCCGAAGGAACTACCTAGTTATATATTACATCAGAACTGAACTTGTGCAAGTTTGTGACGGACCGCGACGCAGATTGTGGTGCCTCGACAGTGGCTGTACATCGCACATGTGTAAAAATCTGGACTATTTTTCACAAGTAGAATCCGATGTTTCTGACGATTTAAAGTTAGTGAACAGTTCTGCAACGAAAATAAGTGCAAAAGGTGTTGTGACAATGTCAATGTGCGTTGATGGTTGCGATAAAAGTTTCAACCTATGCGATACATTATACCTATCTGATCTTCGTACTAATCTACCCTCAGTCGGGAGTTACAGATGCAAACGATAGTACCTTATTCATTGCACATAGAAAAGACGGACTTTATTACGTTAATGGGTCGTACGCCTAAGAATGGTAAACTTGCCCAAACTGAAGATACACGCGAAGGGTCTATCATGGACTGGCACATTCGATTGCGGCATCTAAACATAACGGATCTACGTCAGGCAGTGAAGAGTAAAAGGATAGAAGGAATTGAAAGTCATCGACACAGATCGAGCGGATGTTTTGTCAAACAGTACGCGGTGACCCTGTCTAGGATCTTCCGAAGAGGTCCAATACGAGAATGGAACCAGGGGAATTGATTCATTCCAATGTTTGCGGCCCTATGAGGGTTTCCTCGAATGGAAACACGCATTACTTCGTCACATTCGTCGACGATGCAACTGGATGGTGTGAAGTGAAGTTTCTTCGTCAGAAAAATGAAGTTGTTAATGAGTTTCAGGACTTCAAAAAAACGTCTGGAAACACAGAAAAACGTGAAGATAAAGATTTTGCAGTCTGATAATGGTACGGAATACGTGAATTCCCCATTCAATGCACTGTTGAAAAGCTTCGGGATCCTACGACCCGTGACGATTCCGTGTAACCCGGAACAAAATGTAGTAGCGGAAAGGAAAAACCGTACACTCGTCGAGATGGCCAGATGTTTATTAATGCAGTCCGAACTTCCTCCTTTCTGGGCAGAGGCTGTTTCAACAGCGAATTACATTAGGAACAGATGTCCTACGAGTAAACTGGGTGGACGAACGCCTTATGAAGCCTGGACTGGAAAGGTTCCAAATGTTTGTAAATTCGAAAAATTTGGATGTGGAACCTACTGCCTAAATCGATCGCCAAACATAGGAAAATTCAACCCCCGGGGAAAAAAGGGCGTATTCCTCAGATATACGGAGCAGTCCAAAGGTTTCAGAATTTGGATACCACAGGAACAAAAAGTGGAAATCTCACGTGATGTCAAGTTTTTGAAAGGAGACAGAAAAGAGCAAAAATACGATCTTGATATTTTTCCAAGTCAGTACCCAAATATAGAGCACTTTGATGATCATCCCAGTATAGAGCCAGAGAAGGTCGATCCTTTCATCAATGTAAACATAACAGCTAGAGACACGGAACATACAGAAAGCACCAAAGATCCGGATAGTTCTGAAGAAGAATTTCTTGGTTTTGAAAATGAACCAGAAATAAGAACACTTCGACATGCTCCAGGAATCCCAAAAATGATCCGTTCAGGCACACAAGGCGGACCTCGAAAGCTTTACCAGGAACACTGTGGAGGACAAATTGATTCGGTATGTCTGGCTGAAGTTCCAATTCAGATGGTATTTTCAGGTCCAGAGAAAAATGAGTGGATGCTGGCGATGGCAGATGAATTTGTCTCTGTTCTAAGAAACAAGACCTGGGATCTTGTAGACCGCCCAAAAAATAGGACGGCAATTGGAAGTCGTGTAGTCCTTAGGAATAAGTAGGGAGCAAATGGTGAGATCACAAGAAGGAAGGCTAGAGTTGTGGCCAGGGGTTTTTTCCAGAGGCCACATATAGATTATACTGAAACATTCGCACCAGTAGCATGACTTGGCTCAATACAAATGGTTATTGCGCCCGCTGCTCATCATGGAATGTATGTCCGACAATTCGATGTAGCAACTGCATACTTAAATGGAATTGTTGAAGAGGAAATCTTTATGGAAGTACCAAACTACACCACAGAAATACTCAAATTCATCGTACAGGAAAGTAATGCAACATCCAAGATCATAGCTGAAGCCAAGAGGATGCTGAAGATGTTGAACAAGGATTGCGTGTACCGTATTAAAAAGGCTCTGTATGGCTTGAAGCAGGCTGGCCGCTGTTGGCACCAACGCTTGAACGAGCAACTACTAATGCTTGGTGTCAAACAAACGTCCGGCGATTCGAGCATCTATGTGAAGGGTTCTGATGCTGATGCTCTCTTAATCATAGTTTATGTTGATGACGTTTTAGTTTTGTCATGGAACTCGAGAGAAATTGATGAGGTCCACAAATTTCTACAAAAGTCATTTGAGGTCAAAGACCTAGGAGACATTAAGTACTGTCTCGGGATTGAGTTTTCTCGAGATGAATCCGGTATCACCATGAAACAGAAAGGTTATGTTATGGACATCTTAGATCGCTTTCGAATGTCTGATTACAAGCCCGTGGCCACACCAATTGAAGCTGGAATTAAACTGTCAAGATCAAGTACTTGGTCGAAGGATGATGGCGAGAGGCCCCCTACAGAGAGCTCATAGGTGCTCTTATGTACCTATCAACTGCAACGCGTCCAGACATATCTCATGCAGTGAGTGTCTTAAGCCAATACAATGATTCATTTGGCAAAGAACATTGGCAAGCAACAAAGGGGGTACTAAGGTACCTGAAGGGTTCTTCTGATGTGGGAATCACCTTTGGAAGCGATACCAGTAATTTAACTGGCTATGTAGATGCTGATTGGGCTGCAAGCATCAACGATCGCAGGTCACACACTGGCTTTGCCTTCACAATGTATGGCGGAGTCGTATCTTGGGAATCTAGTGAGCAGTGGACAGTGGCATTGTCCTCAATGGAGGCTGAATATATGGCCTTGAGTGGGGCTTCAAAAGAGGCAGTGCACTTACTACGACTAGCAAGGGAGATAGGCATTAACAGCGTGTCGACTGTACAGCTATATAATGACAACATTGGAGCTCAGAAGCTTGCTGGAAATCCTGTTTTCCCCTCTCGGACTAAGCACATTGATATGCGACATCATTTTGTACGAGAGGTTCTTTCATCTGGGGACATTCACCTCGAATACTTGTCAACTGAGAAGATGCCTGCAGATATATTAACCAAGGGACTACCAAAGGATAAGCACTGGAAGTGTTTAGAGTGTCAGGGTGTCAGAAGACTGAAACGTTGAAGCTGGTTCAGCCTTCGAGAGGGGGTGTTGAGAATATTTATATATATATTCATATGACTCTGGCTGAGCCACCATCAGTAGCGCCACCTATACACTATGTTTTCTTTGTCCATTCTGACACGTCACGTCCATATATATTGTTTCACTGCATCCATCTGTGATTTACGTATGTAATAAATAGTGTCATTTTAATATAAACCGTGCTGATCTTATTACTTTCCAAAACATCGTGCCTTTTCTCAACATTAACTAAATTACACACACACACACACACACCATCATTCACTCATCAAGATTCACACCGTTGGTTATGCATCTAAGAGGTACTTTCTACAGGAGAACTTAAGACTTTAGTGAGTTACTGCTGCGGATGTTATTTGGAGCAGAGTTCCATAATCTAGTTCCCGTTGCAATAAATGATTGTTTATAGGCAGCTGAGGGAATGGCAAGTGTAGTAACAGAGCGTGTATTATGCTGGTGAAATGAGGAAAGGTATGTAAAGTTTGATGACAGATACTGGGGAGTTCTCTCATTTAGCAATCTCAATACCAACACGGCTACATGAAGATTTCTGAATTCTTCAAATGTCAGCAGGGAAAGTTGCTTGTAATAAGGTGTGACATGAGTGTCGTAGCATAATGAAAATGTAAATCTGACGCAGGAATTCATTGTCCTTTGTAATTTTCTCCTTTGTTCTTTCGTAGCATCTATGAATACAGCATCACAATCTTAGAATAAAGGGAGAACTAATGTTTTTATAACCCTGACTTTCATATTTAGCGGTAAAATGTTACGGTGGTATTTCAGAGGATAGAGTTAGGCATATACTGTTACAGATACATGTGACGTGTTCATTTCAATTTAGGTTATTTACCAAACTTTCATACGGAATTTTGGTACCAGATAGTGAGTGAAGGGATGTCTGAGGTTTTTGTCAAGTTTATTTCAATTGTCCAACTATAATAGCTTTTGTCTTGGAGGGATTTATTAATATGGAGTTTTCAAAAGCATATGATGATATACAGGGTCTTTTCATAAAGAATGAACTGATTTCATCAAGCTATATTTTCCCAACAATCAGTAGTACAAGATTATACCTAAGACACATGTTTTTTGACTGATGTTCAAGTTTAGTTCTACAAGTGTTCAATATGACCACCACCAGCAGCACCGACTACATCAAGGCGATAGGACAATTCCTCCCAAACGTGTTGCAGCATATCACGATCCACTGACTTTATCACACGTGTTATCCACTCTTGAAGGTCATCCAGTGTAGTGGGTAGTGGCAGAACATAAACTTCATCCTTGACGTATCCCCACAGGAAGAAATCACAAGGAGTGTGGTGTGGGAATCTGAGAGGCCATGCGAGTAGAGCATGATCCATAGCAGTGTGTCGACCAATCCACCGTTGAGGCACTGTTTCATTCAGAAATGCTTGCACTGGTAAGCTCCAATGGGGCGGGGCTCCATCTTGTTGGAATAAGAAATTGCACGACTGTGTTTGCAGCAAAGGGAAGAGCCAGGTCCGTAACATTGTAAGATAGCTTTGTCCTGTGACAGTGTTGGTGTTGAAAAAAGGGTCATACGCCCTGACATTACTGACCGCACAGAAAACATTTACCTTGGGAGAAATATGTCCGTGCTCGATTGTAGCATGTGGGTGTTCGGTTCCCCAAATCCGAACATTGTGATGATTGACAGAGTCATTGATATGGAAGATTGCTTTGTTACTAAAAATGAGGCACGAAAAGGTGTCATCATTTTCCCTGTTCAGCATCGCAGCACAGAATTCCATCCATTGTCCCTTGTCAACATGTCTCAGTGCCTGAACCAGCTCAAGTATGTACGGTTTCATGTGTAGGTGTCTTTTCAGGACACGCCAGATACTGTTACTGCTCACCTCAAGCTGACAGCGACCTTGAAATATGGATTTCCGGGGGCTCCGAGTAAACGCCTCTTGGATTCTCCTCACATTTTCTTCTGACCGAGCAGTTCACAGTTGACCAGCGCTTTTTCCTTTACACAAACATCCTGTTTCCTGGAACTGTTGGAACCACCGTCGGATGTTCTTGGGAGAGGGCTTGTACGCGTCGTTGTTAAATCTCCTACGGAACTTGTGTTGCACCGTGACTGCAGATCTGGTCTGTGCGAACGCAACAGCACAAAATGCTTTGTGCTGAGGTTTTGCCATTGTTAGACTCACGGTGCAGTTGAATGAGCTCACTGCTGTGCAGGTTGATTGGAGTCGGGGGGAGGGGAGGAAGACGCAGAGCACTCAGCTGACTATTAATAGAAATGTGAGGCCATACCCTCTGTAACGATATGCGGCTCGTTCTGCTGCGTGGCTTGAGTACCATGAAATAAGCCTTCAAAATCGGTTAATTCTTTATGAAAGACTGTGTCATTTGTAAGTCGGCACTCATTCTGTCAGTTGCTATAAGAATATCTCCCATTTTTGTATGATAATATATTTCGTGGTCATCAGCATATGCATGCTAATTGCAATATTTCAATGGAGATGCTATGTTATGTACAAAATAAAAAGCCTTGGTCCAAGTACAGTACCTTGGGGTACTCCTGTGTGTTTCATTGTACATTGAACAACTCTTTGTCTGCGGTGTGTGAGGTAAGAGGTAGAGTTTTAAAGCAGTCTGATTTAGATGAAGGTATTTTAATTTGGCCAGCAATTTGTCTATGTTCTTACAGTGTCAAATGCACTACTAAAATCAAGAAGAGTAAGTAATCTGACCTTCTGTTCACTTATTTATCTTGTCATCTGTAACCTTCAATAGAGCAGTGGTCATGCTGTGCCCCTATTTTAAGCCTGACTGTAATGGGTCAAACAAGGAATATTTGTTAAGAAACTTGGTTAGTTGCCGATGGATTATAAGTTCGAAGGGTTTGGAGAGAGATGAAAGTATACACACCGGTCGATAGTTTGGTAGGGAAACAGCTGGAGACATTTTTAGTACTGGATTTATGATTGCATCTTTCCATATCCTTGGATATGTTCCAGAACTGAGGCAGAAATTATTTGTGTGAGTAATTACTAGGCAAATAATATCTAGAATACGTTTAATGATGATGCGGAGATCAACTCCAGTGGCATTGGACTTGATCGAGTGTATTTCACGCTTCACCTCAGTTTCGTTAACAGTATGGAATTTGGTCTATTTGGTGGCAGTTTAGTCAGTAATTTATTAATTGTGTGAGTTATAATCTGTGGTTGGTGCTTCATTTTAACATCAGAGAAGTGTTAATTTAATTCGTCAAGTGATATATCTGGGTTACAATGGTTAGGTTCAAGTTTCCCTATTCCCATAGAGCGGAGCTCTCACCATGTGCTTCGTGCATTTAAATTATTATTTTCTAGCTGTTGGTAGTGAAAGAATTTCTTATTTCGGATCACTACTTTAATTTTGTTGCACAGAGACCGATACTGTTCAAGTACATCAGGAGAGCTGGTTCGCCTATATAGCCGATGTAATGAATCTCGGCGGGACATCATGCGTTTAATGTCATCAGTTAGCCCTGGGGACGCAGGTCTAGATACTTTAACTCTACGTTTTGGAGCATTCTTATCGAGGAGACCAAGTAAGAGGTAGTTGAACTTTTGTAGTTTCATATCAATGTTATCTATGTTAAGTCCTCCCAAGGAAAATTTGAAGTATCCAGTCTAAAGTCATGCATATTTATATGTTTAATGCCCCTGTAAGTGATATATTTTGTTTTATATTTTGGTACTTTAAGAGAGTATGACAGGTATATTAAGTCATGCTTAGAAATGCATGGAACAGGAATCTGACCGAGACAAAATTTTATGAAGATTATTTGTAACCATTAAATCAAGAAGGATGTGAGATGATGAGATGGTTCCGATAGTGTGGTTAGTCGGTTGTAGTGGCAATACTGTCATGTTACATGTCTGGAATATGTTTAGCAGTTGCTTTGTTTCCCTTGTCTGCTGTAATAAAGTCAGTATTGAAGACCCTGAATATTAATACGTATTTGTAAGTAGGTAGTAGTCGGTGTAGAATGTCTTCATAGTCAGTGATATGCCCTACTCTAGGGGGCCTGTAAACAACACAAATTAATACCTTCACTGGGGAAATATTTGCCTCCGCGAACATGAACACAGGTCTCGGCTCAGCAGAGTGGCCCGATGTGTAAACTAATTTACAACTGATATCGTCTCTACAGTATAAAGCTACTCCTCCTCCTCCTCCTCCTCCTCCTCCTCTCCTGTCAACTCTGTAATGCCTGTATAGATGATATCCGTTTATATCAACCATGCTACTAGGAATAGACTTCCTTAACCAAGTTTCACTCACTCCAGCAATATGAATGTTGCTGTCTTGAAGTAGAGCTCTAAGCTTGTCGATATGTGCTGGGACAGACTGTGAATTTGTATGAATGCAGTTCAAAGAATGGGGTTTAGTCACAAATACATGGGAGAGAAGGGAGCCAGTCCTGGGAGGGTGGGGAAGGGGAAGGAACAGGCCCGCTGTCTAGCTGAATGTCATTGCTACATTTAGGGGGAGACGTAACGGTACTCTGTAATAAAGGTATTGCCCAGGAGAGAAAGCATGCTTCTTACCTTCGTATCTTTATAGATATATCGCCAACTTACACTTGCACTCAACACACATACAACATAAAAGAATCAACTGAAATAAGGTGCACACACTATAATATAAACATATCCTAGGATTACAACAATATAATACAGCCATTGTGGACTAATCAGTTCATCTCAGCACCAAGCCTTTATAGAACAGAATCCAGTTCAGCAGGTGTATTTACAAAATATTTTTTGCCACCACTGTCTATGGAAATGACACAACCATCTTGTGACCAAGCTCGCCTGCCCACACATTCCCTGACTTTGTGTAGCATCTCCTTCCTCGTCTGAGTAAAAGACTCTGTTATTAACAGTTGAGTACCCTTTAGAGCCCGTTTAGCATGCCACACTGCTTCACGCTCATGGTACCTAACAAATTTCACTATAATGGGTCTTTTCCCATTAGCCACTGCGCCTGACTCTGTCCTCCTACGACCTCCAAGTTTGTAACACCTGTCGGTGCTGGCCGTTGTCAGTTCTATGTTCAGTTTCTCCTTCGCAGTGTTTAGAACCTTTGCAGCATATCCTCATTAGGACACTAACACCGTAAATAAGAATAAGAAGAAGAAAATTCCTCCTGGAGTATTGCTCTTGAGCATCCAGTATATCGTCTTGCTTGTTAGTTCTCAGCTGAAGTACTGAGAGTTCTTGCTTGATGGATTCATGCTCAGCACTTACAGATGCCTGAAATTCACGAAAGTCCAAGTACAGAGCGTCCAGTTGTTCTGTGCGGTTGGTATCCCTGCCTGCAGCCAAGGTTGCCTGTTCCAGTCGTTTCTGAAACTCATTAATTCGTTCTTTGAATGAAGATACCTTCGACTGTACTGCCTTCAGAGTCATGATGTTCACTCAAGATGGTGACGTTACACTTACTCAACAGTTACTATCACTTGCAATAACTAATTGATAGTTTACATGAGGATACAGCTGGTGTTAAGCAGAGCCTACAATAATTCATCCTACATAAGTTCTCTTTCTTAGAATGTGTGATCATTTTGGTCAGAATGACTTTCTTGAAATAAATCACTCTCCATTAATGACCTCCCCATTAAGAATAAAATTGAAGAATAGCAATCTCAAATCAGTGCTGACATCGCACATGAAAAATCCGGATAAATAGTTATACTTTATTTTATGCATTGTTGAGCTTCCCTAACAAATGATTATTTAAATAATTAGCCAACATGTGCTCTAGTAGCCAACAGATGCTCATGAGAATCATTCCTAACATTTGCTGCAAAAATTAACGTATGCTCTAAAATTCATCAAATGGATAAGTTCCATACTGTACATTCAATCAAATGAATTGGGCCTGTTTACATTTCAGCGGTATCACACACCCCTATCTTTTTAAATGCTGGACAACAGTCTGTTTAACTAAATCGATCTTCTATTTAAACATTATTTTTAAACAGGTGATTTGTAATCCCTAATTGATGATTGATAAATTCAGAAGAACGTGTTAATCACATGCAACTGGTCACTATAGAATGAAATTATTGTATTCGACATTTCCCAACACTTGGTTGAATCAATCACACAAAAGTCTAATTCGTTTAGTAATTACTTATGGCTAGTCCCTGATTATTAGACCTTGGTTATTAAATGCCTAAGTATTCAGATAGTCAAATTGAAGATTGTAACTAGCACACATGTTCTACACTAGATTTACCCATTCATTCTTTGTCCAACACCGAAGTTTGAAGAGTAAAGATAGCAAATCTACATCTAATAGAAAAGAAATATCTAGCTCTAGAATATAATCTCACATTAATCTATTGGAAGAGAAAGAATATGATACAAATGGTACTCGTGTAAAGTGGATGTTGACTGGTTCTCCTTGGCTTATGCAGTGATGATGACTGATGTCCTAGTCCGTGGGTTCGATGAACAGCTTCATTGCACCAGCTGCGCAATTTCCGGCTTAAGCATGCGTGTTATCCATTGTATTGCTGGGTGTGGATGGCTGGTTATGATGATCCTTGAGTTGTTTAGTTGATGTTCTCCCTCGCAGATTCATGTAAACGATAATCTTGTCGTTTTGCAGGACTAAAATGACATATGACATTATAACACCACAATTTCTTATAAAGTTATACTCAACTTATCTTTCTCATGTTGTGAAGATGGACTATATCTGCTTTAATAAATTCTCTGCTCATACAGACTTCCAGGAATATGAAATAATGACCGGTAGACTTTCAAGCTTTTTGCGGGCTGAGTATTCTCTCGTAAAAGTCCATCACCGCCGCTGGTTCCTCACTGTGGGTGATAGCAAGGCATCTGCCCATTTATGAGCTCCTGCTCGTCACCGGTCTACCTTCTGTAAATTCTCCATAGCAAGTGCAGCTCCCAATTGTAGTAGAATGTAGAGTATTAGAATAAGAGAATCAGTATAGGAGTAAGAGAGTGTTCTTGCGTAATTACTAGATTTATATAATTTCACATTTGTAGGTGTTGCTCATAAATTTATGTTCTTATTGGTTGAGATTTCTCCCTGAACAGTCGTTGGTTCTATTCACGTGAGCATATAGAGTTCTCAAATTTTCCCTTAATTTCCAAGCAACTGAGCTCGATAGCTGCAGTCGCTTCAGTCCGGCCAGTATCCAGTATTAGGGAGATAGTGGGTTCGAACCCCACTGTCGGCAGCCCTGAAGATGATTTTTCCGTGTTTTCCCATTTTCACACCAGGCAAATGCTGAGGCTGTACCCTAATTAAGGCCACGGCCACTTCCTTCCCATTCCTAGCCCTTTCCTGTCCCATCATCGCCATAAGACCTATCTGTGTCGGTGTGACGTAAAGCAACTTGCAATTGCATTTCCAAGCCAATGTGCTACTCGCCTGCCTCAGGGCTCTCACGTGGTCAAATATAACCTTGACTGCACGTGCTGCACACAAAAAGAAATAGTAAAACCTCCCCTTTCAATAACATGTGTTCTCAGCTCGCTCGCTTCTCAATGTAGCGGACAGGTAGTCAGCTTATTAAACTCGCCAACTCGATGTGATAGGCTATCCCTCGTGGACGAGTATGATTGTCTTCCTGATGAACTTGGTTTTCGTGAGATCTTAAGTGATTGTAGAGGCCAATCCTAGAACCGCAGATTTTTCCACATTTTTTACACACTTTTTTTCTTTTAGATACTGGCTATGTAGTTTGCTTTTTCTTCATGAGCTTACGTTGTTTTCTTGCATTGCGCTTGTCTATTTCTTTTCTCCAACTTTCTTGCTCGAAGCGCATTATGGCGCCAGACTGTGCGGTTATGTGCAGTACCTTCCCAGTTGTTAGTTTTGACACTTTTTCATGTTGATTTTTAATGCATCTTTCTAATGCTTTTGTGGTCTTCCAAGTTTTCTATGACCATCCTTTAGCTGGGAGTACATCATTTGTTTTTGGGAGACAGAATTCAAGCATGCGAACGATGTGGCCTGTCCAGCGAAGTTGGTGCTTGATAATCACAGCCTCAATGCTAGTGGAGTTACCTTTGTCCAGAACACTAATGTTAGAGCGTCGATCTTCCTATTTCACCCTCAGGATCCTTCGTAGGCAACGTTGATGGTATTTTTCCAGGCATCACATTATGCCATTTCACTGTCCTAAAATGATAATTCAATGAAGCTAAAATGGTCGTAATCGCCAATATCGAAGTTAAACATAGTACATGAACTCAGTCATTTGTATCAAGGAGATACGATATATAACGAGCTCGGAACAGAAAAGATCAATATGGCAGTGGCTGAGACAAAGAAAGGAACAGAATTGTTAAGACACTGTACTATTGCAAAATGACAATTGAATGAGTAAGCTTAAGGAACGGACGTGTCAATCTGGAGAGAATAAAAACGCACATATAATCTTGAGTTGCAAGAGAATCATTAGAAGAAGATGATTCGCGACATGTACATCTATTAAAAAACGCTTAATTGCAAAAGGCATAGTAAAAACCACAAAATAAGAAGAGAATTATAGAGAAATTTATACACTGAATTATCGTCACGGCGAAGAATAGGCCTTGACACAATGACAAGGAAGAAAATTTTGAGATTATGCAGAAATAGCTAAATCAACTCATAAAATAACAACTACACTATATATATATATATGAGACAAGGGTAGGCATATTGGTAATCTGCAAACATTATTAAGATTAAAGTCAAGACGAAAGAATTGTCATTGAAACTAAAATGTTAGAAGGCTATGGATTCAACATTATGACGCAACTAACTTCATATTTGTATCTTATTTGCGCAAGATCTGGCTGCCATGCATTTCTAAGAAGTCGATGGTCAGATGTTCAGAGGAGGCTGAGCTGAGATGACGGCGAAGGAGGCTTACAATCCCCAGAGCATTGCGATGACCAACGGCAGGATGTGATTGCCAAGCCCGAGCTGCTGATGTCGAGGAGAAACTAATTCAATCCCGGAGGAGCCGAAGGAAAAAGATAAGTTTTCTTAGTAAAGTAAGATAAATAAATGTTGCAAATCCTAATATAATCATTCATATTTGTTGGTGAATAGATGGTTAATCGTTGTAGTCTTCAAAATATCTCAAATATGTTAGATTCTTGCGGATTAACGTGCATTTCTGTCGAAATACATGGATATAGGTAGTCATCTGAAAGACATAACCAATCTTGGTTGGGAAATGTGAAGTGAATTATATGTTAGTGCCATTGCTATGATATTTAAGCATATTGAAAGGTTATCCTTTATGAATTGTAAGAAATGTATCGGTAGAATATTTACGGTTATATGTGAGTGATGTTTCATATCTTGGAGTATGAAGGTTGAACAGTGCCATATGAAGTATGGTGATTTTCTTTCAATTACATTTTCTTTTCTTTATTTTTCTTAGAATTTGAATAATTATGGTTAAGATATTTGGTATTCATATTAATCATCTTGTTTAAGCATTTCATATTTTTAGACTTATAGTAAAATAGGAATTATTTCTTGATGAAAATGATGATTTGTAGTATGGAGACGTCCATCATTAATATTGGCAAATGAATTGTCCATTAAGAAGTCTTCCGCCCCTCTCACGGAATTCACGTTTTATTTTTTTAAACTTTGGCATTCAACTAACCCTGAGAGCATGCTAGTCTCTATTTCTTCGCGACCTGCCCTGGACGCAGGAAAGGCACAGTATGTGCGTTCTGTAGGTAGTCCAAGTTTCGCATCCATATGAAAGAGATGGTATAACGGTAGCTTTGTACACATAAAGCTTGGTCTGAGTGCTGATATTATGATTATCAAAGACTCTTACCCGAAGACGACCAAAAGCCATACTAGCACATTTGAGGCGGTATTGAATCTCATCATCAAGATTTGCATTTGCTGAGTGATGGCTGCCAAGGTATGGGAAATGTTCTATGTTCTTCAGAACCTTGCCTTGGACTGTGATTGTAGGACATGTGGAGGTGGGTGCAGGCTGGTAAAGGATCTACGTCTTTTGGATGTTAAGGCTTAGGCCAATACTTGTATAAGCTTCATCAAATGTATTTAAGATTGTTTGTAAATCTTGTTCAGAGTTTGCAAGAACAACATTGTCATCAGCATACTGAAGTTCAATGATGGATATAGTGGAATTTTTCGTCTTGGGTCGTAGTCTACCGAGATTGAATAAACCTATGCCTTTTGGTAGTTTCCCATCAACAAGATGAAGTATAGTCCCAACAAGTATTGAGAACAGAGTGGAAGCTATCACACAACCTTGCTTCACATCTACTGTGACTTCAAAATTTTCTCCAGGGTTATTGTTGACAAGAACCATGCCCTTCATATTATCATGCAGCAATCTAAGAATATTTATGTACTTCTGAGGACAGCCTATTCTTGCTAGGATCTTCCACAGGGCATCTCTTTTAACCGAATCAAAGGCTTTGGCAAGATCTATTAATGCCATGTACAGAGGGAGATGTTGTTCTTTGCATTTCTGCTGCATTTGTCTAGCACAGAAAATCATATCTGTTGTGCTGCGATTGAGTCGAAATCCACACTGAGTTTCGGGTAAGCAGTCTTCAGCGTGAGGCATCTAGCGGTTGGATGGAATTTGAGCGAGTATTTTCCCAGCAATAGACAGAAGGGTAATTCCGCGGGAGTTCCCACAGTCAGTTCTGTCTCCTGTTTTGAAGATTGTAACTATCAGAGCATCTCTGGGATCAGGAGGTATTGTTTCATTGTTCCATATTTTGACTATGAGCATTAGTGTATTTCAGCATGAATTCATCCACCTTCCTTGAAAAATTCAGCAGGAATTCCATCTGATCCAGCAGCTTAATTATTTTTGAGCTGTTTAATAGCATTTTCAACTTCTTGTAAGGAAGGAACTTTGCCAAGATGAGATTTTGTAGGTTTTTGTGGAATTTTCAAGATTTCTACTTTGTTGATCTCTGGATCCTTGTTCAGAAGTTCATGGAAATGTTCTTTCCATCGTGCATTAATGAAATTGCTGTCTTTTAGAAGAGTAGAGCCATCCCTAGTTTTAAGAGGGTTTAGTCCTTGAGCTGTTGGAACTGCTAAAGAAAGCTCTAGTGTTATTAGTTTCTGCTAGATGTTGCATTTCTTGAGACTTCATCATCCACCAACTATTTTTCAGAAAAGGAGTTTTCCTCTGAACATCTGCTTTCACTTCTTGATATTCTCGTTTCGTAGAGAGTGAACTAGGATTGATATGCTAAGCTTGGTGTACTGCTCTCTTTTTGTCTATTAGAGTCTGAATTTCTTGGTCATTTTCATCAAACCAGTCTTCGTGTTTGACCCAAGGTGTTCGACCGATTCTTCAGTAGCTGATAGTATTTCAGTCTTCAGTGTTATCCAATGTTCTTCAGTGCTTTCAGGATATTCATCCAGCAGTTTGTCACCTAGGAGTTGTTGGAATTTTTCATTAGTGCTATAATCCTTGCGACTGTCTGTGTTCATTTTAGGTCTCGTAAGTTTTCTCTGTTTCCTTCGCTGCACGTGGATGTGAAGGGTCATCGTAGACCGTATAAGTCGGTGGTCCGTCCAGCAGTCGTCAGCACTTGTTAGAGCCTTTGTGATTAACACATCGCGTTGGTCTCGGGCGCGTACAATTATGTACTTAATTAGATGCCAGTGTTTTGACCATGGGTGTTGCCATGATGTTTTAAATTTTTCCTTCTGTCTGAAGAGGGTATTAGTGATAGCTAGATTTTGCTCTGAACACTTTGTGAGCAGAAGGATTCCATTCGAGTTTCAATTCTCTACTCCCTCTTTTCCAGTTACTTTGGGCTATAGCGTTGAGTCTTTACCAACTCGTGCATTGAAGTCGCCCAAGAGAATGATTTTGTCAGCTTGGGGTATTCTTGTTAGAAGTATGTCAAGTTGGCAATAGAATGCTTCCTTTTCATCTTCTTCACAAGTGAGGGTCGGGACATAGGCATTAATTGCTGTAACTCTTTGATTGTTGGTGAGCTTGAGGCATAAGCTTCCGAGTCTTTCATTTAAGCCAGAGGGAAGTTCATCAAGGTGGGGGACAAGTTTGTTTGCAATGGCAAAACCAACATCATGAATGTTTTTCCCTTTCCAGAAGAAAGTGTATCCGTCTCCTTGTTCTTTAATTTGTCCTTCATCGGGCCTTCTAGTTTCACTCAGTGCTGCAACGTCGATGTTAAATCTTTTTAGTTCACGAGCCACCATAGCTGTTCTCCTTTCTGGCTGATTAGCTGTATCATTATCCATTAGATTACGGATGTTCCAGGTTGTAAAATTCATCTTTATTTTCTTTTGACCGCTTATGGTGTACCCTCTGTGTGCGGTTTCCCATTCGGGTTGTGTTGAGGCTGACTATGTTTAGGGCACCTTTTATAGCCCCCTCCCCATTCAGGGTGAGCAGAGTGGTTCCTGAACAGGCCTGCTCAGTCACGAATGCAGCACATGAGTTACTTTACAGCCTCTCCTCAAACAAAATAGCGATCACACATTCGTCGCCTACATGCCGGTTTGTCACTGTGACCTCCCAGACTACACAATCCTGCTCCTGTCACAACTCCCCAATCGCCGCAGGACTTGTAGTGCATGTGCTGGGTTCTTCAGAAGACGCCTTTGTGTGACATCTCTTAATGTGGGAATACTGCTGCACATCAACAATCACACATTTCTTAACAGACTCGGAACCTGTCTCCAGTGGCAAAAGAGTTACGGCGACTGGAGGCTCCAAGACTGCTGCAGCCTTTGTCTGCCTTCCCAGCCGCCAGGGAAGCTTTAGTTGTCCCTATGCCTGGTCCGCCATTGAGGACTTTCTATGCCGTTGACCGTATATGGTGCTTCCGCCTTTAGAGGTGGTTTCCCACCTCAAGGGCAGAAGAGTGTCCCAGCTCCTGCCAGCTCATCCACCTTCATAGGGAGCCTTTGGCATTGCAGAGGGGGACTCCTTATCCCAGGAGTCGCTCGGTCACCAGAGCCTCGTCAGTCGAAAACAGGGTGCACCACATGCAGGGGAGGTTGACATTTGAATAGGGCAGCCTACCCCTTACACCCCAACTGGATGTAATACACAACAAATATACACATAAATCGAATTATGTCCTTCCCTGTTAATTAGGTACCAAATGGACAGGTACAATACTTAGATTTTAATATATTCACTATTTTCAGTATACAAGATTAAAACACTGAAGGTACCGAACTTTCCTCATTCGCACAGTTAAACTCCTCCTCGTTGCACCACTTGTACAGTTCCTTCAATGAATTAAAAATTTGTCCCATTAGTCTCCCAAACATCAATTAAGACGAACCATCCACATTCACGCTATTAAGCTTTGTATACAATTTTATATTCCTTTAAAATACGTAGATGAACATCTTTACATAATGTAGACATTGATATAGGCTTTTGGGCTTACACCGTGTCAAGAAAATAAGGTGAAATTCTTTACTTTTCGCATAGAACTGTACTCTGCAGCATGAAGAAAATCTTGACTGTCCACGAGAAAGCCTTCTAAACAATGAGCTTTTGAATTTAGATGTTATAATAGAAGTGGAAATGGTACGTTCATTTGTCACCAGATGGCTCCCCTGACGCGGATGGCACTTACATACTTGTAATGCAATCCTGCCTGCTACTGATATATATTAAATTATCGTGTTGTGCCTAAGTATCCTTCTGCACGATTCTCCTTTTCCGTTACGTTTGCCGAGGATTCGTCCACTTGTCTTAATATCTTCTCTTGGATTAATTCTATTACATCATTCTTCATTACACTGGTAGTCTTTTATACAATTATCTTTTGAAAATCTGACTTACTTTATAAAAATCTGCCTTAGTTTCTTTAAACAACGATGGCGACACTATTTTTATTATTACTAAAAAATTAACGTTTTTTTCAAAGAAATATGGATCCATAAATACATATCGTCCATGAACAAGTAGATACAACATAGGCACAATATAACATGAGTACATATAAATGAATATAACAAAACTTAACATTAACAGATAAAATATATATATTCAGGTGGTCTTTGTTTTTAAGCTTTTGAAATTATTTGCACACACCCTGCAATTTCTTTCCTTTTGTTTGATGGGAAAACTTGGACTTGGCAGCTGTAATGCCAATGGTCTACTGCTCCTTGGTTTATGTGCTGAACATGAACTCTTCATTACTAATACTCAGTTCTGCCTGCCTAATCGGTACAAGACCACTTGGATGCATCCTCACTCAAAGTACTGGCACATCCTTGATTAGTCATCGCCAGGCAATGTGATGAAAAAGATGTCCTTGTTACAAGGACCGCAAGAAACGTAGATGACTGCTGGACAGATCATAAGCTCCTTTTTTGCTGGTTGAGAATCTGTCTGTCGCAAACCAAAAAGATCCATCCACAACCTGCCCAGAAAGAAATTCAATACTTCTAAACTTCAAATTGAATCCATTGCTACAGATTACGGAAATGCAATCTCAAACAAACTGGCTAGTCATCCAGTCAGCAGTGATAGTACAAATCAGGAATGGGCCACGCTTCAGGTCATCACTGAATCAGCTGAAGAAACAATTTGTTTTGTGAGGGGAAAAAAAGACAGGACTGGTTAGATGAAAATAATGAAATTAAATGTCTGATCAGTGCCAAACAGGAAGCTCACCTATCCTATCTTCAAGATCCGTCTTCCAATGTGAAGGAATAACATTTCTTGGAACTTAAAGGAAAATGTCAGGCACAAATTAGGGAAATTAAAAATAACTGGTGGCAACAAAAAGCTGAAGAACTGCAAAGACTATCTGATGCCCGTGACCTGCAAAACTTCTATGCTGGCGTAAAGGAGATATATGGTCCAATTCAATCTTCATCAGGGTCATTGAAGACTGCTGACAACTCCATCATTTTAACTGATAATGGAGAAATTTTAGAACGTTGGAAGGAACATTTCTCTTCATTTCTAAATCGTGTCTCCAATGTCGTAATGTCCCTCAGCAGCCCCAACAACCATGGATGGCAGTCCCACCTACATACAGAGACTTTACCAAAGCACTCAATCAACTAAAACCAATAAAGGCTCCTGGTCCTGATAACATCCCTCTGGAACTGATACAAAATGGAGGTATACCCTTGAAAACCAGACTTTTCACTCTCATCCTTTTGATTTGGGAAACTCAAGAAGTACCTAACAACTTGAAGAATGCTACCATCATCACTATCTTCAAGAAAGGCGATCGTAGTGTATGTGGGAACTACCATGGTACATCGCTTTTGTCAACTGCAGGTGAAAGTCTCGCAAGAATTCTATTAAACTGGCTCAGAGTTATCTTAGAGAGGATTTTGCCTGAGTCTCAATGTGGTTTCCAAACCTTCAGAGGCACAGTAGATATGATCGTCTGTGCTAGACAACTCCAGGAAAAATGCAGAGAGCAATAGCAGCCTCTGTATTTAGTTTTCTATTATCTGGAGAAAGCCTTTGATTCAGTAAGGAGATCTGCTATGTGGACAGTATTGAGACATTTTGGATGTCCTGAACGTTATGTGGAATTGGTTCAAGCTCTTCATGATGGCATGTCTGGACAGGTTCTTCATGGTAACTCAGTATCAGATTCATTCCCAATCACTCATGGATTGAAACAAGGCTGTGTGTTTGCTCCTACACTCTTTGCACTGTACGTGGCTGCCATGCTGCATGAATCATCTGCGAACAACTTAGGCATGGAGATTAAATTTTGTTTTAATGGAAGCCTTTTCAATCTGGCAAGACTTCGCTCACAAAGACGTACTCTGGTTACCCGGGTGACAGAACTGCGGTATGCCGATGACACCGCATCTCCTGCTCTAACACCTGCAAAACTACAACAATCTGTCAACTGCTTTAAAACTGTATGCGATTGCTTTGGTCTTGCCATTAATGCTAAAAAAAGCTAAGGTACTTGCACAACCTGCCCCAGGGTTAACACTTCCTGAGTTCAGTATTTCCATCTTAGACACAACACTGGAACTGGTTGATCGCTTTTCATATCTTGGAAGCATCTTGTCTAAATGGTGTACCTGCGAACAAGATGTTGATAAAAGAATTGGGACTGCTCATGCAGCATTCGGACGTTTAATGCACAGAGTCTTCATGAATAACGACCTAAAACTGCATACCAAACTCATGGTGTACAAAGCTGTTATTTCCACACTGCTGTATGGCTGTGAAACTTGGACACTCTATTGCCATGATATCAGAAACTTGAACGCTTCCACCAACAGAAAATGATATTAATCTTGAATATTAAGTGGAAGGATTATGTGACCAACACGGCAGTTCTCGACAAAGCGCAGCTAAATAGCATTGAGGCAACAATCATCGCTCATCAACTGAGATGGTTAGGCCATGTTCACCGCATGGGTGATGCCAGGCTTCCCCGCCAAATTCTTTATGGTAAACTTTGCTCTGGCAGTAGACCTCATGGAGCTCCTCTGAAGCGTTTTAAGGACCAGCTGAAACACATCATGAAGACAACTGGTATAGATATATAGACATGGGAAGAATGTGCTGTGGACTGCTCACTGTGGTGGAACACTACATCCACCACTGTCAACTTGTTTGAAAAAGAATGCCGCAGACATCAAGAGGCCAAGCGACATGCAAGAAAACTCTGTCAATTACAACCCCGCCTTCCTCCATCCATTCAGTGTAATTTGTGTGGGCGTATGTTTTATGCCAGGATTGATCTTTTCAGTCATCGAAAACACATCCATAAACTGAGTTGAACTGGTCAATATGTGTAGGAAGAAGTTACATATACTCGGATCGAGTTACAGCCGATGAGAAGAGCAACTTTAATAGCTATGTTACTGAAATCGAAGAGGAGGAATCCATGTCACAGTGGCTGGGAAGTTGCGTCATGGTCTTATTCCTGCATATGCGTGTGTTAAACTGCTGTCTACATTCAGCTGAGTGTCAGCTTCTATCCAGTAGTGTTGTGAAAGTTTATTAACATCATGGCGAGTAGTTTGAGAAGAAGGGACACAGTTATTTATTTAGTTGGTGAAGTTAAACACCAGATCAGTGGACATAAATTACCACCTAATCAACAAGTTTTTTCAGCCTTGTTTTATAACACACGCGAGGTGAAACTGTCAGAGAAAGTGCTAATTTGGTTATGCATGAATTTGTAATATTTTTGGGGAAGCCTGAGATTTCCAAAAGAGCTTTACCTCACTGTACAAATATATATATCTGCATTCAGAGTGGAGCAATCTGCAAAAAGTGCCCAAATAAAAGGACAAAAACTCAAATAATGGGAGCAAAGATTTGTTGCAAGTCTAAATAATCTCTTTGATGTTGCTCATGCTGATGCTTTGAATATTATAAAAATAGTAGAGGATAAAACTTTTCTTATTACATCAAAGAGAGCCCGGATGGATGGAGAAGTTACCTTGGAGCTATTGACTGGAAGTTTCCAGCGGAAGCAGGAGGGACAAGGATTAGTCATGCAAGAGAGGAAAAGAAGATGAAGATGGTAATTACAATTCAGTTTCTGGAGATTACTAATTCATCTGATGAATCAGCTGAAATGAGTGACTCTGATAGTAATCCCATTTTTACAGAGTCCTCCATAAGCTCAGCTTCAATTCCTGGTGTTGGAGCAACTGTTGATGGAAGGAAGGCATATTTGTAAAAGAAAAAAGAAACCTGGACAAAAGTGTTTAGACATCAAAACTAGTAGCAGTTTTAGACAGCTGTCAGTTAAGTCAGAGATGCTCTGTTCGTCCTTGAAGCTACAGCTGAGGCCATAGTACATAATGTTGATGAAATAGCACTTAATCGTAGTTCAATTCAAAGATGTTGAACAATTCAGGAAGAAACAGTATGAAGAATCCAACTTTTGTGACTGTTCACTGGGATGGTAGGCTAGTACGGGGAAAGAACAATCACGGGCAGTTTGGAATGCCAGAAAAATTTGGGGACTGAATGAGAAAATTATTTATTGCAACACCACAGCATCCAACACAGGTCGTTTCAGTGGAGCTTTTACTTTGCTGGAGCAGTTAGCAAGAAAAGAGATGTTGCCTTGCCGTCATCACATGTACAAGCTAGTGTTACGGAATGTGTTCAGAAATGAGTTACCCCAAGTGGCAGTTCATCCTGCTCTAGCATTTTCCAAAAAATTAGAGAAAAGTGGAACACCATGGAAAAAGCAAATTATGAAGATGGGCATGAACATTTAGAGGTTACTTTCAGTGGTGTCGAATTTGAAGAAGCACTTTCTTTTCTATCCGAAAACTACTAATATACGAACAGTTGAAAAATGATTATCATGAAGTCATTGAATTGTGCATCATATTTTTGGGGACAACTGTGGACTTAAATCTAAAGGTAAGGCTGTCTAGAGCTTTACACCATGCAAGATGGATGGCCAAAGGAATTTATTCATTAAAGATGTTCCTCTCGTTCTGTGTCAGTGAATTGGATAGCCTAAAGAACATTTGTTTGCTTGCAGTGAAAATACAGGGTGCACACAAATGATTGGAGCGGTTTCAAAAAATTTCTGTTTATTATTTGTTGTAACATTACAAAATTATATAGACAGACAGAAAAACTCACAAATTTTTTTTGAGCCTACAAGTGCTCGATATGTGCTCCACGAGTGACTCTACACACATCAACTCTATAGTCAAGTTCGTCCCAACCTGACGTAGCATGTCACTGTCAGTTTGACCAAAGGCATTGATGATGCGGGCCCTCAGTTCTGTTAGATCAGCTGATAATGGTGGCCTAAAAACTGCATCTTTCATATAACTCCATACGAAGAAGTCGCAAGGGGTGAGGTCAGAAGAGCGTGGAGGCCATGACATGAGGGCATGATCTTCACTCCCAATACGGCCGATCCATCTTTCTGGCAGTCTGTACAGAAAGTCACTAACATCAACATGGAAATGAGGTGGAGCACCATCCTGTTGGTAGATGACGTTCATGCTATCGGTCTCTAACTGTGGCGTAAGCCAATTCTCCAGCATATCCAGGTAGATGTGCCCTATAATGGATTTTTCAGCAAAGAAGAAGGGACCATAAAATTTAAATTTCGAGATGGCACAGAAAACATTGAGCTTGGGAGAGTCACTAACCTGCTGCACACAGGTACGTGGATTTTCAGTCCCCCAAATTCGTACATAGTACCTGATAACTTTACCACTCAGAAAAAATGCTGCCTCATCACTGAAGGCAAGGTTGTCACAAAATTCATCATCTTCCATACGCTCCTGGAAACTTGTACAAAACTCAAAACGGTTCACTTTGTCAGCCGGCGACAGTGCTTGGAGCAGATGCAGACGGTAAGGGCCATCTGCAATCTTTTCTTTACGACTTTCGAAACGGTCGAACAAGGCATGCTCATTTCCCTGCTCGCTTGACGATTTTGACTTTACAAGTAACAACTCTTGACTTTTGCAGGCTACATTCAAAACTGCTTCGCACACACTCAACTGTTTCTTCTGGCACATTAGGCTGGCCTGTTGATTTTACCTTGCACAGACATTCATGGTTTTGAACTGTTGATACCATCGATGAATGGAGTTGGCACTGGGTGGATCATTCCAATACTTTGTTCTAAAGTTTCGTCACACGGTTGTCACAGATTGGCTGGAATGAAATTCCAGAACAGCATACGCTTTTCCACTGTTAGTTGCCATCTTTGCAACTGTAGGGGTCGAGGGCTCATCATGTCTGCCGGATGTTGCAACTGTTGCGCTCTCCCTGGCGTTGGGGGGAAGCTCAATGTATAGAGGGCTATTCAAACAAAACAAAACTTTGAGGGATACCTGCCTTACAACATCAAACACCATCACCATATCTCTAATAATATGACTAGAAATAATTGACAAAACCACTCAAATCATTTGTGTGCACCCTGTATATGGGTTTTGAGTTCATCAGCAATTAGAGCACCTTACAATGACTTGTGCTTGTTGAAAGAGTTAAAACAGTATGAAAAATTGAGTGCAATGGTGTCTTCATGCACTTTAAAATAGTTCTGTCAACACTTACGGTATTTAAATCTGAAGCAGGAAACCTTGGAAACCAAAAGGAGGTACACTGTTCTACCTGATGCAGTTACTAAACTTTTGAGTAAGTTTTCTTCATGTACATAATTCTGTACATTTAAATTTAAATTTAGCAGTTTTGCATGAACTATTCAGAATATATCAAAATCTATGTTGACAGATTACATTTTAAATCTCTTAGAGAGGTAGGGGAATTGAAGAGTTCATTTCAGTCAAAAGTTTCAACATATTGAAGAAGTTAAGAAGAGATCTAGATTTCTTAAATATGGATCCTGCTTCTTCGCATGAAAACATTTCCTACCTAAATGCCAAAGAGACTGAAAAATCTTGCAGTGGTAAATGATACGGGAGAGAGAGGTGTGAAGTTAATGTAAGATTTCAATGGGCTCTTAACAGCCGATGAAGAACAATGAAAATTCATTTTGTGATATGTGCATGATAACTGGAAACAGTACCCCTGAGTACAGCTAAAGACACATTGGAAATAAAATTGGTATTGATTTATGGTGTGTTAACACAGTGTGTATTATTATTATTATTATTATTATTATTATTATTATTATTATTATTATTATTATTATTATTATTATTATTATTATTATTATTATTATTATTATTATTTAAATATATTTGCAAAAACATACATATTGATTTGTGGGACATAGGATGTGTATCATCATCATCTTCATCACCACCACCATTATCTTCTGAGTTTCTTCCATCTTGTCATCCGGTGACTTTTCCTCACATAGCATTATTGACTTGAGTTCCTCGAGTCAGAGCATTCAAATTCACACCAGATTCACATCAAGAACACTCGCACTAAACAGGTGATTTTTTCTAGCAACAATTATTATTACCCACTATCTGCCTCATTGTTTACAGTGGTAGCTGTGAGCTTGCACCCGGGAGATAGTGGGTTTGAATCCCACTATCGGCAGACCTGAAGATGGTTTTCCATGGTTTCCCATTTTCACACCAGGCAAATGCTGGGGCTGTACCTTAATTAAGGCCACGGCCACTTCCTTCCCATTCCTAGCTCTTTCTTATGCCATCGTCGCCATAAGACCTATCTGTGTCGGTGTGACGTAAATCCACTACCAAGTTTACAGTGGCTTGCCCATAAACGAGTTGGGAACATAACATGTTACTGTTTTAACCCTTTACAGTCCAATTTTCTGTCACTTGTTCCAATAGTCTGGTCCGAATTAATTTTGCACATTTTTACCATGTCAGATTAAACTCAGAACTTTTATTAGTAACTATGATTATATTATTATTATGATTGTTATATTCTGTAAACATGAGTCTAGTGAGTTATTTACAGCTTTACACAAAAATCATCAGTGCAGGAGTGAAAAATAACATAAAAAACTGAAGTGGAGCGATGCAGCTAGGAGGAACCTGCTGTCTTCTAGTTTTCTGACCTGATGAATAACTTAGTCTAGGAAGCTCACGATCATGAAATGTTACAGTCCGGTAAACACGATTATCGTTTGCATTCCCATTTGTGTGTGCGGAAGTATTTTCAGCATCACTGTTACTCAAATTATCAACACTGACCTGAGAAGCGGCATTGCCATGTGCCGTATCCAAGTAAATGTGCATACGTATTTCTTTTTCATTCATATTTGCCGCTTTTATATCGCAAGTTCAACCGAGACAATTTGTATTCACAGATAAACACGCCTAATACACAGCTGTGCAGCACTACTCAATGTAAACACAGCTGACAGCCACAGGTAACCATGACGATACACAGCTACATATATCTCGTATTATTTCCAGGGAGATAACAGAATGGCTTCCTTTGTGCAAAAGAATTTGCTCTAGAAACTCCAGGGATATCGATCGACCTCAACCAGGTCAAAGAACTTACATAAATAACTTCTCAAGTAGAACGAAACATAATGTCCAGATGACCTCGACGTTGGACCAGTTACAATAAACCATGATGTCAAGGTCACCTTGACGTTGGACCAGAAAAGATTAATCCTGGCACAAATTGTGCAGCCTGCTATTGCATTGTTATTCACTATTTTCCTTAATTTCTGCCAGAGTATAATTGAAAACTACTTAAATCCTAATACATTCCCTAACCTGTCCCAGGATATCAAAATGGAGTAAAATCCAAAAATCTTGCCATTAGTAGCTGTAGTAGTAAATAGTGATAAATTAACAGTTATGAACGCATAAAATCTATAGTCTTAATCAGTTTTCTATCATATTAATAAACCTTGGTTTTGTGTTCCTTTCTATATTGCATCAGAACCTACTTCTCAAGTATATTTTGCATCATTATAATTATGAATAAATAAAATCTTAGTTCAAATATGCTTTGAAACTAAGAAATTGAATGGTTTATTTTTAATCTCTCTCTTTGTTTTAGGAGATGCAAAACAACAGTTCTGAGCTGAGTAGATTTATACAGGATCAAGAGAATCATCCTGAAGTTGGAACAAAATTACCATCATTGTTAATAACACCAATTCAACGTGTGCCTCGATATCGTTTGCTGTTGAAGGAAGTTTTATCTTTGACACCACCTACTCATCCTGATTACATTACTTTACAAGGTACTTTTACTTTACGGTTAATCATCAAAATTTTGTCAATATATCATTCGTAAATAATAAAGTGCCAATGTTTTATTACAGGGTCTTTGTCAGAAGTTGAGAAAACTGCTGAACATATAAATAGTTTAGTGCAAGAGCAGGAAAATATGCAGAAAATGATACAGATTCAAAGAAGTCTCCAGAATGGTCGTCCCAGTATTATTACTCCTGGAAGGAAGCTGTTGAAAGAAGGTTTGCTGATGAAGGTATGCCATTCATTCAGGTTCATTTCATGTGAGTGGTCTAGGTGTGAATGTTTAGGAAATGAGTTTTAAGGCTTTATCTCCTGTTAATTTAAACTGAAGGAGGTGTGAGGTACCTACAAGGAAAGGGCACGTACCTGGGAATCGGTCATCTTACATAAATTTTGCACACATGTTAAATGAGCCATGAATAACACAATGGCCAAAACACTTCCTCTGGAAATTATTTTGTGCAGCCTACAGAAAGTAAGTTCACATGTTTGAATTGGCGCGCTCAGTTACTCATTACTGCCCCGCATGCTGGGTTCACTCGCCGACAGGCCGCTACTCCATACCTTTCCCGCAACTCACACTGTCCATCAGCTGATTTGAGGCCTTGCTGACATACGCTTAAAAGGGAAGGCTGTTCAAAACTGGAGAGGTGGTAAACGGGGCCCGCCTTTGTTTTCATCGGTGAACCAAATGTTCCACTGCGTCAAAAGCAAAAAAATATTTATATTTTTAGGAAAAGCATGTAAAGAACAGTGAGGCGTGCCACGTAAAATTGAGAGCAATAACATGTACTGTCTGAAGAAGAAGAAGAAGAAGAACTAATTTGTCCATCAAAATAATGAAATAATTGACGATGTGACCATCCAGCAGTGGGCTATGCAAGTTGTTCATGAAGAACAATGCACAGGGTTTTGAAGCATGTTAAAATAATTGAAATAAGCACCTATTTCCTCACCCTTCCCTTCCTCAGCACGCTGCAGTCCTGCGTAGCCAAGCGTGGCAATTCAAACATGGACTATAACACTTTCTGAAGTTCGCATAAGTTAATTTCCAAAATAAATGTTTTGGCCGTTGTGTTATTCTTGCCTCATTTAACATGTGTGCAAAATTTACTTAAGATCCGCAACTCCCCGGTACGTGCCCTTCCCTTGTTAGTGAAAGAAAATATGTTATTTCACATAGACTTGCAGCTTCTTGGGTCTGATAAAATACATATGTGTACATGATGTACCAAGGAAATACTAACTACAAAACAAAAATTGCCAACCGGGCACTGATAAACCAAAGGTGTCAGTGGATTATCAGGATCCTTGAAACTAAAATTACTACACAGAGGCGGCATGGCTTATTATTGACTAAATGTTTTCAACTACTATTCACAGTTAAGAAGTCTATTCACATTTCAGGTTTCCATTTGACAAAGTTTTTATTCACAGATATAATTGGGCATTTGGCCCTGTGGCACATCGAATTCCTGTTCACCAACATGGTCTCTCATAGTACAGTGGCTTTCCGGAACAATTCACTTCACAATTAAGCAGTCCTTTTGAACTAAGCATAGCTGTCTGACTGCTTTGCTCTTCGCTGTATGACACGTCAGGGATTCAAACTGCCTCCTAACCGGTTGAGTTCACTTGCCACTGACAGTCAAGACTCACTAGCATTCTCTGGCTCCATTCATTTTAAAAGTCTGTGGGATATACTCGGTTATCTGTTCCAAATCATTCTGGGCACATTTTTCATTGTTAGCCAGATTCTTCTAAGGAGCTGTCTTATCGCAAACCTCGAAAATTTTCCAGAGTGCCATGTGGTAACATTATACACATTTAAGAAAAACAGTAAGATAATAAACAAGCAAAGGAAAGATAAACAAAATACACAAACAAGGACGACTAATATGAATAGACAGACAACAACAACGTGTGGAAGATGCTGGACAGCCCTGCTGGGTACGTAATTACTTGGTGCTAACAGTCTTGAGTAAGACTTCAGGTTCCTTAAAATATCATTTATTAAACATTTAGGTTCATTTAGGTAATGACCTTAACCCTCAAAAATGATTTTAGAAAACACACAGCTTAACCATATCAATAGACATTTACACAGTGCTCATGTAAAAGATTTGAAGATATCATTTATGTTGCGATTGATGCTTTCACGGCCCATACTTATAGACATACTGTATAGGCTTTTGGGCTTATGCCGTTTCAAGAAAATAAGGCGAAATTCT
Organism: Anabrus simplex; assembly: GCF_040414725.1. Classification (NCBI taxonomy): domain Eukaryota; kingdom Metazoa; phylum Arthropoda; class Insecta; order Orthoptera; family Tettigoniidae; genus Anabrus; species Anabrus simplex. Next base: position 274,449,687 of record NC_090265.1, read on the forward strand.
TTACATTTCACAGAGAACAGTGCTCTGCGTCATCAAAAGAAAATCAAGACTGTCCATGAGAAAGGCTTCTTAAACAATGAATTTTTGAAATTTAGACGTTACAATAGAAGTGGAAATGGTACGTTCATTCGTCACCAGATTTTTCCCCGGACGTGGCACGCTAGTGTTCAAAGCGGAAGCTGACCGAACCATCAGAATCAATCTTAAGAGGGTCAGATAACATGTGTACTCAAGATATTGACAGGTGTATGGCATTGACACAAGCATGGAATGAAACATCTGGCGATAAGGAACGTACAAATTTTGAAAACACCGAGATGAAATAACAGTAGTGGAGGGACAGGGAAGGGAACTACCTACCTACATCCTTAATGGCTGGTAACAAGGTATTACTTAATTGATAGCCAGTATCCCTGTTGAAACTGTTAGGATTTCTACGTATTTCCACAGCTTCCCATATAATCTTGGACCTATAGTGTCTAGTATGGGTAAGAGCTCAAGCATCTTGGAACATGACATCATGACCCGACATAAGGTTAAAGTCAAGAGTGTTAGCACGACCAGGGATAAATAAACAAAATTAAAGGAAATACTTACAAATTATCCCAACAAAAGGCCGTCGCTGATTGAGGAAGCACTGGACACAAGAGGCCAAGCGAATCAACTTAAAATAGGCTTAACTAATTGGCTGAAATAATAATTCCTTGATCAATTTAAAGAAAAACTTTAATAAGCCAAAATCATAAGAACATCTGACCTCCTTTAAAAAAAATTAAATTTCCGAGCAATTAATGAAAGATAATCAATACAGAATTATAATATTAAAATCAAGTTTAAAGAATGAGCGCTGAAAAACTTCCAGAACAATAAATCAATGTAGTTCAGTTCAAAATTAAAATGCTAAGTCAACCCAAATCATTTAAGGAAAGTACCACCTTCCAATCTGTAATTCAAATACTGATCCCTAAGTAATGGGAGGCCAACTCAAATAAGAAAACTTGAATCAAATATTTCAATATGCAGGCTGAAAACTTCTCCAATGGATTATCTCGGTTACCACAAATGGTATGAGAAACAGTCATAACCCACAACACACATTATTTCAGAAATGAGCCAGAGATAATGCAATGACATGCAATAAATCCACAAGTAGCACCATAATTAGATACCCCACAAGGAACAGTAACTTCAATAAAATCAGTCACACAAGACTGAAGAAAGGTAAGCAACACGGCCAAACAATCCTTCCCAAAAATCAGATGACAGTCAAGACATAATAATTACCCGACACTCATGTGTCAGACACAAAGGAGCAACGCCCCCTTTCGTTTGCATTCTGTTACACGGTTGGTGTAACAGAGTGACAACCACCATGATCAAATCCCAACTCAAGTACCGAGTAATTCATCAGAAAAGCTTTCATCCTAAAACTTATTCTTTTCCTCTTACTTGCTCCGAAGAGCTTAAATATATTTAAATAATAACATAATTATTACGATTTAAAGGAGGAAATGAAGTTAACCACCATAAGCTTAAGCAAATACTTCGTATATAGTAGTTAGTTGGGAGCTCCGCAACGTAAATATACTTTTACTAACATGGAAACTTATTACATTAAAGTATTACATAGATATGATGAAGTCCTTTTTTTTTTTTTTTAACTCTTAAAAATTTTAAGCTCGGAAGTCCGAAAGATCAGCTGTAGAAAATCTCACATATCGTAGTGTTTAGTAGTGTCCATGTCTCTTAACACTATAATTAGCAGCCTTCGATGGGGTAGGTTAACCATTATAGATATGCTTGAAGCTACTTACAAGGTCAGACGCAAGAAGAAATGAAATCTCTATAAAGATAACAAACCAGTTCTTCAGGCCTTTACGCCCTGATGGAGAAATGGTTATCCGGGATCAAATCCCACAATCATTTTCCTTCTCTTCACGGATAATTTATCCTCAAACCAGGACCAGAAGCGTAGTTTTCAAGGCGTCTTCTTCCAATTCCACACCAGAATTTTAAAAAAAAAAAACTGCAATCGATTTCATTATTGACAAGCCACGATCACCGGCCTAGCAGGGTTAACTACTTCCCGGCTAGATAGCAGCACCGCTTGGTCACCTCGTACGACTGGTTCAAACTCGAACGCCAGATGGCTCACCATTACCAAATCAGAGAAAGTTCAAGGAATCTTGAGATTTGAATTCACCGTGAGGCAGACAGTAAGAGACGCATGAATAAAATGCTGAACTGATCGTACCATAGCGAGGAATAATACTAAATCCATTACAGATAGAGCGTGCTCAGCTATTACCGATTTGTCTGGCTGGTTGAGACGAATATTACGTTCACGTTCCTTGATACGGATACAAATAGACCGGCATGTTTGGCCGATGTATACCTTACCGCAAGTACAGGGAATTTTGTATACCCCGGGATGTAAAAGTGGGGACAATTTGTCCTTGGTTTTACTCAGACTGTGGGCACTTTTAGTGATGGTACCAAATGTGGTTTTTATATTGTGTTTGTGGAGGACCTTGGCAATTCAATCTGTAGTGTTGTGAATGTAAGGAAAGTAGGCAGTTCCCTTCACTTCTTCCTTCTGTGAGCTTTGCTTTGTTGTTTCTCTGGGATGCAGGGCTCTGTGAATGTGCAAATTGCTGTAACCATTACCCTTGAACGTGACTTTGAGCATGTCCACCTCCACCTGGATATTTGATGGCTCACAAATTCATCTCGCCCTCTTGGCAAGTGTCGTGAGAATGCCTCGTTTTTTTTTGCTTGGTGGTGGTGAGAATCTGCATGAAGATAGTGATTTGTGTGGGTAGGCTTACCATAAATGGTATGTCCTAAGGAGCCGTCCGGTCTCTTTCTTACATCCAAGAAAGGAAGGCATCTGTCTGACTCCATCTCCATAGTGAATTTAATTGAAGGATGTTGCTGATTTAGGTGGTTTAGAAGTAGATGAAGTTTCTCAGGACCTTCTGTCCAGACCACAAATGGATCATCAACATAACCTCCACCATATCATAGGTTTGACGGGCGCCGAAGCATTGGCCTCCTCCTCAAAATGCTCCATAAAGAAATTAGCCACTACGGGCGAAAGTGGACTTTCCATAGCTACTCCGTCCGTCTGTTTGTAAAAATTTCCACCCCACAAGAAATAGCTGGAAGTCATGCAGTGGTAAAAATAGCTTAGCAATGTCCTCAGGGAATGTCTCTCATTGAAGATCACTCTCCACTGTATGACTAACCGAGCTTGATAGCTGCAGTCGCTTAAGTGCGGCCAGTGTCCAGTATTCGGGAGATAGTAGGTTCGAACCCCACTGTCGGCAGCCCTGAAAATGGTTTTCCATGGTTTCCCCATTTTCACACCAGGCAAATGCTGGGGCTGTACCTTAATTAAGGCCATGGCCGCTTCCTTCCCACTCCTAGCCCTTCCCTGTCCCATCATCACCATAAGACCTATCTGTGTCGGTGTGACGTAAAGCAACTAGCAAAAAAAAAAAAAAAAAAACTGTATGACTACCAGGTGGAGAGAGAGAGAGAGAGAGAGAAAACATCCATGAAGACCCGATAAGAACAACCTGCAGCCTTGTGAAGGGAGCAGGTATATCTAGGTGGGAATGAAGGACAAACATGGTAGCAAAAGATCTTGGAGGTCGATGCTAATTAGGAACTAATATTTAGAAGCCTCGTGAAGAAAAGACGAAGAATAAGTTCTTCTATGACAAAAGGCTCCTTTGCCAGCACTTATGCCATTACTGTACTAAAATTTGCTTTATGTCGCACCGACACAGATGGACCTTATTGCAACAATGGGATAGGAACCTAGGAATGGGAAAGAAGCGGCCGTGGCCTCAATTAAGGTACAGACCCAGCATTTGCCTGGTGTGAAAATGGGAAACTATGGAAAACCCTCTTCAGGGCTGCCGACAGTGGGATTCAAACCCACTATCTCCCAGATGCAAGCTCACAGCTGCGCGCCCATAACCGCACGGCACTTATACTTATGCCATTCTGGATGGTGCCATTTTTGAAATGCCTAACGTTCATTTGAGAAATCTGGCTTTCATGTTCTTTATACAATTTTAATCATTTAACATGAGATAATCCCAGATCAGTTTAAAATAAATTTACTTTGTAAGGACATTTCTCAGTCCCAGACTACAGTATTTATTTTGCCTAGGGCAAATTCCTAAGGCTGGTTGGATCCTCAACAGCTCTGCCATCAGCTGTCACAGATGGCTTAAACATCACTGAAGAGGCGTACTAGGGAAATGAGGAATTAGGTAGTTTCACATTGCTTTCCTCACTGAGCCAGGATTAACTAGTACATATCAGTCTGCCAAGCCCACTGAAATGCATGCACCAACCGACCCTGTGAGCAACATTTTCACAGCATTCATAGCAGGGACTGGCTGCAGAAGGAATGGCATTATTAGCATTGCTCATACCTCAGTCACTTTCATATTGTCAAAGCCAAGGATAAGACAGAGACAGATCAATGAAAGTAACAGATACAAAATTGCTCTAGCCCGTACCAGAAGACATAGTGCACTATAGACACTAGGTCTTGCCAGCAAAGGCATATGTATGCAAATGTTGCAAAGTTTGGGCTGGGAAACTTGGGAGAAAGAAGACGAGCTGCTCGACTAAGTGGTATGTTACATGTTATAATTCTCATATTTTGGTCCGTATTGAAATGTACAATAAAGTCAAAGAAATATTAATGTTTGTTTATTCCACCTATTCAATACATAAAAAGTGATTTTAATTAAGAATTAAAATCTGTGAATAAAATTATAGGGACATGTTTTGCCCTTTATTTGAGGGCATCTTCAGCCTTAATCTCAATCTGAAAGATAATAAATCAGGATCCTGATTGTTCTTAATTGTGGCTGATTAAAAAAAAAAAAAAATACAAATAAATGTGAGGATGATGTAGGAAATATGCCTCAAAAGGTGAGTGAGAAGGTTGACAGTAGTTAAGATATTCTTAAAAATAGTCTTAATAAAGTCTTACAAACAAATAGTCAATGGTTATGAATTTCATGTTGTTGGTCCGTATTGAACTGAGAATAACATATGAATTATAACACAGTAGAGGTTTCCACCTATTCAATACTAAGATGTATTAACAATATTTAAATTACATGGGACTAGTTTCAACCCCCTTCGGGGTCATCATCAGCCATATTAAAGCATACACAATTTATGGCGAAATCCTAAAACATGTTATTTAATGGTGAGAATCTTATGGATATATAATTTACAATGTGAAGTGTGGTTGAAATGTTGTAAATGAAAAATGAGAGATATTACGTCTGATACAGGTAAGTAATAAAAATGGGGTAACAAGTTGCATATTGGTAGTTCTATAAGAACGCGAATTACTACGTTGAATCTTGTAAAGCGGTGCCCTGAGTTGGTTGAGGGCGTCAGAGAAAAGTTTGGATCATAAACAGTTCAAACGTCAGAATAATGATGAAGAATGTTGCTGATTACTCCAAGTGGAGTTTAAATACATTTTAAACAGTTTAATCTTCAGAGACATGATGAAGAATATTTCTGAATACTTCAAGTTGGGTTTATAATAACATATAAAGTGGTTAGATTGTTGTAAATCTCGTGTGAAGAGTTAAATCTGTAGTCTTCTTAAAGCACGAGTGAAGAAGAATGCTCAGAGGATAAGCAGCTGTGTTAAATATTAGCTGGAAGGAGCGACTGTAGCTTCTTGTATAGAGGTGAAAGGGAAATTTGGTTAAAAGTCTGTAACAATAGGAGATTTACGTATTAAGGAATGAATTTGACGGAAAGGAGAGTTCAAAGAAAAACCGATGTGTGTAAATTCACTTACCTCCTTATTAATGTTAAATTGGTTAGCATAAAGTTGACTTGGAGAGAAAACATTGTGTGTAATTTCATTTATTTTCGATTGTAAAAGTGTTAAATAGTTGCTATGGTAGCGTTGAAATGACTGATACTTGTATTACTGGTGTTACAACGATGTGAGATTAAAGGAGGAGAGGGTTTAAGCGGGGTGCCAAGTTTATATGCTATTGGCCGCGGCGGGTAGCGAGAAATGAGTTCAATTCTCAGAACAAAAACAAAGAGAAACGCTACCAACTGCTTCAAGTGGAGTTCAAATAAACATTAGAGCCAGCCTGTAGTCAATCCTTTGTGAGGAGATAATTCTGCTGCCCTCTTAAACTACGTTGCAGGAGTGAGAGAAAAGCCTGACAGTAAGCAGCGACAATTATAAAGTTCTATAAGAACTCAGTCAATTCCGATAAAAGGCATCCTGTAAAGGGTTGAGGGTGTAAGAAATCAAATTATAACTATAATAGTCTGATGAAGAGAAGATTTTTTGATCATTCAAAGTGGGGTTGAAATTTTTTTTTTTTAATCTCGTGAAATGGGATAATTCTGTAATCTTCTTAAAGTACGTATAAAAGAGGAAGATTGCTCGAAGGCAAGTAGTTGTGTTTGTAAGTAGCCACAACAATATAGTTCTATGGGAACGCAGTCAATTTTACTAAAAGGCGTTCTGCAAAGGATTGAGGGCGTGAGAAATCAAACTAGAGCTTAAAGGGCTGAAACTTCGAACAATGATGAAGGAAAGATCTCTTGATTACTCCAAATGGAAATAATAAATAAAGAGGTTCAACCTATTCAATACCAAAGAATAAGAAATGGAGTGATTACATTCTTATTTAATAATAAGTAGAAACGGTACCAGTTTCGACCCTAGCCGATTAAAACATGAAAAACAATGCATAGGAAAATGAAAATAAAAGATCAAGTTCACTCCGGATCAGTAGAAGAGGCGATATAAAAAATGACGGGGGTAGACACTGTAAAATTCAGAAGAAGTAAAATGTCACTTAAAAGAAACAGTGCGTAATTTTCTGAGCGGCAGTATGGCACACGCAGTGTTAGGCAAAGTCTTATAATGTTTGTGAAAAGCGTAGAACAGTTAAATGAGCTAGCTTGTATACACTGTTAGGCACAAAGTCATAACACAATCGAACACACATGAAGATCCATAGTCGTGCTGAAGCTGAAGATGAGTAGATCAATTGAAGTAACTTGCCAGCTCCCGGTGATCAGCACGATATATTCAACATCAGTCAATGTGGTTTCAAACGCCAACGTAAAATGAAGAATAGCTTAAAGATCCAGTATTTGCTTCGGTTGCAGGAATGTAGGTATATATAGATACATGTAATAAAATTCAATATAATTGAATAAGTAATTGTGATCCTGTACAATTTTTGGAACAGTTGACGTGAAAAAACAATTGTGAAGAGAAAAATATATAGTAAAAAGCGCAATACCGGAAACAAATGAAAACATATATGCACAGTGCGCTATTTTTAAAATGTAAAAAATTCAGGTCGTGATTGAAGTAGTCGAAGTCGGCGCAAGTCAAGAGTTAAATTTGAATGAGAAGAACCGAAAAGAAGGTGGCTGGTTTTTTTTAAATTATTAAATAAGAATGTAATCACTGCATTTCTTATTCTTTGGTATTGAATAGGTTGAACCTCTTTATTTATTATTTCAATTTTAACTGTGATACTTTTAAACACGGAACAATGAAATTTTTATCTTTAAATACTCCAAATGGGGTTTAAAATAAAATTTAAAGTTGTTAGTTTGTTGCCGCTTTACAAGAATCAACGCAGCAATTTGTGCCAATATGCAACTTATTACCACATTTTTAGACAAGGACATTCAAGAAAGTGTATAAATTACAACTATTTGTTTGTAAGACTTTATTAAGACTTTATTTTTAAGAATATCTTGACTCACTTCTCACCTTTTGAAGCATATTTCCTACATCATCCTCACATTCATTTGTAATTTTTTTTTTTAATCAACCACAATTAAGAACAATCAGGATCCTGATTTATTATCTTTCAGATTGAGATTAAGGCTGAAGATGCCCTCAAATAAAGGGCAAAACATGTCCCTATAATTTTATTCACAGATTTTAATTCTTAATTAAAATAATTTTTTATGTATTGAATAGGTGGAATAAATAAACATTAATATTTCTTTGACTTTATTTTTAAGTGGTATGTTCCATGTGGTATGTCGGAAATCACCCAGAACAAATCAAGCTGCTTTTCTTTGGATTTTTTCCAGTTCTTGAATCAAGTAATCATGGTAAGGGTCCCATACATTGGAACCACTGGTATTACCAGCGACTTATATGCCCTCTCCTTTACATCCTTACTACAACCCCTAAACACCCTCATAACCATGTGCAGAGATCGGAACCTTTTATTTACAATCCCATTTATGTGATTACCCCTTATATTAACACCTAGGTACTTACAGTGATCCCCATAAGGAACTTTCACCCCATCAACGCAGTAATTAAAACGGAGAACTTCAACCGCACCATATCATTTTATGGTACGTTTTCCTTTTCTGAAGTCTTCACGTTCCTAGCGAACTCTTGTATCTATTATGAACTGTTAATCTTTCCCATCATGTGTTGTTATCACTACGTAATCTTTCCTTATTCCGGTAGATGACATCTCATGCGTTACCATAGTTCAAAGCATTTCTTTTTTGCCCCGTCTTGTTGGGTTATCTTCTGGTTGGTTGTGTGGGGAGTTTTGACTTGAGAAGATGGAAGAATTGGATTTCCAAGTCGCCTTTGTGGCATATAAAAGTTATTTTAACAGATTCAAGATATCTTTGTACATATCTTGGCCTTTTGAGAATGTTAATTGCTTACGTAATTGAGGTACCGTATTTACAGGAATAATACCTGCACATTTTTTTTTTAAATTAGGGAACGAAATTGGGGTGCGGGTTTTATTTGCGTCAAAGTTGGCATTTCTTTTTTTTTCAAAATAAGCCTACCTAAAGTTAGAGTGCTGGGATTATTCGGTGGCGGGGATTATTCGCGTAAATACGGTATTTATTTTTCTTTAATCTTCTCTTGGTTTTATTATTGCTTCGTTCTGTGCTCACCATGGTTGGGTTAGAAAGGTTTCCCTCATTACATGTGTTTCTAATTTATTTGTGTGTTAGCTTTGATTTGACATGCTTCTTTCGGTATTTTCCTTAACCGATTCACTATGTTTGTTTAGAGAACGGAAGGTGATACGGATTCATGTGTGTGTGTATGTGATTGTTTGCTGTGTGCCATCCAAGACCTTTTACTCATGTCGCTTCATTAATATTCTGCATGAGCTCATGTTGTATTATTTTATCGCATGTTCTGTATAATTCATGTCCACTACATAGACGTGGTATGAATACAAGTTAACGACATGATTGGCCTGTTTCTGTGGGTTTTGGTGTTGGAGACACTCCGTCTGTTTAAGATGGACCACTTTCTGGTTCATATTGTCTGAGCTCGAGAGCGGTTGTTTATTTTGTTATGTGCTGCGCATTGATGTTCTTATACACCCCTTTATTCGGCGACCTAACATCTTGGCCTCTGTGTGAGCATGGGTGGTTCTGACGCTTGGATCCGTGATACCTTTTGTGTCTAATTTATTTATTGTTCGTTTCACATTGCCATCATTGGATTTCTTTACCTATTTTCTAGTTTAGTATGTTTTATTCTTTGCGGGATGGCTTTCCATTTTATCTTAGTTGTATTGCATGAAACCATGGTAACTTACCTTTTTCTCTTTGCTTTAATTTTATGAGCTTGGTGCACCCTTCCCTCTTCCTGCGTTTTAAGCTCTTATCTTGTATTCTCGGGGGACATGGATTTTTATTGTTGAGAGCTTTATGTCTTACCTTAGGAACTGAAAGGGAGAATGTTATGATAAAGTGCTGTCACTCCCTAAATTTATGGTTTCTTAGACCTGATGTGCATAGAAGAAATACTTTGTACCCACCTAAATTTATGTTCTTCATTTAATGATGGTAGATGCCAAGCCCTTGTACCTAACTTTTCATCACGTCTTTTATCAAGGTAAGCAAGTGTGAAGGTGCGATAAACTGTGAATCTTGTGTATTTTGATTATGGGCCAGGTATGATTATTATTTATTTACATATTTTACACCCACATTGGAGCACTTAAATCAATACATTTGAGTTAATTTCTTCTTTTTCTTCTCCCAGAACTTTCTCATCCTCTCCGACCTGGAAGCCCTTTGTGTGTCCGATATAGTATATTGTTTCCGTTCAACTGTTTTTAGTTTGAGACTTATGCTTTTGTTCTTCAAAATCCTCTTCGCTTTTCTGTCTGATTTGTTGCCAAGTTATACCCAATTCTTGCAAATCATCCTGAACTTCTTTGAACCAATTATTATTGATTTTATTTTTGAAAAGTAATCAAATAGTTGTTTCAATATCCTGGTGTCTGGTAATCTTGATATGTGACAGAAAAAGGAAATTCTTTTTTTACGCATTGTAGATATTATTGATTCACATTCACAATAGACAATGTTGTTAGGCCTATGTGTCCTATTTTTTTAATTTTCTCTTCATAATAAATTATGTTCTTGTCCCTATTCCTGTTTTATTTTTATTTCATTGCGTCTCTTATTTTTGTGTTATCTGTAATAGGCCCGGGTCCAGTTCCTGGCAGTCTTTGCTAGTTTTGACCAAATCCACCGCACTGGGTCTTCGTCGTGTTCTTAGTGTCAGGACTGGAGTCAAAAATTTTGGCCAAGAAAGTAGTAGAGGAAGAAAATAGGAAAAGCTGGGCCTTATTCACACAGAAATTGAGAGAGGATATACAGGGAAGCAAGAAATTATTGTATGGTATCTTAGGAAACAAAAAGAGAGATCAGCGAGTGTTTTTAGAAGTTGCTGAACATGAGAACTAATGACAGTCATTCAGCGGACCACCAGGAAAAGCAATTAGTTGATGAAGAAATGGATAAAGAAATTACAATGAACGAAATTGAAATGGCAATAAGAAAGATGAAGAATGGAAAAACTGCTGGAATAGATGAAATTTCAGTGGAAATGATAAAGGCACCTGGAGCTGTAGGTCTGCAGTGGACATATCTAGTTCTCAGGATTGTCTGGGAGAGTAAGGAGGTCCCTGAGGATTGGCAAAAAGGAATAATCATCCCAATATTCAAGAAAGGTGATAAGAAAGTATTGAGGAACTACAGTGGAGTTACTCTGATATCCCATGCTGCTAAGATAATGGAGAGGATACTGGAAAGTAGGATAAGGTTGAGGGTTGAAAATCAGATAAAGGAAAATGAGTTTGGTTTCAGAAGTGGAAGGTCAACAATAGAGCCCATTTTCATTATGAGACAACTAATGGAAAAGCAATGGGAGTATGGGAATGATGTGTTGATGATTTTCATTGACATTGAAAAGGCATATAATAGTGTCCCCAGGATTAAAGTTTGGGATAATCTGGTGCAAAAGGGAATTGGACAGGGATTAATAAAAATGGTCATGGCAATGTACAAGGAATGTTGTAGTTGCGTGCAAACACAAGTTGCAGGACAAGTTGGTTCAAAATCACTAGTGGGCTGAGACAGGGAAGTGTTCTGTCACCAATCCTGTGTACAGTAGTAACAGATGACATCATGAAAACAGCAAAGGCAGCATATGGAGGAAGAGAAATGAACATGCTGTTATTTGTAGATGATATTGTGATTTGAGGAGAAGAGGACATGAATATTCAAGAACAGTTGGATGTATTGAATGGGAAGATCAAAGAATGTGACTTGAAAATAAGTGCAGGAAAGAGTAAAACTCGTGTTATGAATACAGGACAAAAAGAAGGGCAAGGTTAGATTAGACTTGCAGACAAGCCCCTGGAAGTAGTGGAGATGTTCAAATACCTGGGGAGTGAATTAATTGAGAATGCTCGACTGGATGCTGAAATTAGTAAGAGGATTCAAGCTGGAAGTGGTTTCTATCATAGTGTAAGAAACATGTTATGGGACAAAGATGTGCCAATGGAAGCAATGGAAACTATGTACAAGATTTATTATGTACCCATAACAACTTACAGAGCAGAAACTTGGACAATGACAAAGAAGGATGAGAGTCTAATACAGGCATCCGAAATGTAGTTCTTGAAGGGTATGATACAGAAGAGTAAAAGAGACAAAATAAGGAATGAGAAAATCCGGGGAGTAATTGGAGTGGAAAAAACGAATGATAGAATAGAGAAGAGCCGGCTAAGGTGGTTTGGGCACATAAAGCGAATGAGTGATGAAAGAATGCCAAAAAAGGCGATGGAAATGCAAATACAAGGAAGGAGAGGCCGCGGATGTCAACGATTGAAATGGAAGGACACAATCCAATGCAGCATTAGAGAAAGGAACTTGGACTGGGCACAGTGTTGGAGGTGGAGTGGCGGAAAGACTGAAGAATGTAGTGAGGAACCATATTTGCCCCTACCTGGCTACAGCTGAATAATGGGAAATGATGATGTTGATGAGGATTTTTCCTATTTGTGAAACTCACAACTTGACTTTTAACCCCATTTTTTGATCATACCATAACTGGTTTTAATAATAATGATGATTATATTGGTTATCGGAGATGCCGAGGGGTTGGAATTTTGTCCCGCGGGAGTTCTTTTATGTGCTGGTGAATCTACCAACACGGGGCTGACGTGTTTGAGCACCTTCAAATACCACCGGACTGAGCCGGGATTGAACCTGCCAAGTTGGGTTCAGAAGGCCAGTGCCCTCAACTGTCTGAGCCACTTAGTGCGGCAAAAATCACTACCGTAACAAGAATCAAAACTAAAGATATTTCAAAATGCAGTCATAACCCCCTTAATATTTTTCACAGGAAAGAATTCGGATTTATTTACAGGAAGAGTGAAATCTGAAATCAGCACAAAATTATTGGATTATATGAATTGAGCATAATAAACAAGAACAAGGAGCTTATGAGATGTTATGTATGTTTACTTTAATAATGGCTTACACCACTGTCATTCTCAAGGTGTCGATTACGTTTGAATTATACTTCTGGTATTATTTCAGGTTATTTCATTTTATATGTAAATAGAGTTGACTAGAATAGTTTAAGCTGGTTACGTTAGTTTCCGATTATAAACGTGTCTACATAATTTAGCTATTTCCTGTATTTAAATATGGAAACATTTTTAAAATGCAAGGAATTCTGAAGGGAATTTCAGAACTTCATTCGTTACTGTTCCAAGAATTGACCTTCAATTTAAAGTCTTTCTTGAGCAGGATAATTCATTTGAACAGAGCTTTGAGACGTGTTTATCAACCATTAAGTTCATATGTTCAAATAGAATTGTCCACATTATTAGCCTATCAGCTTTAATATAAGAAGGGGCATTTAATATGAGATTGAGGGTCTTGGCATTAACAGTGCAAGTAAGGACATCACAGGAGCTCAAATTCCTTGCATTTATTGCCAAGCAATATGCTTCTTGAGGACAATGCAATCTCAAATTAAGCCACTGGCATGTCACTTGACATAATATCCAAAAACTAAGTTAACCTGGTTTAGCCAGTGAAAATATTGGAAATTATGCTCCAGGTACATGCTGTTTAATAAAAATAACTGACCTGGTGACACCAGTGTGCAAGGAAAGGCTATCACAAAATCAGATAACTGGAATATTATATTCTTTTGGCCACCCTAGCACTAAATTTGCACCAAGGTCTTAATATACTGAACTTAGCCTTCCCCTTGTTTCTCACTGAGTAGATTAGGTTTTGTCTTAACTGTGGTTAGCTTTGACTAGCATTGCAGCTCGGCATTTGGGAGTCGGAGGGGCTGGTCCCCACCATCGGCTGTCCTGGGAATGGTTTTCTTTAGTTTTCCATTCTCCTGCACTATGGCGAATGCCAGGACAGTTCTTTTATGGGTTTCGGCTGCATCCACCTCACTTCCTCTGCAAATCATGTCACCTCTACAAATCTTCCTGCCCTGAGAATAGCATTACCATCTAGGAGGCCTGCCTTACCCTGTGTGGATACAGAATAAATGTTTTTAGCCACCCACCCACCCACCCACCCACCCACCCAGCCACCCACCCACCTCTTGCCTTGTTGACTAAAGTAGGCTTCAGCTTAAGAGCAGCTAGTTTTACTAGCCTTGAAGCTCTACATTCAGAAGGCGGAGGAGTTCGTCCCCATCGTTGGCTGTCCTGATAATGGTTTTCCGTGGTTTTCTATTCTCCTGTACTAAGGTGAATGCCAGGACAGTTCCTATTATAGCCCACAGTTGCACCCTCCTCACCTTCTCCAAAAATCACATCACCGATAAGTCTCCCTGGCCTGAGAGACAGCTTTACCGTCTAGGATGCCCGCCATACCCTGCCCAGGTGTGGAATGAAAGCTTTTAACTTCCCCTTATCTTGAAGTAAAAGACGTGATTCATACCACCCAAACCAAAAAAAATGACCAAGTTTCCATACTGGGGAAATGGAGGCCTGCTTTTGCCCATTCGCAACACATGATAAGATAAGTCATGCGTGCACTCGGGCAAGTATATTTTGAAGACTATGTACAAGGGTAGCTCAGAAACTAATGCACCACATTTTTTTCCCCTCAACAATTAGTAATTGAACTCAATGAAACTTATACAAAAGAAAGAAGATGTGTCTTCTACATTCCCTATTTTTCCACGTAATCTCCTTCCCGTTCTATGGACTTCCTCCAGCGAGACACAAGAGCGCGTCCCTGGCGGTACCACTCCTTCTGTTTACGAAACCATTTCTTCACTGTGCGAATCACCTCTTCACCGTCCTCAAAATGTCTCCCACGTATGGCATGCTTCAATAGCCCAAACAGTGAAAGTCTGATGGAGCTAGGTCAGGGCTGTAGGGTGGTTGGGGTAACACTGTCCAACCCTGTTTTGTGATGTGTTCCAACATCCTCAAACTTGTGTGAGGATGTGCGTTATCATGTTGAAGCAATCAATCACCTGGGTTGTTATGGCGTCAAAGTCACTGGAAACGCTTCTTGAGTTCATTTAATGTGTTCACATATGCCTCAGAATTGCCATTTTGTTTTGGGCTCAAAATGGTGAACCCAGGTTTCATCACCTGGCACAATTCAGGACAAGGCTTCCCCCTCAGCTTCAAAATGTTGCAGCAACTCAGAAGAAATGTTTTTTCTGAGAGTTTTGTGTTCCTCCGTAAGACGGCGTGGAACCCATCGTGAACACTTTTTTGCATAATCAAAAGCAGTGATGATTATACCCACACTTCATTTGCTGATTGACAGCTCCTGCACCAACTGCTGAATCGTTCTGCGTCGGTCCTCGCGAATGAGCACCTCAGCCATGTGTGACAGCCATGGGTTGCCTCCCTGACTGCT
This sequence comes from Anabrus simplex, assembly GCF_040414725.1. Taxonomy (NCBI): domain Eukaryota; kingdom Metazoa; phylum Arthropoda; class Insecta; order Orthoptera; family Tettigoniidae; genus Anabrus; species Anabrus simplex. The sequence continues at coordinate 274,464,948 of NC_090265.1, forward strand.
GCAAATCTTGGAGCTGTACTGAACTGCTTTCAGATGGCTTCACCCTCTGTGCCCAGTGACTAACCATACTTGTCAACTGCTGATGCTCCATAAACTGCACATAAATGTTTCCAACCGTTTGTTGCTCTGCAGTGTGAAATTCAATGATGACACGCTGCTTATAACGAACATCACTTACAGGTGCCATGTTGAACCATTGATGCGAGTACACTATCTGTCGGAAGAAACGGAAACTTTGCACGCACACTCTGAAAACTTCAAAGAATTTGTATCTAAAGTTTCGCATTCGCACCATTGTTGGAGACTGAGAAAAAATTGTGGCGCATTATTTTCTGGGCCACCCTCGTATATTGTTAGACATATATGATTAGTGAATAGATCATAGAGGTGATTGTTATTATGTTATTTCCTGTTGTGTATCAGTTTACATGCAAGATATACTTCAATGTGAGGTCATTTTATCCTTTTGTGGTATATGTTACCTTCATATCATAACAAGATTGAAGAAGTATTTTCTAAGGTGGATGAAACTTGATTCCACAAGATTTACTAGTACATAAGATCTGAAAGCAATGACATACATGGAGAAGATATTTAGCTGTTCAGACACAACTCAATTATTGTTGGACATAGTTCATATATGATTAGTGAATAGAGTATAGAGGTTGTTGTTATTATGATGTTATTTCCTGTTGTGTATCAGTTTACATGCAAGATATACTTCGATGCGAGTTCAGTTTATCCTTTTGTGGTATATGTTACCTTCATACACGTTTTCAGACTAAAGAACAATATACATTAATTGGCTTTTATTTATATTTTTGTGATTCATTCTTTTGCAGGTATCGCCTCATGGAAACAAAGCTCATAGCAGATATTTCATCTTGTTCAACGACCTGTTGATGTATTGTAAGATGCTTCGAACAGTGTCTTCCCTTCCAAATTCATTACGTTGTTGCTGTGTTCTTCCCCTTAAGAAGTGCATTATTGAGGAAATTCTAAGTCGAGGAATGTTTAAAATAACATGTCAAAATGAAACTTTCCTGCTGTATTCCTCAGTGACTGAAGAAAGTGAAAGTTGGATCACAGCTTTGAAAGATGCAGTCAAACAGGTTGCCATTTTTAATCTCATTTTATATTGTTTTATTTTCCTTCATATTGCAAGTAAAAACAAACTTTTATTTTGAATAAGATAACTTTTCTACCTTCTCACAATATAGAAAAAAGTAATGCACCCTAGATTAGGCCAGGTTTACATGGAATATCAAGTTTGGAATATTTATTTATTTATTTATTTATTTATTTATTTATTTATTTATTTATTTATTTATTTATTTATTTATTTATTTATTTATTTATTTATTTATTTATTTTAATTTATTTATTTTATTTTGTTTTCTTCTTCTTCTTTCTTCGTTTCGGCCTGCTGTGGACCACGTTATTTCAACCGTTTGCATCCTTGAGCTTTAATTCTTCCCCAGTACTCACGCATTCTCGTTCTGTGAGCCTCCTTCCTTTCATCAGTCCACTTCTTGCCTGTTTTCAACTTTGGCCTTTCTTGGAACCTCTTGTATCCCTGGAGCTTTTTCTGGAGAGGAGCACGTTTCTGGATGTCTTCGAGTGTGATTCCTATTTCTTGAAGGTCTTTTTCAACTTCGATAAACCAGGGTCCCTTGGTTTTCTTGTTAAGAAAGTAGGAAAAGATCCTATTGGTTTGTCTCTCTGTGCTCATGCGTGCTATATGGCCATAAAAATTAATCCTCCTTTTCCGAATCGTGTCCGTTATCCTCTCCATATGTTGGTACAGATCGCTGTTGTGTCGTCTCCTGTACTCACCATTTTCTTTGATTGGTCCAAGAATCTTTCTCAGGATTTTTCTTTCTTTAGCTTCTAGCTTCTCCATCAGACCTTTTCTGTTCATTGCAAGGCATTCTGCTGCGTACAGTGCTTCCGGGCGTACAACCGAACAATAATGCCTAAGCTTGGCGTTGATGGACACTGATCTTTTGTTGTAGACATTCCTAGACAGCTGATATGCCACCTCCATCTTGTTGATTCTGCACATGATTGCTTCTTTCTCAGAGTTGTTAGGTACTATCCACTCGCCTAAGTACTTAAACTTTTCCACCTGCTTGATTTTTCCCTGTTCCACAATGAGCTCTCTGGGGGCTGGCTTGATATTTTGTTTTATTTATTTTTTATTATTTTATTTTATTTTAATTATTTATTTATTTATTTCACACTACAGGACTTAGTGTCCCAATTTCAGGGGCAAGTATTTCCTATAAACTACAATTAACATGGCAGTACTTATATCTAAACTATATTCTTCAATTTTATATAATCTAATCTCCTATAATATTTATATAGAATATCAAAGTATTTTTCTAAAAACTAAAGAGCCTTATATTAATATGGTGAAACAACACACAACTAAAATGACAAAAGAAATTAAGCAGTTTACATATAAGTAAAATATTATAGAATTTCATCTTACAGTAGAAAAGGTAGTTCTCAGAAAACCCCTATTTTTGACTTCATAAAATCGCGCGATGTTCAGTTACAAACTCACGCATTGGTAGACTGAAGTCAAGGCCATTATTTTCCTGAATGGCACTGGTGAAGATACTCCAGAGTCTCGGAGTAAGTTATCATGGGCACACGTCTTGGATTTTTCGTTTTAAAACGTTATATTATTTCTGGAATTGAAGCTAGGTACATAGACATTTAAGATATATAGTAACAGGATTATCAATAGCATAGTTTACAATTTTAAAAATAAATTTTATTGCATCCTTCCTTCTGCGGATTTCTTAACTCACCACTCCGAAATTTAAAAGGACATCACTATAGGGTACCATTCGGTGATAGCAGCCAGTTTTTTATATTGCATTTTAAAAATTCTTTTGTGCAATTCTTCAATCTGATAGATATGATTGACATCTAGGGCTCCAAACGATGCTCACATATTCTATCTCTGGTCTTACTATGGTATTGATCAGATGAATGCAAGTTTGTGTGTTTTTGAAGGGTTTTATATTCCTGATAATGTCTCTTACGGTCTTGTATGACTCAGCTACCACTTTCAGTATATGCGAATTAAAAGTAAGCTTGTGGTCGAATAAAACCCTGAGGTCTTTCATCTTGCAGACTGATCGTAAATCACTGTCACGTATCTTGTAAATGTAATGGGCAGGAGTTTTCGTTCTGGTGAACGACATTTATACACATTTTTCTGCATTTAAGTACAGTTTATTTTTAATCGCCAACTCCATAACATTTTTCAAGTCTAGCTGAAGCTGTTTAGTCATTAATGTTTTCAGTGGCTTTGAACACTTTGAAATTGTCCGTATATAGCAACACCTGGAATATTTCACTTGTTCGGGCAAGTCAGTGATAAATGCAAGAAAATCTAAAGGGCCTGAATTTGACTGGTTTGATGCAACATTCCATGCCCTATCCTGTGCTAAACTTTTCATTTCTACATAACTGCTGCATCCTACATCTGCTCTAATCTGCTTGTCATATTCATACCATGGTCTACCCTTACTGTTCTTACCGCCTGAACTTCCTTCAAAAACCAATTGAACAAGTCCTGGGTGTTAAGATGTGTCCTATCATTCTATCTCTTCTCATCAAATTTAGCCAAATCCATCTCCTCTCACCAATTTGATTCAGTATCTCTTCATTCGTGATTCGATTTATCCATCTCACCTTCAGCATTTTTCTATAACACCACATTTCAAAAGCTTCTATTCTCTTTCTTTCTGAGCTGGTTATCATCCATGTTTCACTTCCATACAATGCCATGCTTCAGATGAGTCTTCGGAAACGCCTTTCTAATTCCTACATCAGTGTTTGAAGAGAGCAAATTTCTTTCCTTAAGAAAGCTCTTCCTTGTTTGTGCAAGCCTGCATTTTATGTCCTTACTTCTGCCGTCATTGGTTATTTTACTACCCAAGTAGCAGTATTCATATACTTCCTTTAAGACTTCATTTCCTAATCTGATATTTCCTGCATCACCTGCCTTCGTTCGACTGCACTCCATTTCTTTTGTTTTGGACTTATTTATTTTCATCTTGTATTCCTTACCCAAGACTTTGTCCATACCATTCAGCAACTTTCGAGATCTTCTGCAGTCCTAGATAAAATAACAATATCATTGGCAAATCTCAAGGTTTTGATTTCCTCTCCTTGGATTGTGATTCCCTTTCCAAATTCCTCTTTGATTTCCTTTACTGCCTGTTCTATGTAAACATTGAATGGAAAGGGGGACAAACTGCAGCCTTGCCTCACTCCGTTCTGGATTGCTGCTTCTTTTTCAAAGCCCTCGATTCTTATCACTGCAGACTGATTTTTATACAGATTGTAGATAATTTTTTGTTCTCGGTATCTGATCCCATTCACCTTCAGAATCTTAAATAGCTTGGTCCAGTCAACATTTTCAAATGCCTTTTCTAGATCTATAAACGCCATGTGATATAAGATTTCTTAAAAATGTTGTTAGTTGATTACTTAACATAAAGTTGAAAACTTTTGCTATCGCAGATAATATAGAAATAGGCCGGTAGTTGTTTGTTATTGTGGGATCCCCTGATTTAAGTATGGGGCACACTCGTGTTAATTTTCAGACGGATGGAAATATGGATGTTTTAATAATCAAATTATAAATATATAGAAGTGGATGCTCAAGAATATCTGAACAACCTTTTATCACATATGGTTGTACTTGGTCTGGTCCTGTGGATGCTTTAGGTTTCACTTTTTTAAGTGCTATTTCAACCTCTTGTAAAGCAAAGTTGTTAATGTGCAATGTTTCGTGAGTGCGCTAGTTATGCGATAGTATGCCTTATGCATTGAAGTTACTGATTGGAAGTAGTTTGCTAAAACCTTCTACAATTTCATCCTTAATATCCAGTACTTTATTTTCATATTTATAAGTGTTGCAATTTCTACTCTTCTTTCTCCTATTTTTAACGTATGCCCAGAAGGATCTAGCGTCATTATTGGTACCTTGTTACACTGTCTCAATGTATCTTTTAAGTGCGGATATAATTTCAGATTTAATTTGAGCTTTCGGTATTTTATATATTATCTAACATAATGTTCCATAATATGCTTCTGCTTTCTGTAATATTCTTTTTCTTTCAATTTTCGAATTATGCTATCTGTAAACCAAAACCATCACCTGTCTTTTTCTTGATAACTGATTTGTTTATAGCTGAATAAAGGTTGGCGTAAATCAGTCTATTGCAGCATCAATATCATCTTTAATAAGAATATTCAGTACAGCACAGAATTTATCAAAAATATTACATTACATGAAAGTAACAGTATAATGTTGATTGAGACAGATTCCTTTAAAATAGTCTGAATATCTTTTGTAGCAATGGTTCCCTTAATATAGTCTGCATGTGTCTTTGATAATTGTTGACAGTTTTCGTGATTGTATAATCTATATTCCTTAATCAGGCCAACTCTGTTCTGTTCTGTCATATTATCAGAGCAATTGATATACCTGATGCAGTTTTCCGTGGTTATTTAGTTCTCCTCAAGCAGCTATCAAATTTTGCAAATCTGGGATATAGACCAGGTATATCAGAAAAATCTCAAGGGAGTCCAGATTTTCTCCTAAGAATCTATCCAAATCAATAGTCACTCTCAATATATTGAGGTTGAAGGTCATATGCCACGCGGCTGTGTCATTTATTGCAGAGAACGAAGATCGCACAGTGTACGTTCTCTGGTTTTCATTGTTACTACGAAACAAATGTACTATGTGCATTGATAGTCACTTCAGTATAACATTTGGTTCATATAATTCTCAAAAAGAAATACAGATGGGAGCAAACTACAGTTGTACACATCGCATTCTTCTTTTCAAATAGTGTCAGAGCTGTGTCAACTCGTCAATGGCGTGCATGTAATGGTGGCTGCACGCAAACATAGACGGAACAACAGTGATTTATACCAATTGAACAGACTTAACAGATCACACAAAATATTTTATTATGAAGATTTATCACTTGTGCAAACAATTCTGAATGGCCTAAAAATGAAACAAACTCAATATTAGCCATATTTTATTAGTGAAGGTTATGTATTGATCTTTTAACAAGAGTGAAAGAATTAATAATTTTAATCCACTATTTTCATTTTCAGAACTAGTATTTCATTTTAAAATCTGGAATTAGTGTAAAATGGCCAATCCGAAGGATTAAAATGTATGAAAGCATGACCTCAGCTGTCAAATTTTCCCACGTTCATCTTAGAATTTTCCAGTGGTTTTGTTTCCTTTGCCAGTTCTATGTTCCTTATAAATGACCAATGTAGCAGAGGAATAATCATAAAAGGTTATTTTTCTAGATTTTTAGAAAAATGGAAAATTCTGTTTTTGAGAGCCTCATTTTAGTAATTTTTTCTGTGTTTTGTTCTTTATTATTGGAAATTTTGCTGTGTTGTAGTTAAAATTTTTTTTAAGGGAATTAAGTTCAATAAGAAACAGGAAAAGTTAATGAAACATCCTTTAATTCAATAGTTTCTGGGGTCTAACACATACCCTGGTCAAGATGGCTGCTCTGACATTGTATTGTAGGAGCTAAGTGCCAAGTATATTTTTGAAGCATCATTGGCCATTTGTGCTGTTTATTTGTGTTTTAATAGTTTTATCTGCTGGAGTCATGGCTTTTTTTTTAAAATTATTCTTCTTCGTTATAGTAGATTTGGTGCCAAGAATAGTAGCCTATTAATCGATCATGTTCTTTGGTCATACATTATCTGTTACCAAGCAAACCACCCATTGAAGATAGTGCATGTTTAATGCAAGTAACCCCTATAGAAGCACATGAACAGGGCCATGTTTATGTGGTACTTTGTTTAAACAACCCTCTCTTTCTAAGAGTGCAGTCTGACCTCTCTGTTGGGTGGTAATTCTTCAGCTGCAGTCACTAAGCACTAGATTTTAGTTAAGCTGTCATTGGCTCACTATGGTATTCTGCCATACATTGTCATGTCATTAAACTATGGCACTCCTATTAACCACTGTACTCGTTAAGAATGAACACCGATTTAGAGACAAGGAATAAATGTCTCACTATGATAAAACCTTTTCTCAGAAAGGCTTAGTTGTTTACATGCGGAAGAAGCGTACAGATAAGTTAAGCAGAAACAGAATAAGTCTGATTACCCGATGGAACAACCTACTACGTCCACGGGTTCTTCAGAAATATCATCTTTGTTAGGGAGATATGCAAGACATCAGTATAAATATTCAGACTCTGGTGTAGAAGGTGAAGATGTACAGGATGTACAAAACAAGCAGATTACGAACAGCCTGGAAGATAAATCAGATACACCAAGAGTGCAATGTCCTCATTGTGGTGGATATTTTCGAGGAGGAGGTGTAAACATTCACATCAGTCGCTGTCATCCACAAATACATCGAGCTACCTTACTAACCAATTTCAGTCAACACGTATCTCAATTAACAAAGCCAGAAGATGGTATTACGGGTATTCCCATTGAGCATCAACATCCTGTTCGAGAGGATATTATTTTCCAGTCAGAATTAAAGGAATGGAAGATCAAATTCACTCAGTTCTCCAGTGAAAATGATTGAGAGTTTGATACATTCACGTGGGAGTTCTCGGAAATTTTGTTAACTCTGTCCATCTCTTACCTGGTCTGAAACATCCTGCTATGAATTATTATGAAGCCAGGAGGTAGCAACGCCTCAGACATTAAGGAAAACCATGTTGCAAGTTCTTGAATCCCGAACATGTGACCAGGAAATAATGCCAGGAAAAGAAATGTAAACATGACTGTCAGCTCTCTCAGTTTTAGTTCTAAAGCACAGAAGGGATGTGTAGGGTATTGTGTCCAAAATTTGAATCTTGCAGGATCGATATTTCCAAAATATTTGCTACTTACTCCAATTTATTTTCCATTGAAAATCCAAATATAAGGCTTGATTATTGGTCCAAAATCAGTGACGAAGAACACAAAGAGCCAGACAAAATATAGTCCCTAATTTCAAATGAAGAAATTTCACTAGCAACATGTCAGATTGCTGTAGATACTGCTCCTGTCCCTGACAGTGTTCTGGTGTGAGTCATAATGGACAACACGGTATTCAAAGTTATAGCGGTCATTGTGACTTGAATGCTTTCAACCTCAACATACCCAAGTGTCTAAAATGAGCTAGAACCATGTCAGTACATAAGAAAGGTGATGTGAATTCTGTCAAACTGGAGACCAGTAACAATCTGACGTGTTATTAAAAGAGTATTAGATAAGCATTTGCATTCCTTTGCAACTTTCAGCGAACACCAAACAGGCTTTAACAACCAGCCAGGCTGACTTATAAATACATCCATTCTCAGAGGACTTCTCAAAGCAGCATAGACTGATAAGAAAGATGTGACAGAGATCTTTATATAAATATCAAAAGCCCTCGACAATATCGGGCATGATCATCTAAATGGCTGCAGAGCCAATTCCATCTAAACTGAAAGAACTCGTCACACATCAGTGATTCAGGGAGCATTTGGGGGGAGGGGGGCTTTGTCCATCAGCCTAGTGGGGTATGAAAATTTGCAAGATGAGGGGTTCGGTGTAATCCCAAGATATAATTAACTTTACACTTTGAAAATGTTTGAATGTGATTCTCTATACCAGAAAATAAATCAATTAGTCAATCAATTTGCTTGGTGGCAAATTTCAAGTAAAATAATTTGAGAGGCCCTAGCAACCAGGAGCTGCCACGTGGAGTGATGCTATCTAGTCAGCTAGTGTGTCAATTTCGACATTCTGTTTTACTTCGCTAGATCACAAGTTTTTTAATGAATTTTGTTGGCTAGACACCAAATATACCACCAGAGATCTGTAATATGCCGACGTCATACCACATGGAATGGTGAGGTGTTTTTTTGCCTTCAGCAATCTGATGCTGCTCGATCGGCATGAGAAATGTGCGACGGCTAACTGCTCAAGACTGAAGAGAGGCAAATTTACCCAACTTGTGATGATAAATAATGTCCCATTATTGCTGCCGGTCCAATCAGACCCCCATGGCAGCTAACATGCAAAGCAGTCAGGCCTACTTTTGTATATGATTTTCAGACTGCTGAAACAAGACAAATACCAGTTAATTTCCTGAAAGTCGCTGATAAAATGATAGAAAGCTCCCTGAAGAAAATTTTGCAGTTACCTACGGATACACCTGTTTGTTCTCTATACTATGATTTAATATTCAATGTTTTTAAAACAACCTGGGAAGTGCATCTGCAACAATTAAGCACTGAGCCAGTAACGGCTACATTTAAAAGATGCATGATTTGTCTTCTGAAACTATGCACTGTTTACAGGCACTCAACATCAGTTATTAACATATTCGCCTGTAAAGGCAGCAGCCTTCCAAACTCAAGAAAAATCCACCAAGAGCTAAGAAGTCATGGAATGACAATTTGGTGCCCTATGTTTCAGAAGGGGATCAGTATAGAGCTCTATAACAAGTACACTCCAGCCAACAACTAGAATAGGCATCTCCAAGGACTTTCTTGTAGTGAATGGCAGGAGACAGTCGAGATGATATCGGGTGTTTCTGCAGTATGAACTGTTCTGGGCAGAACTTAGGACAGAAACCTCTGTTGCAGATGCACCAGAAAGAAGGATACACTGGCTCTCATTCTGGGGCGGAGAAAGTCCAGTTTGTCTGACAGGTAGTACAAAAAAAAAAAAAATTGACACTGATTTCCTGTAAAGACAATGGCAAGAAAGGCTTCATTATCAGTCTAACTACTTGATTCAAGCCCTATGTCAGCCAGCCTCTGAAGTCCACCTTGAGAAGCAGAACATTCACACGCCTACTATACCATTCTACAAAACAAAGTACCAGCCTAATGTTTGGGGCTCATGGCACTATACCTGTCTTATTCCTTATTCATGGAATTCTGGTAAAAGTTTGAGCTGCCTGTGAACAGCATTGAAAGCATAGTTACCACAACCATACATGAATCTGTAAACCTCCGTAATTTAAAAACCACTTTATTTCTGTAAGATAAAAGTTTCTGTATCCTGATATGCCGTACTTTGTCCATTGTGACGACCCGTAGTTGCATAAAATTGTTGATTTGCTCATTAAATACATACCATACTTATGATACTAGTTAAGGGTTAAGATTTGCTTTCCATTGCTAAATGTTACACTGGCTAATACCAACAGCACGTGCTAGTATCTGACTCCACAACTTTCATGCGTATTTTGTTTGTTAAGTCATGCAAATTATAAATTATTTTTAGTATTCATGTTGCAGCATATTAGGCTACGTACTTTCTCGGTTGAGGGACATGATTTTCTTACAGTGTGATGTGAATAAAGCAGTTTTTCCATGAAATTTTCTTCAGTAGGAAAAATGTGTTATCAAAATTTAGTTCTGGTATTATATGCTGTCTACTGCTGTAGATAATTATTTTTTTCTATCAATAGGGTACAACAGATATCCAAAAACTATGAACACTGATAAGAATGAGTCAAAGGATAACATAAAAAATGTCCATACCTTCATCAGTTTCCTTTGATTCACTAGTGTCCGTAACCTCTCTGGGGTTCTTGAACATTATTTACAGTTTCACTGGGTGAACTTTCACATCGTCATCGGCTAATACTGGTATCAGAGTGTTATATCTCTCCTGCAATTCTTCCAGTAGTTGAATTCAGAGATGCAGATGTCTTTAATTGCTAAGGAGACCAATCCTGGCATGAAACATACATCCACACTGGTTGCACATCGGTCGAGCCTGGCATTGTTTATACCTCGGATGTTTTTCAGCTTACAGTCTACGATGTTCAAGCTCAAGATGTGCAACAGCTGCTGCAGTAGTAGATTTACATACACTGCTACTAAATTTACAGTCGGAGTTTTTGCTTCCTTCATCAATTTCTTTCTCGGTCAGTCTCAGCAGTTTATGCATTTTTGAACATGCAATGAAAACAGGCCTCCTCCTGCCAGCACTATTTACTGATTGGGTGACTGTCCCAGCTACACATTCAAATACAACATTAGCAATAACATAATGTAACATGCTGGTGAGGTAGATAAATGAAGATTACCACTGGTAGCGCTGAACTTCTAAAATTTATTATCTAACTACTTAACTACTGTATTTAGAAACTAACACCACAACTTACATCACACACTACAGAACTCACAATTGCACAGTTCGCACTCTGTTCCAGTTCTCAGTATTTATTCACACTAATTCACACTCGGTCTTCATTCACTAGCACTTACAGTCCCACTTAATCCCACTGTTAATCTCGCTGCAGCTATCCAGTCATCAGTTCGGCATGATATACGCTGTCCGCTAACTTGATTAGAACTTCACTCACTGTCCCAAGCCGATGTTGTGTTCCCTTCCATGCCGCTCCAGCACACAACGTTTGCTACACAGCGGCTGGCCCAAGAGACTCAACTCATGGTGACAGATACACAGAACGACCTTCCGTTGTCCAGACAGGACATTCCACAGACTGCCTCACCAACCGTCCACAGCAGCACTGACTCACACTCAGACTGACTATACTCAATTCACAGAGTGAGCTCAACTACACCTGCACCAGTAGGTCTCGCTTCTCTTATATAACTGGACGGCCCTTCCGAGACGGAAGGGTCTCGGTTCAACAGTTCTCGTACTTTCCAGTGACATAGTGGCCAATGACTAATGGCAGCACCGTCTATCTCGAATAGCGAGGCTCCACGCAGTAACATTACTCCTTACATAGTTCAGGCTCAGCTGCTCATGCTCCTCCTCCTCCCTGCGACAAAATGGTGGGTGGGGAGGCCTTTCACATTGCAATAACAAAGAACTAGCACCAAATGCTCTCATTTTTGTCAACCCACAGAATAGTCTTGTCCCAGCAACACATCTGTCCCAACAATAGCAAAAACTAAACAGTGAATTGTCATCTGAGGCTCTCATATTGTCAACTTACAGGATATTCGTCAGAGACAAATGTCACAGTTGCTGCAAATAAATGAAGTAATCATATGAGTAAATACTATATTTAGATCAATCCCCAAATGGGGATCGTGGCAAATACCATTTACTTTTACATTTCATTACTTTTTGTGCTAAGCAGCAAAGCAGTCAACATTGCATTGCATGCACAACACTGTTTCCTTGCATTCTTCTTGCAAACTGCACATTGCCTTTGCTTTTCCATGTCCTATGTTCAATCATATGTCTGGTCCTGGAGGTTCTGACTTTTAGTGGAACATGTGATGTAGATGGCTTTGTAGCTCTCTTTGGGTTGGAAACAGCAGACGATTCAGCAAGAGATGCCGTGGCAGCTGTCTTTCTGAACTGAAACAATGGACTATATTCATTTGCAAAGCAGTAGATGATGTGGGCATTGACTAATGTCACATCCAGTATGTTGGTCAGTAATGGTAAGTACCGTTTTTTCCCCGTCAAATTCTTATGTGATATTTCTGCACATTCCAGTCCAGTTTATCAATAACCCCCATGTGCTTGTTGTATTGTCCCACCAATCTTGGCTGTGGAACTTTTACATCTTTCTTCTGGGCTTTGCTCCATTTCATGATGAAGTGTACTGACTGTACTGTCTCATGGTTTGATAGCATCTTCACGCAACTCTTATCTTTCCATATCACTTTCAAGATCTCTGTGTTGCTGTCAAACCTGAGGTGATGGGGTCCCTTGTTCCTTTTTATTCATGTTCTCACTTTCGATGGGGCAGCTGTTCATTCTGATTATTCAGACGATCCTTGCTGCCCCCTCTCCCATTTCTGTTAGTGATTTCATCAGATGGAAACTCGTAAAACAAGTATCAAAGTAGATTTTGTGGAGTTTTTAGCATGGAAATAATTTTCAGTACCGGTACCACTGAAGCACAAAGTCCTAAAGTGAAACATCAGTTGCAGCATTTGTTCTTCCTTTGACTGACACATGATAACAGTAACCATTTTGTGAACAGTTCATGGCCCATTGTTCTTTTCAGATTGCGTAGTTTCTTTACAGTCCTGTTTTTTTGTTAGTATGTACGTCCAAACATCCCGGTACATCAGTCGTGTTTCTTCCAATACAGTTTCATCAACATCCTTACAGTATTAATGAACTTCACCATATTCAGTTCCTATTAGAGCTATATTGACTAGTAACATTCATCAAACTTGTGAAAGAGGGCCAAGGCGTGATCCACTTGCCAATACAATTAATATACAGTAGTATATGTTTACTTATTTACTACATCTTAACATTATACCTGTTTCAAGAACAGTCCTTCAGCGACTAATAAAATCTCAACAACCAAAAAAAAATCCCTAAGGAAAGCATAAATCTACAACGCATAACAATGTCAAAACAAACATTCACATTAAAATAAATAGTCTGCATAAAAATCTACATAAAATACCAACAGTTCTGTTTCTTCTTGCAGTCTAAAACACATCCCTCATGTACTGAGAGAAAAATGTTATTGTTCATGCTAATAGCACTTTTGGTTTTTATTGGGATATCAATTTTAGGTATGTTTTAACCAACAGTTCAGATACCAGCTCTTAATATGAGGGCTGTAAATAGAGTAGTGGTAACTTAGTTCAGACACTCGTAGGAGATTGGGCATGCGCAAAGAGGATATGGGAGTGGTCAGGTAGCGCTTTTGTCGATGTGTAGTGTGCATTTGACGGGCATCCAGTCGGGAGTGTTGTTGCTGATCCATTTTCTTGCAATTTCATGATATGTCAGATGGAGACATCCATCAATTCTGATGATAGATAGATCTATATAGCATATCAGCATTGTTTGAATCCAACATTTTTTCACACCAAGATAGATCTATATAGCATATCAGCATTGTTTGAATCCAACATTTTTTCACACCAGGCAAATGATGGGGCTGTACCTTCATTAAAGCCACAGCCGCTTCCTTCCCATTCCTAGGCCTTTCCTATCCCATCGTCTCCGTAAGACCTATCTATGTCGGTGTGACATAAAACAAATAGCAAAAAATGAATCCTGCTTTTAAAATATTTATGAAGATAAAAATAATGAACCCTGAGATCTACACTGACTGAGCAAATGTCATGGGATAGCGGAGCACTGATGCATAGGTGTGTTGTCTGCGCACCACATGCCCCCTGTGCCAGCGGCAGTTGTATAGGAGACCTTGTGAGCAGTGGCTATACATATGACAGGTGTAACTTGGAACATCGTCATGAGCTGACACCGTTCGAACGGGGTATGGTGGTCGGTGCCCAACGGATGGGAAGTGCGATTTTGGAAGTGGTGCAGGAATTCGGCTTCACACGATCAACCGTGTCCAGGGTGTATCGTGAATGGTTGAATGCGGGTGTCACCGTCCACAACAGACGAACGACCGACCGTCTAGCCACCCTCGATGACCGTGACCGGCAACATCTGAGACGGACTGTCAGTAGTGACAGACGGGCAACCGTGCAATAAATCACAGTTACAATGGCGAAAAATGAGCGTATCCTCCTATTCAATACATCATATATTCCGTCATTAGACGGAGCAAACAAATTCAAACATGTTTCGGCTCGCTTGAGCCATCTTCAGTGAAAAAATTAGGGGGGTTGGAATAATTTACATAATATAAGTTGAAAAAATGCTATAACACATAATGAAAGAGCAAATGAAAAAACAAACAAAAGAGAACCTAGACGGAAACAAAATTAGCACAAATATACAATATTTACATCAATATGCAGAGCAAAAAACAACTTATTGCGACAAAATTCAGTGAAACAGGTGTTAATTTAAAATAATAATTGAAACTAAAAACTGCGTTAACCTAAGAAACAAGGGAATGAGAAAACAAATGATGCAGATGGAAATGAATAATAGTAGCACATGGTGAGGTTGTGGACCTCATAGTTTACAAATTATTGGTTTAGTAAAAATGACAAAACAGTTCGAAATTGCTGTCAAAATCATCCTAGTAGAAACCCATCACATCAAATTGGTCAGGAGGAGAGCGGGATTTTCAACTTATATTATGTAAATTATTCCAACCCCCCTAATTTTTTCACTGAAGATGGCTCAAGCGAGCCGAAACATGTTTGAATTTGTTTGCTCAGTCTAATGACGGAATATATGATGTATTGAATAGGAGGATACTCTCATTTTTCGCCATTGTAAAGTGAAAACCATCAATACGGAATGATTCTAATATCTTGTAATAATAAATCATGGCTCAATTCAACACAGGCCATGCTAGACACGTCTCCCAGTGGACAATCCGTAGGAACATGGGTTCTATGGGGTATGGGAGCCAGTGCCGCACACGGATGCGGTGCCACTGTTAACCCAACGTCGTCGAGCACAACAACGCGCATTTGTCGCCAGTCACCAGGGATGGACATTGGAACAATGGTCGGACGAATCACGATTTCAACTACACCATGCCGATGGGAGACACCGTGTATGGCGCAGACCACATGAAGCGATGGATCCCGCCTGCCTCAAAGATGTGGTCCAGGGTGCTGGTGTCTCTGTTATGGTCTGGGGTGCATTTTCCTGGTATGTAATGGGCCCCCTATTTGTTCTGGAAGAGACTTTGAATGGTACACGGTATGTTGAGCTGCTCGGAGACCATCTCCACCCATTTTTGGCCTTCCAGCGCCCAGACGGTTCTGTGGTGTTTCAACATAACGCGCCACCACATTGCTCCCACATCGCCGGGGAATGGTTCCAGGAACATGCAGCGGAGGTCCAACGACTGCCATGGCCACCCAGAAGCCCCGATATGAACCCTATTGAGCATATCTGGGATGTCCTGGTACGCAGGCTCCGTGCCATGGATCCTGCACCCACGAACAGACCAGCATTGGTGGCCGCTCTGCAAACAATTTGGTGTCAGCTGCATTCAGAGGACTACCAGGGACTTGTCGCCTCACTTCCATGGCATCTCACTGCAGTTCGCAGGGCCAGAGGAGGCCCCACGTGCTCTTAGGTGACTATCCCATGACATTTGCTAAATCAGTGTAACCGGGCGAGTTGGCCGTGCGCGTAGAGGCGCGCGGCTGTGAGCTTGCATCCGGGAGATAGTAGGTTCGAATCCCACTATCGGCAGCCCTGAAAATGGTTTTCCGTGGTTTCCCATTTTCACACCAGGCAAATGCTGGGGCTGTACCTTAATTAAGGCCACGGCCGCTTCCTTCCAACTCCCAGGCCTTTCCTATCCCATCGTCGCCATAAGACCTATCTGTGTCGGTGCGACGTAAAGCCCCTAGCAAAAAAAAAAAAAAAAAAAAAAAAAAAAAATAAATCAGTGTAGTTGGGATATCTTTGTTTAAGCTTCCTAGGTTTATCAGAGGGGAAATGGAGCTATAAAAACATTTTGAGACCTACTGTACATTCTCAGGAGGTATAAAATTTTTGTGTTGGTAATGGAAGTTGCTGCCCCTCCTTTGTAAAATTATCATTGAGCTCAGAAATACCGATTTTTGAGTTTAAGCATTTTGAGTGACTAGATATCTAAATATAGAACTGTCTTCCTTGAAGAATGATGATTTCTTGCTCTTGGTAAGATGAGAAAGCCCATCTATATGCAGATAGTAGTGTATGAGAATATGAAGTTTATTTGTGTCCTTTTGTATTGGTGTGATTTTCCTTCACTGACCTGTCATTGTATTAATCTTATATGTTTATTCCTCTCACCATTCTTTGCTTTCTATAATTGGTTTTCTTTTGTTTATGTGTTTGTCTCGTATTTCCTGTCCTCTGTCACCTTTATAAACATTTATTTTTCTTTTCATGTGTTTATCTGGCTTTTTCCTTACCTCTTATTTCACACATCAAGATTAAATATCCCTTAATAATGGCCACCTGAATAAATGCTGATGCACATCCTCTCAGCCTATCTGAGAAGATGAAAGTAGCTCATTGGGACTGAGTAGAAAGGGATCTCGAAGAAATTGATGCTGAGAGAGTTCCTGTATGTGAAGACAAAATTACATGAAGATGTGGATTATGTCCTAGTCTTTACTTCCCATTGCTCATCGTCTCATACTGTGTTAATCCTGTGTGTTCATTTCATAGCTTTATATGTTTTGTTTCTTTCAGTGGCTTTGAGAAGATACTAGCATTTTCACCTATCTCCACAAGGCTGGTAATGTTTCACTCTCAAACAGTGAAATGCATACACTGCTGGCACACACTTTTTCTCATCAACTGGCCGATGAAAGGGCGTGCATGTATTTTTCTTCATAGACCCAAAGTAATAACAAGAAATTTGATCCCTATGTAAACATTTATTCCATATGACAATTTCAAGAGCATACCTACCCCAAAGTAATTCCTGAATTAGTAGAGTCAGAATGTGAATTTTGCCTATACAGTCCTGAATCTTAATCATAAATCCATGCATTGCTCTTGAAGTGGGGAACATTCAGAGGAGTTTGTCAAAATATAGGTCCACTGAATTGAACCAACTTAATTTCTGTATTTCTTCACTTTCGATAATATGGCAGCTGCACTATGGGGCTGGTGACTGCTAGTGACTGCACATTTCTGCACTGACCGGCCACTGGAGTTCACTGGAATTTCTGACTCTCCAAAGTCCATTTGTTATAATTAGGGCCCGGAAGTTCATTACCTAAAAAAGTTTAATTATGCATACACTTATGTTCTTGAAAACCTGAAAATATGCCCATAAATATGCAGCATTAAATTGAAAGAATTAAGCCGTTAATTAACGCCAGAATTTTAGATTTTACTTCTGCGTATTTTTTATTTCACAGCAGTATTTCTACACTTTGCTTAGATAGTTGTGTGAATTATCAGCTCCTTGTGTCGAACCATTTTCATGGTATGATCAGACAAGCTGGGAGTGGGAGAATTTCTAAGATTTTTGTTTTATCTTTAATATCTTTGTAGGCGACAAGCTCATTCAATAAAATCAATATAATGTATGAAAACACTTGTGAAAAATACACCGGTACATCAAACCATGAAATTAAAAATGTAAGAGCTATAAGAAAAAGCAATTGTTTACTACTCGTTTACTGTTTATCGATTTGATCATCCCTTTTCAGCCTTATTAAACTGTATTATAAGGAACAAAGCAAGGAATGCAGAGCCAAGCATTCCATTTCATGCACTGTGTATGTACGTACAGTGCTGAAATAGTCAATTGACATATACGACGATTACAAGATGCTACAAGATGATCTCTGCCATCTAAGAGAATATCATGAAGGTGCAACCTTGGGAAATAGTTTCAGTGGGATGTCCTGGCCCAGATGGTGTATTCCCATATGTCTTGAGATAGGTCTGTACTATGTTGCAGCAAAGGTCTAACTGAGGGATGTCAGCACCTGATCTTCTCGTAAGCTGCCAGGCATTATGTGCTGTAACATGCAGAATTCATGTAAAGAGGGACCACCACCACCTCTTCTTCCCATGTATACCTATGCGGTGGTAGGAGACATTCTCATCCATTTTGTCTGTTCCTCCCACGTGTTTATTGTATGCTCCGAAAACAGCGGGGCGGTCACACATACTCTCTTCTTCTCTGTTTGAGAATAACGTGAAGCATAAGCTGCAGGTTCTGCTCCATAGCATGTGGACTTGATTGTTACCACGGAATTGTCAACCCATCTTATAATTCCGATCCCATCTTCCACATGCCTGACAATCCCAAATGTTCCACTGGGCTGCTTCTTCATTTCAGTTATTATTGCAATAGGACATTCTTTGGGAACATGATGCTCTCTGATAGTTTCAGTCCTTCTGTAGCCACAGCGTTGATCTCTTGAACAAGTGTCATGCTTGTGAACAGGTTATCAAAATAAAGGCAGAGCGGCAGTACTTTGATGACCTCTGATTCATCTAACATCAGCATCATGTGAGCAGCACATTTACTGTAGGTCTTTTCATATTCAGAGTTTCCTTTCAGGTTCTTTCCTTGATAAATATCAAAACATACAAGGTATCCAAACACACCAGACTTTGTAATCAAAACGTATTGGTTTTCCCCTTATAAATTGGTTGCAGCCATGCCTACCAAAGTATTTTACCATGCACTCGTCAAAATGAAGATTTTGCTCAGGAAATGAATTGCTTTCTTACCAGATCCATAAAAGGGTGTCATTTATACATCTTGTCATTGGGAAATCACTGGGTGCTATCTGCACATTGAATAAATTTATACAAATCTAAGAATCAGTCTGCGCATAACATTCACAACTAGTTCATTTCGCAAGTCCTCAGATGCTTCCCAGTATAACCATTTTCTAGGAACATTATTGTATCCAGACAGCAACATAATTCCAACAAACACTTCTGTGTCCTCCGGTGAGAAGTTAGGATCAGGGGAATTTTTAAAACGTGCATACTTTCTTGATTCTTGTAATGCTAGTTCAATAATTTCCATATCAAAGAAAGTTTCAAAACACTGCACAGAGGATTTATCGTGAAACGGCATGTAATTGGGTTCTGGAAAACCACTCTCTTGATTACGTATATTACACTTACATAACTTAAAAGCTTTTCAGCTTGTCACACACACAAGTTCAATATACTGTAATGTATAACATAAAATATACATACTATTTTTTACAGGTATGTTATAGTATTATAAAATATACACACTATTTTTTTACAAGTTTGTTATGGTATTATATATTATATTGAACTTGTGTGTTTGACGGACTGAAAAGCTTTTAAAGTACATTTAATTAAGTTGACATTTGTATATTTTAATGAAGGTCTACAATATAAGAGGATACTGTTGTAAGTACAAATGTCTAAAAGACTAGCAAGTGGAAGACAAGAGGTACAAGTACTCTTATGACAAAGTTGTATAATCAATCCTTATTATAGATTATTACGAATGTCTTGTTTTTAAATGTGGTAACAAGTAGCGAGTAAAAAGTTAAAAATGAATACGTAAATTGCTGCGTTGAAATGAAATCTACAACGGTATCCTCCTATTTATATTTTAGACTTTCATTAGAATCTACGAATAAGAACACTCAGGATCCTGATACTTTTTCATTCTTTCGGGTATGAGATTTTGAGGCTGATGATGCCCTCATTATGTCTTCTAATATGTTCAGATCTATCTCTTAAATTAAAATTTTAAAAAACTCTTAAGTATTGAATAGGTGGAATTTATAATCTAATGTTATTCTTTGACTTTAAGTACATTTCGATACGGACCATAGCATGGGATTTGTAACATGTAACATAACACTTAGTCGAGCAGCTAGTCTCTTTTCTCCCAAGTCTTTCCAGCACAAATTTTCTAACATTTTTGTAACATTACTCTTTTGTCAGAAATCACCCAGAACAAATCGAGCTGCTTTTCTTTGGATTTTTTCTAGTTCTTGAATCAAGTAATCCTGGTGAGGGTCGCATTCACTGGAACCATACTCTGTTTGGGGTCTTACCAGAGACTTATATGCCCTCTCCTTTACATCCTTACTACAACCCCTAAACACCCTCATAACCATGTTCAGGGATCTGCACCCTTTATTTACAATCCCATTTATGTGATTACTCCAATGCAGATCTTTCCTTATATTAACACCTACGTACTTACAGTGATCCCCATAAGGAACTATCACCCCATCAATGCAGTAATTAAAACTGAGAGGACTTTTCCTATTTGTGAAACTCACAACCTGTCTTTTAACACTGTTTATCACCATACCATTGCCTGCTGTCCATCTCGCAACATTATCAAGGTCATTTTGCAGTTGCTCACAATCTTATAACTTATTTATTACTCTATACAGAATAATATCATCTGCAAAATGCCTTATCTCTGATTCCACTTCTTTACTCCTATCATTTATATATATATAAGAAAACATAAAGGTTCAATAATACTGCCTTGAGGAATTCCTCTCTTAATTATTACATGGTCAGATAAAGCTTCGCCTACTCTAATTCTCTGAGTTCTATTTTCTAGAAATATAGCAACCCATTCGGACTTAGTCACATATATAACATAAGTAACTTATACCAGCCAAGGAGCCATTTTATGTCCATGGCCATAATCATTAAGGCATGAAGTCTATATGGTCTGACACCGCGTTAGCTAGTTCAGGTCCCATTGGTAAAAAAAAAAAAAAAAAAAATCACCATCAGAATGTTGGACTGCAGGGTAGGAGAGGTGGTGGTATACAACTTCTAATCGCTAGATTGCACGGCAAAACACTGGATTCAATTCCAAACCTCTCCGCAGTGTTCACGTGAAGTGAAGGCATATGACACTGTTGGAGTGTTTCGTCCATCAGATGGAGACATAAAACTTCAAGCAGACCCCTTGGTGCTATTTGACAGGAGTATGCTATGTGCTGGCACTGTGTTTCATTCTCTCTATTCCTACTATCATATCACGGCATTCATTTCATCTCATTAACTCCTCTGATGAGGTTGACATCAGGAAGCACATCTGGTCATAAAAACTCACAACAAAGATTCATCTCACTTCATACCCAACCCTGTAGAGAAATGGAACAACAGTTGGACATACATTGTACCGTTTCATTGCCTGATTACGTCAGAACGAGATCTTACAACACCAACATTTGCCATGCATCGCGATAAAATGTCAAAGATTACGTAGTAGATGAATGTATTTAAAAAAATACAGACATACGGAACCAAATAAACCGTGAATATGTCGAGAAAAATTAAGACATGACGATTTAAGTAAGCCACGATTTGGAAACAAGACGATCAGACCTATCGGATCAACGTGGCCGTGACTAAGAAAAAGTAGATTTTTTTTTTTTGTTAGACCAGCAAGTGAACAATCGCTAACAAAATTATACGACGAGCATCGGAACGAAGTTATACACAACGATCAAGACAAGAAGAAGAGAAAGATTGTTTTCGAGGGAGTATTTGGTTGATTATTTGTATGAAGAATTAAGAATATCAAGATATTACGCCTGGTCTCGAATAATCAACAAGATTCACAAGCGTAACAAAAACAACTAAGAAGGGAAGAGATATTGACTGAAACTGTGGATCGAATCCGTAGGGGTTTGTCAAGCACTACTTAGAAAGAAATCAGACTTCACCAATTCAAATTAGATCTACGTCAAACTAGAGATCATTTAAAGCATTGCATATACATTATAATTGAAAATAATATCATTTTCTGAAGAACAAATTGCTAGAAAGTAGAAAGATACAAGCTAGCTCATTATACATCTAGACTGTGGAACTAATATTATACTCCAATATGTTCTTTTTATCGCATGTATACTACGACATTAACATGAGCAACTAAGCCAAGAGAATGGGATTGTCAACTGGCGGAGACCATCCAGCTGATTCTTCACGGCCGAGCCTGATAGCCATTGCCCAGTGATGACGCAGCCTTGAACGAGAGTCCGTAAACCAAGGAAGATGCAGATGTATCTATATATACTTACATTCCCACGACCGAAGTAAACACTGGATAATTAAGCTATTCTTCATTTTACGTTGGCGTTTGAAACCACAGTGCCTGATATTGAATATATCGCGCTGATCACCGGGAGCTGGTAAGTTACTTCAGTTGATCTACTCATCTTCAGCTTCAGTACGATTATGGATCTTCATATGTGTTTGATTGTGTTATGCCTTTGTGCCTGACAGTGTATACAAGCTAGCTCATTTAACCGTTCTCCGCTTTTCATAAACATTATAAGACTTTGCTTAACACTGTGTGTGCCATACTGCTGTTCAGAAAATTACGCACTGTTTCTTTTAAGTGATTTACATTTTACTTTTTCTGAATTTTACAGTGTCTACCCCTGTCATTTTTAGATCGCCTCTTCTACTGACCCGGAGTGATCTTGATGTTTTATTTTCTTTTTCCTATGCATTGTTTTTCATGTTTTAATCGGCTGATGATGACCTGGACTACGGTTGAAACCGGTACCACTTCTACTTATTATTAAATAAGAATGTAATCACTGCATTTCTTATTCTTTTGTATTGAATAGGTTGAACCTCTTAATTTATTATTTCAATTTTAACTGTTATATAGATGATACGATTTTTTTTTTAGTGTTATTACTTTTGTCAATACTATTACTGTTATTATTGTTAATATTATCATATTATTGTCATCAGTAGTTATTGTTAAGTGTTCTAGGTTAAGTGTAAGAAAGGGAGTACATCCCTAACTTTGCCAGGATAAATAAAACATATTATTATTATTATTATTATTATTATTATTATTATTATTATTATTATTATTATTACTTCATTCATTCATTTCATTTTTGCCCTTATGGACAGTGTTTGAACTCGAATATCTCATGATGGCAAAATTTTCACTTCTTCCTCTTATCTTCCCAAAATCTCTTCATCCTTTGGCTGTGCTCCTGTTTCCTTTGTTCTGTCCACAATGTTCCTGTCTTCTTCTTCTCATTTACTATAAATTTTGTATTCCTAATCTTGTTTCTGAATTCTTTTCTGTCTCCTATCATTTGCCTGTTGATCCCCACCTGCCTTAAGTCTTCCTCTATTTCATGATACCAATTTGTTTTCTTGCTTGAACTGTTTACTATATCAAAGATTTTCTTTGTAAGACTGTTGCTGTCCATTCTCTGTATGTGCCCATAAAAAGTTAGTCTGCGTTTCCTGATCATATCTGTGAGTCTGTTACTGTGCTGGTACAGCTCTTCAGTAGGTCGTTTCATCCATATGCCATCTCTGTGTATTGGTCCAAAAATTTTTCTGAGAATTTTACGTTCTATTTTTTCTGTCTCTATGATGCCTGATGCTCCAATTGTGGTCGTTTCTGATGCATACAATGCTTCTGGTAATACGACTGTTTTGTAGTGTCTAAGTTTAGCCTGTCTTCATTTGCTTTTCTTATTATAATGTGACCATGTGAGGGTGTATGCTTTCTGGAGTTTTTCCGTTCGTTCTATGTTAGACGCCTTGTTTGATCCTCCTATTTGTATGTATTCCCCTAAATATTTAAATTTTTCTACTCTTTTTACGGATCCATACAGTATGCATGGTGTGCACATTGTTGTTCTGTCGTTCCATGTATTGGGTCTTCTCGTAAGATATCTGTAGACCTGTTTTGGCAGCTATTTCGTGCAAGCGTTCCAGTGCTTCCTTTGCCTCCTGTGTATTATTGCTAAGTATGGCTATATCATCTGCAAATCCCAGACATTTTATGATTGTTTTTGTTTCACGTGTTCTTCCTAGCTGTTTTCCTTTAACTTGTTCCTCCCACTGCTTGATAATTTTGTCCAACACCATGTTGAACAAGATTGGTGAGAGCCCGTCTCCTTGTCGGACACCTGTGTGTAACTGGAAGGGTTCCGAAATTTCTCCCATGAACTTGATCTTGGAGGTGGTGTCTGTAAGTGTCTGTTGTATAAGTGCTCTGGTTTTCTGTCAATGCCATATTCTTCCAGTACGTCAAAGAGCATCTGTCTATGGAGTCGTACGCTTTTTTAAAGTCCACAAAGGTAACTACAGTGTTTCTTATTTGTCTGACTTTCAAAAGTGTTCTCAAGTTCCAGATCTGTTCGATGCATGATCCTTTTCTGAAGCCTGCCTGGTATTCACCTATTTGTGGATCTGCTTATGGTTCTAGGCTTTTTAATAGCACCTTAGAGAAAATTTTGTACGCAACTGGTACTAGCGAAATACCTCTGTAATTATTTGGATCTGACATCACCCTTTTTATATAATGGATGGATTAATGCACGTTTCCATTCCTCTGGCACTTTCTCTGTGACCCAAATATCTGTGATAATCTTATGGATTTTTTTGGTGATGTTTTCATCTTGGAGGTTCCAGATCTCGGCGATAATACCATCCTCTCCTGCTGCTCTGTTATTTTTCATTTGTTTTTATGATTTCCTCTATCTCTTCTATTGTGGGTGGATTAGAATCGCGGTTGGATGTAGTTTTTTGGAATGTTAGTTTTTCTGTGGGTTTCTTGCAATTAAGAAGTTTATCAAAGTAATGCTTGAGAATTTTACAGTTTTCTTTTGTGTTTGTTTCGGAAGCAGAGGCTAGGAGGTTGATAGCCTTTAATATTTTCTTTGAAAGTTCTGTAAAAATTTATTGTGTTATTTCTCTTGAAATCTTCCTCAATTTCTTTTAGCATGTTATTGTCGTATGCTCGTTTTTCTCTTTCGATTTCCTTCGATGATTGTTTCTGAACTAAGTGAAATTCCTTCCATGTTTCTGATGTTCTGTTACTGCTGAACTTCTCCCATGCTTGTTTTCTTCTCTCAATGGCTTGATCACAACTTACATTCCACCATCTATGTTTTCGTTTTCTAGGAGGTTGTCCCCAACGCATTGCCTTCTGAACTGTCTTCGCAAGATCTGTACAAGTGTCTGTTGAATGCCTATGAATTTCTCAACGATTTTTTTCCCTGTTTATCTTCAAGTAATCCGGATCAGGTTTGACTATTTTCTTTTGCGCTGTCTTTTTCTGTCTTGGGATTGGCCTAATCTTAACTTGTAGCAAATAATGATCAGACTCAAAGAATTCTTTACGCGTTCTGACATTTAAAATTTCCCGCATATTTTTCTTGGAAATGGCCACATGATCAATTTGGAATTCTCCCCACACTGTGTTAGGTGCTTTCCATGTTGTAAGTTTTCGTCTTGGCTTTTGAAATTGCGTTGACATAATTTTGAGGTTAAAATTTTGACAATATTTTATGAGGTGTTCCCCATTTTTGTTTGTGCGAATGTGTGCCGAGTACGGGCCTTTTATTTGTCTGTATTATTTTCTCTCCTTAGCTAATTGCGCATAGAAGTCACCCATTAAAATTTTCACATGTCTTCCCAGAAGTCTTCAATTTCTTGTGGGTTCTTTCTGTTATGGTCATTTGTAGGTGCATGTGCATTGATAATTGTGTATGCTTTATTACCTGATTTGAAGGAGAGTGTGGAGATACGTTCTGATATGGAATTGAAGTCTATGTTATCCACGACTGATTTGTGTACTGCAAATCCCGTACCAAACAATAATGGTATGCCTCTTCTGACAGCAGGTTTGCCTTTGTAAATCCTGTAATTTTCTGTGTCAAAATGGTTTTCATCTATAAAGTGCTTCTCTTGAATGGCAAGAATTTTGATGTGTTTTAGTTTTCCAAGTTTGAAGAGAGTGTTTGCATTGAGAGTGTCAATGTAGTGTTTGCAAAGAGATTTTGAGAAGCTCCGACTCTTCTTCTCATGATGTTCCTGGTCCCCCAGAATCCGATGACCAGGAAAGTCCAGTTCGTCGACTGGGGCCTGGGGTAACGGATTTCTTTCCTTTTGTTCCATCATGATCACTTCAAGTTGAAGTTGGTTGTGGTGATCTTTAATAAAGATCACGGTAATTACAGACTTGATTGTTGAGATCAAGCCATATTTCACTGCCGCACCAACTAGGTGAACAGACGCAGACCATTAGGTCGCTGGATACTAGAACTGACACTAGTGGATTTCTTGATGTTGTGTGTTTGGTCCGCAAGAGCCATTTTATTTCGCTCAAGTCCGCCAGCAAGCCGGTGAGGACCCCCCTATCCGCCAGCTGGGACGCGCCACGTCGGAGTATGACCTCTCCGCCTGCTACGACACCGTAGTAGGTTCGTGGTATTATTATTATTATTATTATTATTATTATTATTATTATTATTATTATTATTATTATTATTATTATTATTATTATTATCATCATCATCATACAGCTTTCAGTGATGTTATGGCTATTGGTAAGAAAATTAACAATATCTTTGACTAATTCTATGTGCTGAGCTTAATACAGGGCTGGATCCAGTCACGTTCTCCAAACGACTTAACATTAGCACAGGGGGAAGTGTGATATCAGGTGCTGTTAATCTAAACAACTGGACTCTCGAAGGAGCTTTAAGAAAACCATTGTTTGTAAAGTTGATGAATTGATTTACCAATGGGAAAGAGTTGAGTATTGTCTCAGTAGTGCGATGAAGAGCATGTGCTCAAGAATTTATATGAATTACAGTAAGTTGCAGTGTTTATCCTGGTTTTATCCTGTAAATACCTCTATCTATAACAAAGAAAAGTAGCTGGTCATTTTTTATATCAGATGGCCATTATAATTTCAAGGAGTCCATTACACACGGGTCCTCGCTGTTACATTGCAGCAGCCAGCAATTCACACACATTGAGAAGATACAGTATCGTTCTTTGTTCCTTATTTAACTGACAATTATATCAGCAATAAAATGGCCCTTAGAATCAGTGGTTTCATCAAAAGCCAACCACACAAATTGATCTGCTAGTTCATTCTGTAAATTTGAGATTACATTATTGTAACAATGTCCTAATGCAATGTACCCTCTTTCATAAATAATGAACCGATTTCATCAAGCTATATTTTCCAACCATCAGTTGTACAAGATTAAACCTAAGACACATGTGTTTGACTGATGTTCAAGTTTAGTCCTACAAGTGTTCAATATGACCACCACCAGCACCACGGACCACATGAAGGCGATAGGACAGTTCCTCACAAACACGTTGCAGCATATCACGATCCACTTAGTTGATCACATGTGTTATCCGCTCTTGAAGGTCATCCATTGTAGTGGGTAGTGGCAGAACATAAACTTTGTCCTTGACATATCCCCATAGGAAGAAGTTGCAAGGAGTGAGGTCTGGGGATCTGGGAGGCCATGCGAGTAGAGCACGATCCGTAGCAGTTTGTTGACCAATCTACTGTTGAGGCATTGTTTCATTCAGTGCTCGCAGTGGTAAGCTCCAATGGGGCGGGGCTCCATCTTCTTGGAAAATGAAGTCGCATGAGTGTGTTTGCAGCAGGGGGAAGAACCAGGTCCGTAACATTGCAAGATAGCTTTGTCCTGTGACACTGTTGGTGTTGAAGAAGGGGCCATTACATTACAGAATGCACAGAAAACATTTACTTTGGGAGAATTCCGTTCTGATTGTAGCATGTGGGTGTTCGGTTCCCCAAATCCGAACATCGTGACGATTGACACAGCCATTGATACGGAAGGTTGCTTTGTCCTAAAAATGAGGTGCAAAAAGGTGTCTTCATCATCATTTTCCATGTTCAGCATCGCATCACAGAATTCCATCCGTTTTCCCTTGTCAACATATCTCAGTGTCTGAACCAGCTGAAGTCTGTACGGTTTCATGTGTAGGTGTCTTTTCAGGACATGCCAAATACTGGTACTGCTCACCTGAAGCTGAAGGTGACCTTAACACGTTGGGTGCCACGTGCCGCCATATGGCGTCACGGTGGTCTTCAAATTTGAGATGGCATGACGCCATATGGCGGCACACCGTTCTTGAAATCAGAGTTGGCGTGACGCCATATGGTGGCACAGTTGAGTTTCAGGCGATGCACCGTAGATAATCAGCTGTGACATCTATGCGCGTAAAATTGGTACTACGTGAAGGGCGAACTTCAGGGTCTATTCCGGCTATGTATTTTTACTCTATGCCACCATGTGGTGCCACAGTATTCTTCCGAAGCCATTGACTGGCCAGTGGTCATCGTCACAGGTGAAAGCGCGCCAGGCATTGTTTATTCCCAGTTTACGTACGTATTATCACTCAGTTTATATAGTTGTGCAAAAATATAAAAAATGGAAGATATTGGTAATAATCTTACGAGGGAACACATACATGTGTTACACTCGGATTCGGTTGAAATTTTGGTAAGAATATTCGCTGGAGGCAGTAGAATGCTAAGGTGAAAACTGCATGTACCCAGCGCAAGTTTAAACGCCAAAATTGAACAAATAAATAGTCATAAAATTAGAAGTGCCGCGGGAGTATCGGGGTGTGGCGGAGAGGTAGGGAGGAGCGAAGCAGCGGACGTGAACCAATCTGGCTGCCTCGAGCTGCGCTAGCAGCCAGGTAGCGTATAGTTAGCGCGTTCCCCTTAACTTCCCGATCAGATGTGCAAGACCTAAATATGAAAATAGCACATGAAACAAGTGTACAAAGGACGATGTTTGGACAACTATGCCAATAAGGTTTGAAAAATTACGAGTAACAAGAACTCGGGCGTGCCGAGACGCATATTTTCATTGTTTAGAGTTGTCAGAAAACTGTTCACAACAATATGTAATGTAATATAAGTGCTTGTTTTGCATTTTACTAGGTTTTCATAAATATTGCGTTAATTTGAATTAGCAAATAAATATCCCGTATTTGAAATTCGTATTGCACATTCCATGTCAAAAATTCTGTGACACCATATGGCGTCACGCTATATTTTATCTTTCCTAAAAATTGATGTGACACCATATGGCGTCACACATGACCGTGGTATGGTGAGATAAAATTTACTTAGTACATCATATAAATACATCCCAGGATTATATAAACAGACTACAACGCGTACAATTGCTTTGGCACCAGCGGAATGCAATTCAAAAACATGCCTGGCACCAGTGGAATAGTGTGCTACAATCGGCTCGGCACTCAACGTGTTAAGATACGGATTTCCGGGGGCTCCGAGTTAACGCCTCTTGGATTCTCCTCACATTTTCTTCTGACTGTGCAGTTCGCGGTCGACCAGGGCCCTTTCCTTTTCACAAACATCCTGTTTCCTGAAACTGTTGGAACCACTGTCGGATGTTCTAGGGAGAGGGCCTGTACGCATCGTCATTAAATCTCCTACGCATCTCGCGTTGTGCTGAGGTGTTGCCATTGTTAGAGTCGTGCGGAAATTGAGTGAGCTCACTGCTGTGCAGGTGGAATAGTGTTGGTGGGAAGGGGAGGGGAGGAAGGCGCGGAGCACTCTACTGACTACTAATAGAAACGTGATGCCACGCCCTTTGTAACAATATGCGACTCATTCTGCTGCGTGGCTTGAGTACGGCGCAGTAAGCCTTCGAAATTGGTTCATTCTTCGTGAAAGACCCTGTACTTTCTTCAGGGACATATTGACGAATTTATTTGGCAAGAAAACATTGTAATGTTGAGTTATTAATTTTCCTCGAGGGTATATCAGCAGCTAAGTAGGCTTGGCACGTCATAAGAAAATTCTGTAACCCTACTTTCTAAACGCCCCACTAGTTGCTTTTGCTACTTATTTAACGTCACAATAACACATCAAAATTTTTCAGCGATGAAAGGCTGGAAAAACCATCTTCAGGGCTGTCAACTGTTGGATTCCAACCCACTATCTCCTGAATGCAAGCTCACAGCTGTGCGACCCTAACCGCACAGTAAACTCGCTCGACAATTGCTTTTGAACAGGCTCATTATTTGTGAGTTTTTGGGTTAAATTCTTATGTTCAGCTGTGTTTGTGTGCTGAAATGCTTAAAACTTTTTCTCACTCCCCACATTTTTGTCATGGTCTACAGATCAGTACCCTATTATCTGTAGATATTAAGTCACCTGAAATTTCCTTCTGGAAATCAGTTAATGTAGCACTTGAAGTTGTCTTACTTTCGGCATGTAACACACACTTTATACATATAACTTAATATAATTTATCCGACATGCAACCAGTTCACATTACCATTACATGTTACTGCTTCCAGTGGCCAGCCAGGGCCTCAGCTACACACTGAGCATGGAAGGATGATGCCACATGGAATTCACTGCATGACATCATCACATCAGCATTATAAGCTGCCTCTGTGGATCCGTGGTAGAGTGTCGGCCTCCGGATCCCAAGATAGCGGGTTCAAACCCGGCAGAGGTAGTCGGATTTTTGAAGGGCGGAAAAAAATCCATTCGACACTCCATGTCGTACGATGTCGGCATGTAAAAGATCTCTGGTGATACATTTGGTATTTACCCGACAAAATTAATTAAATCTCAGCCACACACGCCCAAGAGAGATCTGGTTTACTCTAGGTCCGCTAGATGGCAGACAGAGTGAACCGGAACGTCGAAATTGACGAGCAGACAGCCAGATGGCGTCAAATCGAAATGTCTGCAAACGGTAGCTGAGGCCATACGATTATTATTATCAGCATTATCCCTCTCCACATGACAACTTGCTTCACCATGCACAATGTTACTGACAGTGTGATCCAAAGTAATAACATTAAAAAAACCTTAGAAATTGTTAAAGTATGCCATATAGGCACTATTCTTTCCCAGCATTTAGTCACATATTGGTTCAGGGTTCGGTTTTAAACATACCACCACTAGGTGAGTTGGCCATGCAGTTAGGAGCGCGCAGCTGTGAGCTCGCACCCGGGAGATAGTGTGTTCGAACCCCACTGTCGGCAGCTCTGAAGATGGTTTTTCGAGGTTTCCCATTTTTTTTTTTAAGTTAGAAACTTCATTTTGTCCCGTATTGAACTGGAATTACAGTAAAATGTTAAATGTCCACCTTTTCAATACAATTAATGTTTATTGATGTGAGTATATATCACATAACGTTTAAAGAAGATTGGTACTAGTTTCGACGCTCATTGCGCGTCGTCATCAGCCAACGAATCAAATGAGCAAAATACAACTTATCAAATAGCAATATATAACACATGATAGCACCTACAAGACAAACTATGACTAGTTAAAATATAACACATGACAGCAAATACAAGGACTAATGTTAAAAGTTAAATTGTAACAAGTTAAAACAATGAAAGCAAATCAGAGCAGACGGCCACAGAGTACTGCAAGTAGCCTTGCTTGGGACCTTGCCACAGCCACTGGAATGCTTGTCTCCAGACACACAGTCTACAGACAACTGAACAGACATGGTTTATTTTCCCGGAGACCTGCAAGGTGCATTCCACTGACCCCTGTTCACACGAGAGCCCGTAGAGCCTGGTGTCAAGAACACAGTACATGGTCATTGGAACAGTGGTCCCAGGTTATTTTCACGGACGCGTCCAGGTATAGTCTGAACAGTGATTCTCGCCGGGTTCTCATCTGGCATGAACCAGGAACCAGATACCAATCCCATAATGTCCTTGAAAGGGACCTGTATGGAGGTAGTGGTGTGGGGTGGGATTATGATTGGTGCACGTACACCCCTGCATGTCTTTGACAGAGGAACTGTAACAGGTCAGGTGTATCGGGACGTCATTTTGCACCAGTATGTCTGCCTTTTCAGGGGTGCAGTGGGTCCCACCTTTCTCCTGATGGATGATAATGCATGGCCCCACCGAGCTGCCATCATGGAGGAGTACCGTGAAACAGAAGATATCCGGTGAATGGAGTGGCCTGCCTGTTCTCCAGACCTAAACCCCATCGAGCATATCTGGGATGCTCTCGGTCGACGTATACATGCACGTCTTCAAACCCCCAGGACACTTCAGGAGCTCCGACAGGCACTGGTGCAAGAATGGGAGGCTATACCCCAGCAGCTGCTCAACCACTTGATCCAGAGTATGCCAACCCGTGGTTCGGCCAGTGTACGTGTGCATGGTGATCATACCCCATATTGATGTCGGGGTACATGCGCAGGAAACAGTGACGTTTTGTAGCATATGTGTTTTGGGACGGTTTTCTCAACTTATCACCAATACCGTTGACTTACAAGTTCACTGCAATAAGATGGTTGTCAAATAGATGCTGTGTTGATCAAGCTCTTAAATACCTTAGAGAAGCTGTGAAGAATCTACTACCTATGTCAAAATTAAGTGCTTTAGAAGTTATTTTGTCAGATGTTGAACCTTTCCTCAAAAGATTTCAAAGTCAGAAATCTATCGTGCCTTACCTTTTTACATTGCTTGAAGAACTTATGAGAAGCATGATGAGATTTGTTAAGTCTGAAAAGATAGCTGAAGCAAGTACTTCCCAAAAAATAAATTTAGACTTGCAAAATAGTGCCAATCTGCTTTCAGTAGAAAAAGTGGATATTGGTTATGCTGCAAGAGCTTACTCAAACAAGTTGAATGTTCTGAAAAGGAAAAAAAGTTACTTTTAAGAATGAGTTAAAAAATCTCTTGATCACCATGTTTAAAAAAGAGAGAAAAGTCCTCTAAAATCACATTTAGCAAGGGGTCTCACTGCCCTAGACCCTAAAACGATGAGAAATATGAAAATCTCTGGTCTGTAATGAAACTTTGTTTAATTTTATGGCATGGTAATACATTTGTTGAGACAGGCTTTTCTGTCAATAAACATTTACACTAGTCGAAAATCTTCTAGAAGAATCACTTGTATCTCAGAGAATAATTTTTGATAGTGTGAAACACGTTGGTGGTTCAAGGAATGTTACTATCAATAAGAATTTGCTGACCTTGATCTGAACTTCAAGAAGGAGGTATCAGTTATACATGGAAAAAGGAAAAAAAAAGCAATCAGAAGAGGAGAAGAAGAAAATGGAGAAAAGGAAAATTGAATTACAATTGAAAAATTTGGAGCAAAAAGAGAAAAAATTGAAAGAGAAAAGAAGGGTGCCAAAATTGAAAGGAAGATAGTTCTAGGGAACATAAAATGAAAACGGTAATCTTTTTGATAAGTGCTAACTTTTCTTTTTCATTCCTATCTTTACTGACTGACTTGTTTTCAAATTTGAAAACTGTTTTGAATATAGACTTAGACTAATTGGAATTAGTTATATTCACCTACATTACAAACACAAGTAAATTGCTTTTCATCTCAAGAGTGCTTTAAATCCACACGAGTTACTATTAGGCTACTGAAGTTTAATTTTCATGTTATATATGCTATAGTGTACTGTAGTGCACCTTTTACTGTATCACTCTATTAGAAAATAAGTTGATTTTTACTTTGCTTACCAAAATAATTTCTTTTGATACCTTAAATGTAATTCCAATGTTTACTAAACTTGTGTTTTGTATAGTTTGTTTCTTGACATATGCAACTATTTTTGGTCCTTGAAAATACTTTCATTCACATGTTACCTACATACACTACAAATAAATGTTAATTTCTTGTTATTGTAGACAATTTTTAATATCAAGATTGCTGTGGTAAAATAATTTTATTTTTGTATTTGAATTATTCTATTTATAAGTTAGTTGTACTTTGTTCCTTGGAAATGATAAGGTAAAGGTATATGTTACATGTTACCATTAAAATATCTTTTATATGTGAAGTACAATCTATGTAATTGTTTTTCCATAAATAATTGAAAAAAAAGGAAGTGGTGAGATAATTAGGCCAGTTATGAGGATGTTGTAGGCTGGAATTTACTGTTTTGTTACTTGTAAAACATGCTGTTCGGTGAATTCACTTGTCACTCAGTTTTCATAAGTCAGGGAAATTTTTCTTAGTAGGTCACGGAAAGTCAGGGAAACTTGGGAGAACATTTCTGTGGACACTATGCTTGGCAGGTTCAATCCCAACTCAGTTCAGTGGTATTTGAAGGTGCTCACATACATTAGCCTTGTGATGATAGATTTATTGGCACGTAAAAGAACTTGTGAGAAATAAATTCGGGCACCTCAGCGTCTCTAAAACCCATAAAAGTAGTTGGTGAGATGTAAAGTGAATAACTTTTTTTTTTAATGAAACATGCAAATGCAGAACTTCCAGGCCCTATTGATCAGTGCCGGATTAAGGTGTTCGAGGGCTCTGAGCTATTTGAAAATGTGGAGCGCCTTCTTCGTAACATCACGTAAGACTACCATACTGAAGTCGTTATAGAAGTACTTCCACTTAAATTGATGAATAGGGAAATGTTGAAATAGACTACAATTTTTCTCTATTTTTCATGCTAATATTTCATAATGCCAAAACATATTTTACATTTGTCTCATCATCACTATCAAAAAGACATACGAAACAGAACTTACTACGATCTCATTCCCATTATCTTATTGGCATTACATGAATTTAAAATCTAAAATTTAAAACTAAATCAACTTGTAAAAAGCTCCCACAAGGGGTATTATGAGATAACGAAGGACATTGTAGTATTATGACTTGTACTACGTTTTTACAAGTCATAATACTACAATGTCCTTCGTTATATCATTGGCAAACTCATTCCTGCCTGCAGTTAAGTATCGATTATCCGAATGTTGATCAATAGAAATATCGGCTAATAGAAAGTATCCCAGTCAGCAAATTCAAATATCTGCGTTATGTATATCCGCTAGTGCTATGACAAAGTAACGTTTTCTCTGTCCCACGTCAGCAGCCTCACATCCAAAAATACAGAAATATTGTTCAAATGTATTATAATTGTAATCTAGGTCCATCTCGCTAATTGTAACTCTTTTCAACCAAAGCTTACCTATTTTTTACTCCGACGTAGTTAATTTAAAGATAACAATTTCATGATGTTCCGTATTGAACTGTATCACAATTAAGTTGAAATAACAAATAACGTGGTTCAACCTATTCAATACAAGTAAATAAGAAATGTAGTGTTACATTCTTATTTAATTATAAGCAGAAGCGGTACTAGTTTCGACCACCAATCTGGGTCATCATCAGCCGAATAAAAATAGAAAAGCAATGCATAGGAAAACAAGAAATTAAAGGATGAGTCTTTCACAAAAGTAGTTGAAGAAGCAACATAAGATAATGGGGATTCGCACTGCGCGATTTTAAATCATAAAATCTAGAAGAAGTAGGTCAGTCACTTATATGAAGTAAGGCGCAATCTTCTGAAGAGTACGGTAACACAACACATGCAATGTTCGGCACTGTGCCTCAAAGTGTTTACGAGAAAAGGTGAACAGTTAAGTGAGCCAGCCTGCATATACTATCAGGCGCGAGGTCACAACACAATTTAATAAATATGAAGTCCCACAACTGTGTAGATGTCGAAGACCAGTCGCTTGATTGAAGCAAGATGTTAGCTCCTGAAGATCAGTGCAACATACTCAATGCCCTTCATTGTGCTTTCAAATGCCGACGAAACTCAGCGAATAGCTTATTGATCAAGCCTGTAATTGTTTCGGTTGCAAAAATATATACAATACAATTTAATATAATTTAATATAATTGAAGGTTGTAACTATGATCTTCTAGATTCTTTAGAACAGTTGGCATAAAAAACAATTGTGTCAACTGTTCTAAAGAATCTACAAGATCCTAGTTACATACTTCAATTATGTTAAATTGTATTATATATATTTTTGCAACCAAAACAATTGCAGGCTTGATCATTAAGCTATTCAGATCTTCTACTCTTCAGAAGATTGCGCCTTACTTCACATAAGTGACTGACCTTCTACTTCTTCTAGATTTGATGATTTAAAATCACGCAGTGATAATCCCCATTATCTTACATTGCTTCTTTAACTACTTTTGTGAAAGACTCATCCTTTAATTTCTTGTTTTCCTATGCACTGTTTTTCTATTTTTATTCGGCTGATGATGACCCAGATTAGTGGTCGAAACCGGTATCACTTCTGCTTACAATTAAATATTTATGTAGCACTACATTTCTTATTTACTTGTACTGAATAGGTTGAACCACATTATTTCAATTTAATTTCAATGTAGTTAACAGTACTGCCGTTGCCATCAGTGGCGCATGAATCTTCGCTTGTGGCAGGTATTGAAATGAAATGAATGATTGTACAGTTCGCAGTGATGTCTAAAGGAACACGGTCATTTTCTGTTTTTCCGATAAATTAGTGTCTCCGGACGGTAATTGATTCTAGCAGTGATGAAATACTAATGCGGACAGCTGATAAGAAGGAAGGAAGAGTGCGTGTTCGATATTTTGCGAGCGTAAATATTCATATACACTGACTGACAGAGCAAATGCAACACCAAGAAGGAGTGGTCAGAACTTTATGCCAATTGCAGGGTAGACTGACATCACTGAGGCATGCTCATGATGTGAAATGCGCCACTGTGCTGCGCACGTAGCGAACGATAAATGGGACACGGCGTTGGCGAATGGCCCACTTCGTACCGTGATTTCTCAGCCAACAGTCATTGTCGAACGTGTTGTCGTGTGCCACAGGACACGTGTATAGCTAAGAATGCCAGGCCGCCGTCAACGGAGGCATTTCCAGCAGACAGACGACTTTACGAGGGGTATGGTGATCGGGCTGAGAAGGGCAGGTTGGTCGCTTCGTCAAATCGCAGCCGATACCCATAGGGATATGTCCACGGTGCAGCGCCTGTGGCGAAGATGGTTGGCGCGGGGACATTGGCACGTGCGAGGGGTCCAGGCGCAGCCCGAGTGACGTCAGCACGCGAGGATCGGCGCATCCGCCGCCAAGCGGTGGCAGTCCCGCACGCCACGTCAACCGCCATTCTTCAGCATGTGCAAGACACCCTGGCTGTTCCAATATCGACCAGAACAATTTCCCGTCGATTGGTTGAAGGAGGCCTGCACTCCCGGCGTCCGCTCAGAAGACTACCATTGACTCCACAGCATAGACGTGCACGCCTGGCATGGTGCCGGGCTAGAGCGACTTGGATGAGGGAATGGCGGAACGTCGTGTTCTCCGATGAGTCACGCTTCTGTTCTGTCAGTGATAGTCACCGCAGATGAGTGTGGCGTCGGCGTGGAGAAAGGTCAAATCCGGCAGTAACTGTGGAGCGCCCTACCGCTAGACAACGCGGCATCATGGTTTGGGGCGCTATTGCGTATGATTCCACGTCACCTCTAGTGCGTATTCAAGGCACGTTAAATGCCCACCGCTACGTGCAGCATGTGCTGCGGCCGGTGGCACTCCCGTACCTTCAGGGGCTGCCCAATGCTCTGTTTCAGCAGGATAATGCCCGCCCACACACTGCTCGCATCTCCCAACAGGCTCTACGAGGTGTACAGATGCTTCCGTGGCCAGCGTACTCTCCGGATCTCTCACCAATCGAACACGTGTGGGATCTCATTGGACGCCGTTTGCAAACTCTGCCCCAGCCTCGTACGGACGACCAACTGTGGCAAATGGTTGACAGAGAATGGAGAACCATCCCTCAGGACACCATCCGCACTCTTATTGACTCTGTACCTCGACGTGTTTCTGCGTGCATCGCCGCTCGCGGTGGTCCTACATCCTACTGAGTCGATGCTGTGCGCATTGTGTAACCTGCATATCGGTTTGAAATAAACATCAATTATTCGTCCGTGCCGACTCTGTTTTTTCCCCAACTTTCATCCCTTTCGAACCACTCCTTCTTGGTGTTGCATTTGCTCTGTCAGTCAGTGTACATGCATGGAGGTGGATAGAGCAGCAGGCCATTTTATACAATTTTAGGTTGGCATGCGGGACCCGGTGCTGCAGCCCCTTTAGCCCCCCCCGTAATCTAGCCCTGCTAGTGATAACTTACTTACTGGAAAAAGAGATGTAGAATAGAAATATTTTAAAGTTAGATTTTATTTAAAATTAGATTTTGATATAATGTTCCCCTAAGGCCAATGCTATTTTTAACCTCCCATTGGCGCTACAGCCCTGATGAGCCTTGGCCTGCCAAGTGATAGCTGTTCAGTTAAAGGCCTGCAGATTACAAGGTATGGCATGGTCCATGCGACGAATCCTTTCAGCCATTATCCTTGGCTTTGTAGACCCGGGCTGCTATCTTACCATCAGATATTTCCTCACTTGTTTTCATGTAGGCTGAGTGGAGCTCAAATCAGCCCTCTGATACAGATGAAAATCCCTGACCTGGCCATATAACGAACCCGAGGCCTCCCAGTGACAGGCAGGGTCGGCAATGCTTTCATGGGAAGGTAAAATTTTGTGTGATTTTGAAATTGTTTATATTCAGAAATGTGTTCATGAATTGATAGATTCTCAATATGAAGTATGGACAAAATAATTGACTGGTTTTCCCTGTTATAAAAGGGCAAGACAGACATCATGATAATTTTTGTTGTATAACTGTTATAATCTGTTTGTTGACTTTGATATGAAAACCGAGGTTTGAGTGATGCTAAAAAATTCTGTCTGTAAACAACAATATTGATTTTTCTATTCACAGAATGTATGTGACCAATGTGTTTTTCTGTTTTCAGTACCATGAGTCTCGACAAACACTGCGGAAAGATAGCAGTTCGAGGAGACCTATGAGAAGAACTGATATTTTAAAGGAAATAAATCCTTTTCATACTCTGAAGGGAAACAGAAAAAGAAGAATATCTGTTCAGGTGAAGTAACATTTTTGGAGAAGTATCTTAATGCAATTATATTAGTTACATCATTCTTCTGACAGCCATGCAAAATCATATTAGTGCTCTACAGCTATATTACCTTGAAGTGCTCTTGACACATTAAAATTCTGTTTTACTGGTAATATATACTGTACACATTATTATTATTTTGTTCAAACATGATGCATGTTCCAATAGAAATGAGTTGAGATAATCCTTCAATGTAATTTGTCATACAATTTATCAGAAGGTACCACGTCTTTCAGCTGCTGATTCATGGCTTAGTATGAAAGACAAGCCTGTAAATGCATACATCACCATTATAGACCGTTATGCTTTTTAGCATTCAGTCTGCAAGCCTCTGTGAATTTACTAAATGTTGCCACAATCCTCTATTTGCAACTAGTGCTGTGGCCTTATTTAGTTCTATACCTCTTATCTTTAAATCGTTAGAAACCGAGTCTAACCATCGTTGTCTTGGGTCTCCCTCTACTTCTCTTACCCTCCATAACAGAGTCCATTGATGTAAAGGATATGTAAATATCTTCAATACTTCATCTTGTCGGTATATTGAGTTAAAGACATTTTCCTCTGATAGTCTCTTCTTCTCAATCTATTGGTCTGTGAGTATGTCTAGTAGCACAATATTGGTGACATGACAGTGGTTCATAGGAAATTTTGACTGGAAGGAAACCCTGTGACTTTCTCATTACTGATTCTTATAAAATTTAGTAATGTATGCGCAGTAATATCTGTGAAGTAGTTTGTCTTGGAATTGTTCCTATTTTGAGTTATTGAGGGGAAATCTTTTTAATTCCTCCATGTACTTAGGCAACCTTATTACACCTTATGGTAAAATATAAGACAGATATGTTTAAGCATTAATCTCAGCTATTCTGTTGGAACATGCATCTTATTTGAACAAAATAACAACAGTAATAAAAATAATTAGTATAAATAATGAATCAGAAATGTAATATTTTGAGGGCACTTCATGTTAACAAAATCTTTATAATAGAGTTTTGATAATTAAAATCCATTCTGTTATTTATTATCAGCTGTCTTCATCTACACATCAACCAATGCTTCACCATGGTTGCAAAGAAACAGTTTTATTCCTATTGCTTCTCATGTTTGATATTCAAATATTCTAGACATTAATTTTCATGTATCAAGAAGCTGATAACCATGATAAAAATGATTTCATGGTTTGTTCCTGGTGCAACAATAAATTGCATTGAATATTGTGTTCTACAGCTATATTACCTATTCAATTTACTGGTAATATATACTGTACACATTATTATTTTGTTCAAATAAGATGCATGTTCCAGTAGGAATTGAGTTGAGATAATGCTTAAATGTAATGTATATCGTGTAATTTATCAAAACGCATTTTCATGTTGCCTAACTACTGGGAGGAGTTCAAAGTTTTCCTCTCAGCAACTCGAGATAGAAAGAGCCTGAAACAAACTACTTCACGGATGATACTTTGATCTCAGTGCACAAATCATAAGCAAAAACTCGTGGGGATCCCTTGTGAGTGATAATTAAAATTCTAAACTAAAATTAATTGTAAGTTGATAATATTCGCATACACTGACGATCACAATAAAATGTTGCATCCATTTTGTCAGTACACTGGAAACATTGGCTTACAATCCTATTCCTAAGGAGGACAGTGGTAATTTGATGGTTTGGATTTAGTAGACAGTGTCAGAAGAATTCAAAACAGAAGTTTGTAATATTGTGCAAGTGACTGCAGAAAAGTACATCCCTAAGAAAAGATGAGCAAAAAGGCCAAATCCTTTTCTAATGAAGCTTCACATGTAGCAGAAGAAAGAAGGAAGGAAAAAATGAATGTGGGGGGGACAGGTTGAATGTATCCAGACTTAAAACAGTTTCAGAGACTAGCAAGAAGAGACAAGAATCATCATCATCATCATCCTAAACCATCTCCAGTTTCCCGGGTGTGGTATATGAGCCTCCTCCATCTCATCCTGTCCTTGTACCATTCTTCCTCCACCAACTTGTCCCAATCATGACCTCTCAGCATTACATCGCTCTTAACTAAATCTATCCATTTCCTTCGTGGCCTTCCCACGGGTCGTCTTCCTTCTACCTTTCTGTCAAATTCCTTCCTTGCAGTTCTGTTTACTGGCATCCTCTTCATGTGACCAAACCACTTCAGTCTTGATAATTGTCTGAATCTTATTTAGGAGAGAATTGTCTATTCCTACTTCTTCTCTAATTTTCTCATTCCTAATCTTGTCTTTCCTGGTTTTCTGGATCATAGTGCGTAGGAATTTCACTTCAGCTGCCTGAAGTTTGGAATTATCTCTATTGGTCAGTGTTGTGGTTTCGAGACTGTATGTAAGAATTGGGGTATAATAGGACTTGTACAATGTCATTTTTGTTTTTATAGTTATTTGCTCATCCCACAGCAGGTGTCTTACCTGGTGGTAAAATTGTGCTGCCTTATTGATTCGATTGTTCACCTCATGTTTTGCTAGGTTGTCATTTGATATAACGCTACCCAAGTATTTGAAAACTGGAACGCTGTCCAGTTGAGCTTCATTTAACATGACTATTGGTTCTGCTCCTTCCCCATACACTTTCATCACCACCGTCTTGGTCTTGCTGATGTTTAAACCATATTTCTTAAACTCCTCATTCCAGCTTTGTATTCTCTCTCCCAATTCATCTCAAGAAGAGACAAGAATGCTTTCCTCAATTTACAGTGTAAAGACATCGAAGAAAACAACAGACTGAGAAAGAGAAAGGCCTGTGCAGCGAAATTTGAACTATTAAAGGGGGACTCAAAGTAAATGATAAATGATAAAAATGATGGAGCTTACAGAAGCAGAAGAAATTAAAGAAAGATCGAAAGATCGAGCTAGAATAACATAGAGAGGCAGAAGCGCTGTCTGGGTGAAGCTAATAGAACGGACAACCGCCATGTTTCCTGTGGTCATGCAAGCAAGGAGGCATGGCCCTTGTAGAAAATGTGCATTTTAGAATCACTGGGGGAGAATTAAAGACCGTTGCTGAAAGCTTAAAGCATTAAAAATCATAGACTGCGAATACCGCCACTTCATCATATGCGGCACGAGGCCAACACCATGATCAGTTGATTGTACGGTAGTTCAAAATCATCGCACAATGACATACGAATAGGCCTCGAAATCGGAACAAGAGCGTTACCCCGTTTGGCTGTTGTGGTTAAGCGTAAAATACAATAAAAACGGTGGACATAAATATTTATGACAGAAAGGCTTAAAATTATAGGGACCTACAATAGGTTACAACCTCATTCTGATCATATTTTTAAAAGTATTGCATCCCAATGAGTACCGTCTTTCTTTCTTAATCTGTTTACCCTCCAAGGTTGGTTTTTCCCACGTACTTAGCGAGGGATCGTACCTCTGCCACCTGAAGAGCAATGTTCTGGAGCGTGAGACTTTGGGTCTGGGCATACAACTGGGAAAGAAGGCCAGCACCTCACCCAGGCGGCTGCACCTTCTATGCTGAACAGGGGCCTTGTGGGGGTATAGGAATATTGGAAGGGATAGACAAGGAAGAGAGAAGGAAGCGGCCGTAGCCTTAAGTTAGGTACCATCTCGGCATTTGCCTGGAGGAGAAGTGGGAAACCACGAAAAACCACTTCGAGAATGGCTGGGGGTGGGAGTCGAACTCGGCTCTACTCAGTTGACCTCCCGAGGCTGAGTAAACCCTGTTCCAGCCCTTGTACCTCTTTTCAAATTTCGTGGCAGTGCCGGGAATCGAACCCGGGCTTTCGGGGGTGGCAGCTACTCACGCTAACCACTACGCCACAGAGGCGGCCCATGAGTACTGTACCACTATAATTGTTTAATGTAATCATTTGTTATAATATAGGGGGCATATCATGTTTTTTCCATTACCATATCATACTGGGATTACTAACTGAAAGTAAACCTTGAAAGTAGTCCATTATGAAGTGTAACCTAGTTGTAAATACCAATGCAGCTGATATCTACAATAAAGGCTGCATGAATTTCACAAATAGCAGTAAAATACTGTATTTACCATACTTGGTGTACATTTGACCGAAATAGGTGACTTTTCGTAGTTACATTTCCTTGGTGGTG
The DNA here is from genome assembly GCF_040414725.1 of Anabrus simplex. Taxonomy (NCBI): domain Eukaryota; kingdom Metazoa; phylum Arthropoda; class Insecta; order Orthoptera; family Tettigoniidae; genus Anabrus; species Anabrus simplex. The sequence goes on from NC_090265.1 coordinate 274,508,056, forward strand.
GGCGCTCCATTGTCTTTGTTTGTAAATGTGAATGAAAATTAAATAGGGTTGGAACAGCATTTGCCAGTAATCGCCGTTGGTCATTTATTTCATACATGCACTTATCTTCGAAATGTACAGAGCATAAGCGACTGTATTGAATGGGGTACCATTTATCTCTTTTCGTCCTCACATGGCATTGTTCTGTCAATTCCGTGATCTTTAAAGGAAATCTGAAACATAATCCGACAAATAATTTCCATGGCTATTTGTACTTTCGCTGTGTAAACAATAAAATGGGTTTAATTACAAACAGAAATTACAAAAAGGAATCTCGGCTATCATTCAGTAATACTTACTTAAAATACAATATCCTTGGTTTTATTACTCCGATGTAGTACAACCGTACGCTGAGCATACGGCTGGCATTCTTGAAAGCAAGAATCTCTCTCTTCACTTCTTAAAATGTACAAAAACTTAGGAAATTAAATTGACATACACGATTTTCCTGTCACCTCAACATAATGTTCTTGCGCCAATTCTCCTTGTTTTGACAACTGTTAACATGGCTGAGCCTTATCAACTTGCTTCCGCAGGGAGCGCTGATGTCAGGCATACAGCCCCTCTATGTTATTCTAGTTTGTTGGGAAAGATACATAGATCTTTAAAACAAAGAACTTAAAATCTTTAATAATGATGTTCAAACCATCTTAAATCCAGAGTCAGACATCCTAGAGAGTGAAGCAAAGTGAGCCCTAGGAAACATTGCCAACAATAATGCAAGTGGAGATGACTGAATCAGTACTGAATTATTCAAAGTCTTTAAAGAGGATGCAGTGAAAGTGTTGCACTCAATTTGCCAACAGACAGGAAAAGTTGGTTTACAATCATATTCCTTAGCACAGTGGTAAAGAATGAACATTCACACTTACCTCGTATGCTAAGAAAGTCATGCTCAGAATCGTACACAATTGGATTCAGCAATATGGTAAAGTTGATAATCACTTTACAAAGGAAAAATGTAATATATCCTCTTATTCAATACATGTATGGTATATACTGAATAGGAGGATACATTAAATTTTTCCTTTGTAAAGTGAAAACCATCAATACAGAATGATTCTAATATCTTGTAAAGTTGATATCATGATATGAATAATATTGTGATAGTTTATTTGAGAGTGTATCACAATATTATTGAGCAAGAGAAGAGCTGATATTGTGCAACAATGTACGGTATTTAGCAAGGAGTAACTGCACTGAACATGATGGTGCTTACTGTCAGTAACAAGCGTGATGTCAAGTCTCCAAAGAAAATTATTATAACTACGAAAAATAAGAGGTAAGTGTCTGTGTCACAGTTGCTATACAAAGCCTGTTAAAATGCTAAAGCATTTGACTGTGCGGACCATAACATCATCACATCATTTTTTCATTTGTCTTCTTAGAAACTTGCACGTAGACCAAGAAGCTACAATTAGAACTGAGTATGGGACAAAAAACTGGTTCACAGTCGAGAAAGGAGTACGACAAGGCTGCGTACCTTCCACCTATTTATTTAACCCTGCACCAATTGCATCCTGAGGAACACTATGCTGAATGAATCATAAATCAGAATTAAAATTGTTGGGAGAAAATCTTAGATCTTAGATATGACACCACTCTGAAGGCAGAATCTGAAACACTAAAGGATCTTGTGATTAAGGGGAAAGAGGCGAGTGCTAATGCTCAACATCAAGAAAACCAAAATCATGACGACTGGATCGATAACTTCATGATTTCTTGTACCTAGGTTCGAAGATTTCAGCAGTGGGTTGCGACCATGAGATCGAAAGATGCTTGCTCAAGGACAGGAAGGTGAAGGGTAACCTGGATTCGGTTTCTGAAAATAGAGGCATCACCATAAAAATGAAGATCAGCGTGGTGTAAGCTATGGTTTTCAGAGTTGTAATATATGGGTGCAAGAGCTGGTGTTTAAGGCAATTGTCTTGAAGCCAAATATCTCTGGAAATGTAGTTATATTACAGAACAGAAAGAATAGAGAATCCAGTTTCCAATATTTTGTATTGGACACCAGTTTACGATACAAGCTACAGTAATGGAGATATTCATGAATTTAAATTGTTATTGTTATTGTTATTAGTTATTAGTTATATTTTACACGTAAGTCTGACATATTCAACCCCCCCGCCACAATTCCTTACTCCATACCCAAAAGTGCCCATCGCCTCAAGTTATTAGCAATGGGGTTTGTTGTCATGATTATTTTATAAACGGCAGGACAGCATGGCCGTTAGGCCATATTGATCAGGAAGATTTGATGATTACTGAATAGTGAAGAAGCAATCGCTCAAAGAATGAGAGGAGAAAAAGGAATTGTGAAAAGGATGTTGAAAGCCTAGGCCTCGAATGTCCTAATATCGCTTATCAACAATAACATTACACCAACTGACTTTTGTTGTTTTACTATTATCAAATAGCGAGTGCGATTGGGCGAAACACACACACAAAAAAGGATCAGGACCAGCCAGACTCTTGCCCCATTAATGACCTAGTGGACTTCAGTTGATCAAACCCTGATTTATTTTATTTGACATATTATCTTAAATTGAACTGAAATTATTGTCAGGTAAAAAGTAACTCAAAATTTATTATTCATATTGAAAAGTTGCAAAATAATAACACAGACAACCATCTAAGTTTAGTCAAATATTGAATATTTGCATTTACAAGTTTTTACATTTAACCTGTAATAAATTGGAAGAGAAAATACTGTGATAGTTATCTTTCACAATAGTGCCTCATGTCTCCACTATCACGATAAAGTGAAAGGTTCCAATTCAGTAAATGATATATTGTTTGGTATCATTTTTCGTGTATTGGTATGTAGAACTTATTTCTATGAAACATTTTAAGATAAATTGTCAAATAAAATACATCAAGGTGTGCAGTCCACTAGGTGACTAATGAAGCAAGAGCCTGTAACCCTCACCCAGCAGTACTCACTATTTGATAATAATATAATTGAGGTGTGCTTTTTCTTTTCTGATGTTACACATTTCCACTAGATGGCATTACTGCTACAATTACAAAAGCTAACCAATCAAGAGTGAGTTCACAACAGCTTGTCGGATAGAAATGTGTTGTCATCGTTTTCATCGTTGTCATCTGCGGATCCTCCCTACGGGCCAGTAAGATTTGTATGAATGACATAACTCCATCTGTTTCTGTCTTTGTAAATTTCTTCCCTCATTTCATCTTCCAATGTGTCTCCCTTCTTGTTTGTTATATCTTTGCTAATTTGGTCCAGCCACCTCCTTCTGTGATGTCTGACTGGCCTTTTTTTTTACCAGTAAGATTCTTCTTGGGAATCTGCATCTCCTGCATTCGCTTTACATGGTCAAAATATTTCAGCCGTGCAGCTTTGTCTTCCCTCCAGTGTTGAGGCGATGGGCACTTTTGGGTACGGAGTAAGGAATTGTGGGGGGGGTGAACATGTCTTAGACTTACGTGTAAAATATAACTAATAAAGAACACTCTCATCGAGAAACGACAATTGCAAGGTAACTAGATACAGCTCAGATGAAAGATGTAAAACATTATGTGATAATGGATTAATATTTGAAGGAGTGAGAGATACAGAGGTTATCCCAGGTGAAGTTTTAGACAGTGTTAATTACTATATGTTATATACAAAATGAACACCAAATCACAATATAACTTAACTGCTGATAACATAATTTTTTAAATCACACTATTACAGGTAGATACATGTGTATTTTTTCCAGCAACCTAGTAAATTCCTCACCCAGTTACTATAATAGTGCATTGAAAAGCTTGTCATGATGTAAAGAGATAATGTTTAAAATCCTCCTCTTCATGTGCTATGAAAATCCACCCAGCAAGTTTCCGGAATGGAAACTAATATGTGGGCTGCTATTCATTGCTAAAATACTTCTGTTATTCCAAGTCCCATAACCAGCAAAAAATACATCACTTTATTTGGGAGGCAACATTTTAAAATATTTGGCTCTTAGTTCTGTTATGGAACAAAATACAGTTTAACAAAATATTGATTCCAGCATAATAAAGAGAAGAAACAATAATATTTAACACATAATCCCCTCCTCTATTGGAGGATTCATTGTCAGAACAATAAATCAACAAAAATGTTTGGATAGTCTTTAAGTTCTCAGTGATTGAAAATAAATAAATACATACATACATACATACATACATACATACATACATACATACATACATACATACATACATACATACACTGTATGTAGTCTGTAATCATATACTAACAATATTTAGGTCTGTTAGATAGATGCCTGTTGTTCTGTATTTCTATGCCAAATAAGTAGTTAAATGTTCTGATGTTTTCTGGATACAAAGGTTGACTGCAGACATTCGTAACAAACCTGCTTTTCCTGTCTGCAGTTTTAAACCCTTGCTAGATATATTCTGTATTTAACCCCACATTAACCTCTAATTATGGTTCATGTTTGTGGATTACTGTAGTCACGTCCTAGTTCGTGAACCATGGGCAATGGCTGAGTGGCCTAGTAAGTGGTCCTGAGAGTCGGGATACCAGTTGGTATGGAATGGGAGTGGGCATCTCGGACATTTTCTGGGTCGTGGTCCTCCTTGTGCTCAGGCGGCTAGGACTATACAATTCACCGGTGGTCCATAACCCGTTAGAGGAGAGATCGTCACTTGGACTATGTGCAAGTAGGGCAGCATCCTGCTTCATGAATTTACCGAGCTCAGAACACTTTAAGCAAGCCTCGGACCTATGGGAGTAATGGAGTCCCACTCCCATTTGACAGGCGAGGGACTCCTTGGAAACAACTTGGCGAACGAAATGAAATTCGATGGGGAGCTATTAATATTAATGGGGCTTATGGAAGAAAGAAGGTAGAACTGGCTGAGTCAGCAAAGAGGATGCATCTGGATGTGCTAGGAGTAAGTGATATTCGGGTAAGGGGAGATAAGGAGGAAGAGATAGGAGATTATAAAGTGTACTTGACGGGTGTTAGAAAGGGAAGGGCGGAGTCCGGGGTAGGGCTCTTTATCAGGAATACCATTGCACGCAACATAGTTTTGGTTAGGCACGTAAATGAGGGAATGATGTGGGTAGATTTGTCAGTTGGAGGAATTAGGACTAGAATTGTGTCCGTGTATTCACCATGTGAGGGTGCAGATGAGGATGAAGTTGACAAGTTTTATGAAGCATTGAGTGACATCGTGGTCAGGGTAAACAGCAAGGATAGAATAGTGCTAATGGGCGATTTCAATGCGAGAGTTGGGAATAGAACTGAAGGATACGAAAGGGTGATTGGTAAATGTGGGGAAGATATGGAAGCTAATGGGAATGGGAAGCGTTTGCTGGACTTCTGTGCTAGTATGGGTTTAGCTGTTACGAATACATTCTTCAAGCATAAGGCTATTCACCGCTACACATGGGAGGCTAGGGGTACCAGATCCATAATAGACTATATCTTAACAGACTTTGAATTCAGGAAATCTTTTAGGAATGTACGAGTTTTTCGGGGATTTTTCGATGATACAGACCACTATCTGATCTGTAGTGAACTAAGTATCTCTAGGCCAAGGGTAGAGAAAGTGAAATCTGTCTGCAAATGAATAAGGGTAGAAAATCTCCAGGACGAGGAAATTAGACAGAAGTACATGTATATGATTAGTGAGAAGTTTCAAACAGTAGACAGTAAGCAGGTTCTGGATATAGAAAGCGAATGGGTGGCATACAGGGATGCTGTAGTAGAAACAGCAAGGGAATGCCTAGGAACAACTGTGTGTAAAGATGGCAAAAGGCGAACATCTTGGTGGAATGATGAGGTGAGAGCAGCCTGTAAACGTAAAAAGAAGGCTTATCAGAAATGGCTCCAAACAAGGGCCGAAGCAGACAGGGATTGGTACGTAGATGAAAGAAACAGAGCGAAACAAATAGTTGTTGAATCCAAAAAGAAGTCATGGAAAGATTTTGGTAATAACCTGGAAAGGCTAGGTCAAGCAGCAGGGAAACCTTTCTGGACAGTAATAAAGAATCTTAGGAAGGGAGGGAAAAAGGAAATGAACAGTGTTTTGAGTAATTCAGGTGAACTCATAATCGATCCCAGTGAATCACTGGCGAGGTGGAGGGAATATTTTGAACACCTTCTCAATGTAAAAGGAAATCATCATGGTGGTGTTGTATACAGCCAAGCTCATGGGGAGGAGGAAAATGATGTTGGTGAAATTATGCTTGAGGAAGTGGAAAGGATGGTAAATAAACTCCATTGTCATAAGGCAGCAGGAATAGATGAAATTAGACCTGAAATCGTGAAGTATAGTGGGAAGGCAGGGATGAAATGGCTTCATAGAGTAGTAAGATTAGCATGAAGTGTTGGCAAGGTACCTTCAGATTGGACAATAGCAGTAATTGCACCTATCTATAAGCAAGGGAACAGCAAGGATTGCAATAACTATCGAGGTATCTCATTGATTAGTATACCAGGCAAAGTATTCACTGGCATCTTGGAAGGGAGGGTGCGATCAGTCATTGAGAGGAAGTTGGATGAAAACCAGTGTGGTTTCAGACCACAGAGAGGCTGTCAGGATCAGATTTTCAGTATGCGCCAGGTAATTGAAAAATGCTACGAGAGGAATAGGCAGTTGTGTTTATGTTTCGTAGATCTAGAGAAAGCATATGACAGGGTACCGAGGGAAAAGTTGTTCGCTATACTGGGGGATTATGGAATTAAAGGTAGATTATTAAAATCAATCAAAGGCATTTATGTTGACAATTGGGCTTCAGTGAGAATTGATGGTAGAATGAGTTCTTGGTTCAGGGTTCTTACAGGAGTTAGACAAGGCTGTAATCTTTCACCTTTGCTGTTTGTAGTTTACATGGATCATATGCTGAAAGGTATAAAATGGCAGGGAGGGATTCAGTTAGGTGGAAATGTAGTAAGCAGTCTGGCCTATGCTGACGACTTGGTCTTAATGGCAGACTGTGCCGGAAGCCTGCAGTCTAACATCTTGGAACTTGAAAATAGGTGCAATGAGTATGGTATGAAAATTAGCCTCTCGAAGACTAAATTGATGTCGGTAGGTAAGAAATGCAACAGAATTGAATGCCAGATTGGTGATACAAAGCTAGAACAGGTCGATAATTTCAAGTATTTAGGTTGTGTGTTTTTCCAGGATGGTAATATAGTAAGTGAGATTGAATCAAGGTGTAGTAAAGCTAATGCAGTGAGCTCGCAGTTGCGATCAGCAGTATTCTGTAAGAAGGAAGTCAGCTCCCAGACGAAACTATCTTTACATCGGTCTGTTTTCAGACCAACTTTGCTTTACGGGAGCGAAAGCTGGGTGGATTCAGGATATCTTATTCATAAGTTAGAAGTAACAGACATGAAAGTAGCAAGAATGATTGCTGGTACAAACAGGTGGGAACAATGGCAGGAGGGAACTCGGAATGAGGAGATGAAGGCTAATTTAGGAATGAACTCTATGGATGAAGCTGTACGCATAAACCGGCTTCGGTGGTGGGGTCATGTGAGGCGAATGGAGGGGGATAGGTTACCTAGGAGAATAATGGACTCTGTTATGGAGGGTAAGAGAAGTAGAGGGAGACCAAGACAACGATGGTTCGACTCTGTTTCTAACGATTTAAAGATAAGAGGTATAGAACTAAATGAGGCCACAACACTAGTTGCAAATCGAGGATTGTGGCGACGTTTAGTAAATTCTCAGAGGCTTGCAGACTGAACGCTGAAAGGCAAAACAGTCTATAATGATAATGTATGTAACCTCTAATTGTATTTACTTATCGCTAGCAAATTAATACATAAAAGTTATACAGTAGTAGTTCATTCCTAGCACCACCCTTAAATGAGAGACCTCTCACTATCAGAAGGGGGCAATTTATTAAAAAGTAGAAGTACAAAACATACAAGTTTGTATAAGAAGTCAAAATGATTGAACAGTAATGAACTAAATATTTTTGTTGCACAAATTCTGTAGTTATTAAACCGTAAGTTTAAACGAGAAAGAAAAATTTGCTAAAACAGGGCTATATTAATGTATGGTCATGATGAGCATTTGCCTGGGGGGCCCCACGAGCATTTAACACTGACTTAGACATTGTTGTCTAAGGTGATGGTGGTGGTGGTGGTGGTGGTGATTAGTGTTTTAAGAGGAAGTGCAACTAGCAATAAACAGAGGGAAAAGACTAGTTCAAATCTTTCAAAAATGATGGTATCAGCAAAGGATAGGGAAGAGCCACAAAGGGCATAAAGATGAAAGACTCCCTATGCCTTGAAAACCTAATACCATCAGGGTTAGAAAAGAACGAGCATTGATCAAGGGTAGATGAAAGTGAGTAGCCTGGCACAAGTAAGTGGAAGCAATGCCAGGACTCAGCTAAGGGCCCCGTGGTTGCCATTCCACACTCCCAAGTTAATAGCCCCTGGGGTCCCTTTTAGTCACTTATGACAGACAGGAGGATATCAGAAGCAGAGTCTCCACTGTTTGTGTTCCAATAATTATATTTGTGTAGCGAAGGCTTAGAAGAAGTGAGGACATTTTACAACAGGAAGTACCCAAATATGAAACTGTGAAGGAGTTTGTGATCCAAGACACCGATCTGGTGTTATGGAACCTTAGCAATTCTAACACTGTGCAATGCTGTATTCAAAGTGGGCCGATATCATGTCAGAATCATGAAAGAAATATTTCAGACTCGCACATAGTGTATAAAGGAGATTGGGGAGAGAATATTCAGACAAGATAAGTATCAAAAACTGTGTTCAAATGTGAACTGCATTATGGCAAATGTTTTAAGGCCTGAATGGCTACTCTATTCACCATCCCAAGGTCATTTTATACTGCTTTGTGTGCTGCTTGAATCTCCTTTTGCTACATCAGGATTCAATGACTAGAAACAAAGCAATACTATTGTACAGCATGAAAATGGAGAAGAATATCGCAAGTGCATACGGAATATTTACTTTGGCATAAAGAAATTGGATAAGTAGTTTCTTCAACAGCACTGCTCACAGCAAGAGTATTGACATAAATTTTTTACATGTGTAGTTTCTGTTATTCACATTCTTGCCTCCAGAGGTTTGCCTTTTCATCGGAGAAAATCAGACAATTGGGTCAGCAGAAAATAGAAACTATTTAGGTATTCTAGAGTTGTTCAGTGAATTTGACCCATTTTTTACGAACATTTGAAACTGTATAGGAATCGAGGAAAGGGGAACCAGTTATCAGGAAACATTTGTGAAGAATTTATTGACTCAATGAGACATCAAGTTCTTTGCACTATTCTTGTAGAAATAAAATAATCAATCAATAAAATATGGATTCCACTCCAGCCATCTTACACATTGATCAATTGACATTTACTGCCCGATATATTTGAGGATATGAGCCGTGGAACATTTCCTTAAATTCACCCCCATCTTTTCTCATGGTTGGATGCTATACTGGATTGCAAGCATGGATTAATCAATTGAACGAGTTTGCCATATATGTCCCCTGTGCAGGAAACAGTCTGAACCTTTTGAGAGTAAAAACAGCAGAGTGTTGTATAAAGACTTTTTATCTGCTTCTACATATCGGTGGAATGTTGTGGTCAAACATCTCTCTAACATCAGATAGATAGTCATCACATTTTGATGCTGTTCATGCTCTGTATGATGTTTCAAGAATATTAGAGATGCATTGAATTCAATATCTGCTGGCACTGAACATGAAATGGACACAAGGCGAGAGGCAGAAGAATTGAGCGAGAAAATGGAGAGCCTGGAAATGATCTTCCTTACAGTTCATTGGTATAACATTCTGAAATAAAGAAAACAAGGAAGGTCCTGCAGTCTGAGGATATGAAAATGCTTCTCACCATGAATCTTCTTGAGTCTCTGTATTCAGGAAGTTCGAGACAAATTTAGTGAATATTAACTGAAAGCTAGAAATAGGTATCTAGATTCAAATTTTAGAGATGTGGAGCAATGGGAATAAAAGTAAGTGTAAGTCTTAGGCCGCTATTCGCCGTGAGTGACTAGTGGCGCCACTAGTTGCCAGAGGATTTAAATACCGGGCGATCAGTGGCACAACTTGTGAATGATTGCTCGGTTCATACCGGGGAATAGTCAGTTGAGAGAATGGCGTCCTTCGAAGAACTACTTCTTTTTGCTCTTCTATTAGAAAGGAAGAACCGAAGGGTTAGGAAAGTGCGGAAACATCCTATATTTGTTTCTTGGCTGACTAGAGGATTATATTATACATTGTTTGACGATCTAAATGAGGATGACAGTAAATTTTTCAATTACCTGCGCATGTCAAAGTCGTCATTCTACGGATTGCTTGGCCACACAAAAGAAAAAAAATAACGGGAAACGACACAGGACTAAACAAGTGTTTCGCAGTTGAGCTGTAATTCACTAATATAGCCATATAATGGATCAACGGTACTTGTAAATGTAAACGATTATAGAATTTTTATGGGTATTGCATATTTCCATATAAGAGTAGTAAACGTTTTATCATACTCGCATACCGGGCGAGTTGGCCATGCGGTTAGGAGCGCGCAGCTGTGAGCTTGCATCCGAGAGATAGTGGGTTCGAATCCCACTGTCGGCAGCCCTGAAGATGGTTTTCCGTGGTTTCCCATTTTCAGACCAGGCAAATTCTGGGGCTGTACCTTAATTAAGGCTTCCTTCCAATGCCTGGCCCTTTCCTATCCCATCGTCGCTATATGACCTATCTGTGTCGATGCGATGTAAAGCCACTAGAAAAAAAAATAATATAATACCTAGAGTATTCTTCTCACCTACGGATTTTGCTTCTAATTCTGGAATAAAGTTTTTTAAAATGCTGTTCCAAGAATTCAGTGTTTCTATTTTGTCCGTGTAAGCTTCAGTTCTGGAATCCCAAGTGACCGGTTTTCATTCTACCTCAAAAATGGTCTTCAGTATTTATTTGACTTTCAAATAATATTGCCATCTCCTTCATTTGCTGTTGTAGTTTATTTGATGTCTCCATGTTCAATACATAAACTATCACAGTAAGTAAAATATTCACTCTTCCACAACACGAGACCAAACAAGGTAATGAAGAAAGATAATTGTTACGTGGATCGCTGAGTCAATTGCGTTCCATCGTCCGCATTACGTCAAGCTGGTGTGAGAACACGAACTTGAGTGACGTTTCCCGTATGCGCGGGGAAGTGTATCGGGCGACTAGTTGCGCCACTAGTCGCCCACAGCTAATAGGCTACATTTACTGCAATGCCCCGTCACGCAGTAGAACAACTAAAAGTCACCAGAGCAGTTGCCAGCTCAGATGACGGCCGGCAACTAGTTGCTCAGTTGCGCACTAGTCACCCGCGGCTAATAGGCTCCATTTGATCCAATGGTCCGTGACTCGCCAGAGCAACTGGTTGCGCCACTAGTCGCCCACGGCTAATAGCGGCCTTACTAGATATACAGATCAGAAGAGGCGGTACTTCTCAGTAAAATTGAAAAGTTAAAGGTGGAAACATTCCTGTTATGGATTCTCTGATTCCAACTTACAAAACATGCAGAAGCTTATTTATTGATTTCAAATCTCCTTCTTCAGTGATTTGAAAGTAATGGGCTTTGATGAACTAAAACATCTAGCTAATGTATAAATCATAAAGACCTTGATTATGGGGACTTTTTAAGTAAATGTGATCATGTCGAGCAGTATATTGTTCTTGGTGAAAATTGTGATAGTATCCCAGCATTGTACAAAAATAATTTCAGTTAAGTTGACATCTGTGTTACCCAATGCTGAAATTTCACTCAGTGTTGACATGTATAGAGGAATTCTCTGCAAGGAAATTTTGCAAATGTTTGTGTTAACGTGATGAATAATAAATAATTGCTGGAAATTTCATGTGAGTTTGTTTTCTTTCTTTCAATATGATTCACCAACAAAGTACCATTTAATATTGATTTTTTTTTTCAAGGCTCTTGTTGAACTGTTCGTACCAATTAACATTTATCTTCATCTTCTACTACTACTACTACTACTACTACTACTACTACTACTACTACTACTACTACTTGAGACAGGTATCAACTGGACATCCTCCATGATTCTCTATCATGAGCATCTTGTTTCAGTTGTTCATAGCTTCTTCCGTACTTGATATCTGTTAACATTCCAAACCTTCCTCTTCCTCCATATATTTTCCCCTCCATCACCCTCTACAAGATAGAAGTCTTAATAACTGAGAGATTTCACCTTTACAATACAATAAAATGTTATTCCTTTTTTATTTGGTTTTAAAAAGGGACTTGTTTTGTCTCTTTCTTGTGAGTCATCTCCAGCCTAAAAATATTATAATAGTAAATGCTGTACATGATATTCTTAATAACACTAAAAAATGACTTATCCTTACAGTGCTAGAGTCAAGATGACTCAATCTCTCATATGTAAACACAGTTTTTAAAAACAGTTCATGTTGTTAAAAAATTATCGTACGAACAAATTAAGTGATGAAGGTCCCATTCAGTTTTGATACTCGAAAGAAAAATTAATGTGGTCATCCTAGTGTTCTAAAATCTGAAATAAATCTTGAATTAGGTTGATGTCATCTCCATTTGGCAGCTTTAGTACGTATGTGTCTGGTTAAACAGGGCTTGTTTTTCTAGTTGGAATTACTCAATATGCCGGTTATGTAGCCGGACAATTAGTGCAATCCATATATTATTGGTATATGAAAGGTTCTAAAAAGAAAGACGAAGAAGAAGATGAAGAAAGGTGAGAAACATATGCAAAATTCTAAGGTAAATGAGGTGTTTATGGCATCTGAGTACTTTCTCTCTCTCTCTCTCTCTTTCTTGTCCGGCTGGCTCATGTGCGGTTCTGTGTCGGACTGCTGTTTACTGTTGATTGTAAGCTAGGAGCAGCTTGTTCCAGAGCAGGGGCAAGGTCAAGGCCAGTGGTAGTAGGGGAAGTCGAGTGACGAGGAACGGAAGAATTACAATCGTGAGAATTGTTCGTATTCTGAAAAAATGTTTTTATGATGTCTTCGAAAAGAATGTTTTGTTTCAGAGATTTCAGTTTGGTTATTGTTGGGGTTAATTCTTTGATCGATGTTAATAAAAATATTACCAAGCTCGATAGCTGCAGTCGCTTAAGTGCGGCCAGTATCCAGTGTTCGGGAGATAGTAGGTTCGAATCCCACTGTCGGCAGCCCTGAAGATGGTTTTCCGTGGTTTCCCATTTTCACACCAGGCAAATGCTGGGGCTGTACCTTAGTTAAGCCCACGGCTGCTTCCTTCCCACTCCTAGCCCTTTCCTGTCCCATTATCACCATAAGACATATCTGTGTCATTGCGACGTAAAGCCAAGAGCAAAAAATATATATATATATTTTCATACATGTTGAGGAGAGTGCCTTAATTATTTTTGGGATGGAAAGATCTTGTTCAGTGTCGGAAAATGAATGGTTAGAGTCAGACATGTGACTACTCATGGTTGAGAATCTACCATATATTTTGGCGTTAACATGCTCTAGATAACGAATAGAGATATTGTGTCCTGTTTGCCCAATGTCGCTAGCAGAATAGTGGGTACAGGTCAATTTGTTGACTCCTGAATTTGGGAATTTAGATCTGGTGTTGATTAAAAAACAAAGTGGAGTTATTGTTGATGGTCTCAAAAGCTATATTAAAGTGCTGTCTTTTAAAAATATCTGTGATTTTATATATCTTATCATTATTATAAATAAATGTGATGTAGTTCTCTCTCTCTCTCTTTTTTTTTTTTTTTTTCTTTTTTCTTTTTTTGTGAGAGTAGTTGCAAGCTTATTTCTGATTTTATTGATAATTGTGTCATTGAATGATTTATTGAAACCATTCTTGATAGCTAGACTATAGATTATGTTCATTTCCTTCTTTAGAGTGCTAGCAACTGAAGGGACACCGAAAGCTCTATGGATCAAACTGAAGAAAATCGCTTTTTTGGGCTACAGGGTGAAGAGAACCCAGTTTTCAGTAATATCTGTTTGTGTTGGTTTTCAGTAGATTTTGTAAGTTTCTTGGTACTCCTAGTGCTGTTAAATCTAGGAAATTCAATGATTCGTCAGCTTCTGATTATGGCATAAATTTTGTAGATGGAGCTATTTGGGTCAAATGATTGGGAATTGTTACGCCATTAGAGTCTTTCTGGTCAATTACAGTAAAAACATTGTCTAGATAACTCGTCCAAAAGACAATTCCCTACATGTTTTTCAAGATCTTATTTTCTTCAAGATGGTCAACATAGATCTCTGCAGGTATGCTCGAAGAGGGTGCTGCCATACGGAGGCCTTGTTGTCGATAAATTATATGATTAAATGAGAAATAATTATTAGAAAGGACAAATTTCAAGATATTAATAAATTTGTCCGTTGCATATCTGCTTAAAGAGCTGTGTTTGTATAGGTTGTTCTTAATTACATTAATAGTTTTGTTGACAGGTATATTAGAATACATATTAGTAGGGACCTGAAAAATTAGCATCTATTTACAAAGTTAAAATAATCGCACGGTATTATTAATTTTAACGATTCCAAGTTTATGAAGTGCAGTTATTGTCCTTGGTTCACACACAATACAAATTCATTGTTCAAACAAAAGCATTCAGTACTTCAGCTCTGTAACCACTGTGTTGTAATGAGACAACACACGCTTGCTATCTACATTGTTCGTTGGGGTCCACAACAACTCAAGACAGTATTTAGCAAATATGCTGAACTCTGTCTGGACTGCAGTTAATGCAAGCATGACATCACATTTTTCACTTTCTTTCATCTGGGTTTGAATTGCACGTTTCAGAGAACAGCAACCAGACCAGATATCGTTTCGTGAGGGATCTGTTACTCCAAACAATTTCTCTTGCTCATCTAATTTATCAGTGTTATTCAAACATACATTTTTTGGATACAAAGCTTGAGAAATTGACACAAAATGCGTATGTTTTGGGTCTTTAGCTTTCAATGTGGCTAGCTTGCACTGTGAAGAATGAGTAGCTTTGACAAATATGTCTCTACATGCAGCCTGCTGTAAAGGAGTGAGCTTAATTAAAGCATCATTAGTTGCTGCAGAAAAATTCCCCTCACAAATTAAGGTAAAACTGGAGTCAAGGTTATGCAGTTCGGGGTACAGGAGATGAGAGGTAGAATACAGAGACCCTTCAAGTTCAATGAGAAGATCAACCAATCCAGCTGCATGATCTGTGACAAAAGCCATATGGGAATGAAGCCTATTCACTTCTTGGTCACTCAGATCAGTCAGGTACTTAATACCACAGTTGTTGATGTCTTTCATGTCAGACATCTTGAAATATGTAACAACATCAATAAAGTAAGCACTCAAACAGAAGACAGCCTAAAACCAGCTATTCCATCAGGTTATGACAGGTGCAGAAAAAAGCTTTGCTTCATTTGAAGCACCATACTTCAATGTTAAGAATTGTAAATAATTATATTTTTGCTTTCTTGTGTTCAAAAATGCAGACTTTACCATCGCAACCACATGATTTAAATCTGTCATCACTGTGATCCAACTATTGTCAACCAAGCAGATCTTATCTGCCCAACACTGTACATGCATTAAATGATCCCCTATGACCACACTTAATGATTCATAACACCGGGACATACACGGGGCACTGTCCCTAACAAACACTATAACTGCATCATACGGTACACTATAACTGCACAGAGCTTCTAAAACAGCACGAGAACAGTTTGTAGCATTTCCTGCACCAAGATAGTTCACAGAAACAACGTGCAGCTCTCTTTTCGATCCGGCAGGACTTGGAATATGATGATAAAAACACAACGGCCCATTCTATCTGTAGTTTCATCACAAAGTATGTTGATGTTCTTCCTTACTAGAGCCTCTGCTGTTCTTTTCTAGTGGTCAGATGCAACTTCTAGAAAGGAAGAAAGACCTCAAATTATAACAAAATAATTTAAAATTACTGGATCAATTAGGTACGGGTAAGATAGTTTGATATGGAAATCGCACTCAAATTCGGTATCCATCACTTTTGTGCATGATTTCGATGTCGTAATACCTAAACCGTACCCGATCAATGAAATCAAAACACCTGGTAAATATACTTCACGAAGAGTTCTAACACACGGCAGCTCATCATTTGAAAACTCAGTAATGCAGGCTCTTAGCTCCTTGCTTTCCAGCTTTTCCAGAGGTATATTTGCCTTGGCAAATACTTCAACTGTGCATTTCAAGAAGTTATCTCTGGAAATTTTTCGTCGTTTACATCTATCTAACTGTGTAAGCACAGGAGATTGCTTTCTTTGAGACATACTAGCAGCATTGGTTGAACTTTCGTTATCGCGTCGCTTACCCACTTTTTTTTTTTTTCCTTGAGATTTAACAGGTTTCACAATACTATCTTTTTCCCCCCACCCAACTCGGCAATTACAATACTTGCAAAACACTGTTGCTGAATCTGTGGCATATAAACCATCCTTTGCATATTGCTCTGAGCTCTTTTGTGCTCAGTTTTTGTCATGCGCCCCATAACCTAAACAATCCCTCGACTTTCTACTCTTCACTAGTTTCAGTTTTGAACAACAGGAAAACAACGCTGCATCTATCTTGTAACGTGGCACTCTATTTACATTTGATAATAATCGATACAGATGTTATTCCCATTCTAAATATCGATTAAAGTCGGCAAGTAGCAATTGATCGGCTACTTTTCTTCGTCGATTGGAACAGTCGAAAGATTTACGCTTCATATTTTGAGTATTTCTGACAATTTTGCTGAAATATGTTGTTTTTGCCAGTAAAAGCACATTTTTGCAGAATTTGCACCAAAATTGCATATTCATACTAATTTAGCATTTTGGGTCACAATTTGCATTTTGTCGCACTTCTAGTTATGCGTAAAAATTATTTTATTCCATATTAGAATTACCGTAGGCTTGGATTCAGTAAAAGATTAAAAAATTTGCATTTATCGCAAATGCAATTTTTTCAGGTCTCTACATATTAGTTATGTCATAAGAATATATAGTATAATGGGGCTGTAATATGAGGTTTGAGGATATTTGGGAAAATTCAACTGAATTTTTGATGGGATTCTTAAAAAAAAATCTATAGTGTTTCTTCAAAAAGTCATGTATGAATTTTGATGTTTTGTAGGTAGGACTATTTTTGTGGATTTTGGGCATGGCTCTCGCCAATGAGGTACTTATGGCTCATTCCTCGTTAAGAAAACAGTATTGCTCTTACGGACCTATGAGTGAACATACCCCTACCCCCTCTGAGACATCCATAATTCCTCGTGATTAAGAGATATTATACAGTACTTTGTAATGTAATATGAAAGATAGATAAAAAAAGATGCGGTATTTTTGCCCGCGAGATATTAAAATAACTATACAACATGTTATTCTTCATAAATACATTCATAGGGAGGAAGTACAATATCGGAAACAGCCATCTCTTCGTTGCCTTTCTTCATTTGCCTGCTGTGTTGCTCTGGTATAAGCATCTGTGAACCGCGGGCAGCTCACTTCTGTAGTGAAGTCACGTACAATGTTTCTTTATTGCATGTGTGTTTTTAGGCTGTAAATCAGTGCGACTTGTCTTCTGTTGAATGAGTACCATAAAGTTGTCTAATGGCCGATATTTTACTTTGGTTGTATATTGCATAGTATGTGTGCATGTTGTATTATTTTCGTACTGTACAGAAGTTGTTACTGAAGATTTTGATGCTGTGATGTGCTGCGATAAGTCATGGCATAACTTGTACTGATACAAACATTTGTCATGTGTTTTTCTTGTGCTTGGTTTTGTTATTTAGCGGTTCTTTCTTAAGCGTATTTTAATTACCGCTGTTTTCTTTAAGACCACATTTAATTTTTACTGTTGTCTTTTGTTGAGCCATTATTATTATTTATAAGTATTATATTTATAAGTTTCATATTCCATATTGATTGGATCTAAGCACAATTTCACAGACATCAATAATGACATGATGATATTAAACATAAACTCTAAGGGCCCCCTGCTCAACATAACCGAAGATTTCTATATTTCTCTCGATCAATACGCTAACCCCAATCATAACATTAACGACATTACAGAGAAAACCAGAATCATCTTTGATAAAGCCATTCCTGCAATAAAGAACGACTATCTCAAATTAGTAAACACACGTCATAACAAACCGACGAATCACAAATCTAACCCCGCCCCTACCTCCACAGTAGCCACTCCTTCCCCTCCACCTACATCCCTCCACACAGCTAACATGAACCCCAGACGTACTCGTAGCAGAACACAAGAAGTCTCCAAACATATCGGTACACAACCTCCACAGCAACAATAGTAAGTACTCTTTTCATTTCATCCATACACCGGGCATTCCTTCATACGCACACTATACTCATATTAGCTTTTCTTTACAGATAACAACCATATAACGGTGCATAGACGAGAGAGGTGTCGCCACCAACTGCTCTAAAATCAAACCCTGTCTCGCTGTAAATATAAATCTTACTGGACTACATCAACAGTTGAATTGCACAGTACTCAATTTTTTAAATTTTAATGACAAGAGTTCTTATAACATACCAATACAAAGTATATCAGCCATAGAACATTCTCGATGATCACCTAATACAACTTAATCTCTACAAGAGGATCGAGGAATGAATGCTACGCAACATGAACTCAAATTTTAATAGACGTTTTTAAAATATATTATGTTTTAATGTGTTTAATGTGCTATATTTTTTAGTGTCTCATGATATGGCCTATATATTTTAATGTGTTTATGTACTCATGTCCATGCACACTTAATAGTTTTAGTTTATTATAACCATCACCACCTTTAATCAGAGATATTTTATCGCAACATACTGCAATATATTTTACTTTCATTTTTCATTAGACATCCGGATGCTCTAACGTAACACCTTTGTAATTTTGTCTAATGACTGTAAATATTGTGTGCTAGCTGATGATGGCCAAGAGAGGCCGAAACCGGTACTAGTGCAATAATTCATTCACAATAAATAGTATTGATCGGTGGAACATTTATCTTGTCTATTACATTTCTTGTCCATTACATTTTGTTAAGCAATACGACAGCGCAGTGGCACCCCGCATTGCCTGGTGAAATTTAATAATAATAATAAAATTTTTACGTCCCATTAACTACTTTTACGGATTTCAGAGACGCCGAGGTGCCGGAATTTTGTCCCGCAGGAGTTGTTGCGTGCCAGTAAATCTACCGTCTTCATATAGCACCGAACTGAGCCAGGATCGACCCTGCCAAGTTGGGGTCAGAAGGCCAGCGCCTCAACAGTCTGAGCCACTCAGCCCGTCTGGAGAAATTGATTAAATGCATCCTTCACCCTTCGAGCCCATAAAAATATTATTTGTCTATTTTCTTCGCCAATTTACCATACATTTCAATGCTGAGGTTTTTCTATGTGCCGTAGTTTACCTCTGATTCTGTACGAGCCAAAAATAGCCCCTGTAAACTCCCCGTCCCCTTTAGTTCATACAAATTCCCCGTGATTGTGTTGCGCAGAGCCGTTCGATATGGCAACCCTGTTGTCATAAGAGCAATACTGTTTTCTTAATGTGGAATGAACCATAGATTCATCCTAACTAGCTTGTGAGCTTCATGTTCACTCAGGATGAACGAGGTGCTTTTTAGGATTTTTTAATCTTTACTGTTACCATTGCTTCAGCGGTTACACAAACACAGTTAAAGGGAGAAAAGTAAATCAAATTACAAGGTACCTTAAACAATATACACACCATAACCATGTAATGAACTGCAGCGGAAACAGCACTAGTAAATATCAGTGAGGGCAACTTGACGATAACAAACAAGGAACGTGGAACGGTGCTGGGAACCTACCAAGGGCATGGAGGTGCTTAGGTTGGGTTTTCGGAAAAATCAACGGTGATCTTTCATTTTCAAAAATATTATTTACAAATGGACTTTACAAAGTGAATTCCAAACAGATACAGCAATGCGGAAAATACCGATACACAGTTTGTAAAATACATACAAATTACATGTTCTTTGAGATGCACAAATTAGATGTTTCATGACAAGAGCTTCCTTCGAAGAGACAAGCAAATACCATACATCTAATTACAAACCAAGTTCTACAATACAATCTTGAAGGTAAGAGGAAACACAATAAGCTATTACAATTTAGAATGAAGTAAAACGTACCTTTCCCAAACATCCGAGCAACATAATTGAGATAGGGGAAAATCAAAATATCAAAACTTGGCGCAGGGGGCAGTTCAACTTGGTCCCACACCAAAAACACTTCTGATAGGGTCAGCGGAAAAACTAGCGTGTATCAAGTGACATGGAGCTACTAGAGGCAAACCCCGAGGGAAAAACGTAAAAGTACAAATTACATGTTTAGCGAAACAAGGATAGGGGAAATGCCTCAAAAACAAACAGGCAAGCCCAGCTGAAAAGCTAAGGCATCTGAAATAATTGAGTGGCGAGTCTGGGTTGGGTTAGGACAAACTCCTAAATGAAAAAGCAAGCGAACATTAAATGTAATTTAAGGTGGAACAGAAATCAAGAGTGCTTACCCCAAGTTGGCCCATCCCGGTAGCGAGGCGTTGGTGACGACGTCAAAACTTCGGACAGTCGACAGATGGAAGACAGACCCTGAAATGCTGCCTCGCTCTCTTAAAAAGGGGGAAACCGGCCTTGGAGCGATTACCGAGTGACCAATCAGAACGCAGGAGCCTGCCTATCGCCACCCAGATTCACCAATCACAACACTTTCTTCGGACACGATGTTTAAACCCCTTTCTCGAACACATACGATCACGAATCTTCCATTTCCAGAATAGTAAGAACATATTTCTAGAATGCATAACTAACAAAGGCTAACACACCCTGCGTCGCAGACCTTCTTGACCGTTCCAGTTCATATAGAAATGTAACCTACTAGTTACAACCAACATACGTTTAAAAAATTTTGTACACTGTAGATAGCTGAATGGAATACGAATGAAATATTCTAGCACAATGCTCCAGATCATAAAGTACTACTTAAAAGGATTTACAAATAAAATCTTCTACATTTATGAACGAGGTGGCTGAGAAATATTCTTTTTTTTTTTTTTTTTCAATGTAATGTTGTTTGTACATATTGACTATGGTATTCCCTTTATCGGCTTTAGTAATTATTAGATTATTTTCTTTAATTTTTAGTTTGATATTCTGTATAGCTTTCTTGAGAATTAAAAATTTTGAGCCTCCATGGCTCAGGCAGCAGCACGCCGGCCTCTCACCGCTGGGTTCCTTGTTCAAATTCCGGTCACTCCATGTGAGATTTGTGCTGGACAAAGCAGAGGCATGCTAGGTTTTTCTCCGGGTACTCTGGTTTTCCTTGTCATAATTCATTCCAGCAACACTCCAATATCATATCACTTCATTTCATCTGTGTCATTTATTAATCATTGCCCCAGAGGAGTGTGACAGGCTTTGGCAGCCGGCACAATTCCTATCTTCGCCGCTAGATGAGGGCTTCATTCATTCCATTCCTGACGCAGTCGAATGACTGGAAACAGGCTGTGGATTTTCATTTTCATAAACTACAAAATAGTCCTACCTACAAAACATCCAAATTCATACATGATTTTCTGAAGAAACACTATAGATTTTTTTAATAAGAATCCCATCAAAAATTCAGTTGAATTTTGCCAAATTTCCTCAAACCTCATATTACAGCCCCATTGTAAAATATATTCTTATGACATAACTAATATGTATTCTAATATACCTGTTAACAAAACTATTAACATGATTAAGAACAACCTACACAAATACAGCTCTTTATGCAGATATGAAATGGACAAATGTATTCATATCTTGAAATTTGTCCTTTCCAATAGTTATTTCTTATTTAATAGTATAATTTATCAACAAGGCCTCCATATGAGAACACCCTCTTCGAGCATACTTGCAGAGATTTGACCATCTTGAAGAAAATAAGATCTTGAACAAAAGAGAGGGAATTGTTTTTGGACGCGTTATGTAGATCACGTTTTTACTATGACCAGAAAGCCTCTAATGGCGAAACAATTATAAATCATTTGAACCAAATAGTTCCTTCTATAAAATCACTGAATTTCCTAGATTTAACAATATATAAGTAATAATAATAACAATGTAAACGTTTCCAACTTTTTCAAAACTAAAATATATTCACAAAATTATAAATTACACGGTACTAGTTTCGACCCATCTAGGGGTCATCATCAGCCGTATTGGAGCAAAGATCACTTTTGGTGATTACACGGTAATCCCTAGATGGGTCGAAACTAGTACCGTGTAATTTATAATTTTGTGAATATATTTTAGTATTGAAAAGGTGGAAATGTTTACGTTGTTATTATTATTACTTATATATTATTCTCAGTTCAATACGGACCAAAAACATGAAATTCATAACCATTAACTAGATTTAACAGTCACTAGGACTAACGAGAAACTTAAAAAATCTACAGAATACCCACACAAACAGATATTACCATAAGACGGGGTTCTTTTCACCTTGAAGCCCAGATAAGTGACTTTCTTCAGTTTGATCCATACAGCTTGTCCTTCTATTGGCTAGCAATCTAAAGAAGGAAATGAACATAATCTATAGTCTAGCTATCAAGAATGGTTTCAATAAATCATTCAGTGACAAAATTGTCAATAAAATCAGCAATAAGCCTGTGACTACTCTTACAAGAGAATCAGAAATGAAAAAATGAGAGAACTACATCACATTTACTTATAATAATAAGATATATCAAATCGTAAATCCTTTTAAAGACTAATTTAATACAGCTTTTAAGACAGTCGACAATAACTCCACTTTGTTTTTTAATCATCATGCGAAGATTGGGGCAAAGATCAGGCAACTATTTTTTTTCTTGTAGATATGTGAACAGATCACAAATGTATATGTGTTTTGTGGAAGTTCTGCAGGCACAGTATGTATGCAGAACAACAGATGGCCCTGTGATAGCTGGTAGTAGGGCAGCGAGGGCTGTGAAATTAGTCGGTGAGTGTTGTGCGAGATGGAAGTAACTCGTGTTGAACAGCGCGCTTACATCAAAATCTCCATTCTCCGAAGGAGAAATGCGATGGAATGTCACAGTGAATTAGTGGAAGCCCTTGGGAACAATGGCCTACCATACCATACAATAGCACAGTGGGTAGGAAAGTTTCAACAGGGACGTGTGTCAACCAGTGATGAGCAACGTTTGGAACGACCTGTTAGTGTGCGGACCGACGTGGCTCGTGCCGTCATCGAGCAGCTCCTGGATGAAGACAGATGATGGACGCTACTGGAGTTAGAGAGGGCATATGGCATCGAGAAATGCACCATCCACAGGGTATCGCGTAATGAGCTGCAACTGCGAAAAATCGCATCACGGTGGGTACCGCTTGCACTGACGGAAGTTCAAAGGTGGGTGCGCTATGCAATATGCTCTGACCACCTTGCACGCTGGCAACAGGACGACGATCAATTCTTGTCACGAATAATTGCCATCGATAAATTTTGGGCCAGGGCATACGAACCAGAACTGAAACGTCAGTCCTTGGAGTGTCAACATGCTGGATCACCAAGGAGGCAGAAGGTCCATCAGAATCCTTCCCCAGTCTAATTGATGGTGAACGTCGCGTATGATGTCAGGGGTGTCATTGTTTGCCACTTTGTTGCACATGGCAGAACAGTGACCGCACACTACTACAGGGACTTCCTGGTGTGACAGGTACGACGTGACATTCGGGGGAAACGTCCGGATCTTGTGGAAAGTGCAATAATCCTGCACGACAATGCAAAACCACATAAAGCAGTGTGTGTAGGGCAGCTACTGTGATCTGGGGGATGGGAAGAATTGGAGCACCCACCAGTCTTTCCATCCTAAAAATAATTAATAAAGGCGCTCTCCTCAACATTTATGAAAATATTTTTATTGATATCGATCTAAGAATTAACCCCAACAATAAACAAACTGAAATCTCTGAAACTTATAACATTCTCTTTGAAGAAAACATAAAAACTTTTTTTCAGAATACAAACCATTGTAACGCTTCTAATTCTTTTGTTCCTCTCCACTTGATTCCCCCTACTACCACTGGCTTTGCCCCTGCTCTGGAACATGCTGCTCCTAGCTTACAATAATAGTAAACAGCAGTCCCACCCAGAACCGCACATGGGCCAGCCGGATGAGAGAGAGCGAGAGGACAGGGAGATAAACAGGGCGGAGAAGTAAGTACTCAGACGCCGCAAACGCCTCATTCACCTTAGAATTTCGCACACGTCTCTTACCTTATGTCTTCTTTTCTCTTTTTAGAACATTTCATATACCAATAATATATGGATTGGACTAATTGTCGGGCTATATATCCAGCATATTGAGTAATTCCACCTAGAGAAACAAGCCCTGTTGTAACCAGATACATACGTACTCAAGCTTCCAACTTGAGACGGCATAAACCTAATTCAAGATTTATTTCCGATTTTAGAACTCTGTGATCATCACTTTAATTTTTATTTTGAGTACCAATACTCTACGGGATTTATATTTTGTTCCTGTGAATGCTTGTGTAAATAGGGCCCAATGCACTGCTTTCCCCAGGGGTCTTTAATGCTGTTAAAACAGCCCTGTGCTAAAATAATACTTAGAGTAATAAACAAATAACAGTAATACAGTAAGTATTAAGTAATAGAAAGATAGAAACATGAAGACACACGTAATAGGATGAATACAATGACATGTCAGTGTGAGAAGAGGGACCTATACAAAGAGAAGACAAGGACAAACATGAAAACACAAAAAGACGAGGACAATCTCCACATCTTCATACATTGGACACTGCCATCTTCAAATACATAGGCTAGTCTATCTGCTCGTCAATCTGTTCTTTTACATCCATCTCTTCTCAGCCCCTGACGAGCACTTCTCTGCTTCCCAGCTTCATCACGAGGGCAGACATCAACACTCACTGATGGGCAATTTTGACTGAATATGTCCTTATGATTGTCATCCATGACAAAATAAATTATATGCATTGAACGGTGGAAAGTTCTTGACTTTAATTAGATAGCGTCAATATGGATACCTAATAATGACATCACATGAGGCCTTTCTGTGCCGTTGTGATGTAAATCAAATTGTAAAAAATAGCATTTTGTAGAATAATGCAAGGGTGTAAGATGTGTTCCATCACTGGGGTTGGTAAGTGCTCTACTACCCCTCATACTCTCCACATTTAAGTCCTTGCATCTTCGACGTAATCCTCAAGATGAAGTAACACCTGCATGGCATTCTCTTCCACATACATACATACATACATACATACATTATCATTATAGGCTGTTATGCCTTTCAGCGTTCAGTCTGCAAGCCTCTGTGAATTTACTCAATGTCGCTACAATCCTCGATTTGCAACAAGTGTTGTGGCCTCATTTAGTTCTATACATTATCATTATAGACTGTTATGCCTTTCAGCGTTCAGTCTGCAAGCCTCTGTGAATTTACTCAACGTCGCTACAATCCTCGATCTGTAACAAGTGTTGTGGCCTCATTTAGTTTTATACCTCTTATCTTTAAATCGTTAGAAACCAAGTCTAACCATCGTCGTCTTGGTCTACCTCTGCTTCTCTTACCCTCCATAGCAGAGTCCATTATTCTCCTGGGTAACCTATCATCCTCCATTCGCCTTAGATGACCCCACCACCGAAGCCAGTTTATGCATACAGCTTCATCCATCGAGTTCATTCCTAAATTAGTCTTTATCTCCTCATTCTGAGTACCATCCTGCCATTGTTCCCACCTGTTTGTACCAGCCATCATTCTTGCTACTTTCATGTCTGTTACTTCTAACTTATGAATAAGACATCCTGAGTCCACCCGGCTTTCACTCCCGTAAAGCAAAGTTGGTCTGAAAACAGACCGATGTAAAGATAGTTTTGTCTGGGAACTGACTTCCTTCTTACAGAATACTGTTGATCGCAACTGCGAACCTTCTGCATTAGCTTTACGACACCTTGATTCAATCTCACTTACTATATTACCATCCTGGTAGAACACACAACCTAAATACTTGAAATTATCAACCTTTTCTAGCTTCGTACCACCAATCTGACATTCAGTTCTGTTGAATTTCTTACCTACTGACATCAATTTAGTCTTCGAGAGGCTAATTTTCATACCATACTCATTGCACCTATTTTCAAGTTCCACTGCAGGCTTTCGGCACAATCTGCCATTAAGACAAAGTCGTCAGCATAGGCCAGACTGCTTACTACATTTCCACCTAACTGAATCCCTCCCTGCCATTTTATACCTTTCAGCAGATGATCCATGTAAACTAAGAACAGCAAAGGTGAAAGATTACAGCCTTGTCTAACCCCTGTAAGTACCCTGAACCAAGAACTCATTCTACCATCAATTCTCACTGAAGCCGAGTTGTCAACAAAAATACCTTTGATTGATTTTAATAATCTACCTTTAATTTCATAGTCACCCAGTATGGCGAACATCTTCTCCCTCGGTACCCTGTCATATGCTTGCTCTAGATCTACGAAACATAAACACAACTGCCTATTCCTCTCATAGCATTTTTCAATTACCTCTCGCATACTGAAAATCTGATCCTGACAGCCTCTGTGGTCTGAAACCACACTGGGTTTCATCCAACTTCCTCTCAACCACTGATCGCACCCTCCCTTCCAAGATGCCAGTGAATACTTTGGCTGGTATACTAATCAATGAGATACCTCGATAGTTGTTGCAATCCTTCCTGTTCCCTTGCTTATAGATAGGTGCAATTACTGCTTTTGTCCAATCTGAAAGTACCTTACCAATACTCTATGCTAATTTTACTACTCTATGAAGCCATTTCATCCCTGCCTCCCCATTATACTTCACCATTTCAGGTCTAATTTCATCTATTCCTGCTGCTTTATGACAATGGAGTTTATTTACCATCTTTTCCACTTCCTCAAGCATAATTTCACCATCATCTTCCTCCTCCCCATGAGCTTGGCTGTTCGCAACACTACCAGGATGATTTCCTTTTACATTGAGAAGATGTTCAAAATATTCCCTCCACCTCGCCAGTGATTCCCTGGGATCTATTATGAGTTCACCTGAATTACTCAAAACACTGTTCATTTCCTTTTTCCCCTCCCTTCCTAAGATTCTTTATTACTGTCCAGAAAGGTTTCCCTGCTGCTTGACCTAGCCTTTCCAGGTTGTTACCAAAATCTTCCCACGACTTCTTTTTGGATTCAGCAACTATTTGTTTCGCTCTGTTTCTTTCATCTACGTACAAATCCCTGTCTGCCTCGGTCCTTGTTTGGAGCCATTTCTGATAAGCCTTCTTTTTACGTTTACAAGCTGCTCTCACTTCATCATCCCACCAAGATGTTCGCCTTTTCCCATCTTTACACACAGTTGTTCCTAGGCATTCCCTTGCTGTTTCTACTACAGCATCCCTGTATGCCACCCACTCACTTTCTATATCCTGAACCTGCTTACTGTCTACTGTTTGAAACTTCTCACTAATCATATCCATGTACTTCTGTCTAATTTCCTCGTCCTGGAGATTTTCTACCCTTATTCATTTGCAGACAGATTTCACTTTCTCTACCCTAGGCCTAGAGGTACTTAGTTCACTACAGATCAGATAGTGGTCTGTATCATCGAAAAATCCCCAGAAAACTCGTACATTCCTAACAGATTTCCTGAATTCGAAGTCGGTTAAGATATAGTCTGTTATGGATCTAGTACCCCTAGCCTCCCATGTGTAGCGGTGAATAGCCTTATCCTTGAAGAATGTATTCGTAACAGCTAAACCCATACTAGCACAGAAGTCCAGCAAACGCTTCCCATTCCCATTAGCTTCCATATCTTCCCCACATTTACCAATCATCCTTTCATATCCTTCAGTTCTATTCCCAACTCTCGCATTGAAATCGCCTATTAGCACTATTCTATCCTTGCTGTTGACCCTGACCACGATGTCACTCAATGCTTCATAAAACTTGTCAACTTCATCCTCATCTGCACCCTCACATGGTGAATACACGGACACAATTCTAGTCCTAATTCCTCCAACTGACAAATCTACCTACATCATTCGCTCATTTACGTGCCTAACAGAAACTATGTTGCGTGCAATGGTATTCCTGATAAAAAGCCCTACCCCAGAATCTGCCCTTCCCTTTCTAAAACCCATCAAGTACACTTTATAATCTCCTATCCCTTGCTCGTTATCTCCCCTTACCCGAATATCACTTACTCCTAGCACATGCAAATGCATCCTCTTTGCTGACTCAGCCAGTTCCACTTTCTTTCTTCCATAAGCCCCATTAATATTGATAGCTCCCCATCGAATTCCATTTCGTTCACCAAGTTGTTTCCAAGGAGTCCCTCGCCTGTCAAATGGGAGTGGGACTCCGTTACTCCGTTACTCTTCCAAACAGTTGAAAATCTTCGGAGGCAGTCGATCTCACCATCGAGAGATTACGCAGTGCCGACTGTATCAAAGGGTTCCGTGTCATGGGAAATGCTTTGTATGCAATGCTGGTGGCTATATCAAAGGCCTGTAAAGCCTATAACCTTGTATGTATGCTATGTACCTTGAAAATAAATAATTCCTGCTACTAAAAAAATCAACCTATGTATTTCTCTGTTTCAGAAGCTACCCTGCTGATGCCTGGTGGGTTTTTTTTTTAAGGTCTTGGTAAAATTGATTAGTTCATCTTCCATAGTATGATAGAAGAAAGATAAGGGGAAATAAGACGTTTCAATATAGGCATTTGCAGCTACACTAGTGTCCAAAAGTTAAGCATAAGTTACGAGTAAGCAGGGCAACAGGAAATAGACCGCAAATCACACGACATATGCACCTACCAACCTTACGTGTTCTCTCTGTATAGGAAAGGAGTGTTCCCTTCTTTGACTAGCGGCGTAACCGCAAGGTAAACACAGCCAGTGTCTGTGTCCCATGTTCCCTCAGTCGTGTTTGCCCTGTTATAGTGTGCGGAGTGTAGCCTTGTGGTGAACATGGCAACATAATGGCACAATGACACCATTTGACCCCGTTTTGCAGGGTAGAATACTCGGCCGCCTGGAAGCAGGCCAGACGAAGACCAAAGTCACCGTATCTTTGAATGTGCCACAAAGTGTCATTTCCAGGTTTGGAGACGATTTCGAGACACAGGAGATGTTAAAGGTCTTTTCTACTGTGATGGTGGGCGGCCTACATGCTGTCAGGGGATGCGGGGAGCATGGGGCCGTCCAATCCAGCACGACGCGAGAGGCTGTTAAGGGAGAAAGACAGAGACCACTACTACAATGTTGCCAGGAGCGCCCGCGCGCGTTGAAGTTGTGTTGAAATCCACATAACAATGAAATACAGAGCTTCGTATGTCATAGTTCGATTATGGCCCGTGGATGAGTTTTATTATTTTTATTTATTATTTATTTCTATTATTTTCTTATATCTTCGATGTAGTATGATGCGAGTTAATTAATAATGCATATAACAAGTGCATTGACAGCAGATCGAAAAACAATTTGTTCAAAATTAGAGAGTTACACAACACAATTTCTTACTTTATCTTACCTTATTCCAGCTGAAGGATCCGTGTTACATACCCCGACACTCGCCATCGTCACCAGAGCTGTCACCGGAAATATCCTCGTCACTCGACTCCTTACTGTGGCTGTCGTCTCGCAGATTTATGATGATATCGTCGATGACTGTGTCCAATACCACGTCCCTTTTGTAATCGTCCTCTTGAAATTTTTTGGCATGTGACACACAAGCCTTCCACTCCTGTTCAGTTACTTTATCCAGCTCCTCTTCCATTAAAGATTGGACCTCAGTTAGTTTGAACGTTTTGTTCCTTTTCCCTAGAGCAGTTTTAACGTTTCCCCAAACCAGCTCTAGTGGGTTATGTTGACAGTGATAGGGCGGCAGGCGAACAACAGTATTTTCCTTTCTGTCAGCAAGTGCATCAATTTCGTACATTGTTGCCTTTGGCTTGAATTGTTTCACAAGAGACAACAGTTTGAGTCTGGTGTGATTGCTGTCATGAGGAATATTCCTAGCAGATAGCCACGATATAATATCAGCTTTTCGTGTGTTCGTTGTAGGAATTTGTTCTAGCTGTACTGAATGGTAGCTGGCATTGTCCATTACAATCACTGAGTCTTTGATGTTCCTTTCGTCAAGAGCGTCTAAAAACTTCAAAAACCACTCTTTAAAAACCATAGCGTTCGTATCAGTGTGATAGTAATCACTGGTCGATTTCACCTTTGGCCTGAAAACCAATTCACATTCCTGTAGAAAACCAGTGCGACTGGAACCTACGTGACAAACAATAATTCGTCCACCTTTCCCCACAGGAACTTTTAAACCTCCTGTACCCTCTTTATCTTGCTAGATTTTTTAGGTTGGAGCGTAATTCTGATGAATGTAAGTCTCATCTAAATAAAATATATGTGGCGATGGGTCCTTATTCATCAGGAGATGCATTTTTCTCGAAAACGTTACTCTGGCTGTTACTATATCAGCTCTCTCCATTAAAAATCTTCTCCCGTCGTTGCTTTTTTTATACTTGAACCCCATAGACTTTAGTATCCTCCACCATGAAGTAACTCCCCATTTAAATTGTATATCTCTTTCTAAATCACCACGTAATTTGTTCAGTGTCAGGTATTCACCCTTCACGTAATAACTAAGGGGAGTTCTTCTGATTACATCTTTATGGAATCCTTCGATTGCCTTTGTTATACAGTTCCTTTTGATTCGTTTGCGCGGTGATTGAAATGAGATGGAACCAGATGACTGGGTACTGTCTTTACCTTCCTTTACTATATGCTGAACAGTTCGCGTACTAACTTGACAAGCTTCCGACACTCTCTGTTGCACTTTATACACACTCACTAAAGGGCCATTATTTTCTGCTTCTTTTTGAAAATATTCATGAACATTGCTGATCAGTTTTCTGCCCTGGCTCCTTATCTTCTTCATCTTCGCCATTGTAAGATATATAGTGCAATTATTATATAAAAAAACAACACAGAGCAACACAAATAGAAACAATAGAAAAAACTAACGTCACATCACATGCCATGAAAACGTTAATCAAAGAATGCAGTAAAGGATGCGGCAAGAATTACTCATAAAACAAACTCGTCAAACAAGCTCTTTGTAATACCCAACGCATACTGTAAGACTACTCGGCAACACAGCAGTTCGTGGAGCGAAGTGAGCGCAGCAAACTCTCCGGGCGACTGAATAGTTCTCAGCACCACCGCTAGGCGATCTTTTGTGTGATTGGGCAGTGACATACTGCCAGCACCGCACTTCCCCTGACAGCATGTGGGCCGCCCGCCATCAGAGTAGAAAAGACCTATAGTCGGAGGCCAGTACCAGATCGACCAAAGGTAACCACCCCGTAGCAGGACCGATATCTGGCCCTAACCGTCCGACGAAATCGGAGTGCACCTGCAAGACAATTGTCGGCGGATCTTGCAGCCGTCTCGGTGATTGCCGTTTCCCCGCAAACTGTGTACTGGAGGATCAGAGCAGCAGGGCTGTTTGCCTGATTTCCAGTGGTGTGCATCCCGCTCACTCCAGCACAGAGACGGGCTCATTTACTGTGGAGCCTTCATCATCAAAACTGGACCATGAATGAATGGAGGCATGTGCTCCTCACAGATGAATCCCACTACAGTTTGCGGAACGATTCCCGTCGCAAATTAATCTCTGATACAACCACAGGAACATTGTGGAACGGGACCCGTATGGTGGTGGTAGCGTCATGGTTTGGGGTGGCATCATGTTGAATGGCCGTACAGACCTGCACATCTTCATGGGTGGTCCGAGGAACACTGTTAACGGTCAGAGATGCAGGATGAGGAATGGCCGTACGGACCTACACATCTTCATGGGTGGTCCGAGGATCACTGTTAACCGTCGGAGATACAGGGATGAGGTACTGAGACCACATGTTTGACTCTTCAAAGGTGCGGTTGGTCCAGACTTCCTCTTAATGGATGGTAATGCCTGACCGCACTGCACTGCGCTGCTCTGTTGGATGAATTTCTGGCTGGGGAAGACATTCATCGCATGGACTGGCCAGCGAGGTCTGCAGATCTGTATCCTATAGAACAGGCCTGGGAAGCATTGGGGAGGCGAATTGCATCCCGTCAGCCTCCACCAAGGACCCTCCAAGACCTTCACATTGCCCTTTTGGACGAATGACATCGACTGCCACAAGAACTCTTGGACCATCTGATAGAGAACATGCCACATCGCTGCGAAGTATGTGTGGCCGTTAACCCTCCAGTACTAACATCCAGTCTCGGAGACCGACCGCCCAATTATTCTCCTATAACTTTAGTGTGCATGCTTCGCGTACGCTTTGCTCATTGGTACCTTCAAATCGGTCAGTTTACTTATTGTTGCGTGAATGTTAAGTGCCTGGCTCAAGTTCTTAGCAAGAATTCCTTTATTTTGGTCTCTGACACCGAAGTTAGTACTCGTGCTACTTTCTGCTTGAAATGAAAAAGTGAATTATGAACATGAACAAGAGTACGTACTGAAATCACTACTGGAATACGAAGAGAATGACGTGGCTGTATAAAATTTTGAAGATTTTGTGGAAGATCACCTTGAATGTCGTGAAGAAGATTCGGAGTCGGAACAGGACGTCAAGGAGATACAGGATGAGCAAGATATTGATGATGAGACTTCTACACAACAAAAACGACAACGTAATGTTCCGCACTTCATTGTAAAAAACGGTGTCACGAAAATGGAAAATGTACATTCCTCCTCAAAATGTGAGAACTTGCTCAGTGAATCTCGTAACTCATTTGCCTGGGGTGAAAGGACCGGCAACAAATTTGACTTCTATTGGAGATACAGTATATGGAACTGCTTTTTTGATGCTAGAATTCTAAGCATTCTGGTTGATTGTAAAAATGTTTCTATAATCCGTGAAACTTATGAGCAAGAATATCGAACTGCAATGAAGGCTTTGTTAGGTCTCTTATACCTTTCTGGTGTACGTAAGACAAACCATTTGAACGCAATGGACTTATGGAAAACTAACGGTACATCAATTGAGATGTTTTGGCTCACTATGTCACTGGAGAGGTTTAGGTTTTTGCTGAGGCATATTCAATTTGACAACAAAGAAACAAGATTGCACCGACAAGAAACAGATACGTTGGCTGCAATTCGGGATGTATTTGACGTGTTTGTGGCAAATCGTCAAGCTAACTACACCCCATCTGAATATAAGACTGTTAACGAAAAACCTGAGGCTTTCAGGGGAAGATGTGGCTTCCGCCAGTACAACCGAAGCAAACCCAATAAATATGGGATTAAAATCTATGTGTTAGTATGTGCTAAAATGTTTTATACGTCAAACTTTGAGGTATATGTTGGTAAACAGCCCGATGGCCCATATTCTGTTGATAACAGCGTGAAAGCAGTTGTTGAAAGATTAGTGAAACCTATTGCGAATATAGGTAGGAATATGACCATGGACAATTTGTTCACCAGCATAGAATTATCTGAAAGTTTGTTGAAAAACCATAAATTGACTTTTCTTGGTACTATAAGAAAAAACAAAGGGCAGTTACCTCGTGAATTTCTGGGAGGCACAAGTAGATCCGTAGGCTCCAGTATGTTTGGGTTCCAGGAGAATTCCACCCTAGTATCATACATTCCCAGAAAAGGAAAAAATGTGCTGCTTCTATTGACAATCCACAGTGATGACAAAATTGACTCCAGCACCGATAAATCTGAAATTATCATGTTGCATAATGACACGAAAGGGGGTGTTGATGTGGTTGATAAGCTTAGTGCAGGTTATAACTGTGCCAGGCAAACTTGCTGGTGGCTTATGGTAATCTTTTAAAGTTTGATGAACATTGCTGCTATAAATGCTTTTGTGATAATGAACAGCAACAATCCTAAAGCTAATATGATGCAAAGAATTTTCTTAGTAACACTGGCATTCGATTTAATTGGAGATCGTCTAAAAAGAAGATCCACAGTCAAGCAAGTTCCAAGACAGACTTAAATGAGAATTCAAGAGATCTGTAACATTCCAGCTGAGAATATGCCAGTGGCTACACAGAAATAAAAAGCGCATGGTCGATGTGCATACTGTGAATCAAAGAAAAATCGTAAAACAAAGTATAAGTGCTATTTGTGTAGGAAGTTCATGTGCTTGGAGCACATTGTGGTTGTTTGTCCAACTTGCTCTGAAAAGAGGGAAAGAACATGGTGATCGACTGTGACTGTGAATTGTTCATTGCATCTTTGTAAGAACTGTCACTATCAGAGTTTTCTAATTAATCATTAGAAACGTTTATTTCTGTGTGTGTGTCTCCTGACAATGCTGAATTTATTTGTTTTTCCTCTTTAATGTTAACAGTAACAATACAAGGCCTAATAATAAATGTTTGTAGTGTGGTTTCTCTTTAATAAATGATTTACCTGCTTTAAAACATAAGAAACATGCATGTTTATAACTTCGGACTCGTAGGTCGATGTTAGCACTCATGCTATGATTTGTCATGTTAGTACTGGAGGGTTAAGGGTAACCATACACTCTCTTAACAGCATATTTTGTTGTGGAAGACATTACCAAGTCTTGTTAGTTGTTGTCAAAGGTGCACCTTAGCTATCAGAACCTTTCTGACACTGTTTTTTTTTGGACAAGTTGTGTGACATATGGTGTGTGATTGTTTCTATTTGTTCAGCAATCCATCTGACATACATATCAAGCGGTATGGCATCGTTTAGTGATTATGCTTAACTTTTGGACACTAGTGTACATACAAATAGGTTTTGGTAAACATTGTTCCATTAAGGCGTTGTTTGAACTCAACAACTATATTGACTGAAAAGTTTATATGACCTTGCTAAGGCACACATAAATTTATTCCCCACCCCCTTTACTCCAACATACTGGAACAAAACAAAATGTGAAATTGTGATTGGATGCCACTGTAATATAATTACAGAAATTAATAAATAAATTGGTAGAGCACAATTGAACCCTTTTTCTCAAGGTGATGATCATGTGCTGATGAGTATCCAAATTTGTTTCCTTAAACTCCCTGAACTATATCTAGGTACAATGCCACAAGGAAATATTGTTACATTACCTATGAATTTAATGCCAAAGAAGACCTATAGACCTATACAAATCCCAAATTTGACATTATCTCTTGCAGTTCCCTTAAATTCTTCCAGAAAATCACAGTCATGTAAGTTCTGCAAACAATAATACACTCAAAAATCACTTTTTCATAATTGAAATATTTACAGTACATACTATATTTCATTCCTATTGCACTTTACATCACATGTAAATACACTTACACTCTAGTTTGTGAGAACTAGGTACCACAACTTGCCTCTGTATCATTACACCAATTCACTTACATACCTGCCAACCCTTCCAATTTACCCGGAAACTTTTCGTTTTTTAACTGCTCTTCCAATTTTCTGGTTTATTTTTGATTCTTCCTATTTTTGACCAATATAACCTCCAGTATAGTCAATACTCTTCCCCTAGGATAAAGGATAAATTCTTATGTGCTTGCGCAAATTACCCAACCTCATTTTCAAACGTATTAATTTGATGCTTTATTTTCGCCTTCGTGTATCGTGTTTCCTGCTCGCCACAGTAGCATATGTCCTTTACGGCTGGGGATTCAGGATGGCAATCGTCCTACAAGCAAGAGAGGCTAGCGTGCACTAGCAACTCAGTTAATCAGGTGGAAGGAATGAGTTTCTTACTGTGTGGTTCGCACACAGTTAACGTAGTTTCTGTGCATAATTTTGTTGGAGTTGTAGGCCACATGTTTTTTTTTCTAGCGGTTCTGTGCTTTTCCCCATGTCAAAGTTGTATGTTAGTTATGTAAGAGACATACCAATCTGTTTTGTTTGTGGTAGTTTTGTGTATTTCATACATACATACATACATACATACATACATACATTATCATTATAGACTGTTATGCCTTTCAGCGTTCAGTCTGCAAGCCTCTGTGAATTTACTAAACGTCGCCACAATCCTCGATTTTCAACTAGTGTTGTGGCCTCATTTTGTTCTATACCTCTTATCTTTAAATCTTTAGAAACCGAGTCTAACCATCGTCGTCTTGGTCTATCTCTACTTCTCTTACCCTCCATAGCAGAGTCCATTATTCTCCTAGGTAACCTATCCTCCTCCATTCGCCTCACATGACCCCACCACCGAAGCCGGTTTATGCGTACAGCTTCATCCATCGAGTTCATTCCCAAATGAGACTTTATCTCCTCATTCCGAGTACCCTCCTGTCATTGTTCCCACCTGTTTGTACCAGCCATCTTTCTTGTTACTTTCGTGTCTGTTACTTCTAACTTATGAATAAGATATCCTGAGTCCACCCGGCTTTCACTCCCGTAAAGCAAAGTGGGTCTGAAAACAGACCGATGTAAAGATAGTTTTGTCTGGGAACTGACTTTCTTCTTACAGAATACTGTTGATCGCAACTGCGAGCCTTCTGCATTAGCTTTACGACACCTTGATTCAATCTCACTTACTATATTACCATCCTGGGAGAACACACAACCAAAATACTTGAAATTATCAACCTGTTCTTGCTTCGTACCACCAATCTGACATTCAGTTCTGTAGAATTTCTTACCTACTGACATCAATTTAGTCTTCGAGAGGCTAATTTTCATACCATACTCATTGCACCTATTTTCAAGTTCCACTACAGGCTTTTGGCATAATCTGCCATTAAGACAAAGTCGTCAGCATAGGCCAGACTGCTTATTACATTTCCACCTAACTGAATCCCTCCCTGCCATTTTATACCTTTCAGCAGATGATCCATGTAAACTAAGAACAGCAAAGGTGAAAGACTACAGCCTTGTCTAACCCCTGTAAGTACCCTGAACCAAGAACTCATTCTACCATCAATTCTCACTGAAGCCGAGTTGTCAACAAAAATACCTTTAATTTCATAGTCACCCAGTATGGCGTACATCTTCTCCCCGTACCCTGTCATATGCTTGCTCTAGATCTACGAAACATAAACACAACTGCCTATTCCTCTCGTAGCATTTTTCAATTACCTGACGCATACTGAAAATCTGATCCTGACAGCCTCTCTGTGGTCTGAAACCACACTGGGTTTCGTCCAACTTCCTCTCAACCACTGATCGCACCCTCCCTTCCAAGATGCCAGTGAATACTTTGGCTGGTATACTAATCAATGAGATACCTCGATAGTTGTTGCAATCCTTCCTGTTCCCTTGCTTATAGATAGGTGCAATTACTGCTTTTGTCCAATCTAAAGGTATCTTACCAACACTCTATGCTAATTTTACTACTCTATGAAGCCATTTCATCCCTGCCTTCCCATTATACTTCACCATTTCAGGTCTAATTTCATCTATACCTGCTGCTTTGTGACAGTGGAGTTTATTGACCATCCTTTCCATTTCCTCTAGCATAATTTCACCATCATCATTTTCTTCCTCCTCATGAGCTTGGCTGTTCGCAACACCACAAGGATGATTTCCTTTTACACTGAGAAGATGTTTAAAATATTCCCTCCACCTCTCCAGTGATTCCCTGGGATCTATTATGAGTTCACCTGAATTACTCAAAACACTGTTCATTTCCTTTTTCCCCTCCCTTCCTATGATTCTTTATTACTGTCCAGAAAGGTTTCCCTGCTGCTTGACCTAGCCTTTCCAGGTTGTAACCAAAATCTTCCCATGACTTCTTTTTGGATTCAACAACTATTTGTTTCGCTCTGTTTTTCATCTACGTACAAATCCCTGTCTGCCTCGGCCCTTGTTTGGAGCCATTTCTGATAAGCCTTCTTTTTACATTTACAAGCTGCTCTCACTTCATCATTCCACCAAGATGTTCGCCTTTTCCCATCTTTAGACACAGTTGTTCCTAGGCATTCCCTTGCTGTTTCTATTACAGCATCCCTGTATGCCACCCATTCACTTTCTATATCCTGAACCTGCTTACTGTCTACTGTTTGAAACTTCTCACTAATCATATCCATGTACTTCTGTCTAATTTCCTCGTCCTGGAGATTTTCTACCCTTATTCATTTGCAGACAGATTTCACTTTCTCTACCCTAGGCCTAGAGGTACTTAGTTCACTACAGATCAGATAGTGGTCTGTATCATCGAAAAATCCCCAGAAAACTCGTACATTCCTAACAGATTTCCTGAATTCAAAGTCTGTTAAGATATAGTCTATTATGGATCTGGTACCCCTAGCCTCCCATGTGTAGCGGTGAACAGCCTTATGCTTGAAGAATGTATTCGTAACAGCTAAACCCATACTAGCACAGAAGTCCAGCAAACGCTTCCCATTCCCATTAGCTTCCATATCTTCCCCACATTTACCAATCACCCTTTTGTATCCCTCAGTTCTATTCCCAACTCTCGCATTGAAATCGCCCATTAGCACTATTCTATCCTTGCTGTTGACTCTGACCACGATGTCACTCAATGCTTCATAAAACTTGTCAACTTCATCCTCATCTGCACCCTCACATGGTGAATACACGGACACAATTCTAGTCCTAATTCCTGCAACTGATAAATCTACCCACATCATTCGCTCATTTACGTGCTTAACAGAAACTATGTTGCGTGCAGTGGTATTCCTGATAAAGAGCCCTACCCCAGACTCCGTGATAAAGAGCCCTACCCCAGACTCTGCCCTTCCCTTTCTAACACCCGTCAAGTACACTTTATAATCTCCTCTCTCTTCCTCGTTTTCTCCCCTTATCACTTATACCTAGCGCCAGTTCTACTTTCTTTCTTCCATAAGCCCCATTAATATTGATAGCTCCCCATCGAATTCCATTTCGTTCGCCAAGTTGTTTCCAAGGAGTCCCTCGCCTGTCAAATGGGAGTGTGACTCCGATACTCCCATAGGTCCGAGGCTTGCTTAAAGTGTTCTGAGCACGGTAAATTCATGAAGCAGGATGCTACCCTACTTGCACATAGTCCAAGTGAGGATCTCTCCTCTAACGGGTTATGGACCACCGGTGAATTGTATAGTCCTAGCCGCCTGAGCGCAAGGAGGGCCACGACTCAGAATATGTCCGAGATGCCCACTCCCATTCCATAGCAACTGGTATGCCAACTCTCAGGACCACTTACTAGGCCACTCAGCCGTTGCCCATGGTTCACGAACTTGTGTATTTCAGTGCATTTTTTTAAAAATTCTTACTGCATAATTTTAATGAGTTTGAATGTATTTCAGGGAGTTGTGTCGGTGACAGTTTCTGGTATTTTCTCTTCACGTTGTGGCCAAAAACATAACAAACGTTATCCCCAACTGCTCAGAGGCACATATAAAATTAAATTTCCATTCATTTTACTGTCTAATAAATGAAGCTATTATGCATTTTGTTGTGTGTGTCGGTGTGATATAAATACAGTGGAACCTCGTATCTCAAATCACCTTGGGAGATAAATTTCGAGATATAGAGAATACCATTCTTGAGCATGTACAGCACATCATTGAATTATATGTATCTACGGGCTTTTACTGAATACATTATTTTTAACGGTACTTAAAATTATACAAGGAAACTCTATTTTACGGCATCACTTTAATTATTACACTTATTATAGTAACTTTTTACAAGTCGGCATACAGTACATACAGTAGTGAAACAAGAAACATAGCTACGTTAACACTTTTGGAAAAACAATCCGTTAGTCTCTTCCATTTGTTGTGGTTAACCTTTCCTTCCTTCACGTTGAAACTTCTGGTCAATACCACGCAGCCAAGTTTCGTAATTGGAGCTTGTCAACCACGATTTCTGGGCTTGCTTCCGTATGTGACCGGTAATTAATTGACATATTAAAACTGTTTACAGTTAATTTATTTAAAACCACCTATTCAATAGTTTACAGTTTTTAAGAGCCTCCGTGGCTCCGATGGCAGCGCGTCGGCCTCTCACCGCTGGATACCGTGGTTCAAATCCCGGTCACTCCATGTGAGATTTGTGCTGGACAAAGCGGAGGCGGGACAGGTTTTTCTCCGGGTACTCCGGTTTTCCCTGTCATCTTTCATTCCAGCAACGCTCTCCATTCTCATTTCATAGCATTTATCAGTCATTAATATATATCACTTTGGGAGTGGCGACCCCATCTTACTAATAGCCTATATCTGCTTCATTCATTACATCCCTGACCCGGTCAATGACTGGAAAACAGGTTGTAGGTTTTCATTTTCACAGTTTTTAAGACTTACATAAACATTCTAAGGTTGTAATGGTACATGTTTCACCTGTCATCACAGGCATCATCAGCCATAAATTCTATACTTCGTCAGAGGTCTGAAGTGAATGTTATATTAAAACTATTTTTAAAAATGAATTGCCTCTTGCGTCCAGGATGCAGTAGCTTACCACCAGTACTTAGGCCTGTTGGAATTTACACATTGCCTCCTTTCAGCTCTCAGTCATCTGATAAGTGAATTTACCCTCCACTGGGTGGTACTACCCACAGCTTCACTTAACCACAGTGTCTAAATACCTTTGCCTCAAAACAGTTTTGGAATACATGTGGCAAGTTTAGAATTAAGATAACCATTTGCTATTCTGGATACCTGGTTGGAATTATCATTACAAGTAATAATGTTCATATTGGTCAGTCTGCCTGCTGTCATTTCTTGATGGATGCAGTAATTTTGCATCCATCTCTTGGCACGGGCTGGAGCAAAGTGTAGCTTCCACCGGAGTCCCAGTCTCATCCATGTCTGTGACAATGTGGAAGCGTCTGGGGTATGGGTGGTACCGAGTATTGACATTCTGAGCACGACCCGTGTATCTGAGTGTTATGAAAGGTGTTGCTCATAGGGTTAGTCGTGCTACAATAGCACTTTATGGCCCAGTGAGGAAAGCAATGGCAAACTACCTCGCTCCTCATCTTACCTAGTACGTCTCATTTTGGTGCTGCCATTGGTTTTTGTAGTTTTTCTGTACCTGCATAGCCTTTGGTGGTACTGTTTGAGGATCCAACCAGACTCTAGGCTGATGACCTGACAGACAGGCACACAGACATTGGTCCGTATTTACTATATAACTTTTTTTTTTCTAAAAGTAACTAACATCAGTAAAAGCATAACCTTTCTCAAGACGCGCCTCCGTAACAACTTAGTTCCGAATTACCTGAAAACAAAATCTTATTTAAATATTTGTGTGCTGATCATGGCTCCAGGAGCCGAAACATGTCTACTTTTGTTCCATAAATAATCTTTTTAGATTATACTATCGTGTATTGATTAGGTGGTGAAACTTAAAAAAAAAGCAAGAAGTCAAAGTAGAATCAATAGTCACATTATCAAAAGTAGAAGGACGAAAGTACCAGTGTAATTAGTAGCTTGACAAAATTAGAATCGTAACAAGAATTCCAACAGCATAATGCCCTCCCTGACATATCTCCTAGCATCTACCAGTCAACAAAATCTTGTTTGAAATTTGACTACTGTCCATGTTCTATATGGCCATTGAGCAGCCAATATCGAAGTTTAGCACCATTCTCCTGTTTCTCACATTGATGTATTGTACCGTACCCAGGAGCAATAACCCTCTAGGACGATGCCTCCATTTCCTGATTAAACATCCGACTAACTCAGGGTTGGGCAGAGAGGTGGGTAGATTGTCAAGGGTAAGTCTTAATGTCAAAGTTTATCACAACTATAAGTATATGACAGGAATAATGGAGGTTTATCTCAAATGAGAAACACTGATATGGGGTCAGATGAGTTTATTCCATAAAATAACCCTGAATCATACTATAAATAAATAAATAAATAAATAAATATGGACAACAAGCGTTAATTACGCAAATCAAAGAAATGATAACATGAAAGATCAAAATCACAACATTAAAATATTTGTGAGCTTTAAAATAACTCCACATTATTGCCCAATGTTAATGTTCGTATGGAGTAGCACAATTTTAAGTATCACCATAATACGGAATGAAATTCAGGAAAGTTGCCACAATAGTTATCTTTAAACAAGAATTAAGACGCAGTGGGACATGATATGAAGTACGAAAAATACTAGTGGAATTTCCCTAAGCTATATTTACAATAATCGCAACACAATTAAAATATCTCAATATTTACATTGGATTAGGTAGGCGAAAACTTATATACTACACTGACTCGACGTGAAACGCGGTTCACCAAAGGATCTAGTAAAAACTAGATTGACCACAAACATTCACTCAGCACTCGGGCTGTTCCCCATTAAACAACAAGACAACATATCAAACAACATGAAATTACACAAAACACCATCCTCTAAGAGAAAACAAATAATATACTTTAATAAACATGTAGAAAGCAATGGGCAACATTGTGTTCCTATGCTGCATTTGCGCACCAGATAGTGCCATTCATCTGTCACATATTTCCTGCTTTGCAGTGGGCTGAAAAGAAATGTTAAAACTCAATACTGCTCTGAGGACTTGGTCACTGTTTCGACAAGATTGTATTACAGAAGCAACATCTCATTAAGCACTGTCTGTATAACCACGGCTTATAAGCTAATTTGTAAGGCGCGCTCATATTTCGCCAACTGCTCGGAGATTCACATACACAATCGTACATCTTGCCAGCATGCTTACTATAATTCAACACACACATCATATTCACTAGCCTGACATTAATTTCACCTCAATTCTGATTCTCAATAATCTCTCAGAATACAATCACAGGCCTATTCTCGCTGCACACAATTCTTATAACATGATCAGTCATGCAATCTGCCTGCATAATTAACTTCATCTTTCAGCATGCATTACATTCTCTTGTATACC
This sequence comes from Anabrus simplex, assembly GCF_040414725.1. NCBI lineage: Eukaryota > Metazoa > Arthropoda > Insecta > Orthoptera > Tettigoniidae > Anabrus > Anabrus simplex. Next base: position 274,551,023 of record NC_090265.1, read on the forward strand.
TTATAATTTCATCAGCCTTTCTCGTCATAAATCAGGGTTCGATTCCCTCTCAAATCATTGTACGAAACAGTTTCCAACCCACATTAGAAGAATCTTTTCTAGTCGACGGTGCATATACAGCTCCACACGTGTCACAGCTCCTGAAATACTTGCGCCATGCATCCTATCTGTCACTAATCTTGCTAAATGGAAAAATAAAATTGTCTCAACGTCGCAAGTGTGTAACTCGGAAAGTGGATGATTTTGGCAATCTAATCCTTTTATCTCTAACGTACAAAAACATCAGAATAACCCTAAGCTAGGTAACATGCATAAATATACAATAAAGCAAAATAAATCCTAACATCTCCCTCAATATCCCATCTAACTAATCGTAAAGTAAAAGAAATATATAGAAATCATCCGATCCCCTCCTATCCATATTTGCAGCATCACAAATGTAAAATAAACGCATGCTGTCAGGAAAAATTTACATTAAAGAAAATCCCTACACTAAGCCTCACTAGTATTAATCATAATTCATATAACATGCCATTTAATTAAAACATGCGTCTTATCTTGGCAACTCCCTGGACATCGCTGCTGTGGTGGTGCTCTACTCCATCTTCTTGATGTAAGTTACTGTACACTGCAACACACAAGACTTCTAGTAAATACCTCTTCACCGCTCTCCGTGCACGTGCTGAATAAACCCTTGTCAGCTATAATTTATGCCAACGTTAATATAACAGCACAAACACACGTAAGATTCACTATACAAAAGGTTGGGGTTTAAATACAGTAATCAGGAGCGCCTCGCAGTTCAATACGAAAGTCCTTCGCTATACACGACCGACCCGAAAATACAATGCGGATGAGCGTCTCTGTCTCAATCACCAGTCTGTGGCTGACATTACCGTCTATTACTTTAGTAAGAATTTGCGACATAGCACAATTGGCATTTATCACTGCACCCAGTTTACTTAGGACTCTTCATAAATAAATACACTGTTTTTGGTCGATAACATTTCTGCCCATGTGGCAGCATTCACACACAGATAAAAAAGAGGTATAGAACGATGTTCACTTCATGGCAACTCACACAATAAGGACGCTCCCGATTAGCGGGACACTTAAGTAACATAGCCAACGCCGTGTAGCTAGGGGATTCCCATATGTTCATCAAATATTCAACCAATCAGTGTGCTTGTTACCCACAATGACTTTGATATTTATTAAAATTAACATTAGACACACTCCTGATGACTTGTAGCGACTCAGATAATTGCTGTAACGTATTCCTTATTATTTCTCACTCTCAGACCTGTGGAAAACCCCGTCAACTAACAGAACTGACTTCTCTATATCGATGTATTCTTCACACAGATATCCATGTTGGTCAACCTGGGATTTTAATTCTGCGCGGTCCATAATTCATATAAGCCACACCCTCGCTTCCTAATTGGCTGAAGACTCCTCATGGCCAACAAATTCTACACGTGCCGAGATGTGCTAACTCGTGGTAAACCTGAACATTTCCCACGGTTGCAAGCAAGCTTCGCGCAACATACGACTTTACGTCTCCATGGACTTCCGGTCTCAACTGTTCTGTAATGTGCTACTTTTCCAATGCCTGACTGAAATCCACCTCAATATAATTATTTAATATGGAAAATATATATCTGATTGTCTCTTATGGGCCGTCAGGGTACGGCTCAGTATAATGATCTATAACTTGTATTCCAACCACCTCCTGGGTTTTCATTTTACCTGTTGCAACACCTCCAGGTATTTCCAACCGACTTCTACCGTCTCTCTCGATTTAACCACCGTTTTCTCATGTTACACAATCTTGAGCAGTCTCCGCTACCATTTTATACATTATTCATAATTTAAATAACCTAATATACATTTTGCCATAATTCTTAATTACAAACTATTCCTATGATACTGTATTCTTACATGTTGTTTGAGTCATCAGTCCGTAGACTGATTTGATGCAGCCTACATGCCACCCTATCTTGTGCTAACCATTCCATTTCTACATAACTATTGCATCCTACACCTGCTCTAATCTGCTTGTCATATTCATAATGTACCAGGAAAAGTAGTTGGGATAAGGAGCATGAGAAAGGTCTCAGGTAGTGATGGATTCTTAGGAGCCGGTACAGAGAAAGGAGTTTGCAGAGCGAAATAATAGACGTTATTTTGCTAAATGAAAATTTATTCAAAAGTCTAGGTGCATAAATAACCTTCTTATCTTGCATTTAAAACTGAGAAATGACTTGGAAATGTATTGACTTAATTCCTGTTGTTCCTTGTGGAACATAGGGCATCAACAAAGCATCTCCATCTGATCCTGTTGCCAGCCAACCTCTTCGCCTCTCTCCAGGTCTTGCCTACTTCCATTGCCTCCATGTGTACAGATCTTCGCCACGTTTGTTTTGGGCCTTCCTCTCCTCCTTTTACCCTGCGAGTTCCAATCCAGTGCCTTTCTCTCAATGGCTTAATTCCCTTTCCTCAACGTATGCTCTATCCATTTCCGTTTCCGCTGCTTTATCTGTATGGCCATCTCGGTTTCACCTGTCCTTCTCCATAGTTCATGATTGGAAATTACTTCCTGCCAGTAGATGTTTAGAATCTTCCTTGAACAGCGGTTGACAAAGGTCTGCAACTTGTAGGTAATCACTTTAATCACTTTCCAGGTCTTGAACCCATATAGTAGAACAGCCTTGACATTACTTCGGAAAATGCGAAGTTTGGTCCTGATAGACCAGATAGAGCTGAACAAAGGCACCATTTGCTTTTTGTATACGTTGAGAAACATCCTGTACTGCTCCTCCACCTTTGGTAACTACACTGCCCAAGTAGGTGAAACTATCCACATCCTCTATAGGTTCATCACTGAAGACAAATGGGTCTAGTTTGTTGGTGTTCATCCTTAGGGCCTTGGTCTTCTTTGAGTTGATCGTTAGTCCCACCTTTTTTCCTTCTTTTACCAAGTCTTCAATCTTTGATTGCATTTCACCATGTGCCTCAGACAGGAGAGACACATTGTCAACAAAGTCTAGGTCTTCTAACCTATTAGCCAATCCCCACTGGATACCAGGTTTCACATTTCGCGTTACATTCCGCATTACCGCATCAATCACCACCAGGAGCATGGTTCGCAAGAGGATACAACTTTGACGTACTCCTGAACGTACAGATATAAGCTCAGATACACGGCCCTCATGTATGACTCTGCATGTATAATCATAGTACGTTTCCTGAATGAGGTTGGTAATTTGTGATGGCACTCCATACCGCTTCACTTCCTTCCACATAGCTTCTCTGTTGATCGAATCAAAAGCTTTTTCGAAGTCGATGAACACTGCATAGAGGTGAGATGAGCACTCGGCACAATGCTTCAGAATTACCCTCAAGATGTTTATTTGGTCTACACACAAGCGATTCGATCGAAAGCCTGCCTGTTCCCGTTGGAGCCTCAAGTTGATATACTCCTTAATTCTGTTCAACAGAACCCTGGTGAGCACTTTGCTAGGGATTGAAAGAAGCGTAATGCCCCTCCAGTTGTTACAGATTGACGTATCGCCCTTCTTTGGCAACTTCACCAGCAACCCACATTTCCAATCTGTCGGCATTTCTCCATTAACCCATGTTGTTTGAGTCATCAGTCCATAGACTGGTTTGATGCAGCTCTCCGTGCCACCCTCCCTATCTCCTCAAATAGCGGCTGCAACATATTGGCAGTGGTATCCATATCAACCTTCATGACGTCTGCTGGAGTATTGTCAACACCTGCTGCCTTACCAATATGCAACTCTCTCACTGCCCGCTTGATTTCCTCAACTGTTGGAATGCAGACTTTAATCTTTGGGTCAGGCTGGGTTTCTTCCTCTTCTTATTCTTATTCTTCGCCTTCTCCTGCATCTACTTGCTCCTCCAAGGAGGGGTTTAACACCACAGAGAAATGTTCCTGCCATCGCTTCAGTTGATCCTCGGAGTTTGTTAGGAAGACACCATCTTTGTTTCTGACTGGACGGTTTTTCTGCATCTTCTTCCTTGCCAGAACTGTGGTGATGGTATAGAGTTCTCTAAGATTTCCCTTTCTGGCTGCCTCCTCTGCTTGTTGAGATAGGTCATCTATCCATTTCCTTTGATCTCTCCTCACACTTCTCTTTACTTCCTTATCCTTCGTAGCATTTTTGAATTGCAATTCTGCCTTCCTTGTTCGTGCCTTACATGCATTCATTACTTCCTTTATCTCTTTCCTTTGTCTGATAATTTCCCATGTCTGGTCAGTCATCCAGTCTTTTTTCCTCCTGTCCTTTAAACCCAGGATATTTTCACTTACTTCAGTAAATACAGATCTAGTCTTCACCCATTTTTCCTCAATAGTTTCATCCTCCACCTCAGTGAGTGCTTGGAATCGATTCTTTAGTTCTGTCCTGAAGACTTCTTTCACATTTCTGTCATACCTTAGCTTTCCAACATCATACCACTTCCTTATCTGATCTATCCTTCTCTTTTGTGCCTGGATCTTCATTCTAAAGGTAGCCACAACAAGATGGTGATCACTACCAATGTCTGCACCTCTCTTATTCCTCACATCCAACAATGAACTCCTCCACCTTTGTCCAATAGCCACATGATCTATCTGGTTTTCTGTCCTATGATCCGGTGATACCCATGTCACCTTATGGCAGTCTTTATGTGGAAATATACTACCACCAATAACCAAATTGTGGCTTGCACAGAAGTCCACAAACAGCTGTCCATTCTCACTTCGTTCTCCTAAACCATGTCTTCCCGTAATATGTTCAAGTCCTTCATTGTCGTGTCCCACGTTTGCATTCAAATCTCCTCCAACTAGGAAGATATCCTTCATTTTCTGTTTTTTAACCGTTCTATTAAGATGTCCATAGAACGCCTGTTTGTCTTCCTCCTCTGCCGACTTCGTAGGTGCATAGCACACTATCAACACAATGTTTCTAATATTGGCCACTATTATCCTTTCCGTCACTGGGTACCACTCGATAAGGCTCCTCTTGGCCTCCTTATCCATTAATATACCCACACCTCCACAACTCGCTCCATCGCCTTCGGGTCTTCCAGAGTATACAAATGTAGCTCCATCGTGGGTTGCCAATTCCCCAAACTCACTCCATCTTACCTCACTCACACCTAGTATGTTCAGGCCATAACTCCTCATACATGCCACTTCTTGTCGTAGCCTTCCACTTTCCCGCAGAGTCCTCACATTCCATAGCCCAATTTTTGTTAGCCTTTTCAAGCCAAAGGTCGTCATCTTTGGATCAGTCCGGTTTCTCATTGTTGATGTTTCTGTAATAAGGGGATTTTAGGTTGTGCGAGTTATTGGACCACAGCACCCGAGCTTGGTGGTGGGGCTGCCACCTACGCCTCCAAGCCTGCTGTTTTCTGTTGGGGTAGTCTCCCTTAGCCTTTGAAGATTCCTCTTCACCACAAGGCAGTGGTTTTCCTCTTTATTTTACCCGAAGAGGAAGGGTTGCCTCCTCCGCCAACTTTGCCGTACCAAAGGTCTCCTCCTCCGCCTCAGTTGCCATTAAGGACTTCACCAGAGGCCCGTTACCCGTTACTTTTCAGGCTTCCTCTAAGGTCTTCACAGCTACCGTAGCAGTCCTGAGGCGCACAAGGTTCCCGCTGTACTTCAACCTTACAGGCTATCCCCTACTTCGTACTGTTGCCTGTCCCCCACGACGTGGACGAGGGGTTGGTGGAAATGTATTCCTTCATGTATATTCAACCAAAAAATTGGAATTCCAAAAATTCTTTGCTATAATTAAAGTTGAAAAATAAACTTATTTCTTCATGAAATTCGTAAATTAAACGTGGTTTCATAAGTCTTTAGAATGTTCTGGAATAAACTCTTGTTTTCATCAATTACTTTCATATGAAACCTAAAGTCTTGTTAAATCAATGCCAAAAGTATTTTTCTATATTTTACACTTCACAGTAATATTTGAATAATAGGAAATTAAATTATTTTGAAGCATCTAAAGTCTGTTTAAATTATTAAATTAATTATCACTCAAAATTGAATTTTCACTGGAAAGTAAATTGGCACTTGTAATGAGATGAACATTTGAAAATAATAAAGTGCCTCTTCAGTAAGTCAGTAATGGCCGGTTTACACGTAGACAGTGTTTAGTACAGTAGTAAGTGGTAAGTTACTACTTAACTCATGTAGGCCAGTTTAAACATAAGCCAGCGTTTAGTACAGTGACAAATGGCAATTTGTCACTCAAGTCAGTTCATTCAGTCGTTCTTGCGTCATCAACTAGATCAGAGATAAGATGATCGGCCACCAACAGCATGTAAAACTTCTTAGTGACGTTATTCGTTGCATGTTAGATGATATTTTAGAGTTTAGAGGAAATTGAGGATTAGGTGACCGAAATTAGGAGTGAAAACGGATAACCAGAAGGAATTATGTGGGAACAAGTACAATTCTTTTTAAATAATTAGCCAAGGAGGATCGACAGGAATATTTGTTAATAGCCGGGCTGAGCAGCTCAGACAGTAGAGAGCTGGCCTTCCGACCTCAACTTGGCAGGTTCGATCCTGGCTCAGTCCGGTGGTATTTGACGGTACTCAAATACATCGGCCTCGTGTCGGTATATTTACTGGCATGTAAAAATCTCTTGCGGGACAGTCCGGTGGTATTTGAAGGTGCTCAAATAAGTCAACCTCGTGTCTGTAGATTTACTGGCACGTAAAAAACTCCTGTGGGACAAAATTCCGGTACCTCAGCTCTCCGGAAACCGCAAAAGCAGTTGTTGGGATGTAATGTGCATAACATATTTTATGTGCTAACCTTGCGAATGTCAGAAGTAACATTTAATGAGTTACTGCATAAAGTTGAACCTTTGATACAAAAGAGAGATAGTATCATGCACAGTGCATTTTAGTATCCCAAAGCTACTCGTGATGAACGTATTCACTAATGAATTTTAGAGTGTTACAGAGGCTTGCAGACTGAATGCTGAAAGGCATAAAGGTCTGTAATGATCTTGTATGCATGTATGTATCTTATGTCCATGTAGCCATTGTTCTCAGCAATTAGAACGAACGATCAAAAGAAAAACGAACACACAGGGATGATCAACTCTATAATTTCACCCACGACTTATGAACTTTACTAAATTGCGCCTGTTCACACGTTGTAAGTAGCAAGTACAGTGCTTCCCCCACTACTCCAATGGGTGCACGCTCCGCTTGTGAGAGGTCTACTTGAAAGGAAAAATAGATTGGATTCTATTCCACTTGACTAAATTGTTACTTAATCGTTTACTTACCACTTACCACTAAAGTCGCAGTTCACACATTGCAAGTCACTTAAAATTAAGTTTAAAATTTAGTTACTACTAAATTACTGTCGATGTGTAAACAGGCCTTAACTGTCTAGTGCACTAAATAGTTATTATAGTAATCACTTGCTTTTACCAGTTTAAAACGCTAAATGTACTCATATCACCTGAGAGTTTTTAGGATGCTGGAACTGGTGAATGCGGTTCCACGAACAGCAACTGGAACTCCATCGATGTTGTCAGCACCACGTCGAACCACGTACCATATCCAACGTCGTACCCCATTCCATTTCCCTCGCTGTACCACGTATTACATCCCTCGTCGAACCACGAACCATCTCCAACGTCGTGCCACATACTATGTCCCACGTTGAGTCAGGTGTTGAGTTGATATGAGGATTAACACTCGGTCAAGATTTCTGGTGTCGTATAATGTTGTAGGCACACAAGAAAGTTCAATTGACAACTGATTGCGAGTGTTAAAAAATAGCACTGTCTGGTTAATTGAATATTCGCAAGTCAATGATAAATAGCATTCATACTTGAACTTTGAATCACAGTCTGTTATGTGGACTTTGAATCACAATCCGTTATATAACTTCAAAGTAATGCTCACTATTTATTTTTTTCTATTTGCTTTACGTCGCACCGACACAGATAGGTCTTATGGCGACGATGGGATAGGAAAGGGCTAGAAAGTGGAAGGAAGCGGCCGTGGCCTTAATTAAGGCACAGCCCCGGCATTTGCCTGGTGTGAACATGGGAAACCACGGAAAACCATCTTCAGGGCTGCCGACAGTGGGGCTCGAACCCACTATCTCCCGATTACTGGATACTGGCCGCACTTAAGCAACTGCAGCTATCGAGCTCAGTATGCTCACTATTAGAAATAACTATGGCTTTTAAATGAATTAAAGCACAGTCTGAAGTGTTCGTGATTTTGAAACACGTGTCACATTTCGAAGTTTCCACAGTTTTTAAATATTCACAGTTCTTAAATAAAATGAGTTTTTGAAAATACAGTTCATACAATTCGGGCTATTTACATGAGAACAGTCTTTTTCGCATTCAGAACACGTTGTACTGGGTTCGAAACAAAACTTGAAGTTCAAATCTTATTGGAATGTTGAGTGTAAGTTTAGTCAATGTCCTACACATGCACGATACGTTTAACTGTCTTTAATTATCACCAACACAAATCTTAAGGAAATGTTAAGTGTTATTTAGCTTCACTAGGGTCACTATTTCATAAAAATGTCACAAAATGTCCTTAAGGTTTACTCAATTATTTCTTATCACCGTTCAAACACAAGTCATATTTGAGAAAGCTGTCCGTACTTGGCTACGATAATTAGAGTTCGTAATTCTCTATATCTCAGTTATCCACTGAAGTTACAAGAAGTCACAGTGCAATGTTTAACACGCGCAGAAACACTGCGGAAATTTTACAAGTTACTAATAATAACAGAGTTCCACTCAATACACATCGGATTTTCACAAGTCCGTAACACAGCAGAAAATTTATAAGTGTCGTCTTAGTACACGCCGGATTTTTCTGAGTCTTTTAGCACGGCAGAAATCTTACAAATTTGACGAACAACTTTGCGTAATGCGACACGGCGACAGTACCATCTGACACGGTCGAGTTGTGGATTGTAATTTATTTTACTCCTCACGGCGAGGCTCTTATACACTGGAAGCAGGGCTGGCTCTCTGCTTCAAGCGAAAAAATGTGTTTCTTTTCCACTTTAATATCTCGGAAACCAGTAGGTGTATTTTCTTCAAATTTTGGCTATTTTACTTTTAAAATATGGGCTTCACGATGGTGTACTTCATTATTTCGTAGCTAACGGCATTTAGTAGATATAAAAATTGTTCCAGTAAGTTCTAGACGGGTGGGCTAGCTACACATGGCGATTACGTCATCTGGCCGGTTCTCTGCCTGTGACGTAGCGCTGTCTCTCTCACTGCCATAGTTTGCAGCCGTGTCTCGAATGTTCGCTTGGCTGCTAACTCCAAATGCTAGAGCTTTCATATCATAAATACATTACGAATTACAAATATAATGTGCCAGGCTGTGGTCATTCCTGGTACAATACCTTGGTCTACCCCTGCCGTTTTTACTGCCTACACTTCCTTCAAAAACCAACTTCAGTCCTGGGTTTCTTAGGATGTGTCCTATCATTCTATATCTCTTCATCTCGTCAAATTTAGCCAAGTCGATCTTCTCTGACCAATTCAATTTAGTATCTCTTCATTCGTGATGCAATCTATCCATCTCACCTTCAGCATTATTCTGTAACACCACATTTCAAAAGCTTCTACTCTCTTTCTTTCTGAACCAGATATCGTTCAAGTTTCACTTCCATACAATGCCACTCTCCAGGTGAAAGTCTTCAGAAACATCTTTCTAATTCCTATATCAATGTGTGAAGTGAGCAAGTTTCTTTTCTTAAAGCTCTTCCTTGCTTGTGTTAGTCTGCATTTTATGTCCTCCTTACTTCTGCCATCGTTAGTTATTTTACTACCCAAATAACAGTATTAATCTATTTCCTTTAAGACTTAATTTCCTAATGTAATATTACTTGCATGACCTGCCTTCGTTTGACTGCAGTTCATTACTTTTGTTTTGGACTTATTTTCTTCTTGTACTCCTTGCCAAAGACTTCGTCCATATCATTCAGCGTCTTCTCGAGATCTTCTGCAGTCTCAGATCAAATAACAATATCATCGGCAAATCTCTCCTTGGATTGTGATTCCCTTTCCAAATTCCTCTTTGATTGCCTTGCCTTGCTCCTTTCTGGATTGCTGCTTCTTTTTCAAAGCCATCGATTCTCATCACTGCAGACTGATTTTATACAGATTGTAAATAATCCTTCGTTCTCGGTATCTGATCCCAATCACCTTCAGAGTCTCAAATAGCTTGGTCCAATCAGTATCATCGAATGCCTTTTCTAGATCTATGAACACCACGTACGTGGGCTTGTCCTTCTTAATTTGATCCTCTAAGATCAAACGTAAAGTCGGGATTGCTTCACGTGTTCATACATTTCTTCTGAAGTCAAACTGATCTTCTCCCAACTCAGCTTCAACTTGTCTTTCCATTCTTCTGTAAATAATACATGTTAAAATTTTGCAAGCATGAGATACTAAACTAATGGTGCGGTAGTTTAACACTTGTCAGCACCGGATTTCTTGGGAATAGGTAATAACATTCTGCCAAAAATCGGATGGCGCTTCTCCTGTCTCCTACATCTTGCACACTAGATGGAATAACCTTGCCATGCTGGTTTCTCCTAAGGCAGTCAGTAATTCAGAGGGAATGTCATCAATTCCAGGTGCCATGATCCCATTTAGGTCTCTCACAGCTCTGTCAAACTCTGACCTCAAAATTGGGTCTCCCATTTCATCAGCATCAACAGCCTCTTCTTGTTCCAGAACCAAATCATCTACGTCTTTACCTTGATACAACTATTGGATATGTTCCTGCCATCTTTTTGGTTTGCATTCTTTCCCTAGAAGTGGCTTTCCATCTGAGGTCTTAATATTCATACACCTACTTTTCCTTTCTCCAAAGGTTTCCTTGATTTTCCCGTGTGCAGCATCTACCTTTCTTAGGACCGTACAACCGTTAACATCCTTGCACTTTTCCTTCAGCCATTCTTCCTTAGCTATCTTGCACTTTCTATCCACTTCAGTCTTTAATTGCCTGTATTCTTTTCTGCCCTCTTCATTTCTTGCATTCTTGTATTTTTGTCCTTCATCGGTCAGGTCTAGTATCTCCTGAGTTATCCACTGATTCTTAGTTGATCTTTTCTTCCTTCCTAACATTTCTTCAGCAGCCTTACTGACCTCATTTTTCATTACTATCCGTTCTTTCTCTATTGTGTTTCCTTCAGCCATTTCATTTAGTCTTTGTGTAACTTGTTCCTTGAAACAATCCCTCACATTCTTTTCTTTCAACTTTTCTAGATCCCATCTTCTTGCATTCCTTCCTTTCTTCAGTTTCTTCAACTTCAGATGGCATTTCATGACCAACGAGTTGTGGTCAGAGTTCATGTCTGCTCCTGGGAAAAATTTTGCAATCCAACACCTGATTTCTGAATCTCTGCCTAATATTCTTACATTTTAACTGAATGAAATTACATTAATTTTCCTGATTTGCATAACAAATTAATTTTAAAACCTTCCTAAACTAACAAGTCTGGGGTCTTACACTTGCACGGTTACAAGTTATTTGACTTATTAGATATATGAGAGTATTGGTAAAATTAATTTTTCGGCTATTTCCATTTTACCTGTTATTAGTACAGTATCTTTAGAGTATATTTTACTGATGCATGCATTCTTATTTGTTTCTCTTTCTGTTGCTTCTCTAATGGTTTGCCAGAACTTTTTAGAATAGTTTAGGTTTTTTTGAATTTGTGCAAATAGTATTTAGCTTTCATTATCTTTATAATATTTATTAATAAATTTTTATACACTTTTATATTTCTCAGTTCAATGTTAAAAGGTTCAATTTTTAGTTTTTGAGCGGTTGTGTCTCAGATACATATTGATTTCACAATGTCAGCTGTGATCCAAGATTTAATTTTTCTGTTTACTGGGCTGATTAATATATTTGCTAATTTTGTTATGAAATAACTTAGTTTCGTAAAAATTATTAAGTTCATTATTGGGATTTATAGCAGTTAACAGAACCTCGTAAGTAATTTTATATATACGCTTAAATGTATTATTTTGCTTAGGTGAAATATTAATCCCCCCAACTGTAATACGTGCTTTAGAAACTTAAAACTTTGTAAATAATGCTCTAAATCATTTTAAAAATCTTTAACACTGGGACTAGGAGGTTTGTAGATTGCCGTTGTACCGTTTTCATCGTCCAGATAACGGAATAAAGGATGTCATACGTTAAAAGTTTGCCATGCACGGTAATGAGATCGCAAAGATTATGTAATTGAGCCATACATCTAAAAAAGAACGAATATATTAAGTGAAATAGGCCGTGATTTCAGAGTATATATAATACGGACGCATAAAATCAAGGAGGCCATGCATATGACGGCAAAGATGTTCATGTGGCGAATTAAGTATGCCTAGGTCATGGAGTTAGACGTAAAGTTATAAAGGATCCATGCGGCTGTGATAAAAAAATAATAGAAAGTTTTTAAAATTGTTAAAAAAGAGGAAGAGTGTGAACAATAAAAAAAATTTTGGTACGCAAAACTTCGATGTAAGTTTATCTACGAAAAAAATAATCCTCGCGGAAAGAAAAAAGGAGATATTTCGATTAATAAGAGCTGAAGAAATTTCATAATTACGCCTATATCTGATCAAATATCGAGGCGGATTGTCAGAAGAAGTTGAATAGTATCCGGACAGTAGTCGGAATATAGACCGAAGGCCGTTACGAAATACCAAGTCAAATGTAACGTATTATAGGTTGATTGGCTGGATAAAAAGAATTAAAAGCTAATTTGATTATTTACCTGTTAAAATCTGTCGCAAGGAATTGACATTGAATTTCTGACATAATAACCTGAAACGAAAATATAATCTAGATTCTTTGTAGAACATTCTGAAGGATATGGACGTGATATTAATTGCCATATTGGAAATGTTTCTTTCATATATGACTAACGGCTACAACATGAGAGGCTAAATCGGAGATGGAGCCGACTTTCCGACGTAGACCGCCCAGCTGTTCCTGCTAACCCGGGTTTTGAGACTACAACCTGATGGTGACGTAACGGATGTTGGGGACTTACTACGCAGCCCTAAGATGACAACATCGGAGCTTAACCCAGTCATCTAACATCAGCAGCCGCAAGCTAAGCTCCAAAGAATTATTTTATTATCTTGAGACTAATGTGTCATAGACGTAGTATTTAAATATTTGTAGTGAACATTGGTATGTTGCTTGTTACGGAGTTCTTCGTGATGAAATCTCAGTCGATACTATCTTTGCAATGAGATTATCCTAGTTGATTTATCATTATGGGAGTAGGTATTTCTTCCAGAGTTTATAATCAATGGCATAGTATAGGAATGTTTATAATTGAACAAGGAGAGATTTAAAGTGATGTTTTCAACCATTACGGGATTGAAACAACGTATACAAAGAGACATATCCCAGACGTAATGTTTTAAAGAAGATAGTTGATTTCTGAGTAACTTAGATCTGGTTACAATTACGACGCAATGACATGTGAGTAAATATTAACTTGTTTAGTTTATACATGTGTTTCATTTACAAGATAACGTGTTCATGTGTATTACAAATGAAACTTAACCCAGAAATGTACCGTTGCAGTACATTAATGATATGTTAAGATGATTTGCCGCGTAGTTGGAAATGATAAATGTTTACGTAGGGAAGTTAGGATTTGAGTGACATGTTGATGTGGTTTTACGAATAATTATTCGCTGAGATATATTTATGGGAATGAATGGCGAGATATTATGCTAATTAATATTGGTAAATGGAGAGATAGATATGCTTATGGATAATTTTGGTGGTAAATACGACGTATTACTGGCCAATGGTGATGTTTGACATATGCGGCAAGATATTAAAATGGTAATGCGAGATATATTGGGTTAGTGGTACATGAATACAATGAAATACATTGTAGATTTCGTATGTGGGTTACCGTAAACTGTCTTCAGATTAAATATCCAAATAAGAAATAAATAAGGGGAAACTTGTTGTCTTCATAGAGAATATGTCAACGTTGTACTGAATGTTATTTGAAGTTTGGTATTGAGAATGTCTTTAATTGATAGAGCGACTTCATAATTTGAATCTCTACCACAATTAAATAAAATAGGTTACCAAATACATTCCTACGAATTTTATGATTCTTGATTGGACATTGGTGAAACCATAAATCATGATAGGTATAATTTCTATTTGAACTACGATAATAATTGTTCTTTATACGATACCTAGATTTAATTTTAGGATGTTATCTGAATATTTTAACCAAATGACATGGTCAAAGTGATCAATAATTTTCATTTAATGATCGATATATATTTGAAATAGCCATTTTGAGCTGTTATATGCATGGAACTTACTTGCAACTGCTGACGTTATAATATTGGAAGATATACATGTGTTAGTGACAGAATATCAATTTAATATCGACGAAAAGCTTTTTTTTTAAGAAAGAAACAAGAGCTGATGGACTCAGATTAAGCATATTTGTTATGAAGTTTACTAAGGCTTAGGGACTTAGCTTTTTTAACCCATATTAATTTTTTTTCTGCTTATCAATTATTTGTCATTATTATTATGAGATAATAATTTCAGAGAATATTTAACTACATCTTCAACAGATAGAATAAGTACCTACGATTTATGTGATTAAGAGAATTTATTCTTTATTTTTATGATGCGGATAATAAGTGCAAGAGGATCAGTTGAATCAGATTGTAGATAGATGTAATTTAATTTTTTTTTTCCATATAGAGAGGAGGAAGATAATTGATGTAAATAAATGTTATTAGATTTTCTTTTATGATTCTAGAATCATGAAATAAACTATAGATTATTCAATTTAGAGGTTATTATTGAAGATAGGCTAATATCATTATGGTATAGATGATTTTGAATTAATTAATTTAAAAAATATATTTTTTTTTTATTTTTTTATTTTTGTTTCTTTTCTTCGAATGATTGGACTTGGACAACTTAACATTGACTCCGATGAATGGATGGTATCGATGGTAATTTATTAAAAAGGAAATGCGGTTTCCCAGTTGACCTCACGTAAAAATAATACTATTCACAGATGCATTTTAATTATCCCTGAGAGGTGTCGTGTGGCAATTTAAGGATTATCCTATCGATAAATGTGATATGAGAAATGAAGATTGCGATATCGCTTAAATTTTATGATGCGCATACTGTTTATTCAATGAATGATAGAAGCGAGCATAGCTACCGACACTTAGCATCGTTCTTCTGAAATGCATTGATCCATATAATGATCCGTAGAAGTGATGGTTGGATGAGGGGAAAATAGCCGGAGCAATTGTTGGGTCGCCCAATATGGTGCAAGAAAGAAATCCCCTCAGGATGGTGCACCGTTAAATCCAGTTCATTGCTGTTAAATTTCACCTAATGTGTATGGCACTGGACTGTATGATCTCTGCATTTACTACCATTACCTCTTTCGGTATAAGATGATCTCCTCTACCGAGTGCCAACAGTCTCCTTGAGGGTGGAAGAGCGGGTACAGGTTAGGACACTCTATTGTCCTTGGGACAGGAAATGGTCCCAAAAGGCGGGAGAACCTACAACTGGTCAACAGCATTAGAATGCGGAAGGCAACGGGAAACAACTGCATTAAAGATCCTGGAGGATATCCCTTTAAGTTCATATGGCATGGCTCTGTTTAACGTAAAATTATTATCCGGAGTTTGTATTACCCCATTCGGATCACCGGGAGGGAATGCTTTGAACACTAATATGACTAGAAGGCCCGGCAGTTTTGGAAAGATCAAAGTGTACTACAACAAAGTTTGAATTGAAGGACATCCGAAGATGGCATAACTGCACTTCAGAAGATGCTTTCCATGCTGCCATATCACGTTCGGAGCTGGCTATGTGGACCGCCGACCTCCGCTAGGTGAAGGCGCCTTAAGAAGAAGACCTCTAATTCATCTTTAAAGTACACCATCGCATTGTCACATTTATTATCATTACAACATGTGACAAATTGTTTGTATACTCTAATTTCAGAGCCTGAATTGTGATTGAGCCAAGTTTCTGAGAGTACAATTATGTCAGTCAATAGTAAATTTTTGTTACTGTACACAGTAAATCTCAGTAATGGTTGTTGATGCTTCCTACATTAAAAATGAAATAATCTGAGATGTCAGGGGGACAAGTTACTGATATGATTATCCCACGAGTTTAAATCATTGGAAACAACGTTTTTATCTTGTGATTATAATAATGTATGATTAGTATTAAAATTCGGTACATTGATGGAATCTTATGAGACTGATGTGGTGATAGGAGTGGAATCGTGGTTGAGAGAAGGGGTGGGTAACAGAGAAGTATTTCCAGAAGGGTACACAGTCTATCGTAGAGACCGAGGAGATAAAAAGGGAGGGGGGGGGGTTATTCTGGTGAAGGAAACATATTGTTCACATGAATGGTTTGAAGATGAAAGGGATGAAATATTAGGGATAAAATTAATTTGTGATAATATGATGGAGGTGGGAATTATAGGAACATACAGGCCAGGAAGAGAGGAAAGGGACGTGGAAATATTTGAGAAAATAATAGATTATACTCATAAAAACAATAATAATGATGTGGTAATAATTGAGGGAGATTTCAACTTGCCTGAAGTTGAATGGAATGGAGCTACAAGTGAAGCCCATGAACAGAAACTGGCAAATAAGTTAATCTGGGAGGGAGGATTTACACAAGTAGTACAAGAACCAACTCGTCTCAATAACTTACTAGATGTATTCATGATTAAACCATGGGAAATTGTTGATAAAACTGAGGTAATTGAAGGAATAGGTGACCATAAGGCTGTAATAATAGATGTAGGACTGATACCAAAAAGGCTTAATAAGAGAGTCACACAAGACAAGAAATTGTACAGAAAAACTAAAGTTGATGAATTTGGGACTTACCTTAAATCACAATTCAGTTGTTGGATAAGTGAAGGGAGTAATGTGGATACACTTTGGAATCATTTGGGAAGGAGAGAAGAGATTTGTACCTGTTAAGAAGGGTAAAATGACCTCAGACCCTGTTTATTATACAAGGGAAATAAGAAAATTAAAAAGAAAATGTAGAATAGTAAACAGGAAAATCAAAGAAGGTAGGGAGAGTAGAGAAACTAGAAAACAGCTAATGAGGGAACTGAATAGAGTGAAAAAGGAAGCAAAAGAGAATTATATGAATGGCATTCTTCAAGAGCGTAATGACCACAAAGGGAAATGGAAAAAGCTGTATTCATATATCAGGAATCAAAAAGGAAAAGGAATCCAAATTCCTACAATGGTGGGAGAAGCGGGTGAACACTATTTAACAGATACTGAGAAAGCAAACCTCTTTAGCAAGGAATTCAGATATTCAGTAGATGATTGTCAGGAGTTGGAAACCGAAACAGAAGATACAGAAGGAGAGACACAGAGGGAAACAAGAAGCTTCTCATTCACAAATGAAGATATTTTCAGAGAAATCCAACTGCTTCAGCAAGGAAAAGCAGCAGGAAGTGATCAAATTACTGGGGAGGTGTTAAAGACAATGGGGTGGTACATAGTGCCTTATTTAAAATTTCTCTTTGACTATGTCATAAATAATAGTGTAATACCAAAGGAATGGAAGGAATCTATAATAATACCAATTTATAAAGGAAAGGGTGATAAAAGGAAACCAGAAAACTACAGACCAATCAGCCTGACCAGTATAGTTTGTAAAATACTGGAGAGTTTAATATCAAAGTTCATCAGAGGGATATGTGATGATAAAAATTGGTTCATGAGGAGCCAGTATGGATTTAGAAAGAAATTTTCTTGTGAGGCACAACTGGTGGGATTTCAGCAGGACATATCAGATCAATTGGATTCAGGAGGCCAGTTAGATTGCATAGCCATAGATCTTTCCAAAGCCTTTGATAGAGTGGAACATGGAATATTATTAAAGAAATTGGAGGGGATAGGACTGGACGTAAGGGTTACACGTTGGGTGAAAACATTTCTAAATTCAAGGGTTCAGAAAGTCAAAGTAGGAAATAATGTATCTCAGGAAGAGAAAGTTTGGAAGGGAATTGCACAGGGTAGTATAATCGGTCCGTTACTTTTCTTAATATACGTAAATGATTTAGGGAATAATATAACATCAAAAATAAGGTTGTATGCAGATGACATAATTGTTTATAGGGAAGTAAATACCATTGAGGATTGTTCAGAATTACAAAGGGACCTTGAGAGTATCCAACAATGGGTTGAAGAGAATAATATGAAGGTTAATGGAGGCAAATCAACTGTTACAACATTTACAAACAGGAGTTTTAAAACTGAATTTGAATATAATTTGGATGGGGTAGTTATCCCAAAAGATGGCAAGTGCAAATACTTAGGTGTAAAATTTGAAAGTAATTTGCACTGGAAGGGTCATGTTGATGACATTGTTGGGAAAGCATACAGATCATTACATGTCATAATGAGGCTACTTAAAGGATGCAACAAAGAATTAAAAGAGAAAAGTTACCTAAGTATGGTTCGTCCATTATTGGAATATGCAAACAGTGTTTGGGATCCTCACCAAGAATACCTAATAAAAGAAATAGACAGTGTGCAGAGGAAAGCAGCAAGGTTTGTAACAGGGGATTTCAGGAGAAAGAGTAGTGTATCAGAAATGTTAAAGGCAATAGGTTGGAAACTTTAAGTAAGAGAAGGGAGAAAACTAGACTTATAGGGTTATATAGAGCCTATACAGGAGAAGCAGCATGGGGAGATATCCGTGAGAGGCTTCAGTTGGAAAATAATTATATCGGCAGGACTGACCACAAATGTAAAATTAGAAGAAATTTTAGTAGAAGCGATTGGGGTAAATTTTCATTCATTGGGAAGGGTGTAAAGGAGTGGAACAGTTTACCAGGGGTAGTGTTTGATCCTTTTCCAAAATCTGTACAGATATTCAAGAAGAGAATAAACAGCAACAGAGAAAATAAATGAAATGTTAGAGGGCATTCGACCAGTGCAGGTTAATGTAAATAAAAAATGTGTGAGAATAAATTAATTCCATCCCCTAGTCTAAGGAGTTTGGACAGCCAAAGTAGGGGACTGCCTGTAGGGGTGAAGTACAGTGGGGACTTCGAGGGCCCTGGCACCGCTACGGTAGCTGTGAAGGCCCTTCAGGAACTCTGAAAAGTGGTGGCAAAAGGGGCTCTGGTTAAGACACAGCAGGTCATTATGCTACTTAGGTTCCAGAATGGGTAAAGGAAAACAGAAAAAAGTAAATAAATGCAATGTAAATTTTAATCTTATACCAGTTGTACAGTATCATTTGAAGTAATTCCACATAAAGTATATCAGTTGACTATATTTCTAAGTAGTACAGGAGATATTATTAGTAGAATTTTGTAAACAATATAAATTTACTAAGGATGAGCTGTGTGTTTAATAGAAAAAATTGTTAGCGTAAATTGTATAATATTGTATTATAGGAAAATTTTGTTCTCTTGTTAATTTAATATTTAGTGCTTGACAATAATGTATTTTAGTGTACCATTTGCCACCGAGGTAGGCACCTCATTTGCAAATAAAGAGATTTTGATTTGATTTGATTTGATTTGATTTGATTTGATTTGATTTGATTTGATTTGATTTGATTTGATTTGATTTGATTTGATTTGATTTGATTTGATTTGATTTGTATACTAAACATATTATTACTCTAATACAATTTCTAAAATTAAGTTCAAAGCAGAACTTTCTGAACCATTTTTGGTAACAGCTGGTTTAAGACAGGTTGACGGATTCTCTCCTCTTCTTTTTAACTGCGCACTAGACTACATTATGAGGGAATGGTACGAGAACACCTCGAAAAACATAAAAGGATAACATACATTTGAACTGTCCAGGATTTCCTGATGATCTAGCTTTTCTGGCCAATGATATTCAGCAAGCAAAGCAACACATACAATCTTTACAGGAAATAGCTCAAAATATTGGTTTAAAAATTTCATTTGAATAAACAGAAATTATGCTAACTCAACTGCTTGCAAACAAAATTAAACTGGGAGACCAAGAAATAAAAATTGTAGACAAATTTAAATATTTAGGTGAAATAATCACATATGACCTGATTGAGAAACCCGCATGGCAAAATGGAATAGATAAACTCGTTACAGCACAGCATGTTACCAAGAATACATGTAATAAAGTGTCTCTCAATAGCAACCAAACTGAAATTCTACAAAACAGTCGCCAGCCACAAATTACATATGCATATACGCATGTGAAACATTATTCAAAACAACAAACACAATTGCAGTAGATAGAGTACTAAAGTTAGAAAGGAGAATAGTGAGAACCTGTTTAAATAAAAATTATCAACTAAACTGACTCTGGAGACTAGCTTGCAATGAAACAGTTTTTAAAGACACAGAACCTGTGACTAGCTAGTCACTAGTACAAAGGGAAAAAAAAAGTGAATATCATTTTTAGGGCATCTAATACGGTCAACCAGAAAGTAGAATCATTAGAAAAATAATAGAAAAATTATGGAACAGTAAGAGTAAGAATAATATTAGATGGATCACAGAACTTAGAGACATGAGAGAGTTCCATATTACAATAGAAGATTTAAAATACAAAACAAATACACTCAAGATATTGAAAGATATACACACTAGACTACAGACGAAAATCAACACTCAGAGAATAGGAAGAGGGATTCCAGAAGCAGAAAGAAAATTACGTTCGGAAAAGATGAAACAGTATCGGGCTGACAAAAAGAGGAAAAACCTCCATAAACCTGACTAAGGTAGTCCTATGTTGGCTAAAAAAATTAAATAATAAACATATTATTGATAGTATCCATATCCACTGTTTATATAGGTATAAAATAAAAAATAAAATTATGACAAATATGTTAACTACCCATATTACTTACTCATACTTTTCATAACATCTCTTACCTAACATTCTACCTTGTCTGCTCCAACTTACCTACAGTCATTGACCTTGACATAATATCAGTATGGTGGTGATTTTAAGGGGCAAAACAATCCAATAATTGCAGTTATCCAGTTAGGTTTAACTTTTTATGTATAAACTTATGACTTTTTCAGGATTGCAATGAAACTCTAGCCAGTCCTTGTGAAAATGGAACTTTCGTCGCAAAGATCCGCAGACACAGCTCTTTTAATCCAATAAATTCAAGGAAAGTTGTGACTGATGAATGTGAAAAATATGAGGAAATTAATTCTGATAAGGTGAGTTCTTTATTGTTGTAAATTTATTTTTAGGTTTGTAAAATATAACTGGTATAACAATCAAGTAGTCCATATCGTAATCAGTGGAGATCAGGATGGCAAGGAGCATCTTCGTATTAACCTTAAATTAAGAGATTGTTTACCCTTTATACCTTTATTTTGATCATCATCAAAATCATATGCAGTTTCCAATTGTTGGCCATGTCTTGTCAAATTCATTTATAAAATAATGTTAAAGAAGTTTAGCAGACTAATTTTAAAGATTTGTTGGATGGTTGTGTGTTCAGTATGAGGAATGCAGAATCTGGTAGTTAGGGAAGAGAACAGTGAAATTATATGCTGTAAAAAACCTCAGTGTATAATTGTTTTTTCAAGGCGTAAGAAGAAAATGTTGATGGATGCGGGGAAATGTTAAATATGGGTAACATTTTTTTAAAAATGGGAGAATGCAAAATAATAAAATACTGGAACTATATTTGGTCATTTTTGTTCATGTGAACCTCATACTATGCATAGAGGCATCAAAATATTTCAACCACAATATCATCGTTGTCTTCTGTTTCCCTCATCCATTTCTCAGTGGGTTGGAAAATTTATGGCACCCTGTCATCTTCCTCTGTTCAACCACCATTGTTCCTCCTTAACTGTGTCCCAATACAGACTTCTTCTAATTATATTATTCTTGATAATTTTCAACCACCTTAGTCTAGGTCCTCTTGTCCTCCCTCTTATCTGGCTTTCCATCATCCATGTCAGAATCTTCCCCTCTTTCATCCCCTTAACATGTCCAAACCATCGAATTTTATCCCTCTCCATTCTGTCGAAAAGCACTTTTACTCTGATTTCCTTCCTCACGTCCTCATTTCTTACACTGTCCTTTCTTGTCTTACCTATCATACTTCTTAAAGTTTTGTCATTGGCCTGGATTTTATTCTCCTGTCTTTTTTCTCGGTGTCAAGGTCTCTGCTGCATATGTCAGTATTGGGCAATAGTACACCTTATACATCACCTATTTACACTTTATTGGTAATTCCTTCCTCCATACTAGGTTCCTCACACTCCGGTAGAATGCATTCCCCTGTTCAATCATTTTACTGATCTCCATGTCCAGCCCTGCATCCTGTATCAGTTCACTTCCCAAGTACTTGAAGCTCTCCACAATTTCAAGGTTATGTCCCTTTATTTTTATTATTTCTGTCCCTTCCCTTTCTTCTCAAGTCAGCACCATGTCGTACTCTTTTCCATGCTGATTTTCATTAACCATCCTCCTTTCCCCTTATCCAGCTCCTGCTGGGTCAGGGAAATTATGGCACTTCTCCACCTTCTTCTCTCCTTCCACCCTTGCTCCTCGATCATTCTGTCCCAGTCCAGGTTTATTCTTCTTGCACTTGTCCTTATTGAATTAATCCACCATGTTTAGGTCTCCCTCTTGCTCTCCATCGAACTTCATCTCACCGGGCGAGTTGCCCGTGCGCGTAGAGGCGCGCGGCTGTGAGCTTGCATCCGGGAGATCGTGGGTTCGAGCCCCACTGTTGGCAGCCCTGAAGATGGTTTTCCGTGGTTTCCCATTTTCACACCAGGCAAATGCTGGGGCTGTACCTTAATTAAGGCCACGGCCGCTTCCTTCCAACTCCTAGGCCTTTCCCTTCCCATCGTCGCCATAAGACCTATCTGTGTCGATGTGACGTAAAAGCAACTAGCGAACTTCATCTCCACCATCTGTTATGGTATTCTTTCCTCCTCCATCCTATTTACATGTCCAGACCATCTTAATTTACCCCTATCTATTCTCTCATTTAGGTTTTCGATTCTGATCTTCTTTCTCACACCTTCGTTTCTCAATCTGTCTTTCCTTTTATACTTCGTAGGTACCGCTATTTCCTTTCACTGGCTTGAATTCTACTCTCCTACCTACATGTCATTGTCCAGGTCTCAGCCGCATAGATTTATATGTTGCATAGAGTATGTGAACCCTTTTGTGTTACCTGAGCTCCCTCGAGCTGCATCGGTAGACCTCGGTTATCTTCGAGATTCGTATTGGCAACCTTTGACACACAAACTATGAATCGCCATGAGACATCTGGTGTGAACGCTTTACGTACTGGTACTGTTGTTTACATAGCAAAGCCAAACTATGGAATTCATTCTAGGAACAAGATTCACATCAAGAAATGTTGTATACGTACATTACATACATTACCATTATAGACCGTTATGCCTTTCGGTGTTCAGTCTGCAAGCCTCTGTGAATTTACTAAACGATGCCACAATCCTCTGTTTGCAACTGGTGCTGTGGCCTCATTTAGTTCTATACCTCTTATCTTTAAATCGTTAGAAACTGAGTCTAATCATTGTCATATCGGTCTCCCTCTACTTCTCTTGCCCTTCATAAGAGGCCTTTATTCTACTAGGTCACCTATCCTCCTCCATTCGCCTCTCATGACCCCACCACCACCAAAGCCGGTTTATGCGTACAGCTTCATCCATCGAGTTCATTCCTAACTTAGCCTTTATCTCCTCATTCCGAGTACCCTCCTGTCATTGTTCCCACCTGTTTGTACCAGCAATCATTCTCGCTACTTTCATGTCCGTTACTTCTAACTTTTGAATAAGATATCCTGAGTCACCCAGCTTTCGCTCCCATTAAGCAAAGTTGGTCTGAAAACAGACCGATGTAAAGATAGTTTCTTCTGAGAGCTGACTTCCTTCTTACAGAATACTGTTGATCGCAACTGCGAGCTCACTGCATTAGCTTTACTAGATCTTGATTCAATCTCACTTACTATATTACCATCCTGGGAGAACACACAACCTAGATACATGAAATTGTCTACCTGTTCTAGCTTTGTATCACCAATCTGACATTCAGTTCTGTTGAATTTCTTACCTACTGACATCAATTTAGTCTTCGAAAGGCTAATTTTCATACCATACTCATTGCACCTATTTTCAAGTTGCAAGATATTAGACTGCAGGCTTTCGGCACTATCTGCTATTAAGACCAAGTCGTCAGCATAGGCCAGACTGCTTACTACATTTGCACCTAACTGAATCCCTCCCTGCCATTTTGTCTAACCCCTGTAAGTACCCTGAACCAAGAACTCATTTTACCATCAATTCTCACTGCAGCCCAATTGTCAACATAAATGCCTTCGATTGATTTCAATAATTCTACATTTAATTTCATAATTCCCCCAGTATGCTGAACATCTTTTTCCTTGGTACCCTGTCATTTGCTTTCTCTAGATCTACGAAACATAAACACAGCTGTCTACTCCTCTCGTAGCATTTTTCAATTACCTGGCGCATACTGAAAATCTGATCCTGACAGCCCTTCTGTGGTCTGAAACCACACTGGTTTTCTTCCAACTTCTTCTCAACGACTGATCGCACCCTCCCTTCTAAGATGCCAGTGAATACTTTGCCTGGTACACTAATCAAAGAGATACCTCGACAGTTGTTGCAATCCTTCCTGTTCCCTTGCTTATAGTAGGTGCAATTACTGCTTTTGTCCAATCTGAAGGTACCTTACCAACACTCCATGCTAATTTTACTACTCTATGAAGCCATTTCATCCCTGCCTTGCCACTATACACCATTTCAGGTCTAATTTCATCTATTCCTGCTGCTTTATGACAATGGAGTTTATTTACCATCCTTTCCACTTCCTCAAGCATAATTTCACCATCATCATTTTCTTCCTCCTCATGAGCTTGGCTGTTCACATTACCACCAGGAAGATTTCCTTTTACGCTGAGAAGATCTTCAAAATATTCCCTCCACCTCTCCAGTGATTCTCTGGGATCTATTATGAGTTCATCTGAATTACCCAAAACACTGTTCATTTCCTTTTTCCCTCCCTTCCTAAGATTCTTTATTACTGTCCAGGAAGGCTTCCCTGCTGCTTGACCTAGCCTTTCGAGGTTATTACCCAAATCTTCCCGTGATTTCTCTTTGGATTCAACAGCTATTTGTTTTGCTCTGTTCTTTTCATCTACGTACAATTCCCTGTCTGCATCAGCTCTTGTTAGGAGCCATTTCTGATAAGCCTTCTTTTTACGTTTACAAGCTGCTCTCACTTCATCATTCCACGAAGATGTTCGCTTTTCCCCATCTTTACACACAGTTGTTCCTAGGCATTCCCTTGCTGTTTCTATTACAGCATCCCTGTATGCCACCTATTCTCTTCCTATATCCTGAACCAGCTTACTGTCTACTGTTCGAAACTTCTCACTGATCATATCCATGTACTTCTGTCTAATTTCCTTGTCCTAGAGATTTTCTACCCTTATTCGTTTGCAGACAGATTTCACTTTCTCTATCCTAGGCCTAGAGATACTTAGTTCACTACAGATCATATAGTGGTCTGTATCATCGAAAAATCCCCGAAAACTTGTACATTCCTAACAGATTTCCTGTATTCGAAGTCAGTTAAGATATAGTCTATTATGGATCTGTTGTCCAATGTTATATAATGTGTGTGTGACACATTTGTTGGCTTAAGATAATAAAGGTTTAGAAATTTTCTAACAATCGATCATACTATCGATTCAATTCAGATTTCATTTCTATTCAATTGGCAGTATAACCGGAACCGGGAAGGCTCACTCCTTACTCCTCACCCTGTAAAACCTGGTATCAATGGAAAGGTTTGCATACTGTAATACATTTTGTACGTTATCTCTCTACACTTCCTTGGTACAGTTATATAATGGGCATAATTCCACCTAATCAATACTACTTGTTACAAGTAAAATGTATTTACATTAAAAATACACCATCTGCAGGCCTGGTTTCAATCTACAATCGATCATCCTCAGCTGCTTGAGAACTTAAGATAAAATAACATATACACATCATTGAATATCACTTAATCTAAGAATGTAGTTGAAAAAACCTACTAAAAACATTGATGACAGGTTAAAATCAATAAAATTTGATTGTTATGTACATAGATACCTTATAAGGTTCGTTACACTTCTGTGTTACAGTTCTCTATCTTCTTCATTATTAAACTGTGTTTGAAAAGTCCTAGTATGTTACTAATAGAACTCCGTCATAACAGATCCTCTAGGCTATTATTTTTTGCTTTCTAGACAGGGGCTACTATCTCACAGCGAGGTGGCTACTTAGTTGTTCTCACATAAACTGATTGAAGACCTCGAAATGTCCTTCGGATCCAGGTAAAAATTCGTAACTTGGCCAGGAGTTGAACCCAGGGCTTCCCATTTGGAGGCAGCCTTTGATACCGGTAGACCGCAGGACTTCCTCACGAAAATCCTATTCCTACCCTATTTGTTTCTTCCCCACTGTTGTAGTTCTACCAGTCGGTTTCTGTTCATTTGCAGTGCTACTACTTCCATTCTGTATTTCAGTAGTCATCATCATCATCATCGTCAATGTCCCACTCCAGTCGCCTGGGTGTGGTTAACACTCCTTTCTGTCCTTCCACTTTTCCTGCTCTATTACTTCTGTCACATCCAGTCCAGCTTCTCTAATGTCCTTCCAGATCTGATCCATCCACCTTCTTCTTGGTCTTCCAACTGGTCTCTTTCCCTTAACTTCTCTTGCCAATTCCCTTCTTGCTACCCGTTCCTTTCCCATTATTTTTACATGTCCAAACCATTAGTTAAATTAATGGACTTCATTGTTTGTCGGTATTGAACCAAGATTACAACTATTATTATAATTTTGGGTCCACCTTATTCAATACATAAATATTGTTTTGTGCATGTAATTACAATATATATATTTCAATCGGTACTAGTTTCGACGCCCCACTGTGTCATCATCAGCTGATAGAAGTTTGTAGATTGGGGCTACTATCTCACAGTGAGGTAGCTCCTTAGTTGTTCTCACATAAACTGATTGAAGACCTCGAAACATCCCTTGGATCCAGGTAAAAATTCGTAATTCTTTTTCCCATAAGAGCTCTCTGACTTGATGTTAAAATGATTGTCAATTATTCTACAAACCATCTCAAGTCTTGCTTTCTGTATCTTCTGTACTAACGGTTCTATATTTAGCTCTTCTTTGATGTTAATTTTTTGAATTCTATCTCTTCTTGTCTTTGTAACTGATGTTCTTTAAAAAAACTGATGTTCTTAAATATCTGCTGCTTGGATCTTACTATCTTGTCTCTTATTAGGTACCAGCATTTCTAGTCCATATGTTACAGTTGGTATGAAATACTGTTTAAATAATGTTAATTTCATTCTCTTGAGTACTTTGTCATCCCATAAAACTCTCTGACTTGATGATAAAATGTTGTAGCTTTACTTAGTCTGTTATTAATTTCATTACTTCCATTAATGCTACCTAGATATGTAAACTGTTCTACATTCTCTAACCGTTTTCGGTTTATGTTCACTTGGCTTCTCTTTTTCTCTTTTCCACTGTGCATGACTACAGTTTTCTTTTTTACTAATTACCATTCCAAACTCCTTTAGATTTTCATTCCATATGTCCAGTCTCCTTTGTACTTCCTTTTCTTCCTTTCCCCTTGCAGTTTTCTCCTGGCTCCAGCCTGAAAGATATTTCTCACATTCAGTGTTCCACAATACTAAAACCTTTGCCACCTAACATGCGCAGGTCGTCGTAGGTTTAAGGCAGTCCAGTTCTCTATGGGGTTTTATTTCTCATTATGATTTTTACAATGTGGTGGGGTTAGCCTGACACCTAACCCCCAACCTTGAGGATGAGTATATCCCATTTAGTCTGGATAACCTGTGACTTATCTGGCTTGGAACACACTAGATAAGCTACCACTGGCACAGCTCTCACAGCTCTCAGGATCATTTGACCATGCAAGACCTACTACACAACAGGGAGCAATATAGAGATATTCATTTACAATTTAGTGAAGGAAACTCAGCTCAGCTGCCTGTCATGTCGTGTAACATGTTTATCACCCATAAAACCTAGTGCAGGGACTGATTTCTAAATGTGGTTGTAAACCTTTTGAACTTTCTGAATGTTTATTGATTCTTCTACATTTTTTACCTCATGATAAACTTATTGATCGTTCTGCGATTTCTTTATAGACCTAATTGTTTAGACAGCATCATCAGTATCATAGTCTTCACCACCACCATTTCCCTATATCCAGATGATTCCTCTCTCTCCTAATTAAATTCTTCTTCTCCTTCTTCTTTTTCTTGTTTTATGACCGCATGGGATCACTTTAGTCAATCCATCGTTCAAGTCTCTTTGAAGGGATTGTTCGGACTTTGTGGTCCTCTCAGTACTTCTTCAGACACTCCAATCTTCGTGCCCTTTCCTCGGTTGAAAATCTTGTGTTATGGGTTTGTTTCACGTAAGAATAAAGATGATGTTTCTATTCTTGAGTTTTGTATTCAATTTTATCTTATTTGTGATGTCTTCTGTTGTAAGGCCTATTTCCTTCCGATCCTCGTATTTTGTATTCTCGTATTTTTTGAGACGAAATTGTGTTGTACTAGTTACTTCAGAAGTCTCAAATTCTGCATCCTCACGATATGTCCAAAGAATCCCAGTCTCCCTTTATGCATAGTATCTGTAATGGATTCTAGCTCTTTGTACATGACTTTGTTAGGTTATTATCCACCTCTGTCCATCTTTCTGGTACTTTTTGTTGATGCAGTTTCTTCAAATCCTCCTTTCAGTTTTCTGAAGTCTGTCAGTCTTTGATTGTTTATTCAGATGAAAAAGTGTGCTTCCAGTTTTATAACTGTGTTGTTTTATTTTTGCATTTATGAAAGACATTTCTTTTTGTAGATGCCCCATGTTAATTTTTGTGCTTTAGCTAATCTATTTGTTCTTGTTTGGATTGAGATTTTTTCATTTAGGTTATGTGTTATTACTTCTCCAAGATATTTAAATTAAATCAATCTATTGTAATCGTTGTTATCCTTTGTCCGACTCGTTGACTGAATGGTCAGCATAGTGGCCTTCGGTTCAGAGGGTCCCGGGTTCGATTCCCGGCCAGGTCGGGGATTTGGGTAACCTTAATTGGTTCATTCCAGTCACCCGGGGGCTGGGTGTTTGTGCTGTCCCCAACATCCCTGCAACTCTCACACCTCACATAACACTATCCCGTGCCACAGTAACACGCAGTTACCTACACATGGCAGATGCCACCCACCCTCATCAGAGGGTCTGCCTTACAAGGGCTACACTCGGCTAGAAATAGCCACACGAAATTATTTATTATTGTCATCCTTTTACTCGTAATTCCATCATTTCTTTAACATTGTTTTGCTCATTCGCACATTAGTATGGCTAAACCTCCTCTGAATTTTTCTTGTTAATATTCACTTTTCCACCTCTAATTTTTTCCATCCTTCGTTTCTCACTCTCTCCCCATATTCTGATTGTAATTGTTCTTTGTTGATAGCCAAGTTGCAGCCAGTTTTGCCATTCTAGCTATGTAAAAATATTTGTTGTACATCATTTCTTTAGTCTTCATGTTTTATACATTCTGTATCTTATGATAGGAAATACCTCAAAGTTATACCCTCCTGTTAATTTAAATATTTAGTCTTGGATTTTCTTCTGCAGTTTCATCTGTCTCTACAGTTCTTTCACACTTTCATCTTATCGATTTCCAGATCAACATCACTTATGAAATGTTTATTTTTAGTCATGTTAGTTGATTATTATTGTTCTGTACTTGATTACTGCATCATCTTACATTTTACATATATACATACATCTTCATTATAGACCAGGGGTTCCCAACCTGGGGGGCGCGCCCCCCTAGGGGGGCGTGGGGCTTTATCAGGGGGGGCGTGAAGTGATTTCCGAATTAATTTTTTAACTCGAATATTACAGTTTTGTTAATAAACATTTTTCGAATCTCTCCAAGTGATTGTCGCGCCAAGTCAATCGTTCAAAAGCACTAGTAATAGCCAACTGTCGGCACAAACCTCAGCGGAGCAGCAAGTTTGGAGGTGAAATTAGAAATTTGCTGCGTTCTGAGGAACAAAATGAAGCCTGAGAGCAAGTGCGGTACCAAGACCACTCAACGCACGTTTAATTGCACACTTTGCGGGCCTATGACCATACGCGACATGTTTCAACTCATCAACGATGTCGTAGTTGCTTTCATTTTCCAGTATTATTGTTACATACTGTACAAGGTTTTTCTCATAAACAAAATATATTGCATGAAGGAGTTACTCGTATAAATTTCGGTATTATATCAAACTGATCTAGTAGCGAGAACAGGAGATAAGGCAATAATAGTAGGCTAAATTATAATAATTTACCTAATATAACATGTTCGGCTTTCACGACTAGCGTGAAATTCTATGTAGGACTATTGGTATTTTGGGCTACAACTAATTAATGTTTAACCACAGCAATTAATGAAACAGTGACATTTTCTCACCAAAGATCTTAACTGGCAATAAGTTACTACAGTCAGGAGTCGACATTAACTCTGAAGAACAAAGAATATCGGAGTTTCAGAAGCAACAAATGAAGTGGAAGTTCCTCCTTCCCTCTCACTCTGCGGCATATAGACTCGTTTTATGGGTAGCTCGTCCTTGAATGCTCTGTTCCCACCCATACATATTCTTATTCTTCTCTTGCAGTCAAATTGGCGAGAGCTACATAGTACAACTGTCCCGTCAGAGATGCGCAGTAATGGCCATGACAACACATCGCCGATAGACCATCAGTGGCCATGCCTTTCGACTGTTGATTCTGTGCCTCGTATACTTTTGCAGTGGACTTGTCTGTCAAGTTGTTTATTGTGAGTGTTGTGTATGCTTCGCTGTAACAGTGCGACTGTGTGAATCGTGTTATTAAATATTGTGACTTTTTAAAAATTGATAACGATATCCAAGAAGAGACTGTACTATGATGACTACATTAAATATGGTTTCACAGTTGTTGAACGGAACGGAATTCAACAGCCTCAATGCGTAATCTGCCACTGTGTTCTGAGTAACGATACGATGAGGCCTGTGCATTTGGAGATATATTTAAACACAAATCATTCAGGCTTAAAAGGCAAACCCACAAAAAATTTTACAACTAAAGTCATCTCACTAAAACGTATGAAATTAGATTCATCGGGTACCTTTAACCAAGAAAATGAGAACGCAGTGGAAGCATCATATGAACTAGCTCTTCTGATTACCAAAGACAAAAAAGCCCACACAATTGGGGAAACATTAGTAAAGCCATGTATGTTATTAGCCGCAAATATAGTTTTGGGTGAAGGGAGTAGGTAGAAATTGTCTAAAATTCCTCTTTCTGATAACACAGTGAAGTGCGGACGTCGAGAACTGTCAGAAGACATTAAAATGCAAACTTTGGAGAAGATGGAAGCATCTCCAGTGTTTTCAATTCAGTGTGATGAAACAACCGATGTGTCCCATTGTTGTCAACTTATTGTATATTGTCGATTTGTCGACAGTGGAATTTTAAGAGAAGAAATGTTGTTCTCCCAATGTTTGAAAACAACTTCGAAAGCTTGCGATGTGTTTTCTGCCATCGATAGTTTTTTTTTCCAAGAACATGGACTTTGCTGGGAAAATGTAGTGGGTGTATGTACGGATGGTGCACCTGCTATGATTGGGTCACGTTCTGGGTTTCTCAAATTCGCTAAAGATAAAAATCCAAACAACATGGGAACCCACTGTATAATTCACAGACAGGCTTTTGCGGCCAAAACCTTGCGCCAAGACTTTAATAACACTCTAAAAGTCGATATAAGAATTGTGAACTATGTGAAGACAAGTTCTTTATAGACAAGATTGTTTGAAGCCCTTTGTGTTGACCTTCAAGCCAATCACAAAAAGCTCTCTTTTCCACACAGAGGTTCGCTGGCTATCAAAAGGGAACATGCTGGCTCGGCTGTTTGAATTAAAGTCAGAAGTTGAAATTTTTCTTCTGTATTTAGTGTTTACTGATGCTAATCTTATCGTCTCATTGGCATATCTTTGCGATATTTTTGAAGATTTTAATAGTCTGAACTTTAGGTTCCAAGGCAAAAACTGCAATATTATGCTTACTTATGATGCCATCAGAGCTTTCCTGGAAAAAATACAGTTATGGAAACGTGGGCTTCACTTGAATAACTTCTCATCCTTTCACCGCCTTAATGAAATTTTGCCGGAAAATGAACGTGATCGTAATAAACTTAACGCGCAAATTCATTCACATTTGGATTCCCTGGAATAAGAATTCTATTTCTACTTTCCTGATATCTCGTCAGATGAATGGTCCTGGATGTTAAGAAGAAATCCGTTTGCCATTGACATTGAAGCACTGCCAGCACAACAAGAAGAAGCCATAGGTTTAAAGTGTGATTCAAAGCTAAACGATGATTACAAAATATTAGGACTGGGCGACTTTTGGGTAAACTGTCTTGCAGTGTATCTTGAAATAGCCAAAGTAGCATTGCGTGTCATTGTCCCATTTTCGACGACATATTTATGCGAGTCAGGATTTTCAACGCTGAGTGTCATAAAAACAAAGCAGCGATGTCGGCTTGATGTTGCAAGTGATCAGCGCTGTGCTCTGTCAAATATCAAACCAAACATACCGAAAATTACCAAGAGAAAACAGTGTCACTGACATTTGTTGACTAATTTAAGGATTTATTGTAAAAGTGTGTTCTTGGTATTGTGCTAAAATGAAGTTCGTACTGCACCCATTATGCAAGTGAAAAGGGCACAGTATGTCATAGATATAAGGCGCGTACTTCATAATATTTTTTCATAAATAATTGAATAATGGAATCATTCATTATGTAGTGTCATTAGGTTAGGTCTATACCCTCCACGTCAGTTTATCGGAGAGGTTATAGAAGCGACGGATGGGGGATGGGGGGGGGGGGGGCGCGATGACCACCCGTATCCGAAAAGGGGGGCGTCAGCTGGAAAAGGTTGGGAACCACTGTTATAGACTGTTATGCCTTTCACTGTTCAGTCTGCAAGCATCTCTTCATATATATATATTAATGCTATTATTTGGGACGTCAACCTAAATCTGTTAATATACTAACCGCCGCTACATTCCTCTATTTGTAACTAGTTGGATGGCCTCGTTTAGTTCTATTCTCGTAACTTTAAATCTTTAGAAACTGAGTCTAACCATCATCGTCTTGATCTCCTATTTTTCTTACCTGTATAAGAGTCCATTATTCTCATAGGTAACATACCATCCTCCATTCGCCTCACATGACCCCACCACCGAAGCTCGTTTACTTGTACAGCTTCATACTTCGAGTTAATTCCTAACTTATCCTTTATCTCCTCAT
The DNA here is from genome assembly GCF_040414725.1 of Anabrus simplex. Classification (NCBI taxonomy): domain Eukaryota; kingdom Metazoa; phylum Arthropoda; class Insecta; order Orthoptera; family Tettigoniidae; genus Anabrus; species Anabrus simplex. Next base: position 274,584,586 of record NC_090265.1, read on the forward strand.
TCAGGGTAACCTGCTGCCAGGCTTTTTTTGGCACAATCTGCCATTTAGACCAAGCCATCACATAGGCCAAAATGCTTACTGAAATTTCACCTAACTGAATCCCTCCCTGCCACTTAATATCTTTCAGCAGGTGATCCATATAAACTACGAACCAGATAGGTTACAGCCTCCTGAATCCCTGTAAGTAGGCCTACTTTGCATCAAAAACTCATTCTACCATCAATTCTCACTGCAGCCCAATTGTCAGCATAAATGCCTTTGATTTATTTTAATAATCCACCCTTAATCCCATAGTCTCCCTGTACAGAAAACATTTTTTTCCTTGGTGCTCTGTCAAATGCCTTCTCTAGAAACTTAAGCATAACTGTCTATTCCTCTCGTAGCATTTTTCAGTTACCTGGCGCATACTGAAAATCGGATCCTGACAGCCCCTCTGTGGTCTCAAACCACAATGGTTTTCGTCCAACTTCCTCTCAACCACTGATCGCACCCTCGGTTCCAAGATGCCAGTGAATACTGGTATACTCATCAATGAGATACCTCGATAGTTGTTGTAATCCTTCCTGTTCCCTTGCTTATAGACAGGTGCAGTTACTGCTTTTGTCCAATCAGAAGGTACCTTACTAACACTCCATGCTAATCTTATTATTATCTGAAGCCATTTCATCCCTACCTTCCCACCATATTTCATCATTTCAAATCTAATTTCATCTATTCCTGCTGCTTTATAATAGTGGAATTTATTTACCATCCTTTCCTCTTCCTCAAGCGTAATTTCACCAACATTATTGTCCTCTTCCCCATAAGCTTGGTTGTTCACGATGTCACCACCAGGAAGATTTCCTTTTACATTGAAGATTTTCAAAAAATTCCTTCCACTTCTCCAGTGATTCCCTACAATCTATTAAAGAGTTCACCTGATTTACCCAAAACACAATTCATTTCCTTTTTTCCCTCCCTTCCTAAGATTCTATATTACTGTCCAGACAGGTCTCCCTGCTACCTGACCTAGCCTTTCCAGGTTATTACTATGTTCCCACGGCTTCTTCTTGGATTCAACAAGTACTTGTTCCACTCTGTTTCTTTCATCTACGTACAATTCCCTGTCTTCATCAGTCCTTGTGAGGAGCCATTTCTGATACGCCTTCTTGTTATGTTTACAAGCTGCTCTCACTTCATCATTCCACCAAGACGTTCACTTTTTTCATCTTTACACACAGTTGTTCCTAGGTATCCCCTTGCTGCTTCTACTACGGAATCTCTTTATGTCACACATTCTCTTTCTATATTCTGAATCTGATTACTGTACATTGCTTGGAACTTTTTGCTAATCATATCCATGTACTTTCATCTAATTTCCTCGTCCTGGAGATTTTCTGCCATTGTATCAATGAAAAATGTCCCAAATATAAATAGAGTAGTAGGCATTTTATTAAGTGTCCAGCACTCAAATGCAGTTGTGGGGAGAGGTTTTTCAGTATGAAGAATAAATGGACAGATGTTAGAAACTGGAGCCAGCCAGATCTGATCAAGGCAGATTTAATACAAGTTTCTCAATTTTTCACTGTCTTGAAAGGTGTTTTATTAGTTAGCTAAGGATGATGTTGAATTATTGGGAGTAGCCAAGTCACACAAGAAATATCAGGTAATGTAGTCAAATATCATGTAAGCAACAACAATGACTGTACAAGTTAGCCGTGCGGTTTCTGTCGCATAGCTATGAGCTTTTATTCAGGAGATGGTGGTTTCAAATCCCACCGTTGGCAGCTCTGAAGATGGTTTTCCATGGTTTCCCGTTTTTGCACCAGACAAATGCTGTGGCTCTACTATTATAATTAAGCCAAGGACCACTACCTTTCCAATCCTAGCCCTTTCGCATCCTTGCATCACCGAAAACCTTTGATGTATTAGTGCGACTTTAAACAACTAGCAAAAAAAAAAAAAAAATCCACTACAATGCAGAAAAATGTTTACTCATGTTTAAATTTAAATAATAAATTACATGTGATTTAATGATTATTGTCAAGCTCTATTCAAATTTACCAAGTTAGAATGTATTCTTCTTCCATTATGATACCAAAGTGTCTTTCAGTAGTATCAGGTAAGTTAGGTAGTAATAGTAGTTTATGTATCACATGTGGTATCATAACATAAAAATACCAGAAATGATTTGTGATATCGCCGATAAGTTGTGAACATTTTCCAATTTTTCCTGATGGGAAGAAATACATTGGATGAGAGTAAGTATAATCTTAAAATTGCTTTTCACATTTGTTTAGCAGGTGTAACCTGAGATAACACTGCTGTTGGCAATTGTCCTCTGTAATTCTCAGTCATGAGTGGAACGACTGGAGAGAGATAGCATTAGCTGAGGCCTAATAAGTTAGTGATCTGTTTTAACAGATGTTGACGTGGCCGTCTGGCTGATGCTATGGATGAAGAAATGTTACAAATAATGGCAACATTCAATGGAATTAGCAGTGAAAAAGAGTAAGAGCAAATAATTTGAAAATATCTGGGATTCCGTACCACTCAGAAGAAAACTTAACTGAACTTGTCCAGAAAATTGGAGACATCCTGGATGTACCAATACATCCACACAGCATCGACACTGTTCACAGGATTTCTTCTTTCAACAAAAACAGTGTGAAGCCCAATGCTCAAAAAAGGATGCCCTTTTGAAATTAGCAAGATGCCAGAAGATCCTAACCTCTTCTCTCCTAGGCCTTGGTGTTCCAAAAGTGAATATATGCTTGAAAGAACACCTTACACCCTACAATGAATCTCTCTTCAAGAAAGCTTGTGATGCTAGAACAAAAGGAATTGAACATGCATTTGTGAGACAAGGGAGGATTCTGGCAAAAATCTCTGCCACCTCCCTTCAAGTGTTTTACAATAAGATGTGAAGAAGATTTTAATAAATTGATTAGGCTTGCAGCATCTAGGCCTAAATGAGCTGTCAGTCTTCACAGTTTCCTTTTTATGTTTTATATTTATGTTTGTTTGTTTGTTTGTTTATCTTCCTCTTCTTTTAAACTACACTAATGACAGAAAGACAATGGAACTCATACTTTCAATATAGTGACTTGGTTACCTCACTTGGGACAATTGCTCCATCCTTGAGAATAATGTATTTTAATTCTTGTAGCATACAAAATGGTGAGTTAGAGATGATTGCTGATCGCATAGAGTTAATTCAGAATATAGATTTAATAGTTGTTATACTACCAATATAAATGGTCCGTTATTGGACATTATAAATTTTCCACCAAGCTCGATAGCTGCAGTCGCTTAAGTGCAGCCAGTATCTAGTATTCGGGAGATGGTAGGTTCGAACCCCACTATCGGCAGCCCTGAAGATGGTTTTCCGTGGTTTCCCATTTTCACACCAGGCAAATGCTGGGGCTGTACCTTAATTAAGGCCACGGCCACTTCCTTTCTACTCCTAGCCCTTTCCTGTCCCATCGTCACCATAAGACCTATCTGTGTCAGTGCGACGTAAAGCAACTAGCAAATCAAAAAAAATTAAATTTTCCAGCTAACTCATTCCTGGTTGCCAGCATTTTGCCCTCGTGTGCTAGGTTGGGGTCATCAGTTAGTACCTAGCACACCTACCAAGACGCTGGCTAGTGCATACCATGGAGGCCACTGTGTAGGCTACTTGGAGCCAGTGTCTTGGTAGGTGTGCTAGGTACCAACTGATGAGCCCAACCTAGCACACGAGGGCAAAACGCTGGCAACCAGGAATGAGTTAGCTGGAAAATGTATAATGTCCAATAATGGACCATTTATATTGGTGTTATACATTTACTCATTCGGGACAAATATTTCAGATTCCCTATGGGAATCAACATCTGTATCATCTGATAGCCAAGCAGGCATCAATTTTTGGTAAAGAGACACAGTCTCTCATAGTGCATTGAAACTACCGGTGGCTCCAAGTAGCCTACGCAGTGGCCTCCACGGTATGCACTAGCCAGTGTCTTGGTAGGTGTGCTAGGTACCAACTGATGAGCCCAACCTGACACATGAGGGTGAAACACTGGGAACCAGGAATGAGTTAGCTTGAAAATTTATAATGTCCAATAACGAACCATTTATATTGGTATTATAAATTTACTCATTCGGGACAAATATTTCAGATTCCCTATGGGCATCAACATCTATATCATTTAATAGTTGTTGTCGAAACATGGTTGTCTGTAAACGGTGATGAGTCTAATTTCTACAATATCACAGGTTATGAAGCATTTCATTCATTTAGAATCCTTCTGATAAATCACTTATGGGTGGGGATTATCAGTTTATGCTAAAAACAAATCGTGGCAATGTAATATCATCTATAATGTCCAAAAGCATCATAATATTCTGGTTTTGGAGATTTCTAAGTCAGGGTGCAGTTATGTTATTGTGGCTGTTTACAATCCTTTCACTTCAAACTGGACACAGCTATGTGATGACATCTTCTTTCCTTAATGGGGCCTCTAAATATAAGTTCCTAATTAGCGTCGACCTCTAAAATCTTTTGCTACCGTGTTTTTTCTTCATTCCCACGTAAATATACCTGTTCCCTTCACAAAGCTGCAGGTTGTTCTTATTGGGTCTTATTGGATTTTTTCTCTCTCTCCACCTGGTAGTCCTAGAGTGGAGAGTCTGATTCTACCCAATACCTCACATTCAAAAAGTATGTGTTCAGCTAATTCCCCTACTTCATTGCATTTCCTGCATATATTGTCTCTTATTACTCCAATTTTATGTAGGTGTTTTTTCAGATGGCAGTGTCCTGTCAACAGTCCTACTACCCATGTTATATTTTCTCTGCTGAGTTTCAACAGTTCTTTACTATGCTTCTTGTTTGGTCCTTTTATCAGTTCCTTTGCAAGCCTGCATCAAAAAAAAAAAAAAAAAAAGAGAAATATAATTATTGTTGGTGATTGTAATATAAATTTACTCTCAAATGCAGTATTAACTAATGAATATAAAATGTTCATGCAGAGCTATGGCCTTAAAAACTGTAACACAATATACCCTACCAGACTGAGTTTGAACAATTCACTAATCAACCGCTTTCTATGCAGCATGAGACTTAATAACAGGTCTGTTGATGATATGAGTGACCATAATCTCTTGCTCTTTAGTTTAGATATTTCAAAGACATCTATTTATACTCCCAGTGAGCCAAAGCCACACTCATATAAACATCTTGGTTATGAAAGGGCTAGATCATATTTTGAGCAATACCAATTCTAGTGGGTAGATGGTGAGAACATAAATGCTTCATATGCTGCTTTAACCAGATATATTCAAAGTGGTCTTGACTATGCATCAACAGTTAGAAAATGTCATCATCAAAATACAAACACCATTTTGAATGCATGGTGCACGCCAGAACTTGCATCACTCCGCAGGCATAAAGCACTTCTCTACAGTAAATTCAGAAAACACCCACACAACGGTATAATTAAAGAAGAATATAAAAGTTACTGCAATAGAGTTACAACCCTGAAAAGGACTCTCAAGAAGTCGTACTATGATAATCAATTTAAAAACAATCCACACAACACCAAACACACCTGGCAACTCATAAATGGAGTTCTTGGTAAACCTTCAAAATCAACAATCAATATTGTTCGTACCAAGCTAGGGAATTAATGTTTTGAAGATAAAAGTGACATTTGCAATGCCCTGAATAATCATTTTATCTCAGTCCCTGCCACAGTATCTTCAGATATTGTTCCACATCCTGAACGTACTGTTACAATCAACAATTTCCTTTTTTTGGGGCCGATGACCTTCGATGTTAGGCCATTTAAAACAAGAAGCATCATCATCATCAATTCCCTTTTCTAAGAACCATGTTCTCCAGAAGAAGTATCTGCAATTATCAATTCTCTCAAACATGCTCGCTCAATTGGATGGTGTTATGCAATGATGGACCAAGCGACAAAATTCATGTTTTGAGAAAACAGCGTCTTTGCAAATGATTAAAGAAAAAATATTTACGTCATGTATTTTTCTATAAATCAAATCTTATTATATTCAAGTAGCACCATATCTTGTTTTTCTAAAATAATATAAGCAAAAACTTTGAGTATTTTTTGATTAAAAAAAAGCGTCTTAGTCTAAAAGTGATTTCAGAAATTCTATAATGCAATCAGAGTCCAAGCGCCAGTCGGTGTTTAGTCTACAAACGCGAAACAGATTAATACCAAACTAGCACAACATTTCTACAAGAATGAACTATCAAGCACAATATCACAGTAAAACACTGTTAATATTTTATATTCTATAGTCAGTAATAACTTTTTTATTATTACCCTTTCCCATGTTCATCATAGTGTATGAACTTCACAAGTAAATAATGCAAATAACAATAGTAAAATCAACATAAGAAAAAGAGTAAAGTTCGCCTTCTCAAACGACTTCATGAGTTATTTCAAAATCAGGCTTTCCTGAAAAACCTGCAATATCATCAGCTGTGGTAGGAGAACTAATTATAACTTTTGATAAAATTCCAAACAGTCTTTAGGGATCAAGTGAAACATGGACTTCAGATCACGTAATTTTTCTGAGCTTATTGGTTTTCCTTCGGGCCACAGTTCAAACAATTTTCTTGAGAAAAGTAGGCTGTCGCCGACAGATTTTCGACCAGTTCTTTTTCCAATGTTTATTTCTGTGTAGGTTTGCTGTCTTAGATCACTCAAAATTCAAACTCATGTCCTCATGCCGAGGTGGTGCAGCTTTTTTCAGGCACTCCCCCATTGGAGGTGAGCTGCATGTACCATTTCAACCACATACCAGCCCTCCTGCCATTCTTAAATTTCTGGCAGTACCAGGAATCGAACCCGGGCCTCCGAGGACGGCAGCTAATAACACTAACCGTTACACTACAGAAGCGGGCGTCTTAGATCACTTTTCACAAAAGCTGACAGAGGCTCTGATTTCCTTGAACAGTAACCGCTGTACCTTTGCACCCTCAACATTTTTCTTCCTGTTGGTGATCGCACTTCCTATTGCCGATGTACCTATAAAGTCATCCGTTACCATTTGGATGACTTGTAAAGGCTTTCTCTTTCTGTAAGACTTCATTATTTTAATGCAATCTTCTGGTACATAGAGACGTTGCTGGAACTTTAATGCAGACTCAATATCACCAAAGTCTGAATCATTTTTCAGGAAATTGTGCCCAGGAACTAGAAAGCGTTGTGTGATAGTCAGTAGGCTAGGATGTTCTTCTAGAATAGTTTTCAGCAACAAAGCTATTTTTATATTCGATTCTGGCTCCCACATGAATCTGACCAGAGAATCAAATGTGTTGTGCATAGTGATACGTGAGCCAGTATGTGTTTTCTTAAATACGATCCAATTTCTTGGGCTCCTCTTCCAGCATCTCCTTCCACCCACACACAACAAAATCCTTTGTCCTTAGAATCATGAATACCGCAGTTATACAACCATTGTCGGCATTTATAAAACACTATATTTGTAGGTATTCTTCGGAGTGGCAATGTCTTTTCCAAATCGAACGAAATGCATTTGGTTTCTCTCAAAATGTCATTTTTAGCCTGCATGAAATTCTGCTTCATGAGATTCCTTGCAAGGTTTACTTCCTCTAAATGACTTTCGTGTTCTTCTTTTGCTAGTGAAGACTCCAATTTTGATGAATTCTCTATCCTCATGGTAAGAGCATGACATGTATTGCATGTGTCTTTCTTTAGTGTTTTAAACTTTAGGTTGAACTTGGTTAGAAATATTTTTTTATACAATGCTAAAGAAACAGGATTCACATAGTTTTCACAGAATAGACCATACATCACATTGAGAGCAGTACATGGAGTTAAATACTCTGCCTTTGTGAACGACAATAATGTGATTTATACTTCGGAAAGTTTGAAATGTGTTCACATACTTCACGGACTTTAGCTTCTGGTAGTTGATTATGTCCTCCAGCACTCCCTCTCCCATCTACGATTTCACATCGCTTCATTTTTTTAAAGCATTGTCAACAACACAACTCGACACTCGTAATGTTTGTAAAAATATTGCTTTACACACTTTCCTATTGCACAGAAAATACTCTCTGGACACATTGCATTTCTCAGATCCTACTGCTCTCTTCTGCTTAATACTGACCTCTTTAACCATTCCTGCTATAATTTGGCATCTAACTTCATATACCATTCCTGCTATAATTTGACATCTAGCTTCATAAGAGCCAGCTTTATGAAAATTAGTAAATGTCACTTGTCTCTCCTCCACTGTGACTAATTTGTAGCATTTGAACCTTCAATCACATTCGTAATCCCAAAATTCTTTACTAAATGTAACTATTTCCCTGGTTTTGATGTAGGCTTAATTGGTATTCACCTTCCTTTTCATTATTTGTCATGTTTGATCTTCAAATTTTCACTTTCTTCGTTTTCTTGGTCGGCGATCTGAAATAGCACCACTAGTGTCCAATTCTATCTCCATATCTGATGTCCCATTATCTCCATGTGGGGCAAAATTATTGCAGGTGCCAGTTTCCAGCATTTCCTCACAATTTTGGCATAAAATATTTCCTAATACGCTAGGAAATATTTCACTTATAATAGAAATGTTGTTGGACAGAATACTGTTATCTGAACATTTGTGCTACAAGCGTGGAATATCATCAGTCTTTCTGAGGCTTTTCATTAGAAACACTTCGTTTAACACATGTACATCTTCACCAGATTGGCTTATTTCCCCAACATTCCCTAATTGTGTTTTTATTATTAATTCCTGAGCTCTTCTGTCGTAACTATTATGGGCACTGAAATTTGACATCAAATCATCAAATGTGACAACTTCATGCGAACCATTTACACATTGTCTTCCAACTGGAGGTGAAATGTCACAATGCTGACGGTCCTGGTTGAATGAAGGTGAAAATGTATTACTTTCACAGTGATTATTGTCCGTTTTAAGTCGATCAAATTGATCATGTAGATCAGAAACACCTCCGCCACATTCAGTAGGTATAAGGAAATTGGTTTGAAAGTGTTGCGCGGTATTAGTTCTTGCTGCCTCTGTGGATCAGCGGTAGAGTGTCGGCCTCCGGATCCCAAGATAGCGGGTTCAAACCCGGCAGAGGTAGTCGGATTTTTGAAGGGCGGAAAAAAGTCCATTCGACACTCCATGTCGTACGATGTCGGCATGTAAAAGATCTCTGGTGACACATTTGGTGTTTACCCGACAAAATTCATTAAATCTCAGCCATAGACGCCCAAGAGAGTTTCGGTTTACTCGGTCTGCCATCTAGTGGGGGCCTAGAGTAAAACGGAACGTCGAAATTGACGAGCAGACAGCCAGATGGCGTCAAATTGAAATGTCTGTACACGGTAGCTGAGGCCATACGATTATTATTATTATTATTATTATTATTATTATTATTATTATTATTATTATTATTATTATTTAGTTACTTCTTGAATGCGGTGTTCAGCATGCTGTTTGTAAGAAGGCAGATCTTGTGGAGATACCTAAAATAGGTATTGAAAAATGTTAAATATCCAATTATAAACCTTACCATTCCACCCTTTTAATAGGAATATGAAAAATCTATCTTAGCATTTTCATAACAATTATTCCTAATGCTTCTAACATCATCTTTACTCTTGAAGGATACACGTTTAGAGCTTACTAGGAGATTTGTTAATACTGCAGCAGTTAAAACAATACAGGAATGAGATTATAAAGAAGGAAATACGCATTCTTAGACACACAAACCCACCAGAATATACTGCAGCTGCTAAACGACGCAGATGCCAAATGCAGTATTAAGTAGAAGAACTTTCGTTCTTAAACTGAAAGCCCGCCAGAACTACACATCAGCATTAAGAACCAAAGCATTTATAGACCCTGTGACAGCCTTAGTCTACAATTGCAGAATGTTTAGTCGGTTGGTCTACTATTGCCTTTTAAGATGATACTTGGTCTTCAAATGCAAAACACAGTAATGGACTTAAATTGTGTGGCACTTAGATTTTTCTAATGTACAGGAAATTTTACTGAAGAAAGTTGGCATTTCTTATTTTTATATTAAAGTTTGATGTCCTGGCCACCAGAATGCATGAAAAGCCTGAAATGAGCAAATTGTCGCTTAGTCTACGAATGCATAACTACGTCCAATTGCTAGTGATGGAATTTCCAGTAAACTTCTCAACATTTGTAATCGAGCACTCTCTGGTCCAATATCTGAATTTATCAACTGCTCTTTGGCAAAAGGCATTGTCCCAAATTCATAAAGATCTCTGGAGTGGTTTCTATACACAAACAGAATGATAGTTCCAGCCCAGGAAACTACAGACTCATCTCCGTACCACCTGAACTATCTAAAATCTTAGAAACTGTTGTCAAAATTAGGCTTATTAGTTACCTCGAAAAATGCAGTTATTGATCCAGACTTCAGTATGGCTTCAGAGAAAAGTCTGGGGTGAATCATGGCTTAATGGACATTATAATTGAGTTTCAAAATTATATTGATAAAGGTTACAAGACGGCTGGGTTGTTTATTGATTTAAAAAAGGCTTTTGATACTGTTAGCCATGAATTTATGATCTACAGACTGGAAAAGGCAGGTGTGAGAGGTCCCTCATTGCTCTGGTTTAAGGATTTCTTATCAAATCGACAACAATATGTTCAGATTAGCATGAATAAAAGTGAATTACAAAAGAGCTCCTTTGGTGTACCACAAGGTTCCATATTGGGTCCAATTTTGTTTCTCATATATATTAATGACATAGCCTTGTGTTCTTAAGGTAAAATATCACTTCTGGCAGATGATACTTCACTGTTCTATTCATCAAATTCTGAAGATTAAATACTTGCAGATATCCAGCATGACTGTCATATCTTAGATTTTTTCTCAGCCATTCATCTAACAGCCAATTACTCAAAAACTGTCTGTATGATGTTCCATAAATCACAAAATGACCTAAATGCAACTGCAAATATATTATTTGGCACAACAAAGTTGCAATGGATTAAAGAAGTTAAATATCTTGGACTAATAATTTATAGCGCTCTCTCCTGGACACCTCGTATATTAAATGTAAAAGATAAAATCTCTCTCTTGGTTGGTATCATTGGCAAGATTAAATACCTAATAACAATTGACACTCTTCGTCTAATTTATTTCACAATGATACAATCTTGACTTTCTTACTTGTTTCATTTGGGGCAAAGCAACCCAAAATAACTTAAATACTGTGGAGGTTTTGCAAAACAGGGTTATTCGATTTATGTATGGATTCCATCAACTACATTCTTGAAATAAAATGTATTCTGAAACAAATATATTACCTCTTGAGAAATTAATCTCATTAAATGCATCACTTCTTATTCATAAAGTCTTGCATAATAAAATGTTCACCAACTCTGAAGTTCCTAAAGTCACTGACATCCATTCATATAAGACAAGGCAAAAAACTATATTACATATTCATCAAAATTATACAACAGGGTTTGGCACTTACTAATAATAATAATTTCGTGTGGCTATTTCTAGCCAAGTGCAGCCCTTGTAAGGCAGACCCTCCGATGAGGGTGGGCGGCAGCTGCCATGCATAGGTAACTGCGTGTTATTGTGGTGGAGAATAGTGTTGTATGTGGGTTGTGAGTTGCAGGGATGTTGGAGACGGCACAAACACCCAGCCCCCGGGCCATTGGAATTAACCAATGAAGGTTAAAATCCCCGACCCGGCCGGGAATCGAACCCGGGACCCTCTGAACCGAAGGCCAGTACGCTGACCATTCAGCCAACGAGTCGGACTGGCACTTACTAATATCTGAATATAACAGTGTTCCTCTAAAACTGTGCCATTTTGCAATAAGCTTAAGAAATACCTGTTAGGCACTATAAATGTGTAACAGTTATTTCTCGTATATTTTTTATTTTCAAAGACACTTTAAAAGTCAAAAAGTTGTTCCTCCTGTAATGTTACTTTGATAATAATCCACTTAATATAGTACTCTCCATTAGCTAAATAGTGATTCTCAAAGCATATGTAAAACCACTATTATTACTCTTTCACTTTTAGACCTTACACGTTAATCCACCATTGTTGTGATTATGTATTGTTCCTCTTGACAGAGTTGTTGCTTTCTGGAACCCTATTTATTAATAAAATAAAATAAATGATTTTTATTTTTTTATTTGCACCTACGATTGAGAGAGAGAGAGAGAGAAGATGGGGCCAAAATAATCTTGGGAATATATTAATATTTTTAAAAAGCATAATCTGCCTCTGCAAAGTATCTCGTAGCTATTGGTCCTGCTGTATTTGAATTTGTAAAACTTAGGCAGTGAGTGCGAGCGTGGGCTATGCCACAGACAGATGGAACAGAGATATTTTGCATTTTGTGTTTGCCCTAATAAAGATTAAAATATTGCTATTAACGTATATTTTATGTTTACCATCTCAAAGTATACAAATCATACTCCTTAGAAAAATTATTTACAGGATCTAATTCCATCATTTATTATTATTATTATTGAATATCCAAAGCAGTTTGGAACCCTATTTTACATAGTATACTAGGATTGTAGTTAAAATACATATTCAGTTTTACAATGAAAAAGAATTCATGTATCTAATCGACAGAAAATGAAGTGGATGAAGTTAATAAAATATTTGTAACAGCACGGCTTCTTAAACAAATGATACAGGGGTTTTGATAATGCAGTGTTGCAATAATTCAAATGAGAGTTCAAGTCATGCCTTCTTCTTTCAAATGCAGCACATTCAAACAGTAGGTGATCCACCGTTTGTGAGGATCCACAAACACACACGTAGCCATCAGGACAATTAATTCTGAATCGATGAAAATTGTAACCAAATTTGTCATGACCGGTCAAAAATTGAATAATTTCAAAGCTTGGCACCAACACATTACTTTGTAGGCGGTTGAAAACCTCAGGGAAGAATATTTCTCTGGCAACTTGGCCTCTAGTGGAAGAAGTCCAAATGTTGTTCCATTGATGGATTACTTGCTTCTTTATGATTTTTGTCATAAGAAATTTCCAAATTAGATGTAGCCGCTGCTTTCGCCAGTAGATCAGCTTTCTCGTTTCCAGATATTCCATAATGACCGTGAATCCAGTCAAAACAGATGTGCGGACTTTGTTGAGCTGTGATTCTAATAGCTACAGCTATTGGATTTAGATTATATTTATTATTTATCGCATTCAGCGCAGCTTGCGAATCACTTAATAACCAAGATTTCTTATTGTTAGATTTAATTCATCATTTAACCATCTACTTAGGCCCTTTTCACGTGCACACAAACAAAATAACCTTGCATTAAAATTAATTCATCTCCTTTGTAATGTTAGCCTTTTTTTTCTTTTTTTTCACAAAATTTTCTTTCTTCCAATTACAATATCACATGGTAGAACAATATGATCCCATCATTCCCTCCATCTATCAGCTTTCCCATCAGTCTTACATAATACTTGCTCAAAAATCACCTTCATTACCCAGTTACTGTAGATCCTTTGCACCTTCACAAAAGGTATTTAAATCTTCAGTTAAATCAAATATTGAACTAATAACAAGGAAAACATAATATTTCAGTACCTTGAGATATAGGGGTCTTCCTCAACATCCTCAGCTGTACTCTAGTAATCTGGCTGGAGTGCATGGTAATTCTGTGGTTCTTAAAGTAGAAGAAACCTCAAATCCTCAAATGAAATTTTTCTTCTTGTAGGACTGGAATTTTTTAATGTGAAAGATACATGCCTATTTCTTCAATTTTCATTAATTCTTTTCTTTGAGTAAATGCCTCCACATTCTTGCCGACTTATCAGTTCGAATTTAAAAAAAGCATTTTGTTAATGATAGTCACCAGTTTTATAGAATACACAGAATATATCATATTTTTCAGTTTTATAAGTTTGTGGTACTTACATCAGCTCAGAGTAGTTGCCATTGATTGCAAGCCCCACACACATCCAACACCTTGCTGCTTTGGAGAAACAACCTTATTTCTTTCATCACTGATATACTCTACTCCTAAGTTTCTATGTAATTAAGCCTTTTTTTCTTCTCCATTTATCGTCATTTCTCTTTCTTTCTTTTTTTTTTTTTCTTCGTAAATGCTCATTATTACTACTCCTTCACCGTCCATCGTGTTGTACACAACTAACACGTGTTTGAGAACAGGCGCAGCTATAGGCCAGCTTGTATAACTTACAGGCTGTGTACATCATGAATGCTTATATCTGCTAAGCATAGCTCACTGTATCATACCATAAACATGAAATGAGTAATTTCTATAAAGTTTCTTTAAACAAGGAGGGAAGAAGCCAACGGATGTGTTTGATATCGTGCACATTGAAAGATGAATGTATGCCCTACACGAGGGTACCAATAACTCAAATTTACCAAATTCTCAGCATAGCCCACTCTCTCACTCACTGCCTCAACTATATTTCAGCAAGCTCATGGCATATCACCTAAGCAAGTTAAGCTTGTTAAACTTTCTGAAACAGGGAAAATTATCCAAAGATCTACTCGGGTAAATCGAGTGCAAATGCTGTTCCTGAAGGTGTGTGCCATAAAATTTATGATCATCTTTCCCCGTAGAATGCATACATTACACAGGAAAAGAAATATTTAGATGCTCAATTATCTGCGAAGACAGTGTTTGTAATATTTATGGTAGGCTACTCATTAAAGAGAACTTTTCTCCGAGGTCTGGCAGACCACAAAAGGATCTGTGCAGTTCTTGTGAAGAAGTAAAGTGTAAATTCAAGAATCATTTTCTCTGTGACAATGCCAAAAGTGTTTCTGCTGCAGAACTGTTGATACACAAGCACAGAAGCAAGAAATTGTATTCTGCACTAAAAGAATTAACTGAAATGTGTTAACACCAGGAAAATCTGCTGGATTTGCATTTTGATTATTACAAGGCAACTGTGTCATTGCCTCATATTCTGGCACAAGACTTCTACTAAATTACAAACAGTTAAGTGTGAATACTTTTGGCAAACATAACTTGGCAAAAAAAAAAGGAAGAAACTGTATGTGAACCATGAAGGAAAGGCACGAAGAACACCAGATGAACTATGTACTTTCATGTAACAAAGTAGTTCCAGGTAAAACAGAACTTCCCTTTTACAGTGATAGCTGTCCTAGGAAAAGAAAAAAAAAAGTAATACCATAGTGCAATTCCTGATTGATTTAGTTGAAGTAGGAAGATTCAATATAATAAAACAGTATTTCCTCCAGAGGGGTCACTCCTTTCTGTCCTGTGATAGGAACTTCAGTGTTATTAAGAGAATGCTACATAAAGCAGATAGAATCTACAAAGTTCAGCAATACTGTAAACTCATACAAGGATCATCTATCGAGTAGAACAAGTCCCATGTATTAGAAGTTAATCAAGACAGTACAAATGACTGGAAAGAATGGTGACCATGTTTGAGTAAGAAGAATTGTTCATCAAATTTGTCAGTGGGAAATGATGCGTGAAGGCAGGACAATGAATCATTTGGTGTTTCAAAGTACTATTATTTTTAATAAGATTGCATCAAGCCATGGTGTATGATGACTAAAGATTTCATTGATGGCTTGAGCCATAGTTTCAAATTTGGGAATACTGCCAACACAAAAAGGCTATTGTACTTCCCTTCCTGAAGCAGAAGAGAGAGAATCTAAAGAAATGTGAACAGTTCCAGACACTAACAAAGTGTTCTGGAAGGGAGTTTTGTGATTGGACAACAGAGTAATGCGACATGACAGTATAATACAAGAGCAAATGTCAAGCTCTGGTACGTTCCACAGTTTATATCATTGCTTGAGTTATGCAATTTGAACAGAAAAACTCATTTTAAGTCAACTGCTTAGGTTTTTTTAGTGGTGATACTGCTTGTAACAAAAGCTATCATATTTGACAAAATATCTCCTGGTTTTTTATTGTTTGTCCAACCCTTGTCCCGTTTCCTTACGGGGTCGGGTATGAGGTGAGATGAATCTGTCGTGGCGGGTTTTTATGACCGGATGCCCTTCCTGACGTCAACCTCATCAGAGGAGTTAATGAGATGAAATGAATGACGTGATATATGTTAGTAGGGAGAGGGTGAAACCCGGTGCCGACACATAGCCTACTCCTGTCGAATAGCAACAAGGGGTCTGCTCAAGGCTTAACATCCCCATCCGATGGACGAATCACCATCAACAGTGTCATATGCCCTCACTCCATACAAACACTGCAGAGAGGTTTTGAATTTAATCCAGGCTTTTGGCACGTAATCTAGTGATTAGAAATTGTATACCACCACCTCCCCTACCTCGCCGGCCAACATTCTGATGGTGAACATTTTTTCGACCAACAGAACTCGAACCGGCTAACCTCAGTGTCAGACAGTTTAGACCAGCGCCTTAACGATCTGTGCTTTTAAGTAAATATACTTTATAAAGTAGTTCAGCCCAAATATGTTGTGCGCTGGCAAACAGTGTAATATAAGAGTAGTAAAACTTTAATCTGTACTCTTTTTACTTCTCCAGCAAATTAACATACAACATTGAAGTTCAGAAATGGAGAATGTCCAAAAACTTCTCCTGTTGCCTTGTATATGTAAAGTTAGGTATTTAAAAATCGATGTTGCAATGTTCAAATAATACTCATTTCATCACTTCATATTACAAAATGTAATACTAAGTACCAAACGAACATCATTATAGTTTTTTTGCCATTTTCCAGTAATTTGTACATCTTTGCATGTTCCCATCGATCAGTCATAAATGATCTGCATTTAGTGCAGTCACCCAGGTGCCAGTTTCTCCTTCAATTATTTTCCTCATAAATACATTTATTTATAATTGTTTACCTAGCTTTTTCTTAAATATTTTCAACGATCTTTGAAATTTATTGAACATCTTGCTTGATAATTTATTCCAAACCCTTACTCCTTGTCCTATAAATGAATATTTAATCAATCAATCAATCAATCAATTAGTCAGTACTGATCTGCATTTGGGACAGTTGCCCAGGTGGCGGATTCCCTATCTGTTGTTTTCCTAGCCGTTTCTTAAATGATTTCAAAGAAATTGGATATTTATTGAACGTCTCCCTTGGTAAGTTGTTCCCTTTCCTATAAATGAATATTTGCCCCAATTTGTCCTCTTGAATTCCAACTTTATCTTCATATTGTGATCTTTCCTACTTTTAAAAACACCACTCAAACTTATTCATCTACTAATGTCATTCCATGCCATCTCTCCACTGACAGCTCTGAACATACCACTTATTACAAGTTATAAACCTCATTACTGATCCATATTGAAAATAGTTATAGTTCAAAAACAATGAAGGTATTTATTAAAATATTGAACAGATGGTTTAATACATACCTTCATTGTTTTTTAACATACCACTTAGACGAGCGGCTCGTCTTCTTTCTCCCAAGTCTTCCCAGCCTAAATTTTGCAACATTTTTGTAACGCTACTCTTTTGTCGGAAATCACCCAGAACAAATCAAGCTGCTTTTCTTTGGATTCTTTCCAGTTCTTGAATCAAGTAATTCTGGTGAGGGTCCCATACACTGGAACCATACTCTAGTTGGGGTCTTACAGAGACTTATATGCCCTCTCCTTCACATCTTTACTACAATCCCTAAACACCCTCATAACAATGTGCAGATGTCTGTAACCTTTATTTACATACCCGATCAATGCAGTAATTAAGACGGAAAGGACTTTTCCTATTAGTGAAACTCACAACCTGACTTTTGACCCCGTTGGTCTAGAAGTTAACATGAAAAGGACCAAACTAACGGTTATCAACTGACAAAGTCAAATCCCAATCCAAATAACAGGATGCCTGAAAGATCTGGAGTTGGTGAATGATTGTGTATATCTTGGCTCCATAATCAGTAACATGGGAAATTGTGATAAAGAAATAAAATGACGGATTGTCCTAGGACATGCCACAATGGTTAAACTTACAAAGATCTGGCAGAACTGGGCATTATCCAAAACAGTGAAAATACTATTGGTGGAATCGCTGGTGTTTTCTGTTTTCCTATATGATTGTGAGACCTGAACTGTGAAGGCTAGTGACAAGAACCGAATAGATGCCTTTGAGATGTGGTGTTGGCAGAGAATGCTCTGAATACCAAGGACAGAAAGAACAACAAATTCCTCCATTATAGAAGAACTGAGCATCACAAAATGTCTATCTTCCTGCGTCTGTGAAAGTTACCTCCAGTTCCTGGGGTACATTTTGAGGAGAGGAGGAGACAATTTAGGAAACACCATTCTGCAAGGCAAAATTGAAGGCACCAGACCAAGAGGCAGAACAACAAGTAGATGGTTAGACCAAGCAAAGAAGATTACCGGTCTACCTCTTCACAATATCTTAAGAAGAGCTGAAGACAACTCAGGATGGAAAAATCTCGTTAAGGGTGCAGTTACTAATGAAGTGAAGAAATGAGGTCACGATGCTCAGCAATGAGTAAAACGACTGATGATATCATTGTACCATTGCCTGCTGTCCATTTTATAACATTTCCCAGGTTATTTTGCACACAATTTTGCTCACAATTTTGTAAATTATGTATTACTCTATACAGAATAATATCATCTGCAAAAAGCATTGTCTCTGATTCTACTTCTTTACTCATATCATTTATATATATAAGAAAACATAAAGGTCCAATAATACTGCCTTGAGGAATTCCCCTCTTAATTATTACACGGTCAGATAAAACTTTGCCAACTCTAATTCTCTGAGATCTATTTTCTAGAAATATAGCAACCCATTCAGTCACTCTTTTGTCTAGTCCATTTGCACTCATTTTTGCCAGTGGTCTCCCATGATCCACCCTATCAAATGCTTTAGACATGTCAATCGCGATACAGTCCATTTGACCTCATGAATCCAAGGTATCTGCTATATCTTGCTGGAATCCTGCAAGTTGAGCTTCGGTGGAATAACCTTTCCTATACCAGAACTGCCTTCTATCAAACCAGTTATTAATTTTGCAAACATGTCTAATATAATGAGAAAAAATGCGTTCCTAAAGCTTGCATGCAATGCATGTGAAACTTACTGGCCCGTAATTTTCACCTTTATGTCTATTAGCCTTTTTTTTTTATACACAGGGGCTACTATAGCAATCTGTCGTCTTGAATTCCAACTTTATCTTCATATTGTGATCTTTCCTACTTTTAAAAGTTCCATTCAAGCTTATTCTTCTACTTATGTCATTCCACGCCAACTCGCCACTGACAGCTCAAAACATACCACATATAAAATAATATAAAATTTATTTCTCTTCCACCTATTCAAATAAATAAAACCTACCGGGCAAGTTGGCCATGCGGTTAGGGGCGCGCAGCTTTGAACTCACATCCGGGAGACAGTGGGTTCGAATCCCACTGTCGGCAGCCCTGCAGATTGTTTTTTCACACCAGTTAAATGCTGGGGCTGTACCTTACTTAAGGCCACGGCCGCTTCCTTCCTATTCCTAGGCTTTTCCTGTCCCATCATCGCCATAAGACCTATCTGTGTCGGTGCGACGTGAAGCGAAATAGCAAAATAAACTTGATTTTATGATTGATTGTATAGAATAGGTGGAAGAGAAATAAATTTTATATTATTTTATATGAATTACTTTCAATACGGATTTCACAATGATTCTTATAACTTGTAACATACCTCACAGTCGAGCGTCTTGTTTCCTTCCCCCCAATATTTTAGTAACACTACCCCTTTGTTGGAAATCACCCAGAACAAATCGTGCTGCTTTCCGTTTTGCATTTAGTGTTTCAGCGGATATTGTTAATGTGAATCCTCATTGAAAGAGAGGTCAGGGATATGGACAAAGAAATAGTTGGAACCCGAAAAGCTAAGCGCCAGAAACTGCTGTAGCTCCGAAAGTATGAAGTCAGTGGGAATAGTTGATGTACATATTAGATGTACATTTCAACAGTTGAAGGATCGAAGTACATAATGCATCCGGTTTGGCTTGCATCACACAGCAACGCTGCACATGTCAGGGCTGTTTCTAACAGTCCAATCAGTTACCACTGCTTACTGCTTAGCGTATGGACGTTGTTACAGTGGCAAGTGAGGTATAATTTTATTCCTATTGACAAACTGTACCGTATGGTACAAGAGAATTTGAAATTGAGTGCAACATGCAGAAGTTAGTGATTTTGTAAGTGAGGAGCTGCAAAAAATTGCAAACATCACAAAAATGTCAATAATACAGAAGGAATAAGGGCTAAGACCCTACGGAGAATGTATAAAAAGCATAGCCGACTACAGTTACAAGCCGGAGTCATGTAAGTTTGGCAACATCCAGTGGAGGCCAAGGTGAAAGCGCGGGATCTATCCGTGTATGTTGATGTCTAGTGAACTTCTTCTCGTGTTTCGTTTATTTTTTCACGGATAGGTTCGAGTATATATAACAAGAAAAGTGATAGAATAAGCATACATAGAGCATATTATCGAAATAATGTGAAGGCGAAGCAGGGCTGAGTAGCTTGAATTGTAGAGCTGGCTTTCTAAGCCCAGCTCAGTCCCGTGGTATTTGAAGGTGCTCAAATACGTCAGCCTTGTGTCGGTAGATTTACAGGGACGTTAAAGAACTCCTCAGGGACAAAATTTCAGCATCTCGGCATTTCCTGAAAACCATAAAAGTAGTTAGTGGGACGTTAAATCAATAACATTATTTGTGAAGGTGCCGACTGAATTTGGCTTATTAATAAAATGTTTTGTGTATTTGCAGATGCCCAGAAAATGTTGTGCCCCAGGTATCGTAACAACTATAGCATTAGAAAAGGTTTTGATACTTCGTTTAGTTTTCCTTCAGACGAGGAATTAAAACAAAAATAGATTTGTCATTTTAAACGGGATGGTTGGAAACCTGGGAAGGATTCAGTCGTATGCATAAAACATGTCACACACAAAAGTTTTTCAACAGGGGATAAAATTTGTGATGTCAACGTAACTATACTACTGCCTAAACCTAATGAGCTTCTTCCTGTTGCATGTCCAATTATTTTCCCAAATTTGCCAAAATATTTGTCATCGAAAAGTGTTGAAAGGAAAGGTCCCGAAGGTAGGAGCCTGGAGATGTAGAGTAGGGTAAACAAGAAGATGGATGATATGCCAAATGTAACCCATTTACTAAAAATTCACCAAGATATGAATGTCACTGTATATGTTAAGTTATCAGGTATTGGTAAGAGAAATGACATGTTTAGCAGATGGTAAAATATGAAAATGGTCTAAACAAATCCATATTTATTAAATTATATAGGAACCACTTCTTGTAGTGTTAGACCGGGCGAGTTGGCCGTGCGCGTAGAGGCGCGTGGCTGTGAGCTTGCATCCGGGAGATAGTAGGTTCGAATCCCACTATCGGCAGCCCTGAAAATGGTTTTCCGTAGTTTCCCATTTTCACACCAGGCAAATGCTGGGGCTGTACCTTAATTAAGGCCACGGCCGCTTCCTTCCAACTCCTAGGCCTTTCCTGTCCCATCGTCGCCATAAGACCTATCTGTGTCGGTGCGACGTAAAGCCCCTAGCAAAAAAAAAAAAAAATTGTAGTGTTAGTGTTAAATGTGTACGAATAAATATATTAAAATGCTTCACAATCTCGTAGAGTATCATGAGGTAAGCAGTGAAAGCACACTCTTTGACTTGCCTCATATTTTTTAGGGAACAATTCGAACTTTGCACTAAAAGGGCTGGGCTGAGTGGCTCAGACGGCTGAGGCGCTCGCCTTCTGGCCCCAACTTGGCAGGTTCGATCCTGTCTCAGTCTGGTAGTATTTGAAGGTGTTCAAACACGTCAGCTTCGTGTCGGTAAATTTACTGGCACGTAAAAGAACACCTGAGGATCTAAATTCCAGCACCTCAGCATCTCTAAAAACTGTAAAAGTAGTTAGTGGGACGTAAAGAAAATATTATTATTATTATTATTATTATTATTATTATTATTATTATTATTATTATTATTATTATTATCATTATCATTTGCACTAAAAGGAAGAAGAGTTAGGCCCTACTCAAAAAGTTTCGTTTGGAACTGTGAAAGCAATTTATTTACTGTCAAGAAAATTTCTAAGTGATAACTTAGAAAGAAGGTTTAGTCAGTACGTATAGCTTATTGGTTGTAACGATATTACTACACTTCAAGTCCTAGAAAGTGAGATGAAAATTGGGATTAAGGGTGTTCTAGGGTGGTGGTGGTGGTGGTGGTGGTGGTGGTGGTGGTGGTGGTGAAGGTATGGAAAAGTGAGGTTTGGCTGTTACCCAATTTGAAATGTCTTATTTCATCAAGATAGATGTTATTGGGCTCAATATGGAAGTAATAAGCAAGTTATATAGACTCACTTTTATCATGTTTTTTTTTTTTTTTGAGCATTTTGAGATGTCAGGGGTAATATGCTGTACATTTCTGGGTGTACACTAAGGACAATATCCAGAAAGATACGCTGTGACACTTGTTTAGTTCTCCTGCAGAGTAATGAAACAGGTGATTCCTATTTTGAAGAACTTCAGAGAGGTGGGTTAGCGGTGCCATCACGTTGTGTTGTGTGTGTCTGCAGAACAGTGGTATACGAAGACTACCTGGATTGTGAAAATTATAAAGAATTTCTGTTCTCTCTATCCTGAGCTGCTTTAGAAAGAGATGACAATCAACAGTTGTGGTTTGTACGCCGTCATTGTGGGCGTGACAATAATGGTGCGATAGCTTGTTTGTCTACATTTTCCAATGTCGTGTTAAATAAGTGCTGAAAGTAGATGAAGAACACGAGTTATGCCAGCAGTGAGCATAAAAACACTAAGCGGAGGAAGCTGTCAAAGCTGCACAATAACTAAGCTTGTGAGTACCGTTCTTAAAGAGTTTTATTTTTATTAATGTAAAATGTGTATTTCAAACCTTAGTGAATGCATTTACTGATGTGTGTGTTTCTTAGTACCCTTTCACGAAGAGTGCATTTATCATAATCATCGTGTTGGTCTAAATATAGTGAATATGGGTGAAGTCATTCAAAATCGGACACGCCCCCTTTTGTCTCGGCCTTCACTTGACAGATACAGCGTTGTCAAGCGTACCTTCTGGCTTTAACTGTAGATGGCTTTGATAAGAAATGAAAGAAATATCAGTGAGGAATGGGAAAAGCCCAGAACCAGTACAAGAGGGTGCAATGCTGGTGGCAGCAGCATTAGTGTATTCAATAAATCATTCCTCATTGTTAATGGCATGTGGTCTCCGAAAAAGCCTGGTGCAGGTCTTTTGAGTTAACGCCATATAAGTGACCTGCACATCTGTGAGTATGGGGCCCTACCTATGATGAATTCTAATGATGAAGACAAAAGAAAAACACACACACGTCCCTGAGCCATCAGAATTAACCAATGAAGGTTAAAATCACCAACCAGGCTGGGAATTGAACCCGGGATCCCCTGATCAAAGGTTAGCATGCTAACCCTTTAGCCATAGAGCCAGACGAAGTAAACTCGTGTCCTCATACCGAGGTGTTGCAGCTCTTTTCAGGTTCACCCCCAGTGGATGTGAGATGCATGTGCCATTTTAACCACACACCAGCCTTCCTGCCATTCTTAAATCCCTGGCAGTACTGAGAATCGAACACCAGGCCTCCGAGGACGGCAGTTAATAGCACTAACCGCTATGCTATGGAGGCGGACATTCCTCAGCAATACTTTGGCTCGCCTTCCCATACTCGCTTAGTTGTAAATGAACAAGAGTTGACCAAGTGAGTTCAGATTTGGAAGACTAAAGACTGGAGCCTACAAGTATATAAAAACAATGCCAGACTAAACTGCAGCTCCACGATTGCCACTTCTTGTTTCACAAGTGTGTGCTCTGTATACAACCAGAATGTTCAAACCATGTTTGTCAATTAACTGTCATATTTCTTGATTAAATATGCCCTGTTGCTGAAAGTTGGTTAATTTGGGTATGAATTATCCCAGGTCACTTTTTGGTACCTTAAAATTGCAAGAATTGTTTTGCAGTTCCTTCATATTTCCTTTCCAGGAGACTTAAAGTGATGTCCCATATTTGTACTGGACCAGTATACTTTCTCAAGCAGTTTCTTCATAATACTGTTGTGGCTGTGTTTGCTGAGAGGATGATATTGTATGAATTTCAAAATTCTTTGTAAATCAATCAATCAATCAATCAATACTGATCTGCATTTAGGGCAGTCGCCCAGGTGGCAGATTCCCTATTTGTAAAGAATTTGGCCAGGCTGTTAATTTAGCAAAAATATTAATCATGTGGTACTGACATTTCTTTTTAGGAAAATGGCTGGGATTCTTCTGCAAGACCTAAAGATAGTCTTTACCCACTGAGAGAATCTCTGTGCAAAAAAAGAAGATTAACTGAACCAACAACAGAAAGTAATTTAGGGATATGTAGAAAGGAAGTGACAATGGCAGTGAATGAAAGAAGAACTTCACGCAAGCAAGTGTGGCATATTCAGGGATATCTAGCCATTAAGAGATTTTTTACAGGTTTGAGTAGATCTGTCCGTCGACATGTTTTCAGGCAAGTTCCTCATGTTCCAGCATTTAAATAAGAAAATTCTGTAATGCATCGAATTAGTCTTTTCTTCTACAGTGTCTTGTTACTGCCTAGCTCCCTCCAGTTAGGGGAAAGAAGAAAGTTTTCTAAGATCTGTGAAAAGTTATTGTTTCATTAAATAAAGAATCTACTGTGTGTTCTTTTTATGTCTCATATTGTTCTAGAAAGGAAATATATCAATCATTCAGTGAAGTTGTAAAATATGTACTTATCTCTTAACATTACTGCAGCTAACCTTCCAAGTGTCAGATCATGTGTTATTCAAATTACTTATAATGGTCTTCATACTTATATTAAAACTTGTAAACTACAACCTTCTTATTTGTATTTCTTAAGCTCTAAATTAAGTGCCTTAGTTTCATTAAGTACTTTATATTAAAATGACATCTCCCTGCAACTTCCTTGCTTGTGACATTCAGCATTTGTTTATTGATTTTAAATTCTAGACTAAAATCCAAGAACATTCTTTATCATTTACGACTTAGTGATATTATGCTACCATTTCCACAGGGTAATATAATTTATGTGAAACATGTTCATGTCTGTTTTACCTTTTCATTTAGAATTTTTTTAAATGATCTACTTTAAAGTCACCGAGCAGAGTGGTCGCGTTTGTTAACGTGCTACGCTTATGGAGCCAAGCTCTGCGTTCAGAAGTCAAATGGATTCAAAGTCCACTGTCAGCTGACCTGAGAGTTTTTTTGTTTTTATTTTTGTTTCCCATTTTCACTTCCAGGCAAAATCTGGGAGAGTTACTATTCATAGGCCACAGCTGATTCCTTCCTCCTCCTTACCCATTTTCATACATTCATCATTCATTTCATTAGATCCTCAGCTGAGGTTGGCATCAGAAAGGGCATCCAGCCATAAAAACATGTTTTATCATTTTATCTCACCTAAACCCCAACCCTGTATCAGGAAACAGGAGTAAAGGGTAGACGTACATTATATTTGAAAGTCAAAATGTTCATTATAATTTTTTCAGGATCTTTGCTGTATTTGATAAAACTGTTTTCCATGTTCATTTTATTGTTCACACTTTGTTAGATATGTAACTGTTCTTGTATGTTACCTGTAAGCAGTGTGGACATCATAAGCTCACTCCATTAAATTCTAGTTGTATATTGCTGCCTAAAATTATTGTTAATTTGTGTAAGGATTGGTGTATTATTTGTTTAAAACCTTGAAAGTTACTTATAACTCTATTACTTAATGAGGCAGAACAGTAAAACTAAATTAAATGTCTTACAGAATCTACAGGAGAACATTTCAACAATCAGGTCAGTTTTTCAGACTTCTTTCTCCTAGTTATTGAACAGGGAAATGAATTACTCTGGAATATTCCTTTTCTGTGATAAATATTATCAAGCTGAGGAAGAGAAAAGTGGAGGTACTTGACTAGGCAAGAGAATAATAATGATCTGTGGCCTCACCTACCATGTGGACATTTTGTTTTGACATTATTTAGGCTGCCTGTGAATCGATTTCAACGTTATGGTTTACTCTATCAGATGGCAGGGAAACACTCTATCAAGCAGCATTTTAATGTGTTTCAATTAATTTTTGGGGAGAAAACCCTGGATGTGTCACCAGGGATCTCCTACTTGACCACAATCTATGACATGGAGTACTGAACGGTCTTCATTCCCCCCTTCAAAAATCTATCTCTACCAGGTTTGAATCCATGAACTTGGGATCTGGAGACCAATGCACTATCACTAATCCACAGAGGGAGCTTACTACGAAAGGGGGAGAGAAGAAACATGTATAGACAAAATTCAACTTTATTTCTTACTCCTCTTGGTGTTTACAGTCCTTGCTTACGTACGGGACTCTTTCTGTCTTTCTCTTTTCTCAGCTTGATAAAATATAATTGTATGATAATTTCATTCTGATTATATTGTTATTAAATATTATACATTCCCTTTAAATAGCTGGGGCTGATAATCGTGTTGTTTTGTACCTTAAGTAACAATCACCACCACCTTAAAGAGGCTGTATTAGCAAAAAAATACATGAAGTTAACTACAGAGAAATAAATTCAGATGGGAGGTATGGTCAAATGCCTTCCTTATGAAAATTTCTTCCATTTATGTAAAATGTAATTCCTGTATTTTTTAAATACATATTACACCAGTTCTTCTTCGTGGTATTGTTACCATCAAGATGTAGGCTGCCTATCTGCAGCCTTAGCAGGGCAGACACCGATGGCTCACATGTCTTCTTGCAAGCAGTCCATGTATCTTTTCCTTGGCCAAACTGGGGATCTCCACCCAATAGGACTGAGCGTGAGTACCCATGTTGCAATGCTTTCAGCATCCACTCTGACCACTTGACCACACCAGCACAACCTCGCTTCCTTCACCTTATCAGGAATGGAGCCGCTTTGGGGGATGTTCCACATGGTTTCATTTCTGATAAGTTGTGCTACTCCTATGGACCATCTCAGCATTCACATCTCCATTGCTTGAAGCATCTGTACGTATCTCTTTGTTTTTGGGCAGCATTCAGGTACATAGAGTGCCACTGGACAGATTATTGTGCAGTAGATATTGTAGACTTGAGGCACAAGGGGGGTCATCCAGTCACAGAGGATACCTGTGACTTGGCACTATTTCATCCAAGTAGCATTGACACTAGTTTGAACTTCCAGGAGATTATCACCATCAGACGTTATTCAGGAGCTGAGGTAACAAAAATCAGAGGTCTTGACAAGTGGGGTACCATCAATAATAAGAATACCATCCATTTATATGTCACACTCGAAGTATTCTTTGTAAGATTGAGCTGCAGTCCTAAGTCATTAAGCCTTATTTTCCAATGGTCTCGTCTCTTGAGCCCGTCTGGGATCTCACTAGCCAGCATGATGTCAGCATAGAGCAGAGTCCAGGGATAAGACGCTTACAGATCTGACGACACCGTATTCCTGCACAAGATGAAAAACAATAGTGACAGGGTGGATCCTTGGAGCAATTCTGATGTTGAATGGCTTGGTGATGCCAGCAGCGCAATAGACAAAGCTGGTGGAACTGTTGAAGAAGAGCTGTTCTGGCGGACATAAGCCTCTAGTACACCATGGGAGTTAACTCATGCAGGAACAATCAAAATGCCTTTCCCAAATCTAAGAAGGCCAGATGGACTGTCCTTTTTTCCTCCTGTCTCTGTCAGCAGCTGGGTGGCATGATCGCATCTGTTGTGTCGTAGCCTTTCATGGTGCCACACCGGTTTGATGACATGGAAATGGCACTGAGCGGATGGGTATCAATGACTCACCCAAATATCTTGAGTGTGGCAGAGGAGGCATATAGGGCAGCAAGTGGCACAGTTGGTGACACCACTTTTGCCTTTCTGGATGAGCACTGTGACACTTGTCTGCCAGGCAGATGGGATCTCGTTCTCAATGCATTTGTTGAAGACACCTGTTAGATTCCACTCCACATTGCCTGATCGTTTTCTAGACTTTAACAAAAATGCCAT
Organism: Anabrus simplex; assembly: GCF_040414725.1. NCBI lineage: Eukaryota > Metazoa > Arthropoda > Insecta > Orthoptera > Tettigoniidae > Anabrus > Anabrus simplex. The sequence goes on from NC_090265.1 coordinate 274,612,657, forward strand.
CCATGTTCAGTCATCTTGCCATTTCTTACGGTACGGATGACAGCCATGAGCTCAGCAGGTGTAATGAGAGAGACTAGACCCTGGACTGGGTCAGCAGTGGGAATAGGTGGATATCCATACTGCTCGTTGCAGATGATATCAAAGTAATCCCACCAACACTTCAGAATGCCTGCTGATCTCTGCAGAAGCATTCAATGTTCCTCATTGCTGTGTACTACCTGAGCAATGTCCTGTATAGGCTGATGACGAGACTTGGCTAGTCTATACACATCACTCGCACCCCGCAGCCCTGTCGAACTGTTCATAAAGCTCAAGACGATGTGTGGATTTGGTGGCTACAATGGCTCATTTGGCTGAAGATTTGAGTTCTCAATAACAGGTTAGGTTGGCATCAGTCTCATACTTGCACCAACCTCTTATGGAAGTCTTCTTGAGCTTCACTGCAAGCTGAACCTCATTCACCACCAGACATGTTTACCAACAAAACACCCTCCTGATTTTGTTACGCCCAGGACTTCAGTTGCACTCACCCAAATTTTATCTCCAACCAGGTTCCGTACTAAGAGGGAGATGTTGAGAGGGAGGGGACCAATACTATTTGTAAGTTGTTCTGCATGTCTGGCAAGTTGCCGCCACTTGATGTGTTCACTAATGTTCAATGTCGAATGGATGGCCGAAGGTGAAGTCATAAATCAGGTACCAAGAGTGTATGCTAGAAAACAATATTGTCTAAAGGAATGACTCTGGAGCCAATCGCTAGCCGTTCATCCTTTCTCTGTACCATCCAGTAGGCAGTTTGAATGTCATGGCCACCGCTGCTGTACGTGATGGGGTGCAATAGGCGTGCCTTAAAGAATATGTTTGTTATCTCCAGGTCATAAGCTTCAGTGCATCCAGCCTCATTTTGTGTGCTGTGTCCTTATAGCCTTTTTCTCTCAGCTTGCGAGCTGTGGAAATCAAGGTCAGCAATAAAGTCTAGTATTGTATCCACATACTTGTGTCACACTCCTCCTTCCTTCATTTATACTTACTTTTCTCTTATTCAATTACTATTAGGTTCTAGGCAAAGCCCTTTCTATCAAACAACTCTTCAACCAATACTCTTTATTCTTCAAGGGTTTTGGAATTCTTCTCCTCTCTATCATTTACAAGTTTAACTTAAAATAACCTCCACCACAGTTAAACTTAAACACAACTATGAAGTAATGATATTCCAATTTATGTTCAATATCTTCAGTTAGGAGATCTATTATTAGTGTTTTAACAATAATTATATAATATTTCAGGTGTTTTGTATTTTTAATTGACAACAAGGAAGAGATTTACAAACCAAGATCATTGGTAAATATTATTTTTAATCTTTGATCTTGTTTCCTTTCAAGTTAGGTGTTATCATACACACTTGTTATGAATGAATGAATGAATGAATGAATGAATGAATGAAATGAATGGGTGCTTATTTAACCAAGAAAAGGAACCTTTTCTTCTGGTTTGTCTGGAACTGGATCTGGTTCAATAATCTAGGGGTATAGAGTCTGCCTCTTGCCTGCAGGCCCCGGCTTCAATTCCTGGCCAGATTACCCAAACTGAAGGACAGATTCGAGTTCACTCACCCTCCGTGAGGAAAAATTTGACAGCTAGAAAGTGAAGAATAACGGCGTAGAGGATTTGTCATGTTGACTACATGTCGCCTCGTGATCTGCAAGCCTTCAGGCTGGGCAGTGGTTGTTTGGTAGGGGCGTTGAGCCATGGGGGTGGATTGGGAGGTCTAGAACAGGATGCCACTGGGTGCGAAACAAATAACAGTTGTCTAATAAAGCAACAGCTTGCAACTGCCGACCAGCTGTTTTTATCTATGTTTGAATATGCCTTTGATGAGACATTATGACGTATTGTAATATGGGAGATATAGCTGATCTGACAGGTCTTGACAAATGGTCGAAGTGTAGCATTCTACTATCCTTGATTTTTGGCACAACCCTCTTAACTCCACTGCTGAAATGAATGCATGGTGTAACTACTTCAAAAGGATGTTTTGTTTTTAAATTGTTCATCATTATTCATTTCCCTCATCCAGCCCCCTTTATTTTTATAATTCCTTTCCCTTCCCTTTCTTCTCCAGTGAACTCAATTGTCTTACTCTTTTCCACGCTGATTTTCATTCTGTAGTTTTCAATAAATCTCGCTCAGTATGTAGAGTTGCCCTTGTACTTCCTCTCTGTTTGCTTCCCACACCACATTATCCCGGCTACATGGGTAAATAGTGAGCATGCTGGTCTTTGGTCCAGGGCTCCTGGGTTCGATTCCCAGCCAGGTCAGTGATTTTAACCTTCATTGGTTAATTCTGATGATTTAGAGGCAGGGTATGTGTGCCGTCTTCATCATTAGAATTGATCATTGGTAGGGCCCCATTCCTACAGATGTGCAGGTCGCCTATCAGGCATCAACTGCACCAGGCCTCTCCAGAGGCCGCACACCATTAAAAATTAGTAAAATATTTTCTGCAAACCTTCAACAATAGTCCACTATCTGACTGGAATCTGCCAGGAGACGGAACTGATGATGACCTTAAAAAATAGGTCGAAACTAGTTCCAATAAATTGCAATCTTGGCCTGTGTGGAAGACCCTGAATAGGATAAGGACTGGAATAACTAGAACCAAGGCCACACTCAAAAGATGGGGTTACACACAGAATACAGACTGCGCTGTGGTGCAATTCAAGATCTTGAGCATCTATTTCACTGTCCAAACTGCCCTGTGGAAACCCAACTTGAAGACTTCATTACAATCAGTGATAAAGCTATTGTGGCTGCTTCATTCTGGAGCGCTTTCAACATTCTATGATACTTGGATACGGTCATCATCATCAGCAGCAGCTCCCTGCCTCCCACCCATATTTTACCTTTGTCTTCTTCACAATTTTGTCCATAACCATTATGAATAACACTTCCTTATCATAGTTCAGTCTCGTTCCGAATCCACTCTGTTCTCCCCACATGTCTGGACACTGCTGCAACAATTTTTGTACATTACTTGCACATATTCTATCATTTGTTTATCAAATCCTTTCCGTTGCGTTACTTTCCATACCTTTGCTCTGGGTACATTATCATAAATCTTTTTTAAATCAAGGAATGTCTTTACCATTTCTCGTCCGTATTTGCAGTGTTTTTCCAACAACTGCCTCATACTGAAGATGGGGCCTAATGTTTATCTTCTGTTTCAAAAGCCATAGTGCTCTTCTTATAATTGTCCTTCCACCTTTCTTCTCATTCTCTTTTCAAGTACCCCTTTAAATATTTTTGCTGCCTGACATATGAGTGTGATTCCTTGATATCTTTTTATTCCCCTTTGTAAATACAGGTATTAATACTCCATTACTCCAGTCATTAGGCACTGATCTCTCTTTCCAAATATATCTAAATAGCATATACAGTCATTGTTGACAAATGGGCTCTGCTGCTTTTATAATTTCCACACACATTTCACCCAGTCCTGCTGCTCTTCCCACTTTCATCCTTTTGACAGCATTTTCCATTTCTTCCATTATGATTTCACTGTCTGATACTATCTCCTCACACTCTGCCTCTATCATCTCCTTTATGCCCCTTCTAACATTCAGGAGTTCATCATCCTTCAATCTTATCCATATCTCCTCTTGCTGTGTTATTATCTTTCCTTCTTCCCTTTCACCCCCTTTGAGTAGACTACTCCTTTTCTCTTCTTGTTTACAAGTCCATATATCATCCTTTTACCACTATATGCATCTTTTTCTAACTCTCAAGTAAATCCTTTCCCATCTCTTCTTTTTGTCATTTGCACCTTCTTCTACTTTAATCTGTTTTATATACCTATAATTGCCACGCTTTCTCCTTACGTTTCACTGCTTCCTTTACCCTCATTTTCCCCCATGGGGTCTCTTTTTAATCAGCTATTCTCCACAGGTTGACTCTGTACAGCTTACATACGCCTTCTTCAATATGCCCCATTTCACTTCCACACTTTCCACCTCAGTTCTGGGTATGTGTTGTTTCAATTCATTTTGGAATTATTTTTCTTTTACTTCCATATCCATACTTTTATATTTTTGTCTATTTCTTTCATTTTCACTAATTTTTCTTTGCTACTACTGCTCTATGGTCTCCATCAAAGGGTACTTCTGGCAAGACTGTTACATCTAACAACTATTTACAATTTGTTATTTTCACCAAGAAGAAATCAATTACTGTCTTTGTCCTGTTTCTCTATCCATATCTGGTAACCTTTTTACTATTCTTCTTCCTGAATTGTGTATTGCCCATACTTAATCCATTTCTCACACAAAAATACTCCAACTTCTCTCCCTCTTCATTCCTCTTTCCATATCCAGAAAGTCTAATTACTTCTTCCGTTCTTATTCTGTCGCATCACACCATAGGGTTAAGGTCTCCCATGACGGTCACTTCCAAATCTTTTATTTCTCTCTCCACTGTATCCAGGAATTATTTCATATCATCTTCTTTGCATTCACTCTGGAATGCATACACTTGAATAAAATCCTATACTCCATTCTCTGTCCTCAAATGTATCCTGATTATTCTATCACTTATGTAATCCACATTATGTACATATTCATCTAAGATCTTGTCGGTTATTATCCTCACTCCATTCTTTGCCTTATATCCTCCACTCCAGTAGAGTGTATCCCTTCGTCAACTTCTTGTGTCCTTTTCCTCTCCACTTAACCTCATTCAAACCCATCTCCATAAAATCAATCGCATCTTCTTACTTTCCAGTTATTGACACAAGGTTGTTTATTGTCACCTAAATAAAGTTCTCTACTGGTCACCCGCTTCTCACAGGTCCACCACCTGCGCATTATTTCTGGGGAATGTCCTATCCTTTTCCAAGGCTGATTCAAAAGCACCAATTTTATTTTTGTCTGTTATTACAATGGGGTCACCACTCCCAAAGGCATTTTAGAGCTAATGCCAGCAAGTGATCAGGCCATTCCTGACATGGAGTACAGGCACCTTTTGCACCTGCCCGTAACCTGAGGTCAGACTCTGCTCAATTGGTTCCAGTGTCATTTCCTAAACTGAGGGGACCATCACCCCACCTAAGGAAGATAGGTGATTTACTGGCAAAAAATGTGTAGGTTTGTTAGTTGCTATGTGTAGATCAGCACCAGGCCTGTTGCATAACAATTGCAAATGAATCTAAAATTCAGGACAATGAAATCACATGAGAACAGTTGCAGTTATGTAGGCCAATTCATTTAAATGCATCTGTTGTCCACAGGTAGACAAACCACCTATCCAACCATGGGCATCAGCGAAGCAGAGTAGTTACTCTGTGTCTTCCTAGTCTCCTGCTCGTAAAACAAGTAATTTACCTGTGGTGGTCAAATCGCTGGGGCTTATATTATGCCAAAGAACACTGAATTTGTTGTCTTTACCTGGTTAATTACATCAAATCAAGCTGCTTTTATTCAGTATTTATTTCTATTTTCTTCTTGGAATGGTCAGTAGAACTTCTAATAGGTGGTCCAACACTTCTAGCAAGTCTGTTGAGATTCATGTCATAGTCGGAACTGATTCATATGACGGATTTTGCGTGAAAGATAAATTATCGTATTTTTGGTAATTGTACAACTATTAAAGTATTCAAGCGCTCTAAGCTTTTTCAGTCATGGAAATACCAGCATTTCACCCCACTCTGACAGCAGGCTCTACAGTACATTGGAAGGGTGTGGCAATCCAACTGAGGAGTCCACTCCCATATTGGGGCTCAGTTTTAACTTGCTCTTTTCTAGACATTAGAAAATATATTGTCTAACGGGGAATAGATTTTCTCTCTTTTTAAAATATTTTTTTATTATACAAGTAGACTTACAACTAGAGTGTGGATTTCAGCATATTTGTGCATCATCTTATTCTTCTGTTGCAAATTGTATGCTACCATTATATAAATGTGTTTCAGGTTATTTGCAACTAAATGACAAGATTTTATAGTATATATGCATGCATATTTAAATGGTTCATGCATATTTAAGCATATATGACAACATATTTTGTTAATTTTTTAGCAATCTGGTGGTGAAAATAAGATTAAGAATATGGAAAAATGAAGTACAGAAGAAACAGAGGCATTGAAACACATTACAATTTTTTATATTTTATTTTTTGACAGTCTGACAGCATTCAAAGAAGATGGTTTACCTTGTTGTATTCCTCTTAAAAACAAAACAAAAATCACCACCACCACATTCAGACAGGGCACTGTTGTTGGAGAATAATTATGAGTAATTTTGCATAATCAATAAATGTGGCAGAAGTAATGGAGCAGGAAAAGTGGAAGACAAGGAGGAGAGGAGTGGAGGAGCTTGTTAACCACACCCGGGCGACTGGAGTGGGCCACTGATGATGACGATGATGAATAAAGCATTTCTTGACTCTGGAATGGTATGATTCATGTACGAAAGTTGAGATTAAAATAACACCTGATTTAAATATGAAGCAGCTTTATTCCCTACTTCACAAGATTTTGACAGTTGTAGCGAGAATGGTGCAATATGATTGGCATTGAAATTCCAGCTTGTATTAACAGGTAAAGCTATGTGTAAGAGAAGACTGTTTTGCAGTGAAAATGTATAGAATTTATTTATTTATTTATTTATTTATTTATTTAATTATTTATTTATTTATTTATTTAATTATTTATTTATTTATTTAATTGATCTAAATGTTTACATCCATTTTAATATGTCATTGAGAAAGGTGGCATTGATTCTCTGGATGGAAAATGTACTCATTTTTGTGTTTGATGTCACACCCATCAGTGGCCCATAACTGTTCAGTGAATGCATTTATTATGTTTGGGTCATAAGAGTAACATATCTGTCTCCAGACTGGAATTCATGAACACTCTGACAAACAAACTGGTATTTCCGCAAATGGAAAGGTAGTGTTTCAAACATTCATCTCCCCCATGAACTCCAGTCCTGCATCAGAAGAATTTTGTGTGTAAAGGAAGCGCTACCTTGAAGAGAAACTATACAAGAGGAAAATGTGCTATACATGCACTCAAAGCAAGAAAAGGAAAACTGCATACATCTGCCATTCTTGCAGAAAATCCATTTCTCTGGAATGTGCTAAAAAAAAGTTTGCACACATTGCTGTGATTAGCTCTAAACAGTGGTGAATGAAAACGTGAGCCTTATTTGTTTAATATAACAATGAATGCTGAGCATGATCCTTTGACTCTAATAATAAACTATGGTTAATAAACTGCTTTTGCTTTGCTTTCTGTTTTCCATTGCATTGTCATGTTAGTATGCCAGTTTGTACCCTTTGCTTTCCATATACCAGGTGGTCCACCAGCCCTTTGCAATCTAGTTTTATGCACTCAACAAACTAACTTACTACTACCCATTTTCACTGGATCGGTCGAAACTGGCTATGAAAATCTCCAGGAGCTGAATCCAGGCCTCTTAGGCTTATAAACAGAGTAAAAGAGGCACGTCCCAAAAATAATAACAAAATAATGCAGATCAGGCGTAAATTTAAATGAAACACAATATAAGCAGAGAAGAAATCAGTCCAAGACTGGCATAAAAGAACAAAGAAATAGGGATATGGAAAGTCAGTTACTCACATACATGATGTTCAAAAACGGTCCATTGAAAGAGAGTGTTACACAATCTCGTAATTCTTTAGTATACTCTTAGAAAGCATGGTATTGGAATCTGTTTTATAATATAATACTTCTCTTACTACACAGCGAGCACAGCGCTTAAGATCAGATTCCAAAGCATTTCCCTCTCGAAATAGGAAAAATAATCATCCTGAGGTACATTATCAGAATCTATAATCGCTCTTATTTTATAACAATCCCCACCGAGATTAAATCCCCAATAAAATCAAAGATGCCAGCGAAATCAAGACCGGCCAAAAAGAACAATCATGGAACACAAGAGAGTAAAGGAAAGGGTTGCCATAGTAACAATAAATAAATAAACACGCAGCAGAAAGGCAAAAAAAAATGAGGTTAGGATCCAAAATAAACAAATAAATCAGCTGGAAAGGCCAGAAATGAAAGCAAGACAAAATGGGAATAATGATAATAAAAAATAGCTAGATACTGAAAAGTAGCATAGGCCTGGTATTCACAGCACACTCACGCACACACATAGAGACCAGCATACAAAATAAAAAGTACTATATTACAGTGGCACGACACCCGACGACAAGAATCGTGCAGCATAAAATGCTTCTGTCAACGGCTCATGAGTTTGATCTGAAAGCACAGATCAGAAACCTGGATTGCCGCAAAAGGGGCATGGCACACCCAGTCCAAACACACAACGTAAACAACTTACTCACTGTATAACATGTATTCATATCATGCAGAAAGATGAACACAAATCATACAGTATCAGCGGCAAAACACAATGTAGAGCACAAACTCGAGCCAAGACATCAAAGATAAAGAGAAATTAAAGGTCTCCAACCAAACACAGCAAACAAACCCACCACGCACATAATCAATGTGGCCGATACTACCTTTCGCTCTTAGCCGAAATGAGCACACGTAAGCAGACATGTGAAGGAAGGGAGGTAACAGAAATTAAGTCTGAAACAAGGTAATAAAATAAATAACACACAAAACGAGAGACCTCCTAATAAACAGGCTTAATACCTATAGCAAACTGAGAATGATAGTAACAAACATTGCCTCAAGAAGAAGTAGTCATAGTTCCAACTCCAAACTATGAGAGTCATACAGAATAACATTTTAAAACATTTATAATACCTTCTGTAAGAGACGAAAGCCACATCACAAAACATCGTCTCCATCTTACAATTCTTTCCCAACGTCAGCCTTACAAAGATCACACAACATGCCATCTGTCTAAATAGGAATAAATTACACATCGGCCATGGCATACATGATGCTAAGCAGCCACAACAGACTGACATAAGACATTGCATAAAATGCGGTATCTGAAGAATATGAAAACAAGACAAGCAGGTTATAAGGTGTGGCTCAGCACCCTACCATATTTACTACAATTCTGAAATACATTGGTCCCTCCCCCTAAACCTGGGTAATATAATTAAATGTGTGGTTATGAGCTAGAAGGCAGGGCCACTATTAATTCATTATAGGTACCTCGAATGAACCCGTAAAACAAGCACAGTACAAAAACGTTACAACTGCAGGTGCACACACAGACCAGGAGCACATATTTTATAGGCTGGGAACTGTGCGCTCAATGTCAAGCCTTGCAGCAGCTCGCATGGTAAGGGCACGGTGAGAGATGTAATAGTGGACAGTGTTCAAATGTTTGAATTCTGCACGGGTGTTTTTTTTTAGCCCATCCCAAGCAATTGGCTACATCATACATCTACCATTTTCACTGACAGACAGGACATCTTGAACCGATAGAAGGAGCACTTCACCTTGCTCTTAAACTGCAGTTCTTCCGCTGTTGTAAACCTGTGCCACAATATCCTCCGCAACCTTGGAATTTAGAAAGGCTCTTGATAATCTAAAACCAAGAAGGACACCTGGATGTGACAATATTCCCTTGAGTTCATCCAAAGTGGAGGTTTACCTTAAAAGGCTTTCTCCCTGATCCTTATAATATGGGAATCTTGCAAGGTCCCTGCTGACATGAATTGTCACCAAGCAAAACTAAATTTCCCCACTAAGTGCTTTTAAAAAACTTAATTTACAATGCTGATGATAATAAACTAAATTTGCAATAATAATAATAATAATAACAACTACAATTATAATTAAGAACTACAAGTACAATTCCAAAAGAGTTCATGTAAGAAAATGACAAAAATTACCGGTATAATAGGCAACCCATTAAATATTCATTAGGAACCCCTGCATAGTTTACAAAACAATTTTAATATGATGATGGTAACAACAAGAATAAGGGGATCACTGAAAAATAAAACACCTGAAAGTAAACTACAGCATGTCACTGACCTAGCCAGGACACACACACGACCCCCCACCGTGGTATGGCGGAACGGGCTAACTAGCCAGTTGGAATCACACCAAACATCAGGGTGAAAATATTTCAATGGGATGCATTCTATGCTACAGTGGAGAGCTATGAAGACTTCATTAAAATAAGTTCTGAAATTCAAGTTTTTAAGGATTTAAATAGAAATAAACGTAAATGTATCCCTGCTCTCTACAGCTGGTAAAGTACGTAGTTGCTAGAATGCTATTGGATCGTCATCAGATAGTCTCTGAGAAGGTATTTCCTCAAACTCAATGCGAGTTCCGTTCCTCCATAGGCATTACTGATACAAACTTCTGTGCAAGACAACTCCAGGAAAAGTGTAGAGAACAACAAAATTATTTTCTTTTTGTGTTCTATGACCTGGAAAAGACATTCGATCCAGTGCCTAAAGAAGCAGCGTGGATGGATTTAAAGTGATTTGGCTGCCCAGAATACTTCATTGGATTGATACAGGTGTTCCATCATAATATGCTTGGACAAGTGTTGTACCAAAATGAAACTTCAGAAGAATTTCCCATCACTAATGGACTTAAGCAAGGCTGTATATTATCTGCACACTTTTTAGCGATAGATTTGCGTACGGGTTTGAGGAGTAAGGAGAGAGCTCTGCCGGTTCTGTTAGTACTGCCAACTGAATGGGAATGAAATCTGAATTGAATCGATAATATGATCGATCGATATGAATTTTCTAAACCTTTGTTATCTTAAGCCAATAGCTGTGTCACACACACATCATATAACATTATATAACATTTCTCGATGCATATCTTATTCCTAGAGTGAATTCTATAGTTTCGCTTTCTGTGTAAATAACAACAGTACTGGTACCTGAAGTGTACGCCAGATGTCGCACAGCGATGCATAAGCGATTCATAGTTTGTGTTTCAAAGATTGCCAGTACGAATCTCGAAGATTGCCGAGGTCGACCGATTCAGCACTAGGGTGTAAATCTATCGCTAAAAAGTGTGCACATAATACTTGTACCAACACTCTTTGTCTTGTACCTAGTGGCCAAACTCTACGAGACATTGTCTGAGAACAACACAGGTGTGGAAGTTAAGTTTGGGCTTGATGGAGTGCTATTCAATCTGGCCAGACTCCAGAAGGATTTGCTAGTCTCACCCATGTAACTAAACTGCAATATGTGGATGACAGTGCTTCTCCAGTTCAGACATCTGACGAGTTGCAGATGTCAGTTAACTGTTTCACTAGGGCATATGAACAATTTAGCCTGACCATCAACACTCCTAAAACAAAGATATTCGTACAGCCAGCTCCTGGATTTGCCTTTCTAGATTTCAGTATTGCTATCTCCAGTCTGCCTCTAGAACAAATAAATCATTTGCTCTATCGGGGAAGTATTCCCTCTAGTGACTGGTCAATGGAGGACATGGAGAACAGAATATGTGCTGCCCATATAGATTTTGGCAGTCTTACACATTGGTTTTTCGTTAATAAAGATCTAAGAATATATACAAATTTGATGGTGCATCAAGCAATTTTCATCTGTACCCTGCTCTATGGATGTGAAACCTAGACTCTGTATCGCTGTGATATGAAGAAACTAGAATATTTCCATCAACAGAAGCTTAGATATATTATGAACAACAAATGGGATGACTACATTCCAAAAACAACAGTTCTAGAGAGGGCAAAGATGAATGGTATAAACGCCACCATCGTTGATCAATTCAGATGGATTGGGCATTTCCAGCTCATGAAAGATGACAGATTTCCTCGAAAAATTCTGTATAGTGATATCAGTACAGGCAGGAGACTCCATGGTGCCCCTCTGAAGCATTATATACTGTAGATCAGATTAAGAAGACCTTCAGAAACACAATGATCCAAGTACTTGGTATATCATTGCAGAAAACTGCACTCACTGGTGCACAACTACTGCAGCTGCTGTTGCACAATTTGAGCGTGAACATAGACAGGAAGCAGAAAAACATCAGAGGCATAAACAATGCCAGGCTCAACCAAGACCTCCACCATCCATACGGTGCAACCAATGTGGTCGTATATTTCATGCCAGGATTGGTCTCCTCAGCCATTCAAGGCACCTGCATCCCTGAATTCAAATATCGGAAGAATTGCAGGAGAGATATGCATACTCTGATACAAGTATCCGCCGACGACATGTGCCAAGCTTTGTAGACCACAAGTAGGGCAAGGTATGCCCTTTTGGAACAATAACACCATACAATGGCTGGTAGGTGTGTAGCTGCGTGAACGCCTATTTCTAATCTATAGAGAAGCTAGACAGAATGCATACCAGGCACAACGCCTATATCAAGAACACTATCCGGATAGAAGACAACAGACAGGCATAACATTTCAGAGAATGGAATGATGTCACTGCATCCCTGGGAAGGACATGGCCTGCTCAATATCATCCCGTGATGTCTGCTCACAATGAAGAGGTTGTCTTGAATGCTATCCAGCATAACACTCACACTAGCACAGGGGCCATTGCACAGGAGACGAACATAGGCCGGGCATCTGTTATCTACACTTACACCAGGAGCTCCATGGTCATGATTTCGAAGCTGTCATGTACCCTACAGGATGTGGACACTGATCTTGCCTTTTTAGTGACCATCTTATTCACGGACAAAGCGTGGTTCCACAATGGAACCATTAATCGCCATAATATGTATTACTGGAGTGTGGATAATCCCCAATGGGTACGAGAGGCAGAGTTTCAGGTACAGTAGGGCTTGAACGTATGGTAAGGCATCATGGATGAGCCCCATTGGCCCCAAGTTCTTTGAAGGACCTCTGACGGGAGAGCGCTATCTGCGGTTTCTCCGAGATGAACGGCCACTGTTCTTGGAACATCTGCCACTCCTTGACCTCTGCAGGATGTGGTTTCAACATGACGGAGATCCACCGCATGCAGCGTTGGTCATCCGGAACCATCTCCATGCGTCATATCCTGAAATGAATAGAAATGTTAGGACATGCCACCAGGCCCACTAGATCACCCAATCTTATGCCCATGGATTTTTTTCGGTGGGGCCATGTAAAACAACTGGTGTATGCACAGGAGCTGGCCAGTCCTATTCACCTTAGACAGCTCATTACTGAAGCATGCTGATCTGTTATACCAGAGATGTTGCAACGTGCCATAGTCACGATGTGGGTAACTAAAATCGTGTTACATGTTTCCTAGCCCAGCTGCATACCAATGGCCCTGTGGAAAATATTAAGTATGCAACTTTGCCACATCCCAGGCCACAGGTTGGAAAAAAAATCTTGCATGGGATTTCAACCTCCTAACCCTCGAGCACTGTTCACTTTCTGATTTCCGACCGTGCCCCTGCCAACTAAGCTATCCACCCACTACCCTTTGTAAATGAGGTCATTAATTGTAGACTGGTTGAAACTGGCAAAAGACAGCCAGGAATTGAACCCGGGCCTCTTGTACAAACAAATAAAGCATAAAAGGCAACAACCCAAGACAGAAATAAGTTAAAATAGATTAGGGTTTATTATAAAATTGGCTGAAGAAGGTATGAGATGGGCACATAACAAACAAAAGGAAAAATGTTACGTACATTTTCTTGGAGACTTTTACTTCCTCAGAAATAATCTCTTCATCTTCTTCACTTATCTTATTTTTATAGGTACACTAGCTGATGTACCCGTGCTTCGCTACAGGATTCTCAGAAAGACTGACTTGGTGGTTTTCCTAACTGAATTCAACATAGGTCATTATAAAAACGTCAGTAGGAATGTAGCGATTGAAAACAATGTTATCATATAAAATACTCGATCAAATGAAAAACCGCACACTTTCTCACTTTCAACGAACAGTACTACGGTGCCGATCTAAGAGTCCAAAGTTCCAGAGCTGGAATAACCAGGTCGCAGACTGCCGTGAACACTCCTGTCATTATTCCGTTAAATATGCACACTACTCATTCCAATCAGTAGCTCAGAGTAGGGATTGTATAGCTCGAATACTATGTTGAACCAGTGTGTTACGTACCAGATATATCAGAAAATGAATGAACCAGAGGAATGGCATGCTAAAGAAGAAAGTTATCTTACACCCCAGCTACTTCCCACCAATATACAGGCAGGCTGCTACAGTCGGTACGACGAGGCGAGTTGGCCGTGTGGTTAGGGGCGCGCAGCTGTGAGCTTGCATCCAGGAGGTAGTGGATTCGAACCCCACTGCCGGCAACCCTGAAGATGGTATTCGGGAGATAGTGGGTTCGAGCCCCACTGTCGGCAGCCCTGACGATGGTTTTCCGTGGTTTCCCTTTTTCACACCAGGCAAATGCCGGGACTGTACCTTAATTAAAGCCACGGCCGCTTCCTTCCACTTCCTAGACTTTTCCTATCCCATTGTCGCCATAAGACCTACCTGTGTCGGTGCGACGTCAAGCAAATTTAAAAAACCTCGGTACGCTGCAGTAATCCTATCTATCGGGGATGAGAGGAAACAGAAGACAAAAAGCACATCACAACAAACAATGGTCAATGTAATGTTATTGTTGATAAAGTTTATGAGCTTTCTATATTGCAGGCCTTCACATTAGTTTTCTTTCGACTCTGTGATATTAGGGTGTCTTACAAAATTATTTATATCGTACACTGTAGTTCCTTATTCTCAGACTTTACATATCGATTTTCACTAAATTCTGTTAACCAATTTTCTCATGACTCGGCGCTGATATGGACTTGGTAACAAAAATCCAAATTCATGAATATCTCCCATTATATGCGGTACGGTAACAATGTACAAGACATAAGTGATCGGAAATTTAATAACTTCTTACATAACTACTACTAACTTACGACATAACTAGTTATGTAGTATTTATCGATACGACCACTAATAACATAAATAACTTATTTGAGAATCACATTTCAGACCTTCCCCGAAACTACCATTTCACTCAGCGTGAATAAAATAATTTATAGCCGAGCTTGTAGTGGTTCATCACCCGACATTACATACCGATTTTCATTAATTCTCTTCAGCCGTTTTCTATTGATGCGTGTACAATCATACATACAGACAGACATACATACAGACAGACAGACACAGAAATTACAGAAAAGTAAAAAATGCATTTCCTTGTTACTGTGGACATGACAGATACAGAAATACCATTCATATCAAATTCTGAGCAATGTACAGGCAAAACACTTATTTTATATATAGATTACATTTCAGGCCTTCCCCTAAACTACCATTTCACTCAGTGTGAATAACATTATTGATAGCCTAGGTTATAGCGACCTATTCCCCGATGTTGCATACCAATTTTCGTGAAGATAGGACCACTAGTAAAATTAATATTTGACAATTAAATTTTAGGCCTTCCCCTAAACTACCATTTTTATCAGCGTGTATAGCCTATATTATAGCGACTTATTTCCCATCTTTGTCTAGCGATTTTCATTAAGACACGACCACTAATAACATAAATATTTGAGAAATAAATTTCAGGCCTTCCCCTAAACTACCATTTCACTCGGCGTGATTAAAATAATTTACAGCCTAAATTGTAGCGGTTCATCACCCGACTTTACATTCCGATTTTCATTAAATTCTCTTCAGCCGTTTCCTCGTGATGCGTGTACATACAGACAGACAGACGGCAAAGTAAAAAAATGCATTTTCTTGTTACTGTGGACATGACCGATACAGAAATACCATTCTTTTCAAATTCTGAGCAATGTACAGACAAAACTCTTATTTTATATATATAGATAGGGAAGGATAGTATCAATAGATTCAGACAATACCAACCAATGGTACTCTAAATTTGTCACAAAACATTTCTTTCGTGAAAGTGGAACCTCAATCAAAGAATATATGATTAATAATATATATCGGCATTTAAACCCGAAAAGTAATTGCAACCCCTCCACAACAAAACGAGGTCAAACTTCAAATCCCCAAGACATCAACAATCTCCAAAGAGTAGCCTCTCTCAGAATTTGAAATGACATACAAGCACTTCAGCCAAAAGGAATAATCACAGAACAACAAAGAGGTAATAGGGAGGAAGAAAAATGGGGCGTTGCCATAGCTACAGAAGTAAAAATAAATATTGTCAAAGATGATATATAAGACATAAAATAAGATCCCGAAATATAAAAATAAAATGGCTAAACCAGCCAGGAGCTGAGACATGGTAATCAAATAAACAACCATAACAGTAAAACTGAAGGTAACATCCATAAGGTACCAAAAAAAATAATAACACAGACCCAACATTCATACAAAGCATCCACACATGCACACGCAGAGACCAGATGTGCAAGGCAACATGAAATGCACGGGGATACCCGTGGAGCAGAAAGAGGTTAAAGAAGGTGCCGGGGTCAATGGGTCTAACTATAATATCAAAATTAATTTAAAGCTTGAACGGAAGGTTATATTTCTTAAAAAAGAAAACAACTCAACAAATAACAATATGTCAGGTACAAAAGCAATCTTGAAACAAGAAAAGGAAAATTCAAGATTAGTGAACTTAACAAATTATGGGCTTCAAACCCGTAGTTTTACAATTCCAGAGATACCGGATCCAGTTTACACCATTTAAGTTAAAAATTAGGAACCATAAAGACAGGGGCAGAAATCCCCTAAATCAAGAGCACTTGCTCCCTAAATATAATATCTGGCCTTCCAGAGGCGCTCTTTACAATAATCAAAACTTGGAAAAAGATCTAACAGGCTCTCCAACATTCATCCAATTTTAACCGCCCGCTTGAGGCAACATTACACACAATTCGAACACACTCTGGCCTTCCATGGCCCAACTTACAAATTGAAACAGGGGTATCTTGTACCCAACCTATGGGGCCTTTGCGAAAAAGAACAGGTTAAGTAAACGGCCCGAAACACAAACTGAAAGGAGGCGTACACTGCACTCTCCGATAATGAAAATTAAAACCTACAGGGCTCTCGGCTGATGAAAACAGGGGCTAATCCAAAGCTACATGAGGTGGCACGCATGGAAAACACTTTAACACATTACAGGAAGAAAACCGTTACAAGACGAAGTCACCTCAAACCAAGATGAAGGGGAGCTCGAGATGGTACTTTACTCTCTATCCCCGGTTTACAGTTAAAGATTTTATGAACTTTTTACATTAGCTGGAATAAAGTTACATTTTAGGAAAGTAGGTTACATAACTAAAGATTCGGACCTTTCCCCTCGGATTAAGCTGTGGAGGTAGCTACAACAAGAAAGATGTAATTTATGTGGCCATTACCTTATAGATGTTCTGTTGCCGACGAAAGAGGCCGCCCGCCTCCTGCTTAAGCACACACACTCAAATAGACAACGATCAATTGGCCAAGAAACGTGAAAAGCTGCAGTTTATAAACCCTCAGGGAAGGTTAGAGATCATTCAAGATTAAACCAGCCACACCCTCTCAATTTAATTGGTTATTCTCAAAGTTATACTCAGAATCGAACAAGAAGCCTGTGATAGGTTGAAAGTTAATTACATAAATTTTTCATTGGCCAGATTCAAAACTGGCAGAAAGAAAAAGGAAGTATTGCCAACCCAAAAATAAATGAACATAGATCTGTTAGGGACAACCTAGAAATACAAAACTTCTTTAAATTATAAGTTCTTTCACTTTGCACCAGAGTACATGATCATAATTTTTAGTGGTGTCATCTGTAGAAAAATGTCCAAACTTCTTGATGAATGGCAAACAAAACAAGGAAAAATTCACTCAGTTTAGGAAACTTCACAACAAAACAATTACTTTATTTTTCAATGGTGACATCTTCTGATTAAAGTTCTAAGTTCCTGTTGTAGTAGTTTCCACTTTAGTTCAATAGAGGAGTTCATTTAAGCACTAATTTTGAATGCGCGGCATTGTGTTGTACCTCCTGGTACAATAAAATTGGCTGAAGCAGATATGAGATGGGCACGTAACAAACAAAAGGATACATAAGGAAAAATGTTACTCACGTGCATATTCTTGGAGACTATTACTTCCTCAGAAATAATCTCATCAACTTCTTCACTTATTTTTATAGGTACATAGGGAAGGATAGTATCAATAGATTCAGACAATACCAACCAATGGTACTCTGAATTTGTCACAAAACATTTCTTTCATGAAAGTGGAACCTCAATCAAAGAATATACGATTAATAATATATATATTGCACCGTCCATCAGTTCCTACCGCGCCACAATGGGCGTCCAGTGTATTGCACCGGCTATTTCCCCTCTTCCGACTACACCACATATTGGAGTCAATTGTATGGATCGTGCATTAAATATGATGCTAAGTATCGGCAGCTACATTTATCTCCATTAATCCATCAATAATAAATTCTTTACACCTTCATAATTTCCGATTAAAGTAATTACCTCCATTCCACGTTTCACTTTTGGCGTCAAATTCTTCTCTGACCTGCTACCCGATACCTTTCAGGGGTAACTAATATGCATCAATAATTTTTTTTTTTAACGTGAGATCAACTGGGGACCCGCATATCCTCTCTTATGTTTTACCAGCATTTCCATTTTTTTTCTTAAATATCAATAAAAATCATCACTCAAACTCATCCAACCAAAAATAATCCTGCAAGAGTTCAACGTAAACTGATCTGCTATAATAATGAAATAAATTGCAATAATAATAATAATAATAATAATTTAAATGTTCAAATTCTTGTTTTATTCATGATCATGAATTGCCTTGGGATGAATTATTTGATTGTTAAAATATCTAATTACATTCAACGTCTCTTCAGTCAAAAGATAAATCAACAAAGTCTTTGACTGAAATCAAATCATTATTTCGTTAAAGAATTATGGTTCTCACAATATAAAAGCAAAGAAAAGTTTACGAAGTGTCTTATTTCGTAATTATCAATCTAAGTAGCAATCTTGCTGGATATTGGTGAAATTAAAGTGTCAAGAAAGTTAAAATGTGAATAAAATCAAAAGTGTGGTTAAAATCAAAATTGAACTAGATCAGAAGTGTAGTAAAAATAATAAATTGAGTTAAATCAAAATTTAATTAAATCAAAAGTGCTTATTTACTTCTCAACAAGTTATTAATCTTTTTGTTGATCCAGGCTTGATTTTCAATTGTAACGCTAGCAGAAAAAGCAAAGTTCCAAATATCATAGCTTCAAATGGCTATTCTAAATATATTCTGATGCAAAAAAAAAATATCAATCAGTTTCACATTTTACTGGATAAATATATCCATATTATTTCCTAAAAAAATAAATGTAGGTATCGCCTAATAAATTCTAACCATTATCCTATCAAGTCTTACATCTATCAAGATTCACGATCGCATCTAAGTTCAATCACTAGCTCATGGAATTCTAGATAATATTGCTGGTGATAAATATTTACTTGTCAATGGCAGAGACTTAAATTATGAAGATTCTTCTTCCCATCAAATCATGGCTTTGACAAAAAAATCAAACAAGACTTATTACAACAGATGAAATTCTCCTAGAAGATATCAGGTTTACACCTTAATATTTATTATTTGGAAATTTTATTTTGATGACTGTATATGGTTACCAGCCTACGGATTCTGTAACGTATTTCACCGTATGAATATCTTATGAACCCAAAATATCCTATGCCGCTACTAAACTCGTGCCGCAATCATGACACTATAACCTATGGTTAGTATCACGTCGCGTAATCACTACCAATAAATCACAAATACATATCTCTCTCCATACTCAAACCGTAAACATTGTAACTCCACATTATTCATATCAGCAAATATATCCCTCAGAATATTCATACTTACAAACTCATCATTACATCGTATGTGCTCTTAATTACACATATAAATATCTATCATTTCTCCTTTAGCAGCGTATCGTTTCAACAATGATGCATTAATGGGTTTAATTTCTATTCAAATACACACAATCCCTCTTTCCTGTAAAAGAAATACATGTATGAATGAATCAGGCTCATATTTACTTACATGCGGTGACAAATTGGCAATAACCAAGTCTTAATATCCTATGAAACCATCCATTTCCACTGCGCATTACAGCTGGATTAAATCACATTATATGTATAACACTTTTCTTTGGCAATAGTCGAAATGTCGTTTTCCAATCTCTCCACATTTGACTATAAGCATCCCTACATAAGAATGTTGGTTTACGTAATCGAAGATTACCTACATCCAAGGTTTTAAGACAATTATGATAATTTCTTTGCGAAAACACTGCACATGGAAAACAATTCTCGAAGATATAAATGTTGACCTTCTTAAAATCACATTACTAACATTTACGCACTACTTCTTAAAGTTAAACATGTATGGTTACTTTGAATAGATAAAACTGCATGGAACTTAACTTTTATCTGCTGGCGTTACTGGACTGGGCTAGATTCCAAGTTGATCATCTCTGGTTCCCTGGCTCCAGGTGATGGCTGCGTCATATATGGCCAGTGGCTACCAGATTCGGGCTTGTAGAATCAGCTGGCCAGGTGTCCATCAATTGTCAGCCCCATCTCCGACTTAGTTACTCATCTTGATGCCGTCGTTTGCATGTGATAAAAACATATTTAACACCATCATTAGTACCATAATTCAGTCTCGCAACAAATTCTCCTGTGTCTAATTTCTAATTTTTAAAACAGGTTATTCCATCAAAATTCAATGACAGTCTCCAGTTATAAGACTTGTAAATACTCTAGTTAACTTCTCGTTTATCGTAAATATATTTTGATTTGGCGATATCTTATTTTTCACTTAGTAACTTGCGTTAGCTTTCAATTTGAGCTTTGGTCTCCGATAATTTAATTCTTCTTCTCTTTTCTTTAAGTTTTCCTTCTCATTAATCTTGATATTTAGTTGTAGATAGGTGTAATATTTTTATAATATTACTCAGTCTTCCAATTATTCTTCAAGTGTTCTTCCATAAAAGCTTCCTCCTTCTTTACGTGACAAATTTTGCATGAATAATTTCGTTCCGATGCTCAACGTAATTGTGATTGTTCACTTTGCCACTTTAATTTAAAATATTCTGCATTTTTCTTAGTCACGGCCGCGTGGATTCTATAGGTCTGAATGTCTTGCGACCTGACCATGGCTTATTTGATTCGTTAAATCTGTATTCTTTTTGACACATTTACGGCTTCTTTAATTCTATATGTCTGTACTTTTATTATAACATAATCACGGCCTATTTAATTCTGTATGATCGTACTTTCTTCTAATGTATTTCTCTACTATATAATCTTTGTCATTTTATTACGATGCATGCCAAACATTGTTATTGTAACATCTCGTTTTAATATGGTCAGGGCAATGAAATGGTACAATGTATATAAAACAGTAAAACTGATGGTAACATCCATAAGGTACCAAAAAAAAAAAATAACACAGACCCGACATTCATACAAAGCATCCACACATGCACACGCAGAGACCAGATGCGCAAGGCAACATGAAATGCAGAATCAAGACACACCGGGATAAAAAACTGCAGTAGCATGAGAAAAGCAAGTCAAAGTCTCATGAGCACGATCTGAGAGTCCAGATCAAATAATCAGGGTGGCCGCAATACAGGGAAAGTCCCACCTAGTTATTACAATAATCAAACCATAAATACACTGTGAACATATTCATATCGCCCCTGATAACAAACATGAATTGTACGGAACTAGCGTTTTACATACACATCTCATGTATGTTGACTGAAAGCAGAAAGCCATGTATGGAAAAGTATAAATCTTTTTGAAGTACCATTTAAATGATATAAAACACATTTCATAGCTCTGCCTCTCCACCTTTTTAACCAAGGCTTCTGTTCTTTTCTCACAGAGATCATACAAAGCAAAGTTAGGATAGAAAGAAATGCTTTGGAAATTCATAATGGCATGAGGCGCCATCTGTCATAACCGGGAGGAAGTAGATGTCAAGTCAGAGAACAGTTACCATATTCAAATAACAGACATATGATATTGATATCAGGGAATAGAATAACAAGACCATTTGAGGAATAAAATATTAAGACCACTAGGTGTGGCACAGCTATTGCATGGCTTGACACGCAGTGGGGATTTCCCATACAATACCTGTTCCTCCTGTTGTAAAGTACCTGTCATTAATATCTGCTAGTTTTACGGATTCACTCGGCGTACTTATAATGAATTAATAGTAGTGGTCACGATTGCTGCTGTTTTCTAGGCCATAGCCACACATCTCATTATATTACCCTGATTTAGGGAGAAGGACCGATGTATTTTAGAATTGTAGTAAACCTGAAGGGCTGTATAAAACTACATCGCAAGGGGTGGGTGAACCACCTGGTCTACAGGTAATAACAAATTTCCTTTTAATTTTGTATTCATAGAAATTGAATTCCCTTTGTATGGGATTTTTCAAAGATATTTTTTCTACAGACGAATGTAAGTGGTGCTCGTGTATTTCTTTAAATACACAATGACATGGAATTCATTGTTTGAACCTTGTGCAATAATTTAACTCTTTGTGATATAGACAAATAGGTCTGTCAGACTGGACCTGGGTTCGTGTGTTCTTTAAATTGAGCCTGGGTAACTGAAGGTCAACATCTCTTTAGCATGTGTTCAACACGACCTAATAAACTGTAAGTTTATTTCAAGGTTCAGCATCAGCCATTGTATTTCTTTCTCAGTATAACAGATATTTTGTTGTCATGGTTGTACAAACTTAGACCTCTTTAAGTTGCTTGTGTTGTGAAATTGCCTGCCTCTAAAATAGAAATTTTTACAAGGGTCAAGTCGTAAGTCATGGCAACTATTTTTTTTCTCGCGAACAGGAGACAACACGGAAAATCTATGTTATGCATTTGGAAATATAGGGCAGGTACGCATAGTGCCTGAAGACAAATTCTGACTTCAGGAGATTCTCATAGGAAAGTGACAGAACACAGGTCATTGATAAACATTGTTTTATTATGGTATAGACAGCAAATACACAAGACTTTTTACAAAGGACAGGTCTCCACTGGTTACAGACCTTCGAAATAATAATAATAATAATAATAATAATAATAATAATAATGTTATTTGCTTTACGTCCCACGAACTACTTTTTAAGGTCTTTGGAGACGCCGAGGTGCCAGAATTTAGTCCCGCAGGAGTTCTTTTACATGCCAGTAAATCTACCGACATGGGGCTGTCGTATTTGAGCACCTTCAAATACTACCGGACTGAGCCAGGATCGAACCTGCCAAGTTGAGGTTAGAAGGCCAGCGCCTTAACCATCTGAGCCACTCAGCCCGGCACCTTCGAAATAATCACCCAAGGTTTCCACTGTGCGTTGCCAGTGGTGCAGGCGCTGAATACCATTCGCTGCATGTGTATCGCTAACGTGTGACCCCTCTCTTCAAAATGCTGTTACGATGTCCTCTTTGTTAGCAAACCATTGTCCACGTGATGGCTTCTTGACTTTGCGGATTAAATCCATAATCACATGGGCTCAGATCAGGCGAATAAGGCGGGTGTGGAAGAACCTCCCTTCCCCACCATTCCATTTTGTTACGCCCTCACTCACACATTGAACTTGGGGGCATGCTTAGACCCACACTGTTGTTTGCATACACCATCTAGTGGCATCATATGCAAGTACATACTGTACGTTTTCAAATGCATATTTTAGATTTTCCGTGTTGTCTCCTGTTTGCGAGGAAAAAAATAGTTGCCATGACTTATGACTCGACCTACGTATAAAGACAGTAAATGGTGTGCAATCACTTGGAATATCAAATTAATGGCGAATAAATTCAATTACGATGGATTCTGAGTACTGTTGTGGATTCCCAGATACTTTTCTCTGTAATGGATTCCTTACCTCATAAGCTACATGAGACTATGTAGTACCACAAAAATTAATCAAAACAAGATACAGAAAAGTGATCCAGTAATCAAAGTCATAAAAACTACAGAAAATTTTCCAACTACAAAAGTTACATAATTTCTTAATCGTGAAACCACAATTTGATAAGGGAACACATGTATCATGATCACTCTTGTTGATCTATCCGGTATTCGGTATTTTCTTCTTATAAATGACCCATCATTTTTTCAATGGGGTCAATATCACTAGAGTTGTTTGGTCAAGGGAACATTTGGATGTTACTTTCATCATAGAATTTATTTACCTATTTGGATGTGTGACATGGTGCAATATCATGTTGAAGGACACTATCACGATGTGAAGAGTTTTTGCAACTCTCTTTTGAAGGTGGTGGTGGTGATGGTGATCATTGTTTTAAGAGAAAGTACAACTAGGCAACCTTCCCCTATTAACACTGTATAATCATACATACATAATCATTATAGACCGTTATGCCTACCAGCATTCAGTCTGCAAGCCTCTGTGAATTTACTAAATGTTACCACAATCCTCTATTTACAACTAGTGCTGTGGCCTCGTTTAGCTCTATACCTCTTATCTTTAAATCGTTAGAAACTGAGTCTAACTATCGTCGTCTTGGTCTCCCTCTACTCCTCTTACCCTCCATAACCGAGTCCATTATTCTCCTAGCTAACCTATCCTCCTCCATTCATCTCGCACAACCCCACCACCGAAGCTGGTTTATGTGTACTTCCATCGAGTTCATTCCTAACTTAGCCTTTATAATTAGAGGGGAAAAAATGGAAGGGGGTCAGGCACTTCAAAAAATGAAGGTATCTGCCAAAGAAAGACAAGGGCCACAAAGGGCATAAAAATAAAAGACTCCCTAGGCTTTGAATGCTTTAATACCGTTGGGGTGGGAAAAGAACAGAAGTTGACCAAGGGAGGTCAGGATAGAATTGTCATGTATTTATCATTCCCAGCTGAGGACAGCTGTTTCTAAAGGGATTGAAGGGCTTTACCCTTTTAATGAAACATTCCCAGAACATAACTTTTTTTATGTATATTTTAGATTCATGTTGAATATTATTTCCGTTGATAGCTCAGATTGCTCTTTACACACAAATGGAATGCGTTGATTACAAAGTTCGAAAGTAAACCACCTCACTATGAAACTTTCAACTAAACGTATTATAAAGGTCTTGTCCAACAATGTTAATAATGCTGCCATACACCAACAATGATATGTGCTTCCAGGCAGGAGCATCATTTAGCAGGAAAATGAATGCTATTCTGAAAACATAACTCATAAAAAAGCTGTAGAAACTTCATGCTACTCTGTGTAATTTTTTTTTGTTATAATACACTGTAATATTCAAAATGTTGGCAACCTATACAGAATATACATAGAACGACAAATGGGTTGTACTTGTGCTCAAGTTCAATGGACTGTGAAGGCATAAATTCAAAACTGTTCTGCAAAAACAGTTTTCATTTACAGTGGAATCCTGTTAATCCGAACCCCAGTAATCCAAAAATCTGGTTAATCCGAACTGAAATATTCCATTTTTTCAAATTTTTCTCCTTATTTAAATGAAAGAACATATTATAGAAGTAAGATTTACTTGCATTTTATTAATCCTACTTTACTAGAATAATGTATCAATCACTGTCATTTATCTTTTCAAAGTCTGGTAGTTCCTTTTGCCACAGTGATTGGAACCTACTCAAAGATGCAATATTAAACCAACATCTTATAAACATCACATCAGTGGGCGTTGCAGTTGAGTGTTGCTCAACATAGCGTACAGCAAGTTCTAAGGCGGCCACTGCATCTGAATGTGAAACTAGTTGTTCATTATTTAATGCCAAGAATTTCATTTTTGGTCTGTATTGAATCGAAATTTACAATCAAATATAAGGGTAGGGTTTTCCACCTGTTCAATACTACAAAATAGTGAAGTTATTAAAAAAATCACATTTTTATTTAATGTCATTTCTGGTACTGGTTTTGGCAAGTTAATTTGCCATCATCAGCCTAGGGGATTGTTGCAGGACATTTTTGATAGCTACATTAAAATACTTACACTAATTGTATGTACATAAACAGGACCTTCTAAACTATGTTTTGTGTTATTTACAGTTGCATGTATACCTTAATGCTTAAGTAATTGAAATACAGAGGCTAAATCAATTATTATCAGGTTCTAGATAAGTCATAAAACTTATGCAATCTTTTAATTATACAGCCTCTTGCATTTTCAAATTGTTTGTAACCATTATAAAAATTTTACTATGACACTGAACTTCAGATATAATTTCCTTTTAAAGTATATTTATTCAGCTGTTAAGGATGTACAATTAGCCTTAATGAGGCGTAAAAACATTTTTAAAAAGTGCTAAGACAGAAAACCAGTTTGTTTGTCTCCACACTATTTACACACTTTTCATACATGATTTTGATCATTTGTACTTCTGGTCTGCCTACCTTCTCTTTTATCAATGCGTTACAGACCAGCTGCCATGTACACTGTTATATGCCTTATCAATATCTGTAAATGTTATCACTAAATCCTTACTGACTCCCATCTTTTCTCCACGTGTCTTAATGCAAAAATTGAGATCAAAAGTTGATCTATCTCTTCTAAATCCATCTTGTTCTTCCTCGATTTCCTTTTCTACTTCATTCTCAAGTCTTCTCTCTAACATCCTCTCAAGAGATCTTTGCTACATGTGAAATGAGGGTGATTCCTGTATAGTTGCTACATTCTTTTTTATCACCCTTCTTGAATACTGGGATTATCAGACCCTTCCTCCAATTTTCTGGTACTTCTTTTTTCTTCATTATCACTCAAAATAATCTATCCACTGTAACCCAACTGGTCCTGCTGCCTTTATCATCTCTGTAGCCACCTTATCCACACCTGATGCTTTCCCACTTTCCGTCTTCTTCATAGCACCTTCTATTTCCAACATTGTTATATCTTCATTGGTTTTCTTCCACCATTTTTTCCTCACGTTCCTCCTTCCTCCAGTTCTTTGAATTTGATATTTAGTAATTTAGCAAAATACTCCTCCCATTGCTGGAAAATATCCTTTCTTTGTGTCAATATCTGTCGTTTATCCGTCCTTACAAATTTCATAACTTCTCTCCTGTTTACTTTGCTTTTAACCAATCCATACAACACTTTCTTACTTCCTTCAACATCGTCTTCAAGGTTTCTTTGAAGTTTTCCCAGTACTTCTGTTTTTCTTCCTATACAGTCTTGTGACATGCTTTCTTTGTTTCTAGGCTTTTTGTTTTTCTTTCATTGCATCCCTTACTTTGTTATTCCACCAAGGTGTCTCCTTTCCTTCTTTTTCCCTGCTACTTTATCACATGTATCTTCACATTTCACCATTCCTTATTTGAACTTGGCACATTCCTCTTCAACTCTGCCAATTTGTTTTTTCTGTTCTTCTTGGAACTTTGCTCGTGCTCCCTTTTCCTTTATTTTTCTTTTTCTTGTCTCTTTTTATTTCACTATTTTATGGTTTTAATTTTGCTACTGTCCGACTCGTTGGCTGAATGATCAGCGTACTGGCCTTCGGTTCAGAGGGTCCCGGGTGCGATTCCCAGCCGGGTCGGGGATTTTAACCTTCATTGGTTAATTCCAATGGTCCAGGGGCTGGGTGTGTGTGTGCTGTCCCCAACATCCCTGCAACTCACACACCACACTTAACACTCTCCTCCCCCACAATAACACGCAGTTACCTACACATGGCAGATGCCGCCCACCCTCATCGGAGGGTCTGCCTACAAGGGCTGCACTCTGCTAGAAATAGCCACACGAAATTATTATTATTATTTAGCTACTTCAATTTTATGGTCTCCTTCAAAATCATCTCTTGACATAGCTATCACATCTTCGAACTGTCTGTATTTCTCTCTCTCTCTCTCTCTCTCTCTCTCTCAACTCAGATTAATCATTGTATTTGTTCTCCTTAGTCCCCATCCATATCAATTTTTTTGGCTGTTCTTCTTTCTATTAATCAATTGCTCTAATAAAAATCTAGTGGTATCTCTCCTGCATTTTTATTTCCATAACTGAATGGACCAATTATTTCTTCTTTACCTTGCCTATTTGTTCCTATGTGGGCATTCATGTCTCCCATGATCACCACATCTTGAATGCATCTCTCCAGTTCCTCCAAGAACTCCTCTAGACTCTCTTTGACATTACCTGTCTGAGATGCATATACTTGGATAAAATTTTGTACTCCACTCTCCAAGCCAAGTCTGATTTTCATGATTCTGTAATTCACCTGCTAGACCTTCTCTATGTACTGTACAAGGTCTTCCCCAATAATATAACCTACTCCATTATTGCAGTTTCCACCTCCACTTCAAAACAAATCCTTCCTCAATTGTCTTCTGGCCCTTTCCTCTCCACTTGATTTTACTCAATCCCAACAATCCAATGTCCTTATTTTCTATGTATTCAGTTAGTTTTTCTGTCTTGCAGTCACAGGTCAAGACATTTATGGTTGCAATTTTAACCCTCTGGTTGGCGCGCTTGTAGAAATTACACGGCTCCTACAAAATATCACTTAAATGTACATTTTTGGGGAAAAATGTGAAAATGTAAGGCCATTTTCATAAAGATACGTTGCTAATTCATACTGGAGTAACAGTTGTCATTGGTAACATTTTGGTTCAAATGTTGCATCGAAACGGTAATTCTTTCTACTATGTCAGATCCCTTATTGGACATCACAAAAGGCTCTGGTTTCTGAATATTGCAATATAGCTCAAAATTAGATATTCAATATCATGCAGGGCATGTATTTTATGCCATATTTGGCTTATTTGTTTGATATATACTACACAAAACCCCAGTGCCCTCAAAATCCTACAAGCATTTCACCTACTGTGACGAACTCGCTATGCGAATAATTCAATTGACAATTGTTCAGGAAGCTTGTATGCTATTCCCCAATAGCTGCTAACTTATCACATTGTCCGGCTCCATAGCTAAATGGTTAGCGTGCCGGCCGTAGGTCACAGGGTCCCTGGGTTTGATTCCTGGCAAGGTCGGGAATTTTAACCATAGTTGGTTAATTCGGCTGGCACGAGGCTAGGTGTACTTGTCGTCTTTATCATCATTTCATCCTCATCACGACGCGAAGTTGCGTATGGGTGTCAATTCAAAAGACCTCCATCTGGTGAGCCAAACTTGTCCTCGGACACTCTCGGTACTAAAAGCCATTTCATTTCACTTATCACATTGTTGTCATTCTTGACAAGTGTTCACATTATCTAATCAAAGTACTTGCATCAAAAAACAAAATGGCTTGAAACAATACAGCTCTTAGGATAGGCATACCAGTGAGATCTACTTTCCATAGTTCTTCACCATTAGTGTATCTTCCTTTTTTCACTCCGATCAGGAATAAAACCCATACAAGAGCCATTATTTCTGTTCTCATTTTATCACTTCAGTCTCTCTCTCTCTCTCACACACACACACACACACACACACACACACACACACACACACACACACACATTCATTGGTGGAGCGAAATTTGTCAGTAAAAATATTAGTTCATGAAATGATATTGTCGATGATATCAAAATCAGAGAATTTTAGAAACACATCAAGTACAGTTCTAGTATCCCTTGCAACTTTTTTCGGACTGGGAGAAGTTTTTATTTTATTTCTCGACCTAGTTTTTGCCTGGTTCAATAACCGGTTTCCTACATCAGATTGTGTCAAAGTCTTTACCAAATGAAATCTGAAGTCATCTCGGTCGTCAGGTTCACCTGTTCCTGAATCCACTGATTGATCTGTATAACTATCCTCTTCTTCCTCCAACACAACTACATGCCCGCGATCATCGTCCTCATCTCCAACCTAGTCCGTGCGGAATTCAGGTTGAAGATGGGGATCAACATCAGAAAACTCTAGAAGGACTTGATGAATATCCTACACAGTTGCCAATCATTCAGTCCTTTCAAAAGAAATAGATAAGTGATCTTTTTAACGTTTGTTTAGATCAGGAAACAATTCTCAAACATAACAAAAGGAATCTCCTATATTTACGGTAATGAAATCTATCTGAAACATATTTGCCGATGTGAAAAATATTAGATCATTCACAGCGAGAAGAGTTGTATGAATAATACTAATTAATTTTCTGTGGCTATTTCTAGCTGAGTTCAGCCCTTGTAAGGCAGACGCTCCGATGAGGGTGGGCGGCATCTGCCATGTGTAGGTAACTACGTGTTATTGTGGTGGAGGATAGTGTTATGTGTGGTGTGTGAGTTGTAGGGATGTTGGGGATAGCACAAACACCCAGCTCCCAGGCCATTGGAATTAACCAATGAAGGTTATAATCCCCGACCCAGCCAGGAATCGAACCCGGGACCCTCTGAACCAAAGGCCAGTATGCTGACAATTCAGGCAACGAGTCGGACACGAGTAATACTTACATCACAATGGACGATCTTCATGAACTATAAAACAAGCACACACGGAGCGAACATGTCGTACACCAAATATGGAAAATACTGTTATGGAAGTGGGTGCGCACTTCACTCAGTGCGGCGTCATGCTACCTGTCATCTTCCACAGCCCATAGACGACTAATAAGAGGCAGGTAAGCAATCATTTGAGTTGAAACCTAGTGGTCATATAATGAAGATAGCATACCTTAGCTCCCAAGGCGGGAAATAACTACGTTCATCAGCAAAGTGAAAACAAATGAATTTGCCACACTGAGTGTGACCGCGTGCCCACCGGAGGGTTTAGAGCTTGAATATGTTATAATATTCACAGTTGGTGAAATTAAATTATTATTCCCTTCTGAGAATAAAAAAAGATAAATGTAAAACCCAAAGGCAGGCATTTATACAAGTGGCAGTACGTATCTCTCCTAGAGAGCTGTCACTGCATGTGCTTCAGTATGAGGTTTGCTGCAGAATCTTATCAGTGAACTAACCACCAGTGCCTTGGAGAGGTGTGACAAAATTGAGCCTAATGTCACACTGGAACAAAATGCTGGTAATTTCACAACTGAAATTGCCTAAATGGCTTGAATACTTTTATGATATTTGCATTCAGTGAAAATGATGTTTTCTTCTGGGAACTTTAATTTTGACATTGTACATGTTATGTCAATCTTATCATAATATATTTTCAAGTTTTTAAATTCCTAATACAATCCTACAGCAGATGGTGAATAGGGTGGTGGTGGTGGCGATTGTTATTTTAATGGAAGGTACAACTGGCCAACCATTCTCTAGGTGATGTCTTGTTTCACTTGTATCAATGTAACTATGGATAGTAAAATTGTAGGATTTGTCTGATAGAATAACAGTAATATTGATTTTTCAGTTGTAAAGAAAGTGATAGTGTATTTCAAGTCCACGATTACAGCCTTGTATCTTACACATAGAATTATTGAAGATTTTAAGATTCTATATGATAAAAACAAAGTATTTTGCCACCATGTATTGCTATCCTTTGCAGAAAGTGTATTGTGTGATCAGCACAAATGAATTAGAAGTCACTGATTTACCATTTACTAGTTTTACTGCAATCCATCTAATTTTAAATATTACTAACAAGGGAACACATACATGTGTGACACTCAGATCCGGTTGAAATTGGATAGGAATATTCGTGGGAGGCAGTAGAACACTAAGGTGGAAAACTGCATGTGCGCAGCGCAAGTTTAAACGCCAAAACTGAACAAATATATAGTCGTAAAATTAACAGTGCTGTGGGAGTATCGGGGTGTGGCGGAGAGGTAGAGAGGAGCGAAGCAGTGAACATGAGCCAGCCGGGCCATGACGAGCCGGGCAGCATATAGTCGGGCTGCTCGCTCAAAACGAACGAATGCTCCCTCCCCCCACTCTCCTTTACTGCACTGTAGTTCGCGCATTCCTCGTATCTTACAGATTAGAAACATCAAGGCCGATCAAGAGGTGCACATTGATTAGTCATCCGATCAGACAGCTTTCTTACAATAACAGGTAAAATCTGACGTTATTTTAGTCACTTTTATGAATGGTAACTGTATATTTACTTTAAGCTTGTGTGGTAATAATTGATTTTTTACACCTAGATACAACAAAACGCCCACTACAGAAGTCATTCAATCCGTTGAATGTAGTAGTGTGCATACAGAATTGTTTTGCAGTGTGTGACAAAAAAGACACCCTATTTTCTAAAGATGAAAGAAATTTGGGATTGGAATTATATCGTAAGTAGATCAATCTATATATATATATATATATATATATTTACTTTTAAGAGAAAACAAGCGTTCACAGAATTGTGTTCTTTTCTCCGTTTTACAAATCTAATTGCCGACAGGGTTCTGGAGACCAATGTGACGGTCGAACGGGATGGCACATTGGATATGTCAGACGAGAACTTTGTTTTCGAGGAAGACAATATTGAAACACTGATATTTGAACCCGTCTCCGAAAATAATGCTCCTAACCCTGCATCCACAACAATGGCTGAACGATGCCTAATCCCAATAACTTATAAGAAGTAGGTCGTCGAATATTGGCAAAACAAAGGTGGGAAACAGGGGACCTTCACATCAGTGAAACACAGGTTTGGTAAATTAAAGTGCCGGGAAGAGCTTTACTGGTGGGAGCAACAATTGGAAAACGGTGGCACAACAGGAGAAAAAAATTAATTTGTTATGAAGAAGACTTATCATAAGTTCAAAGGAAGTAGACAATGAAACACAATTGTTCATGATATAAACATTTAAAAAAATGGGCTTTACAGTACGCTCATCTAGTTAGCTACGATATGTTTCGATTGTCTCATTCCTGGGTAATGTGTTTTAAAAAGAAATTTAAAATTGGATCAAGAAAGATTTGCAAATTTGTGTCTAAAAAATACCAATTTGAACAAGAAGATACTGATTGTAACGCGATACTGTTTGTGGAAGAAGTGTCACAATTAATAGAAAGTCATGGCCCAGAGTGCGTGTTTAATACTGATCAGTCTGGTTTAAATGAAGAGTTCCATTCTGGCAGGACCCATAATGAACGAGGAAAGCAAGTCTTATCAGCGGAAGCACAATCTATGAATTCACTAACTCACAGCTACACAATACAGCCAATAATTTCGGCAGATACTCCTGCCGAAGTTGCTGGTGGTGTTGAAATAAGAAAATACCAAACTTGGTCCTAATATAGAAAAAAAAAACCTATTTACTGCACCAAGTTTGTACACTTTGCCTTCAAAGTCTGGAAAATTGACCCGAAGGACTTGTGCAAAAATGGTTGTGGGATGTTTATTGTGAACTAGTACCAGAGTACAGTGTTTTAGCTCTGGATTCGTGGACCGGACAGAAAGAAGAAAATATTTTAAACGCTGAAGTTGGGAGTAAGAAAATCATTAATGTTCAAACAATTCTGAAAGGAGCCACTGGACTTATACAGCCGTTATATGTTTTGGTCTTCCACATTTGGAAGCAATTTATTCGTCTTTTGTACTATTTAATTTTGTTAAACTCATTAGACATCAACGTACATTTGAGGAACAACCTTTTATAAGTGCAATCTTTGACACGCAACCAGTTCTCCTCTCCACGTTTTCATAGCATGTGGCAGTACAGTAGGTACAAATGTGTCTATGTTAACAAGAAACCTTAACAATTTGTTAATCCAGGTGATTATTGTTTCAAAGAAGAACCTTCCGATAGTCAATGTAATGCTTGTGAAATTGATAGTGCTGTAAGATGTGCATGGTGCACACAGTATCTGTGCCTTGTCCACTTTCTTGTAAACAATCACTATTGAACTAATTATGAGTAAAAATAACTCTGGCGTGAATTCTTTCAAACCTTATTGGCATCGTTTAAATGTCGTGCTTGCAGACAGTCGTTTCATGTGCTGTTTTCATACTTACGTTTTGCACATCTGATCGGGAAGTTATGGAAAATGCGCTAACTCTACGCTGCCTGGCTGCTGGCGCGGACCGACACGGCCCGGCTGCTTCGCTCCTGCCTACCTCTCCGCCACACCCCGATACTCCCACGGCACTTTTAATTTTACGACTATTTATTTGTTCAATTTTGGTGTTCAAACTTGCGCTGGGCACATGCAGTTTTCACCTTAGCATTCTACTGCCTCCCGCGAATATTCCCGCCCAATTTCAACCGGATCAGAGTTTAACACATGTATGAGTTCCCTTGTAACACAATTTTTATTTTTTATAGGAGTGATACAATATACAAATATAAATTTTAAGGTGAATGGATAAGACTATTATTGTTGTTGTAGTCTTTCATAACTGGAATTATAATATGAAGAACACTTCCTGGTGTTGCTAGCTGTGGAGTGTGGAAATTAAGTTTCGGTATGATGACGGACTGTTCAACCAAACCAGGCTCCGTTCTCAGAGATTGACTCATAATACTCGGATAATGCAGCTTCAATATGCTGATGACAATGCAATACCTGCCCATACACCTGAGGGGCTTCAAACTTCTATCAACTGTTTTAAGGAAGCTTATGAACGACTTGGTCTGACCATCATCACCCATAAGACTAAAGTACTTGCGCAGCCGGCACCAGGTGGTACTGTCCGTGAACTAAATGTCACCATAGCAGGAACACCTCTTGAACAAGTAGACCAATTCACCTACCTTGGTAGTATTCTAACTACACACTGTAACTCAGAAAAGGATGTGGAAAATAGAATACGCTCTGCCCATGCAGCTTACGGCCGCCTCTCCCACCGAGTTTTCTTGAATAAGGATCTCAAATTATATACTAAACTAATGGTGTACTGAACTGTAATCATAACAACATTACTATATGGATGTGAAACATGGACACTTTATCATCGTGACATAAAAAACTGGAACGCTTCCATCAGTAGAAACTTAGATCCATCATGAACATCAAATGGGATTACTACGTAAGTAATGTGGCAGTTCTTGACAAGGCGCATATGAACAGCATAGAAGCCTTCATCATCACTCATCGGCTTAGATGGGTTGGTCACATCCAGCGTATGAATGATAGCAGACTGCCTAAACAACTACTCTACAGTGAGATTGGTCATGGCAAAAGACCTCAAGGTGCTCCTTTGAAATGTTATAAAGACCAGCTTAAGAAGACTATGAAATGAAATGGCGTATGGCTTTTAGTGCCGGGAGTGTCCGAGGACATGTTCGGCTCGCCACGTGCAGGTCTTTCGATGAATAGCACCAACATAAATGCTAACAGCTGGGCAACAACTGCACAAAACCCTGTTCTATGGCGCAGAACTACTGCAGAAGGCATCTCACTTTTTGAGCAGGCACGTCGCAGACAAGAAATTGAAATACATGAAAAGCGGAAACTACATCAGATCCAACCACGTTCCCCACCCACCTTTAGATGTGATTTGTGTGGCCGCATGTTTCATGCAAAGATTGGCTTGATCAGTCATCAGCGACATCTCCACAGAGCCAACAGACTTTCAGAGGAACTGCAGGACAAAACGTATTCTCGGAAACGAGTAGCGGCCGACGATAACTTAAACTAGTAAATGTAATCAGTGGCAGTAAACTCAATCGTGCTGATCACACAATACACTTTCCGCAAAGGATAGCATTATTTACAAAGTATGTGTGTAAAATGATGATGAGAGAGAGAGAGAGAGAGAGAGAGAGAGAGAGAGAGAGAGTATTAAAACAATAATGCAAGGTATGATGATTGGGATGCTGAAACTGATAGCAAATGAGGTTAAGTGTGTGTTTTAATAGTAGCAATAAAATGTCAATGTTTTGTTTTAATTGTGATTACTGCTGTACTGTAAACCTACGTGTTAATAGGCAGTAATAAAATGTTAATGTTTTATTTTACCAAGCGTTACTGCTGTACTTTATTTCCATTTTTAAGTTACCTTATATACTGTTAATGCTCGAACCGGTAGCTGATGATAGATTGGCAGGTGTACGCCCATCTCAACCACCGCTGACGATAGATTGTCATGTCTACTTTACCAGTAAATACAGGTAGAAGAAGTTGTGAATATTTCTGTTAGATGGCAGCATTCAACAGGCACATTTTCTCCTTGGAATGTGGAATGTTTCGGTGTTAAATACATCCATTTACATGTGATATATTTGAATCAAATGAAGGTCGCAATTCGTACAGCTTTGAAACACATGTTGATTTTGTTGCGACTTACTTTCACTGTTTACTGTGTATTATGCACACATGATGGCTACAGTTCCAGATTTAAATGATGAAGATATTGTAATAGAATTAAATACATCTGTAAATTCAAGGCTGACTGCAGCAGAATGGATAAGTGTTTTGCCACCTGAAGTAGGTTATGAATACTAACCGGTTAGAACTCTTATCAACTTCTGAACTTTTTATTGAATAATTCCTTAAGTATTAACACTATTCACTTAAAATTTGCATGCTTATAATCAAAATTAATTTCTCTACAAAATGTATATTTTAAAAAGTTTCAGAAAAACTGATTAGTCATTTACATTTGATGTGTAAGTAAAACTTTTTTTGAGGAAGCATTTAAAGGGGCAGAAATTTTTTAAAAATTTTCATTGAGGGTAAATGCAAACCACTTTTCAAATAGTCCAGGTCATGCTGAATGTTTTGGTGTATTACACAGTATGTGCATATTCTGTGAATAATACATCTGTCAGAGTGACATATATCAGGTACTGCAAATGTGTGGTGCATACCCAATGGTAGAGCTATTTCAACTACCGGTTCAAGGGTTAATGGTATACTGTATGCCATCTGTACTTTGTTACATAAGTTAATTGGCTGATATCTTATGTTCTGCATTAATTTAAGCGCAGAAGCTTGGACCTTGTAAGCTTCTACATTATTTAACTGAACGTTTATTTTTACATTTACCTGATGCGGTGAACAGCTCCATTTTTATTACATACAGTAGCATCTAATTTTTATTGTTTACATTACATTTACTTTTGTTATACAAATATGGTACACAGCTGACTTATCGATCAATCGTAAACTCGCTTGTAGGGAGATCATCAATGCGTTGTTTGCAGTCGTTACTGGTTTGTTGTATCATTATTGATGCTATCGATTATATTTGACATTTGAGATGGTGTGTGTTTTCATATGCCTAATTTGTCATAACAAATTGTTTCTCGCTCAAAAAATGCATCATAATCTTTTGTTATAAAAATTGGTATTGTGGGGGGGGGGGGGATGTATATTATATGGATAGATACAGTATTGGTAAATAGGCTACACTATGTTCTTACAATCCTAAGGACTTCTCTGAAGGAAGGAGAAGTTTATTATTCATCAGGTTCACAAAATAAAGTAAGAAACAGCTGTCGTAGATTAGAAAAAGTAGAATTCAGTATATAGTAAAATAATTTTTTGTTATTACATGAAATTAGAACACATTTCAGTAAACGTGTACAAATCTTTTTCACTCCAGCATAATTTAATGAATCATGGGCAGAACCAGAATAATATTAAATGTCATAAGGATACCAAGAATGGAAAACATTACATTTCTTAAAATTTTACAAACTCTTTATTTGTAAGGAAAAGAAAAGTTAAAAAGTTTGCAATATCACTTACTAGAAGAAAATTAAAATCTAGTATAATAAAGATGCAGCCAGTCCCTGTTATGAATGGTGTGAAAATGTCACTCATGGAGTCGGTTGGTGCACGCATTTCAGTGGGCTTGGCAGACTGATGTGCAATAGCAACTTCTGGCTCAGTGAGGAAAGCAGCGGGAAACTACCTCACTCCTAATTTCCGTAGTACGCCTCTTCAGTGACACCTAGGCTATCTATGAGAGCTAATGGTGAACCGTTGAGGATCCAACCAGCCTTCAGGCTGAATACCCAACAGTATAATAAAGAAAATCATACATCCGGAAAAATGTTTGTTGATTGATAGGCAAGGTATCGTATAATTGTGTTCTTTGTGTTTTATACTGTCATATTGTGTTAATATTCATTCTGTGGTATACCAAGGAAAGGGTAATTGGGAAGAAAAATAAAAGCTTTTATCCTTAAGATTGCTGTGAGAACAATTTTAAGAAGTTGTTCCTTCAAATCTAATTTTATATTCATTTCATACCAAAATATTATTTACAGAACACTCGACCCAACTGTAACTTAAACTGATATTGATAATTTTGGATTTATTAAGTACCTAATCCACTGAATTATTTCAGTTCCCGTGTATTACATATTTTGAATATATTTCAGAATGTTGTTTCTGAAGATAATTTTATAGCTTTCAAAGACATTTTAGTTCTAAATGTTTCTTGTCTTCATTCACCTCCCTTGTGTACCTCCTCCATGAACATCTTTACTGTATGTATGTCCACTTCATTCTTCCAGCTGAAAAAGGTCATTGGGCAGGATTATTCATCCAGAAGAATCTTAACTATAATGAAATGAGATATTTTTAAAAGCTATATATTGTCACTATTCATTAAACTGAGCAGACTGCACTATCCAAAATGGAAAGTGCAACACTAAGAAGGGACTGGTCATCGATGTTGATTAGGAGATATGGAACATTGCTATATCAGTGCATAAATTATACCAGTTTCAGACCAGTTGGATAGGTAATACAAGTAACAGTAAGGAACAAAGAAACAGCAGGGCTTGCATTGATGATACGGCACACTCTGTGTGATTGGTCACAAACAAACCAGCTCCAATGTGTAAAGCACAGCGTTTTTTAGTTGACTCACATTCTGTAAATTGAATTGATCCCCTGTCAAACATGCCTTGACAACAGAGAACAGCATGATATCAGCAACTATCAAATAGTCGCACATACTGGTATACCCATCCCAATAGACAACAGAACAATAGGATCACCCTATCATTCAGATGGCTCGAATGGACCCCCAAGCAAAATCAGGGAAAGATCACACTGAGGCAATGAATGGCATCTTTATAGATGACCGACTGCAATGGTCATCACAATCACGATATACTAGGAAGAGTGACCTTGCTTATCATATTCTCAAGAGCCACACACGAAGCTAACATCAGGCATGGTGGTCTGAGGAGCTATTGACTTTAATGTGAAATCACAGTTGCTGATTGTTGAAGGCAATACGACTGCTCAACAATATGGTAACGTTGTTCAACCTAGTTGTTGTCCCTGTGATGACTAGCATTGCAAATCAAATGTTTCAGCAGGACAGTGCCCATGCTCATAGAGCACACATCTCCAAGGAAGCTCAACATGACTTCACAACTTAACAATGAACCACCCAGTCCCCAAGTCTCAGGGCTGCTGAACATGTGAGGGACATGATGAGTAAACATCTGAACAACTCTTCCCAACCATCTGAAGCCACAGAACAACTCTCTCTCACAATTTATGGGCTGCAATTTTGCAGGAAGTGATCCAAGACCTCACAGACTCCAGGTCTCGAAAGAATTCAGAAGGGTACTACGGCTCAAGGTGGTCACATTCAATACTAAATTTTGTTCAAATGTGGGGACGGAGGAAGTGGGAAATACTATCATGAGCCCAACCCCTGTACTGTGGGATCAAATGCAGCCATGCAGTTTCACCTCTTCAAAATGGAAATTATAACACCATGGATAGTATATAATAACCTTTTAGATCCCGACCCAGAATAGGTCATTATTAGCATAGAATGCCAGGCATGTTTCAATGGATTGTGCGTTACTGTATAAAAATAATAATTAAAAGCCTCAGCTTAGAAGATACGGAGATACAATTTGGTATGTTAGCTTTATATATACCAAGGATTATGAACATGCAAATTGCATTTGACAAAAGAAATTTCATGGAATACTGTGCACAAATTATTATATAATATGAAATGAATTAGCACATCATATACTTAATCCAAAGTGTCTTAAGTGAATATAATTAATTACGGGTTGCCACAATGGACAAAGTAAAGCTTATCAGGATACAGAATGTTTTTATCACATAGAAATATAACGATGATATGGATTTTTTAGGTTATGGAGGTCCGAACAGGTGAGATTTTAGGATGTGTACAGATCCACGTTATGGTGGTGGTAACTATTCTTATTAAGATCATATATGCCATTTTGCAGTCAAACCTCCCTTATTAGAATTTTCAGTATTTTGAAGTAACTTCAATTTCCTGGCCGTTTGCCCTATTATGCATGTGTATTTATTTCTCTATTACTTGAAATTTCTCAAAGCAAACGTTTCCACCCCAAAAGCAAAACAATACTCTAAATCGAATTTTGTACAACGTTAACTGTGCAGTACAGTATTTGTGGTTTGTGTGTTATTGTTCCTAAAAGTAGAGCAGCATGGTATTCCGAGACAACCTTGGTATTTTTTACATAGTGGCTTATCTGTCCACCCTTGCTGCCTTCACTAAATGCAGCTGGGACAGGAAGTGGCATTGTTGATAAGACTCAACGTGCCATCACCCTGCATTATGTCATTATGAGGAAAACCTTCAGGGTGTTTTTGAACAGTCATTTCGTGTCTGCCTACTGTCCTGCAAGTGTAAAACATGGAGAACACAAAGTGAAATACCTAAGCCTCAGTGACAAAGTTCGAGTGATAAGTGAAGTACAGAAAGGTCAGGAAAAAAAAAAAAAAAAGGTTTTGCAGTTGAGTATGGAATTCCACACAGCACACTATCTACCATTCACCTGGCGGTAGATGAATTAGAAGGAGAAGGGACCTAGAACATCGGGTTTCCCGGAGCTTAAAGAAGCTAAGCTTCAGTGGTTCACCTGTGTGAGAGACAAAAATATTCCAATCACTGGTAGCTTAGTTTGTGAACAAGCACAAGAGTTATCTAAAAACTCAAGTTATAGCTCTTTCCAGAGCAGCAGTGGGTGGCTAGAAAAATTTAAATTTCTTTTTTTTTTTTTTGCTAGGGGCTTTACGTCGCACCGACACAGATAGGTCTTATGGCGACGATGGGATGGGAAAGGCCTAGGAGTTGGAAGGAAGCGGCCGTGGCCTTAATTAAGGTACAGCCCCAGCATTTGCCTGGTGTGAAAATGGGAAACCACGGAAAACCATCTTCAGGGCTGCCGATAGTGGGATTCGAACCTACTATCTCCCGGATGCAAGCTCACAGCCGCGCGCCTCTACGCGCACGGCCAACTCGCCCGGTTATTTAAATTTCAGTATGGAACAGTGCAAATGGTAATGTCAAATGAAAGTGCTGCAGTCACTGAAGTGGACAGCGAACATTAGAAAGAAAACATTTTACCAGCCCTATTACAGGAGTACAGTCCTAATGACATGATTAATGCCGATGAGACTGCCTTCTTCTACAAATGCTTGCCTGGAAAGACACTGGCGTTTAAAGGAGGAAAGTGGTTCGGGGGGAGGTGGGGGTGGAAGAGGTGCGATGCAGGGAGCTAATATGACGGGAACCGAAAAACTCTTCTGGTGACCGTAAAGTCGGCGAAGCCTCGCTGTTTCTCGGGTGTAAAGTCATTGCCAGCGACGTATGAAAGCAACTGAAAGTCATGGATGACGATCTGCATCTACGAATCGTGGCTGCACGGTATTGACAAGAAGTTTCAATGTGAAGAGAGGAAAATCCTCATTTTTGTAGATAACTAACCTGTTCATTCTAAGGTGCTCGTTCAGAAGTTAAAGGCAGTGCTTGTGATCTTCTTGCCACCGAACTTAACATCCAAACTACAGCCCATGGACCAAGGGGTGATTGACTAATCATTTCTAATACCAATATAAATGGTCCGTTATTGGACATTATAAATTTTCCAGCTAGCTCATTCTTGGTTGCCAGCGTTTCGCCCTCATGTGCTAGGGTGGGCTCATCAGTTGGTACCTAGCACACTTACCAATACGCTGGCTAGTGCATACCGTGGAGGCCACTGCGTAGGCTAACTGGAGCCACCGGCAGTGCCAATGCACTAAGAGACTTTGTCTCATCACTAAAAATTGATGCCTGCTTGGCCATCAGATGATATAGATGTTGATTCCCATAGGGAATCTGAAATATTTGTCCTGAATGAGCAAATTTATAATACCAATATAAATGGTCCGTTATTGGACATTATAAATTTTCCAGCTAGCTCATTCTTGGTTGCCAGCGTTTCGCCCTCATGTGCTAGGGTGGGCTCATCAGTTGGTACCTAGCACACTTACCAATACGCTGGCTAGTGCATACCGTGGAGGCCACTGCGTAGGCTAACTGGAGCCACCGGCAGTGCCAATGCACTAAGAGACTTTGTCTCATCACTAAAAATTGATGCCTGCTTGGCCATCAGATGATATAGATGTTGATTCCCATAGGGAATCTGAAATATTTGTCCTGAATGAGCAAATTTATAATACCAATATAAATGGTCCGTTATTGGACATTATAAATTTTCCAGCTAGCTCATTCTTGGTTGCCAGCGTTTCGCCCTCATGTGCTAGGGTGGGCTCATCAGTTGGTACCTAGCACACTTACCAATACGCTGGCTAGTGCATACCGTGGAGGCCACTGCGTAGGCTAACTGGAGCCACCGGCAGTGCCAATGCACTAAGGTACCAACTGATGAGCCCACCCTAGCACATGAGGGCGAAACGCTGGCAACCAAGAATGAGCTAGCTGGAAAATTTATAATGTCCAATAACGGACCATTTATATTGGTATTATAAATTTGCTCATTCAGGACAAATATTTCAGATTCCCTATGGGAATCAACATCTATATCATCTGATGGCCAAGCAGGCATCAATTTTTAGTGATGAGACAAAGTCTCTTAGTGCATTGGCACTGCCGGTGGCTCCAGTTAGCCTACGCAGTGGCCTCCACGGTATGCACTAGCCAGCGTATTGGTAAGTGTGCTAGGTACCAACTGATGAGCCCACCCTAGCACATGAGGGCGAAACGCTGGCAACCAAGAATGAGCTAGCTGGAAAATTTATAATGTCCAATAACGGACCATTTATATTGGTATTATAAATTTGCTCATTCAGGACAAATATTTCAGATTCCCTATGGGAATCAACATCTATATCATCTGATGGCCAAGCAGGCATCAATTTTTAGTGATGAGACAAAGTCTCTTAGTGCATTGGCACTGCCGGTGGCTCCAGTTAGCCTACGCAGTGGCCTCCACGGTATGCACTAGCCAGCGTATTGGTAAGTGTGCTAGGTACCAACTGATGAGCCCACCCTAGCACATGAGGGCGAAACGCTGGCAACCAAGAATGAGCTAGCTGGAAAATTTATAATGTCCAATAACGGACCATTTATATTGGTATTATAAATTTGCTCATTCAGGACAAATATTTCAGATTCCCTATGGGAATCAACATCTATATCATCTGATGGCCAAGCAGGCATCAATTTTTAGTGATGAGACAAAGTCTCTTAGTGCATTGGCACTGCCGGTGGCTCCAGTTAGCCTACGCAGTGGCCTCCACGGTATGCACTAGCCAGCGTATTGGTAAGTGTGCTAGGTACCAACTGATGAGCCCACCCTAGCACATGAGGGCGAAACGCTGGCAACCAAGAATGAGCTAGCTGGAAAATTTATAATGTCCAATAACGGACCATTTATATTGGTATTATAAATTTGCTCATTCAGGACAAATATTTCAGATTCCCTATGGGAATCAACATCTATATCATCTGATGGCCAAGCAGGCATCAATTTTTAGTGATGAGACAAAGTCTCTTAGTGCATTGGCACTGCCGGTGGCTCCAGTTAGCCTACGCAGTGGCCTCCACGGTATGCACTAGCCAGCGTATTGGTAAGTGTGCTAGGTACCAACTGATGAGCCCACCCTAGCACATGAGGGCGAAACGCTGGCAACCAAGAATGAGCTAGCTGGAAAATTTATAATGTCCAATAACGGACCATTTATATTGGTATTATAAATTTGCTCATTCAGGACAAATATTTCAGATTCCCTATGGGAATCAACATCTATATAATCATTTCTATACGAAGAGGGCTGTTCAGGGAATTCTGGGAGGAAGTGAATCCAAGGAATCATTAACAGACATCAATATACTAGTCATTAACAATGCTGAGTAAATTGTAGGTTGATCTGAAGCAGGAAACAATTGTAAACTACAGTACTTCCACAAAGCAGGATTTTTGAAACTCGACTCATGAGCTTCAGAACACGAGGAGGAGGAAGTCACTACTGTACTTGAAAGATGGGTGGAGTATCACCAGCTTGTTAAATGCAAAGCTGATTTTGAGACACATGAATATGGACTCTGAAGTTATAGTAGCCAAGCCTACAGATATCATCTATGCTGCTGCCAAGCAAGCAAGCAAGCAAGCAAGCAAGCAAGAAGATGATGATGATGATGATGATGATGATGATGATGATGATGATTCCCAACAAGAAGAGTTGGAGCTGCCTTCTCCTGTACCGTCAGCAGATCAGGCATTACATGCAGTGGGCATTCTTCAATCCTACATACAGAGTCAGTCGAATGTAAACGACAGTGTTTTCACAGCAATAAATGTTGTTGAAAAGTCTGTGGAAGAAAATAAGGATAACAGTAAAAGACAGAAGAGACTAACAGATTTTTTCCAAAGATGTTAGAGGTATATTTCTTGTTTCACTATTGTATGTACTGTATTGTGTTTTCTGCAAGTTTAATACTGTATAAGTCGTATTATTAAAGTGATACCGTAAAATACAATTTTTAAATTTATGTTTTTATCCTGTTAGAAA
Source organism: Anabrus simplex (assembly GCF_040414725.1). Lineage (NCBI taxonomy): Eukaryota > Metazoa > Arthropoda > Insecta > Orthoptera > Tettigoniidae > Anabrus > Anabrus simplex. The sequence continues at coordinate 274,657,211 of NC_090265.1, forward strand.
TACTGTATTCAGTATAAGCCTGTAGATACATACGATTCATTATGTGCTATATGTGCTCAAAAACGGTATTCTCATCTCGAAATTTTGATAACTCGAAATAAAAGTTACCTCCTGAGGTGGCTCGAGATATTGAGGTTCCACTGTATATTGTGAAAGTAGGCCTACTTTCCAATTTATAAATTAATTTTCAAAAGCATGGAACATGTGGAGTGAAATACACCAACTGTGTAATCTGTGAACAACTGGATATTTTATCAATTTAGGAGAATAATACAGTAGTTATCAGTTGAGAGAACTGACTATTAGCAGTATTTTCTACTATAGAGTAGCTCAAGACATGAGAAGAACAGTCATCATTTAATATCGATAATAGGATGAATTATTATTTGCATATGGACCCTGTTGGATCACGCATTACATTTATGATTGCCTTTTTAATAGACCGTATTACTTTCATTCTTTCACTGTGTGCCTGTTTTCTTTCCTCTGACCACTTAGTCCACGATCTTTTAAGGACTTCATTCTCTGGTTTTACTACGCATCTATTTATCTTCTGACAGTAAATGTTTCTGTCAAGTATTTCCGATGTTTCTGTCTGGGCCTTTTCCAGATCATTTTTAACATCTCGTATCCATGGTACATTCTTCAGTTTTCAGTATATGTCAAAATCTTGTGGGTTAGCCTTGAAGACGATAGTCTGTGAACGTATCCATAAAATTTCAGTCTTTGTTTCCTGATGTCTGTGGCAAGGTTGGACAGTCTTTCCGTAGCTTTGCGTGATTTGAGTCTATACCCTTCTTTTTTCTCTGGGCCCAGAATTTTCCTCAAGATCTTCCTTTCACTTGCATACAGCACTTCAGGTTTCATCACCATATTATAATGTTTGAATTTTGTATATATGAACATGCATTTCTTGTTGTAGATGTCATGGGTTCTCCAATATGCTCTTTTGAGTTTTTGTAATCAGACTTTTGTGCTTCCTTTTCCAACCCTGTTGGTTCTAGGATCTCACAGAGTATGGAACTTGTTTGATCTGCCCATATTTTATTTGTAATTCCTGAATGTCAAATTTAGTGCAAATAAACTTGGTCTTCTCAAATGAGTCCAGTGTTCTCAGTGCATTCCTTGAGGACTTCAATCTGTTTGATCACTGAAATACCACTGTCTGTTAGTATCGCTAGGTAGTCTACGAAAGCTAAACAACTGATCTTTATGTCATCATACTTTCATCAAAGTTCAATGGGTTTCCAGGGCTTCTGAGCTTCCAATTCCTTCTCCCATTCTCAAATGACTTTATCTAGAACAAGGTTGAAAAGCAGTTGTGACAATCCGTCACCCTGTCGCACGCCGGTCTTAATCACAAAGGGCTCCGATACTTCACCCATGAATTTCACTTTTTACTTTGTGTCCGTGAGTGTTTCCTTGATGAGTCTTAACATTTTCGGATCAACACCTTATTCTATGGTGTTAAAGAGAGACTGTCGATCGACCGAATCGTACGCTTTCTTGAAGTCATTTAAATTTAAGAATTTCATTCTCATAAGTCCATATTGTAGACTAAACAAGTTATAACATTTAATTGGAACTAGTTTTGATGCTGGTGAGCATCATCTTCAGCCAAATATGAGAACAGGCAATCGAAATAAGCATATTGTCATATCAATGCACATATAAACACTTTAATATGGGACATATGATGCCCCTAAAAGTATCTGAAGAAAACTTCAAATAATCACAATTTCAAAATCTTGCAGTCATGATTAGAACGACACTTAACACAACATAATTATTTTCACTTGAGTTAGGACTTTGAAAGTACTGAGTTCGACTTAGAACCATAAGATTCTCAAATAAATAAAAAGTCCTGTCATAAATGAAATGTTATACAAAGGTCAAACCACATATAGAGTTTCTCTGTAAATATGACAGTCCCAATTAGAACGACACCTTAATATAACATCATTATTTAACTCAACATGGAATCTTGAAAGTCCTGAGTTCTACTTAGAGTAGGAAGACTCATTATTTAAATAAAAGGTCTTGTCACAATTGATCAGAACTACAAAGGATGAAACATGTATAAAGTTTCTTTATAAACATTAAAATTATTCTTGAATAACAAACTGTAAACAGTTTATACATGTTTCATCCTTTGTACTTCTGATCAATTGTGACAAGACGTTTTATTTAAATTGTGAATCTTCCTACTCTAAGTAGAACTCAGGACTTACAAGATTCCATCTTGAATTAAATAATTATGTTATGTTAAAGTGTTGTTCTAATTGGGACTGTCATATTTACAGAGAAACTCTATATGTGGCTAGACCCTTGTATAACATTTCATTTATGACAAAACTTACTATTTATTTGAGAATCTTACGGTTCTAAGTCGAACTCAATACTTTCAAAGTCCTAACTTGAGTGAAATGAATTATGTTGTGTTAAGTGTCGTTCTAATCGTGGCTTCAAGATTTTGAAATTGTGATTATTTGAAGTTTTCTCCAGATACTTTTAGGGGCATCGTAAGTCCCATATTAAAAGTGTTTATATGTGCATTGATATAATGATGATATGTTTATTTACGATTGCCTGTTCTCATATTTGGCTGAAGATGACGCTCACCAGCAACAAAACTAGTTCCATGTGAATGTTATAGCTTGTTTACTTTAATATTAGTATTGAAAAGGTGGATTTTTAATTTTTACTTATCTATTTTTCTTGAAGTCGACGAAACTACAAATAATCGGAGAGCTTCACGATGCTCTATATTTCAATATCATCTTCAAGTTAAACATGTGTTCAACACAGGAACACCCAGGTCGGAAACTGGCTTGATATTCTCCAATTTTGTGTTCAAGCTGTTCTTGTACTCTTTGAAGAAGACATGTGGAGAGTATCTTGTAGGTGACTTGAACGAGAGAATCCCTCTAGTTATATACATTCATTCTGTCACCTTTCTTGTGTAATGGATGGATAAGTGCACATTTCCATTTTTCACGTAGCTTTTCTTTTTTCCAGATGTCCATGATTATTAGTGTGAGCTCCTCAAGTGCATTTGGGCCTATATTCTTTAAGAGTTCTGCAACTATGCCATCTTCTCCAGACGTCCTGTTATTTTTTAGTCTGAAGATGTATCTCTGGATTTCTTCTTTGGCAGGTGGTGGAGATTCAGAGTTTACGTATACAGGAGTTTCTTTGGGCCATCGTAATGTTGGCTCCTGGCAATTGAGTAGTTTAGAGAAGTATGGAGCCAACTCCTTATAATGTATAAGATAGTCTAATCTAAGAGCGTCAGAAATGAAAGTGTAAAGAAAAGATTAAAGTATTTGATGGGAGAAGCATCAGGTTGAGGTTCATGTTTTGGGCCTGGATTTTCATAAAAACGGTGGGGATGGACAGCATTATTTTCTGGAAAAATACATTCAGTCCAAGCATCAATTCACTGTCATTTTCATTAGATCTCTCTGACATTGTAGGAACTATTGCAGGCCCATTAGCCAATGGCACAGCTCCTTCACCCTCCGGTGCACTATCTGAATACCCAATTACCAAAACATGGCAATATTGCTGATGTCCATCTGAATTGTCTAAGGTCTCAAAATCCACCAATAAGAACTGCAGTAGAACTGAAGAATAGCAACTTCAATAAAACTCAAAAACGGCAGGGAAGACAAGATACTAGGCCTCGGTCAACTCTGCCACAAATTGGTTCGTCGCTGCCATCTGGACTCGAGCTTCCTCGTAAAACCTGGTCTACTCTAAACGGGATATGATCGGGCCATGGTAACTGGTAACTGCGCAGATTTCCACTACAAATGAAAAGGAATTTCTAAACCTAACTGTGACTGTGGTGCCTTTAAGCAGACCATCCAGCATAATTATCACAGTGTCCAAAAAGAAAGTACAGTGGCGACATTGGTGATTTTGCTTGTGCATTTCCAGAAACAATTAGTTACATAAACAACCTATAGTTTTCCAAAATCATGCATGTATTGTATCTGTAAAGCCATACGCTAAATAAATAGAATTTGAATACCCAGAAACATCATATTCATCACTTTCACTAAAATTAGTCGCGCTTACATCGTCAAAGTGATCCTAAAGTTCCTCAATTTCTTCTCCACCGGGCGAGTTGGCCATGTGGTTCGAGGCGCGCGGCTGTGAGCTTGCATCCAGGAAATAGTGGATTTGAATCCCACTGTCTGCAACCCTGGAGATGGTTTTCCATAGTTTCCCATTTTCACACCAGGCAAATGCTGGGGCTGTACCTTAAGGCCACGGCCGCTTCCTTCCAACTCCTAGGCGTATCCCGTCGTCGCCATAAGACCTATCTGTGTTGGTGCGACGTAAAACCACTAGCAAAAAAGAAATTTCTTCCCCCGAAACAGGCCTACGTGACGACATGCCTTCTTGTGACAAACGTAGTATTTATGACTTTACTATGATCTAAGTAAATTGCTATGTAACTATAACTACAGTAGAAATATTAATAATAATAAAGTTAATATATTATGATAAATAACTCAAACACATTAGTTAGAATGTAAAATTATTGAAAATAAATCGCAACACGTGGACATAAACAAACAGGGCAACTGCCATATTGGATCATAGACGTCAAGTGCTCACAGATTATATACACATAATGGACTGATAAACTAGCAAAAATTAAGCTATGTCAGTGCCATCTACTGATATGAGAAGGAATTACAAACATTCTACCTTCCTACTACCTAATTTGTAGAGCAATCTAGCACTTCACTGCATAATTACACCACTTATAAGAAGGTGCTGATCAAATCAGCATCCTGGCATTTTTTATTTATAATTTTTTTTTTTTTACAGAATTTAAGCGTGAATGCATTGGCATCTTGGCACTATAAGAGTTAGAGATACTGACTCTACGATTCACAAGAATTAATAACAGAATACTAGCTTGGTATGATAGCATAATTTTGCCATGGCACTATGAATTGTATGACCACCTGTCTTCATATATCATACATAATTCTATTATATAGAAACCAGTATTACCATCCATTCTTCTTGAAATATGTCCCAACAATTAAAGCATCTGCCTCAGCATACTTATGTAGATTTTCTCGAGTAACACCTGAGCCAATGAGTAGAGGGCCATTGGCACATTTTCTTGCAGCTGTCACAAAAAACAGAATTTAGTTCATTTGGAGAAATTGAATCTGGAACCTGTTATATAAGTTAAAATGAAGAACATTACATAATTAATCCTTTCACTCTTCCTGTGATATCCAACAAGTCTAAATCAAACGTGGAATTATTATACAGTTTTGCGTAAATTAAGAGTGGTAACAAATTTGAGTTAGAAAACAGAGTTCCCAAGATTTAAAAAATTAACTAGTACAGATAGTTAGGAGAGTAACTAAGCACTTGTACGACCTTGTGATCAGGGGCCAGTGAATTGCAAGACTGTAACATCGTGCTCTATCTTGTTGAAAGAAGCAGTATATCATCAGTCAGGTGAGCATACAATGGTTTAAAAAATTCAAAGGTATACTCCTGAATTAAGACATACTAAAAAGAAATTGGCACTGTACAGTTACCAGTATTTGCAAAAAACATTCTGAGTGTGCTTGGTAGATTTCTGAGAACTAGGGTGCTAGCCTAGTTGTAGCAAAAAGGTTATACACAGGTTAGGGACTGCAAATAGACTGGATAGTCCTATCCACCTGAGTACAAGGAAGGCCATGATTCAGAATATGTCTGAGATGCCCACTCCTTTTCCATAGCAACTGATATCCTGAACACTCAGGGTATGTACTAGACCACTCAGTCATTGTGCATAGTTCATAAACTAGGATTTAATTACAGGAACCCATTGAATGTCAAAAGACTTACAGTAAGTCTATAATGAAGATGTACTATATATATTGTAACGTGTTGGTGGGGTAAATAAGTAAATAAATGAGTACAGAACCTGGTAGCGTCCTATTTCTAAGATGTATTAGCTACGCACTACAGTTACACATTTACACACACACACACACACGATTGCCGAGCTTACAACTTACACAAGTACACGGTTACACACTTACACGGTTCGCGCTCGCTCTCTTAGTTTCTCATGTTCCATCTACGATGACACACATAGAGTGTCTTCCATTATTTACATTACACTCACTCAGCCACTCAGTCACACTCGTTAGTGCCGTCACGGCCCACAGCCTACACGTCAGTCTCGCAGCTCAGGGATAGTATCCGCTGTTCACTCGATCCGTCGAACTCCGTTCGCAGTCTGTACACGTCGGCACCCAGTGTTTCCTTCGCACTGCTCCAGAACACCCAAGGTCCTTCTACAGCAGCCGGTCCCAAGAGACTCACACACACAACATCAGGGAAACAGGAACGAGTCCTCGGCTCCAACAGACAGATACTCCATCAGGCTGACACCTCAGCCCAGGCTATCACTGACTGCGCTCTTCGCTAACTCACACCAGCAAACTCAATCTCACTCCAGGCAAGTAACTCCTCTCTGATATAGTTGAGTTGACTCTTCTAGAACAGTTGCTAGATGTATCCAGGAACCTCGCGAGATGGAAGACTCCAGATTAATCTTCGAGTAATTTCCATAGTCCTCTGCTGTGGGACCGCAGACGAAGGCGAGAGGGGCCGGCCTAGTGTTGCTCGTGATTGGCACGGTCACGCGTAAGGGGGTGGACCAATACGGTGACGAGCCCGGCCCATAGTAAGTTGGCATGGCGAACGCTATAACCATTACATTGCCCCTTCTTAAGGCTGCTCGTCCCGAGCTGCTCCACGATACGCTGCTATATGGTTTGTTCGTTTGGCCACCACTTTCCCATAGGGGATCCCCACTGGGTCCGGTTGACGGTGTCCTCGTGCCCGTTGATAACGTTCAGCAAGTCCTCGTGTGGCAGCCGGAACTTTGGTGGTTTTCCTTTCGTCCATACCCGCGTCTACTTTCAGGGCTTGAACGCCTTTGTAGTCCTCTGCTGTGATGCCCGGGACTGGTTTGCTCGCCCCAGATTTAGCCCTGCTGAATTTCCTTTTCTTCCGGGGTGCAGAATTTGATGTTCGTACCGGCACGCAGCTTCGTGCCGGAACAAGTGTCCTGGTCAGGTGGCATCCTCGCTCGTTGGTCATTGGTTCATCTTCCATTGGTGCTCTGTCTCCTAGTAGGGGTCCCTCCAGCCGTGCTGTTGCAGTCCCTCCCTCTCTCTCATAGGCCATCATCAGAGCCTCTTCGTAATTCTGTTTCCTGCCGATCGTCCTCCTTGGACGGATCTCAGCGCCACGTAGTTTATCACAGGCATCAGCCGCCTTGAGCTTGGTGTCACCTCGGAATAACTCTTCCGCAATCACGTCACCTAGTCGCTCGATCACTGTGTCAAATTCCCGCAGCCTTATATCGGTGCGCTTAGTCCTCTCCTGCAGCTGGGCTCAGTAGGTGGCTCCTCAGTTGCTGGACACCGCAGCGCACGTCGAGCACTCTCACAATCTCCTCATAGGTCGAACTTGGGTGGGGGCTGTGTTGTACTGTCATCTTCTGTACATGTAGTACGGCGATTGAATATTTGGCACTCTTCTTGGAAAGTCGATCTGGTCTCGAACTGGGTCCGGCATGTTCTCTTGGAAGTAATTCCGCCGTCCCGTGGAGTTTCCAACTTCACGATGGTGGAGCCGCCATCGCTGCTAGCAGGATTCATTCGCGTCTCCACAGCCATCGTTTTCGCACGCAGGGCACTCACTTCCACCGCTGGGCCTCGATCTCTGAACTCTACAACCGCGAGCATCTCTTTGGACCCCTTCTCATCCAGTTGGTTGTCGTCCCGCACATCGTCATTGTCGACCCCGGTTTCGAGAGAGCGCACTTCGTCTCCACCCTTTAATTGTTCGCTCTTCCGTTCACTTAAGTCTGTTTTCGGTTGGTCCGGATGAGATGTCCGTTCAGATCTCAGTTCACTAATGAGTTCGTCATAGCCAGATAAGATTTTAGTTTCAAGTTCACTAAACTTACTTAGAAAAATCCAAGCTGTTCGGAATTCATTTCACTCGAGGAAATTTCTGCTGACTACAAAATGCACTACCAGGAACTAGATTCTGACACCAGTTTTAACGTAAGAGGTCATCCACTAGTTTCTCACATTTGTCCATCCCACTTCTGACGCCAGTTGTAACATGTTGGTGGGGTAAATAAGTAAATAAATGAGTACAGAACCTGGTAGTGACCTATTTCTAAGATTTATTAGCTACTCACTACAATTACACATTTACACACAAACACAATTGCCGAGCTTAGAACTTACACGGTTACATACTTACATGGTTCGCGCTCCCCCTCTTAGTTTCTCATGTTCCATCTACGATGACACACAGAGAGAGTCTTCCATTATTTACACTACACTCACTCAGCCACTCAGTCACACTCGTTAGCGCCGTCACGGTCCACAGCCTACACGTCAGTCTCGCAGCTCGGGGATAGTATCCGCTGTTCACTCAATCCGTCTAACTCCGTTCGCTGTCTGCACATGTCGGCATCCAGTGTTCCCTTCGCACTGCTCCAGAACACCCACGGTTCTTCTACAGCAGCCAGCCCCAAGAGACTCACACACACGACATCAGGGAAACAGGAATGAGTCCTCGGCTCCAATAGGCAGATACTCCATCAGGCTGACACCTCAGCCCAGGCTATCGCTGACTGCGCTCTTCGCTAACTCACACCAGCAAACTCAATCTCACTCTCACTAACTCCAGGCAAGTAAATCCTCTCTTATATAGCTGCGCCAACTCTTCTAGAACAGTCCGGATGCTAGATGTATCCAGGAACCTCGCGAGATGGAGATATACTGTAGAAATTCTCATTTTAAAATTTCACCCCTTTTTAGTTCCCCTTAAGTGGAGTTTCCAAAAACAAATCAGCTATGTTTCTTTACATTTATAGGAGATTCCAAATACCCACTTTTTACGTCTGTAACATTTTACGTTTCTCAGATATTTTGTAGATATAGTCTTTCAAAAAATTCACCCCAATTTTTCACCCCTGTTTAACCACCATTAATTGGATTCTCTAAAAACAAAAAAAATACATGTTTCTTTATTTTTAAAGGAGATCCCATATACAAATTTTCAGTTCTGTAATATCTTCAGTTTCTGAGATACATGTATCCTCATTAAAGGCATTCAACCCATTATTCACCCTTTTACACAAAAAAAAAAAAAAAAATGTGTTCCTTTATTATTAAAGGAGATTCTAAATACCAATTTTTACATCGGTAAACTTTTAAAGTTTTAAGTTGTAGACACACTCATTTTAAATGTTCACCCCCCCCCCCCCCCTTTTCACCTCCCATTATTTGGATTTTCCAAAAATGAAAAAATACCTGTTTCTTTATTTTTAAAATAGATCCCAAATACCAATTTTGAGGTCTGTAATATCTTCAGGTTCTGAAATATAAGTAGGCTCATTAAAGGCATTCAACCCCTTTTTACACCCTTTTCCACCCTTCCTATTAGGATTTTCCGTAAACAAAAAATGCGTGTTTCTTTATTTTTAAAGGAGATTCTAAATACCAGTTTTTAAATCTATAAACTTTAAAAGTTTTGAGATATAGATACACTCATTTTAAAAAATCATCCCCCTTTCACCCTCCCATTACTTGGATTTTCCTAAAACTAAAAATACGTGTTTCTTTATTTTTAAAAGCGATCAAAATTACCAATTTTCAGGTCTGTAATATCTTCAGTTTCTGAGATATAAGTACGGGTATCCTGATTAAAAGGCATTCAAACCACTTTTTTACCCTTTTTCACCCCTCCTATTTGGGATTTTCTGAAAACAAAAAAATACATGTTTCCTTATTTTTAAAGAAGATTCTAAATACCAATTTTTATATTTGTAAACTTTTAAAATTTTGAGATATAGATACACTCATTTTAAAAATTCACCCCCCTTTTCACCCCCTTAGCGACGGAATATCAAAAAATCCTCTCTTAGCGAGCACCTACATCTTAATATGAATGTATCCCCAAAATTTCATTTCTTTCTGTCCAGTAGTTTTGGCTCGGCGATGATGAATCAGTCAGTTAGTCAGTCAGTCAGGACAAGTTACTTTATATATATGTATATATTCACACACACACACACACACACACACACACAAAAGTCTGTCAGGCTGGTGAGACAAGCGAGGCTGTCCATTATATATAAGCAAGGAAGCGAAGACTAGTAACTTCGAGAAGGTTTAGATGACGTAGGCAGTAGAATGTAGACACAGAGTGACAGTCAGTATGAAGTGAGTTACGGGAGAGGAGAGACGGGGGAGCACAAAATATGATTAAACCATTAATACGTAGAAGCGTAAATGACAAACGCAGGTTAGAATATTTAAAGTAGCAAACAGATAATCCAGTAGAAGCATAGATACAAAAATTCTTGCCGGAGGATGTAGAGACGCAGATACGAAGATTATTCCAGAGACACGTAGATACAAGGGTTACGGCAGGAGCACATTACAATATAGTTAAAATGGTAAAAATCCATAAGCGTAAGGTTATTGGGTTAACATTATTTGTTACAGATACCCAAGCCAAGAATATGGAGAGGATTACAGTGCTAAGGATTTACAAGAAGCTGTGAACAGAAAAGTACCTAGTAAGGAATTCAGCATTCCGTATAACACACTGAAGGGTAAGCTCTAGGTTTGTGGTGATCCTTCGGAATGTGCATATGTTACTGGGATGACCATTTTTGCTTACAAAGGAAAAGAACCAACTAAAATACACTACAAAGATATAGAATTTAGGGTTTGGGTTGCCAGCGAGTGATGTTCACCATTGTGCCTATTGGTTAGCGTCCAACAGATCTAAAGCTATCCCATTTGGAGATAATAATAATAATAATAATTTTGTGTGGCTATTTCTAGCCAAGTGCAGCCCTTGTGCGGCAGACCCTCTGATGAGGGTGGGCGGCATCTGCCACGTGTAGGTAAGAGCGTGTTATTGTGGTGAAGGATAGTGTTGTGTGTGGTGTGTGAGTTGCAGGGATGTTGGGGACAGCACAAACACCCAGCTCCTGGGCCATTGGAATCAACCAATGAAGGTTAAAATCCCTGACCCGGCCGGGAATCGATCCTGGGACTCTCTAAACCGAAAACCAGTACGCTGACCATTCAGCCAATGAGTCGGACATTTGGAGATGAAACAGGCAAAGCAGGCTGATACTGGTGATGCTTGTTTAAGAAACGGTATGAGTTAAGTCTATGCTTGCCACAAAATCTCTCGAACAACAGAGTAGCAGCCACAACTCATTCTAACCAGAAAGGTTTTTAGGATTTCGTTGAAACTGTGTACGAGAAAACTTGACTAGTCAAAAACTTAATATCATTTGGAATTTTGACAAGATGTGCTTCTCAGTGGCGACAAAACCCAGCAAAATCATGTTGCCAAGAGCAACAAAGCATGTCCACTTTCAGACAACTGTACAAAAGGAGAAACATTTTGTTAACTATATTCCTCCAGCCCACCCTGTCTTATTCATGGACTTGCATTCCAGCTATATTTCCCCCAAGGCTCTACAATTTACACGTGAGAATCACATTAACTTTGTGACATATCCTTCCTACAGCACATAGTAAAATTAAATTCGAGGGGAAGCAAGAGGAATAGAGAAAAGCCCTAGAAGAAAGAGGCATGAAAATTAGTAGGACAAAAACTGAATACATGACTATTGCCAAGGGCTTTTGAGTTCTGCTCTAAGTGCAGTTGCCAGTGGTATCAAATTGAAGTACCTGGGGCCATGCCTACAAAGGAATGGTGAGCTGAAGCATGAAATACAACACAGGATTAAAAGTGGCTGGTTCAAGTGGAGTGCTCTGTGAGGGGAAGGTGAACTACAGACCTTGTTGATGTCTTATTCTTATAGTAACACTCAGATACTTATCCCCCTGAGGTACTTTAACTGTTATCTTAATATCATAGAGCTTAATTTTGAAGTTTATTTTGTGAAAATAGACCCAGATATTCAACTTCAGACTTGGATTCTCATACTTTCTGTACCGATAATAGCTTAGCTCCTTCAAATCTAGTACAGATGTTGTCATGTGTAGTTTACTTTGTACTTACAGCAATTCTCTGCTGAATATTTTCTAAAGGATTTGGGGTTCAAACAGAAAGCAACCTACTCCAATTTACATTACACACATTTTCAATACCATATATTATTTGTATAAATTTGTGACTTAAGTCTTGTTTGTTTGTTTGTTTTACGTCACACCGACACAGACAGGACTTAGGCAATGTTGGAATAGGAGAGGGCTAAGATTGAGAAGGAAGCAATCATGAGAAATAACAGAGCTGCCAACAGTAGGATTCGAATCCAATATGTCCCAAATGTAAGCTGACACGATCCAAACCAATAGTCATCTCACTCTGTTTTTGTTACAATTATCCAAGGCTTGGTGCTGGGGCTTAATCCTGTTGAAAGATCCGATTCTGGTCACGGAAGAGGATGTTGATGAGGTTCCTGACCAGTCTCTCTGTCACTGTCTTCTGGTGCAGTTTGGCTGATGTTTTTACCCTTTTCTTGGAGAAATGGAGCTCAGTTGTGCCCTTATAAATCACACTCCACCAAATCATAACTGATGCAGGAATCTGGCCCCTTTGAATCCTTGAGCCTTATTGCCAGCTTCTCTTTACTTGTGATGCACACCAGTGAGCCATTACATTACAACCACCTAACTAGCACAGTTTAGGACCACCTCCAAGTCGCTGAACCGCGGCCACTCTGCGGAGCGTCGATTCAACAGGGTGACACAAGGTATCCTGGGCTATCTCATTCCTCAAGCGCAGCAGCAGCAGCAGCAGCAGCAGCAGGTCTTCCACTTGGCATACATTGTAGGGCAGTAATGTAGTACGAACCTGCTTCTCCAAGTTGAACCACACAAATGGTCGATTAGGTTCAATTAATGTTATTTGCTTTACGTCCCAAAAACTACTTTTACAGTTTTCGGAGACACCGAGGTGCCGGAATTTTGTCCCGCAGGAGTTCTTTTACATGCCAGTAAATCTACCGACATGAGGCTGACGTATTTGAGCACCTTCAAATACCACTGGACTGAGCCAGGATCGAACCTGCCAAGTTGGGGTCAGAAGGCCAACGCCTCAACCGTCTGAGCCACTCAGCCCGGCCAATTAGGTTCATATCTATTCCATTTGGTGGCCACAAAATTAAAGCAAATTCACTGCCATGTTCCTCAAACTTATCCTTCACAAGCCTGGCAGTGTGGCATGGCACATTGTCCTATTGGAAGTGGCTGTCACCAGGAGGCAATGTTCTTGACATGAACGGATGAACTTGGTTCGCAATAACATTGAGATACCAGACAACTATCAGAGATTGATGTACTGGAGTAATGGGTCCCAATGTGTCCCATGAAAATATCCCCAAACCTTCACACCACCTCCACCAGCCTTTCTCCGCCCAACAGTGCAACCAGACGCCATAGCCTTGATGGCAATCGCCAGGCTAAGTGGTTCAGATGGTTGAGGCACTGGCCTTCTGACTCCAACTTGGTGGGTTCAATCCTGACTCAGTCCGGTGGTACGAGGCCTGTTTTTTAAATACTGTTTTTAAATATGGCCGCTGCATAACTTTGGTCGTCGTTCCAAGCATGCGCACTCAGTACATAAATCTTTAGGCTAGCCACAAATGCCATTATGGAAGCTTTCGCCCGTATTTACGTTTGTGCATTCTGAAAATGCCTCTGACAATTAACGGTCCCGCCATGTGTGAAGTAAGTGCTGTGATTCGTTCTCTAAATGGAAAAGACGTGGCAGATTAGTGAGGGTATGGAGAACACACTATGAGCGAAGGAATGGCAAGAAAATGGGTTAGAGCTTTTAAAGAAGGCCATACTATCATCACGACAAGAAGCGTGGTGGACGACAGTCTGTCATTACTGAAAATTCCGTGACTACCACTAGTTTCTGCACTTGAAAAAGCATTTAGGAGGTCAGCGCCACGATGATGATGAAGACCTAAAAACGACCGCGCTGCAGTAACTGGCACGTCAGGCGGAAGATTTCTATGAGGATGAAATTCAGAAGCTGGTTTCAGGATACGACAAGTGCCTTAATATGCTTGGAACTTATGTTGAAAAGTAGTTTAAGGTACAGGCTTCTATGTAAAAAAATTAAAAAATTGTTTAAAAACTGCAATACTTTCTTTTCTATGTCAAAACAGTACTTATTTAAAAAACATGCCTCATATTTTAAGGTGCTCAAATACGTCAGTCTCGTGTCGTTAGATTTACTGGTTCTTAAAAGAACTCCTGCAGAAGTAATTCCCAGCACCTCGGAATCTCTGAAAACCGTAAAATAGTCAGTGGGACATAAAGCAAATATTGTTATTGTTGTTGTTGTTGTTGTTGTTGTTGTTGTTGTTGTTGTTGTTGTTGTTATTATTATTATTATTATTGATGGTAATCAGCATACATTCACTCGGCCATTGATGTGATAAACCTGGAATCTTGATTCATCGGACCAGGTGACCTTTTTTTCAATCATCCATGGTGCAGTATCCTTCATTTTGTGCTCACATCACGTGCTGCTGTTGGTGAAGTACTGTCATCACTGTCATCACTGAGGTACGACTGTGTCTTTGACACCACAATCCGCAGTAAAGTTTGCTGAACCGTTTACTGTGAAGCATTGCCCTGATTACCACTGTTGTACTTTTAGGTGATTACTCAAACAGTGGCCCTGTGATTGTTCTGAACAATGTGTGACAACCTCTACTGGTCTCTGGCATCAATGAGCCACTATTGTCACATGGCTGGACAAAATTTAGTTGTTTGCCCAGCGTTACAACACTTTCAGTACCTGCTTACAACAATGGCATGACAGCAGCCAACATGCCACACCGTTTCAGAGATGCTGGTACAAAGGGCCATGCAATCTCAATTTGACCTCTATCAAAATCAGAGAGATTGTCCATTTTTTCAATTCTGACGTTGGAGACATAACTAACAGAGATATACATACCTGCCCTAAATATAACGATGCTGTCAGAATGTCAGGTGTACCCTTCTGCTCTCCAAATGTGATAAATGTTGCCACTGATGCTTTCACGGCCCGTACTTACAGACATGATATAGGCTTTTGGGCTTATGCCGTGTCAAGAAATTAAGGTGAAATTCTTGAAGTTTCGCAGAGAACTGTGCTCTGAACCATCTACTGTGAAGCATTGTCCTGATTACCACCACAAGACAGAGAGCAATGAAAGCCTAGAGTTTTGTTGTGACAAATGCCTTCTATAAGTTACCAGTACAGAGATTGTACACCTGGAAATCAACTGCTGAAACTGAGTCAAGGATTGTGAGGAATCACACTGATTAGATGTGGATTATAAAGACACTCAAAAACTGCATTAATGAAAATCTTTGTCAGTCCTAAACTTGACACTGCAAAAATGCAATACACAAACATTAGGAAAACAACTGAATGACCTCGGTGAAGAGCTATCTAACCAGACTGAAATGTCCAAGTACACTGAAACCACTTTGAGTTGATTGAAAACAACTGTACTGGATACAGGAAATGATCATCTGATACAAGACAATTGAGTTGTAAAAAACACATGGATGACTGATGAAATCCTTGATTTGATGGAACAATGGAGTCCGGTAATAAAGAACAACTGGGAAAAGTATAAAGAACTCCAGACCAAAATCTGCCAAATGATTAGAAGAGCATAAACTGAATGGCTGTGTAATAAGTGTAAGGACATAGAAAGAATGCAAATCTAAGTATGACACTTTTAGCATGCACAAAAAGGTTAAAGAAGCCGTGGGGTTGCATACTAGGAGAACAAATGGACTCTTATCAAGGGAAGGTCATCATGGAACATAAGAAAAACTGAGCAGCTGGAAAGTCTATGTGACTGATCATTTCCATGATTTCCTTCCGTTTAAGATACATATGAAGGACCACTAATAACTCACCAGGAAGAAGAACATGCACTCAAGAACTGCAGAAACAGAAAGGCACGGTGATGAAGTCCGAGATTGGAATTATCTGTTTCCAGAAGATGGGATAGGTGTGGAAACATAGGAGAAAATGGGAATGGAAGAAACCCGATAGATTTTCCTTTTTTTTTAAATATTATTTTAAAAATATTCTGTTAACAAGACATGCTACAATAAATATTCTTAAATTTAACTTGAAAAAGAAGTTAACAATTTAACAAGTGAAGATTAACTTTGTGACTAGGTAAGTTTCAAAATATATAAAACTTGATACTGAAGAGAGAGTAAAGCGAAAAGCTTGCTGAACCAAAATTTACTTTGTAGTACTTGAAGTGAAAGATCTTACAAATACAATAATTATTGATTAAACAGTTCTTAAATATAAATACATAGAAAATGATGCAGAGAAAAGGAGACAAAAGATTCATCAGTCCACAATTTTACTTTGTAGTGCCCCAGAGTGAAATTGTAATTCAGATAGTATTGCACTACGGCTTCTTGAAATAATCATTGAAATAATTGAAATAATCTTGAAATAATTGTGGTGTTGAAAGAAAATATTTGAAATTTAGATGTCAAAAAATTGACCAAAATAGTACCAATTTATGGAATTTGATTACTTATCTGAACTTTTATTTTTCAATTTGCTTTACATCACACTGACACAAACTCTCTTCTTCTAGCAAACAGCATAATGCTGAATTAATCAAAAGAAAACCACACAGGATCTTGAAGAGTGTAGTCGAGATTTTCAGGTAACAGACCACGTGAATTGGCAAAGATCTTGTAGGTGGTTGAAGTAAAATATCTGTCTGCGGTGGAGATAAAAGCAGCGTAAAAAATCAATCAGCCATCGATGAAAAGGGGTGGCAGTTAAGAACCACTTCTTACACAAGGTAAAAGGCTGACTTGGCGCAGAAGTGCCATCTTAATCATCAAGTTGCTGCAGGTGATGTGCGGGAAGCAGGGAGCGGGGAGCACGGTCTTGAAGAAGAGGATGTCCAGCCTTTGTTTACATCGTGAATGTGTGCAGCTGGATGGCAAGCAGAGTGCTGGTCAAGGCCAGCTTGATATCAACAGGAGGAGAGTACTATTGGCGAGTGACGTACAGCATTGGCAAGGCCAGCTTCTTGAGAACAAATGACAAGGGAAGAGAGTGCAGTGTCAATTATATATCCAGTGGAGAAGGCAGAGCTAAAGCAGTAACTAAGATTTTATGGATTAGGGAAAAGAATTATGAATAGGAAGTAGTATATAAATACACTTAAATATAAGAAGTATAATTAAGTTTCAGTGGTTATCAAAACAATAAGGAATGAACTAGGAAACTCACAATAAGCTAAATGACAACAGAATGATGCAATGAGAAACATCACAGTACACAAGAAAACTGACTAATAGAATTTAAAGAATAAAAAGCTCCCAAGCGAAAAACGTGATCAGTACGTTAAATACTAAGCTGAAGTGCGGACGCAAAATATATATAAGATCTAAATATTACATGGAGTGAAAAGAACACAAAGAAACATCAAATGGAAAGGCACTGTGTCATTAATTTAACCCAAAAGTAGAGAATCAAAAACAGTTAAAGATTTAATAATAACAACTAGAAACATAATATATTCATGCATATGCAAACAACCTGTATACCTGTAGAAATATTAAAAATTCTTAAAGAAGACCAATCGCTAGATATCCTGAAAGAGCTCATCAATCTAGCGTACACTAATGGATCAATTCCTTCGACTGGTTGACATCTATTTTCATCCCTATTTCACAGAAAACAATGGCTAAATCTCATGGAGATTGTAGAATTATAAGCCAATTGAGCCATGCTCTCAAAATCTTCCTAAAAGTAATACATGCAAGAATATACAGCAAATGTGAATCATACTTAGGTAGCATCCAGTTTGAATTCCATAATGGATTTGGCACCAGAGAGGCATTGCTAGAGATGCAGGTTTTAGTGCAAAGTAGTGTAGATATGTGTGCAGATGCATACACATACACTTGTTTTATTTAATACGAAAAAGTTTTTGACTCCATGAAATATGAAACACTGCTGCATATCCTACATGATTTTGGCCTGGATGGTAGAGATATCCTAATTATTGCTAGGCTGTATTGGAATCAGACCTCATGAGTTAAGATCAATAACACCAACACCTGTGCAATTGAAATAAACCAACAAGTGGGGCAAGGCTGCGTTCTATCTCCACTCGAAAGGGTAATTTCTGAAGTACGAAAAGGAAAACAGGAGGGCATCAATGTTATTGCGATCACAATAAATAATCTGTGATATGCATGCAACAAGTACTGAAGATCTGAAAACATTACAAAAATGTGTGGTCGAAAACAGTGCTGCAGCAGGTCTGCATTTAAACACAAAAAAGACCAAAGTAATGGTCGTAAGCAAATGTGTCATTTAACATGTTAAGTTGACAGTAGCTGGTGCATCACTGGCGCAAGTTATCTTTAAATATCTCAACTGCGTACTCATTTGCGGCTGGAACAATGCTGTTGAAATTAGGTCCCTGATTGAACAAGCAAAAAATGCATACAAAAGAATGAGCAAACTCTTCTGTAACAGGGACATTAAGATTAATTTCCGAATAATAAAAATCTTACATGTAAGAAATATCATATATATCTCATCACATTGTATTTTCAAACCATCATTGTTATTTTTAATGTTATTTTACTTCAAATCTCTTCAAGATTTTAAAATTCATTTCATTACTACATGTTATTTAGACGCTTATTTTTAATTTAAGGTTAAGACTATGGCTGATGATGCCTTCAGGGAAGGCGAAACATGTACCACTATTAGTTAACAAATTTATGTAAATCATCCAAGACGATTTTGTATTGATTAGGTGGTCAAATAAATAACTTAATGTTATTATTTCAATCAAATATCATCAATACGGACCAAAAATGATATTTATTACATGTAATGTCAATGCCAACCAGGCAATAGTAAGACCTAACAAGTACTTGAACCTAAAAATTAAAATAGGCAAGATTTCTAGAGATATCAAGTTTCTTAAAGATTGCTTGAAATTAGAGTTGGTACCTAAATTTCTCAAATCTTTACAAAGAAAAAGTCATCCCTATTCAAAATCTAAAGCCACTCAGAAGAAAGTAAACAACATATGGTTGAAAAATGAAATTAAACTATTATACAAGAAGAAATCTCTACTAAATTTACAATTATATAGGACTCATTTGACCATCTCTCAGAAATTACCCCCACTTGAATGAAGCTCATTTTTAAGGTACACTGAACTTAAACTATCTTACGTATTAGACAAGAAACAGAAAACCCTAAACCATAAATTACTTTGTCTTCAAGAAAACAAATGTAAAACTCCTGACCAAAATACAAACAACAAAGTGTCCCCTTCCCATTTGACTAACATTCCCACTACAATCAACCTATCTAATGCAACCTTCTCTAACCAAGAATTAAATCTATTAGATAAAGGCATCAAACATAATTGGCCTAATCACAAAAAGGCAGAAGACATCATCACTACCATCGCTGAAACCGAAACTAATATCGATAAACAAATCCCAATTGATAAACAGAATGACGTACGATATGAAGTAAAAAAGAAACTCCCAACTTTGATTAATGAGATAACATCTAATAATAACTACAACATCTCGAAACAAATTCTAAACCTGAAATCCAAAATCAATAACAACAACGTAGTAATTACAAAAGCAGATAAGGGCAACTCCATAGTAATAATGAACAAACAAGATTACATCAATAAAACTGAAACCTTTTTTTCAGACAATACCTATACCTTAATTAACAAAGATCCAACAAACAAAATACAGCGTAACTTAAAGAACCTTCTTAAAAATTCTAACTTCATTTTAAATGATCAAGATTATCAGAAATTAACTGTAATGAACCCAAAATTACCTACAGTCAGATCACTGCCCAAAATTCATAAAAAGGATGTCCCCATTCGGCCTATAATTAATAGTATCAATAGTCCTACCTATAAAACCTCTCAATTACTACACAAATTCCTGAAAAACACTTCAAATTTCACAACTCCAACCCCATAAAGAACTCGATCGAACTTTGTAATTCCCTAAATAAGTTCAGTCTACAACCAAACCACGTTTTATGTTCTTATGACATCACCAACATGTATACTAATATCCCTATCAACAATACTATTAACATCATAAAAAACAATCTGTTGAAACGTAGCACATTGAGTAAAATCGAAATTGATGAATGGTTAAAATTACTTAATTTCGTTTTAGACAACAACTATTTTACCTTCAATAAGAAAATTTACAAACAAGAAGGTCTAGCGATGGGAGACCCGTTATCTGGAATACTAGCCGATATATACTTAGATAATCTCGAACATATGTAACTCCCCTTCAAACTACTGAAATTCCTGAACAGATAAACGTTGACTCAAATAAGTGTAAATAACAAGGATAATGGGCGCCACCTGCAAAACACTTGCAGGAATAGTTAATTATGTAGAGCAACGAGCCACTCCCTCTCCCAAGGCGACGGTCATCAGGCTGACGAGGCTCCAGACTTGCTTTGTAACCTTACCTGTTGCTATATAACCCCTGAAATTAAATTTGGGTAACATGCCAGGTTCAGCCTCACTCCACTGACAAAAGACTCACTTAAAGTTTGATTCTATGATTTTACTCCCAGAATAAGAACTAATATGTGACAAACACCAACAAAATAAACACTTATGCAACCCACTTAGTGCTTGCTGTTTACATAGAGCTAATATACACAATACTATACAACAAAATCATCTCTACAAATCGAACATCATTATACTTTTAACATACCTCCAGGTAAGAGCCCCACTGCACTCCGCTGTTACCGTGAATCCTAATCTGGTAGAGAAAAGTACGACGACTATTTCTCTACATATGGATGCAACCTTCTTTACTAACAGCATCCCTAACCTATTTACACTTCTTCATCGTCTTGAATTTCTTCACAATTGCTGGCTGGACAGACAGCGTTACATGTCCGGAGGCAAGCAAACAGCAAAATTCTCCACCAACTGAAGCTGCATACTCGGGTCACAAGTTCCAAACAAACACTTTCTTTTACAGAAAGTCCACTGCAAAGCCGGTAAGTCGTTGAGATTATACCATGTTCACTCCGTAACAGATACTCCAAACAATAGCAGATCGTATAGCAAACTGCGCAAATACGTCGCTCCCGCAGACCAGTACAAATGAGAAACACACAGTATCAGCATCAGAGTCAGACACAATGAGAATCAGAATCAGAATCAGAATGCCTCGCCGCACACGCTTACCCACTTATATATCCTTGCTACGCGTGGTAATCGCGTCCTGAAAAGTTATTGGTAGCAACGCTCACACCGGCACTTCTTCCCGCGTCACCCTGTCAACACAAACCTCGCTCAAAACAAAGCCCTCGCATTGGCTATCGAGTATATGATGTGACATAGACCGTCCACTCATGTATGTCCACATTGATTCACCCCAATTCTTCAACCGATACAACCTGCCGTACCCCGTGTTTTCAAGCCACCTGTTGCAACACATCCAACTGACTTCAACCGTCCTTCCCGATATAGTCGCAGTTTTCCCGGTTGCACAATCCTTACGGCTAGGCCATATTTACAGACTCTTACCCAAACGGAAATTTATACAAAATATAATGATGAACATAGTGATGGGCTAGCGACGGAATCGAGTAGAATCGAGTAATGTGCTCTTAGAATCGGTATTACTCGACTCCAGACTCGAGTCCAAGCATACTGGTGTCGCTATCTGTGGACATGCCTTAGAACTAAAATCTACTGTACTGGAGTGCACGGCATTCAGGGTCACCCACAGAATATTTTTGTGGTGTGGAGTGCAATGTTTGCTGCTGATGATTGATGTTGTTCAGTCATCGGTCGTCAATAATTCGATTGTTATGATTATTATTATTATTATCATCATCATCATAGGCACTAAAGGTTGTGACTTACTAACAAACTGTCAGCTGTTTAGCTAGAACAGAATGACGTTCTGTCCGCTGATTTGCTGCGTGAACGTGCGTCACATTCTGGACGCCTCATCTTAATACCCGACATTATATCTGCCGAAAGTATGATGTACATATAAACTGCTGTAATTCACCTGTTCCCCCGGACGATTGTAGGCTTTGGCGCGGTTAGCAATAGGCTATGGTTACAATAAATCTGTCATACTACCGATCATATTAGCACATCTACGCCCGTGTATATGCATAATGGCTACATGAGATATAATTTACCAGTAGCGAAGCAATACAATGTGTGCAGAAATACCGTCTATAGTCTACAAATAACACATGTTTAAAATACACTAATTACAACATACATACCGTGACAGGGATTTGAAATAATAATAATAATAATAATAATAATAATAATAATATAACTTTTACGTCCAAGTACGTACATTTGTATGGTTTTCGGGGATGCCGAGGTACCGCATTTAGTCCCCCGGGAGATTTTTTACGTCCCAATAATTCTACCGACACTAGGTTGACGTATTTGAGCACCTTCAAATACTAGCGGAATAAACCAGTATCGAACCGGCCAAGTTGGGCTATGAAGGCCAGATAAGCTATATTATCAATATTAGAATAGATGGCATATTCAGTGAAGTGTGTGCGAGACGCCGTAAACGGATATTTTCATATCTTATTATGCGTATTAAGTGGCATTATTATCGTTCTCAAGTAATTATCAAATTTAGGTTATTCCTTTTGCGCATTCATTCAGTTTTTTCATATCGTACCGCGCTGTCGCAATCCCATAAACCCTCGGCGACCGCTTGTACGCATGCTTCATCCATCTACGAGCCGGCGAGTGAGCGAACGTGTGACGTCATGCTATCATCGAGCCTTCGCAAGCGAAGCGAGTCCGAGCCTGGACTCGAAAGAATCGAGTACCGCGATTCCAGGCATCACTCGCGCACATCACTAGATGAACATATGCAATATTCCCTAACTATACATTCTTCTTATAATATTACGTTTTTACATGGTATATAAACAAAATTACATGATTTTAATCTAACAAACTATATACGAAAATTTCCTAACCTAAAAACTCGGGAGTCGTACATACGTACGGTTACAATACCTCCCCTTGATTTGTGAAGATTATAAACAATACATCTGAGCAAATCACAGTCTTTTCAGTACAGCAGCCTACACAGCCTGTCAAAGTCACTCAGGATTTAAAGAAAATTCACATATTCTTCTTAACATACACAAAACATCTGAACTTACAATACTTCACCTTACATACCTCTTAAGATTGTGAATATTGTGTGTACCAATCATGTCACCTTTGTTATTCAACAGGTGATAAGCACACTTGCCAACTTTCTTACCTACTGTATAAGGTCCCTGATACAATTTAAAAAACTTATGAATTTCTTTGTTGTCTGCAGATGAAATGTGTGGAACCTTTAGTAACACCTCCTCCCCTACTTCAAAACTATCTCCATGATGCCTCCCCTGCTGCATCATTCTCCTATCAGCTGCCTTCCTTAAATTCTGCCTCGCTAAATCAATCACCTTTGAAGATACCACTTCTGCTGAGGGTAGATCTCCCATGGTTGCCAATCTCACACAAAAACTCTCTTCCCATTCTTTCACACACAACTTACACAGACTTTCATTCGGAACACATATACATTTCACAATCAAAACATCCCTCCTGTTCTGAAAACACACCACAATCGCACCTCTTTCATCAATACTCTTCCACACTTCAATGAAATCATTCGTACGATCTTCAGCATCAGATATTCCACTCAACATACGTTTGAATCGACCTCCTGTTCTCTCATACACATTATCACTCTCAATTTCTTTGACCTTTCTCCCAATACCAAAAAGCTTTCCAACACAATTACTCCTCATAAAATCTTCAAACCCTGAATCCCCATAATATTCACAACCACTCTTATGATTCTCATTATGCACAAAATGTGACCTAACCTCCACTTCACAAAGAATTTCACCCACAGCATCGACAGTTTTCCTCCACTCATCCTTATCGGACATACCAGCTTCAACCACCTCAATCTCATTCACACAACCCTTCTCACACTTTCCTTCACTCACACTCTCTCTCTTCCTGAAATCACTACTATCACTGAACTCGAGATCCCGACCATTACTACTAAATTCTCCCACTTCCATATCTTTCATCGCTGTTCCCACTCGCACATCATTCATGCCATCAACACTGTTGCTCTTGACCCTCTTAACGGAAGTTTCATTAATCTCAAAATCATCACTACTCAGACACATTATCGACGTAACATTAATCTCCTCAATTACACCATCTTCTACAACATGATATGTCTTCCTCAAAGACTCCTCCTCCACAAAATAATCTTCATCACCTTTACAACTAACTTCCTTTTCAATTTCTGCAACTTCCCAAAGAGCATCAATTACCACAGTGTTATCACCATCAATTTTAGCACATAGTAGGTCCTCCGACAAATCCTCCTCCTTTTCTTCACACCCCTTACCCCCAAAATCCCTCAAATCATCACCTTCCCTCCCTACAATAAAGAATTCAATAATAGGATTAATGGGCATGTTACTTAAATTACCCTTGTCAGCAATGTGGTCATTAATCAGATCCTCTTGAACATCTATTTGATAGTTAATTTCCTTCATAGCACATGTTACAACAGCATCTACATTTAGGGACAAGTCGCCTGACCTATCTCGCCCGCCCCTTAAGCGTTTAAATTTCTTCTTGGTGGCTGATCATCTTGATTTGGATTGTGATTCCCATTCGATCCTTGTTCATCCCTGTCCCGATTTTCCACATATCTGCGGGACTCAGAACCTCTGCCATAACCACGGTTATTCCTCCCTGGGTCTTGCCCTCTGTGGTTGCCACCTCGATTGTTTTGGTCAGGGTATCGATGGTACTCTCCTGGACCATTCTGTCTCTGTCCACCATTCTGGCGGATATTGGAATGACTGTCACTATTCCTAGCAGAACTTAAGGAATCGAACCTCTCTAACAGCTGTTCCATATCCTTAATAGTTTCAATTCTCTGCATGCATGCTGCCAACTGAACCTCTTCAGAAAAATGTCCCAACATCCTTCTCACTATATCCTGTTCTGATGAATTTAAGTTCAGGCTCTGATTTAGTAACACATGCTCCAAGAAGTACTGAGTCATGCTACCCCCTCCCTGAGTCCTATATCTGCCAAAATTAATTTTGTCTTTAGCTTTCCCTTGAATACTATTGTTCCAAAATTTGGCCTTAAAGGCTACTTCAAATTCACTCAAGCAAGTAATCGTTTCCCTGTATACATCATACCAGAGTTTAGCCTCCCCCATAAGAGCCTCAGAAATCTTAACCTCTACGGTATCCCACTGGGTGATACCATCTGACAGCCCTTTCCCAAATCTTTGTTTAACTACCTTGAGAAATTCCATAGGACCTAATTGCCTATTATTGAACCGTGGTAACTCTACTTCCTTGACCACCTCAATCTGCTGTGCTACCTCAGTCATGTTTAACCCCTTCGACTTTAAATTAGTAAATTCCCACTCTAACTTTTCAGTTTTCTCTTTTGTTTCCTTAATTCTAGTGTCCACATTAATTCTCATTCCTCGAATTTCTTCTGTCACACTAGACTTCACGCTCTCCACTTTCTCCTCAAGAATAGATCTAAGTTCACTTTTGTCCTTTTCCATCTGAACATGTTGGTTTTGAAATTGAGTGATTTGGCCTTCAACTTTACTCTCTATAACATCCTGCCTCATTTTAATCTCATCCACCTTCATAAATTTCTCTTCCACCAGTTCAAACCTCCTTTCTGTATTAACCTTAACACTCTGCAGTTCTCTGTTAATGCTTGAAAATTTCTCTTCCATTTTCTCTGTAAGCATCTTGCCAAAACTATGCAACTCCTTCTGTTGACTCTCAATTTTATCACTTAATTCCTTCCCCTGATTACTAATTTTACTACTCAAATTATCCCCTTGATCACTTAATTTATCACTTAATTTAGCCAACTGCTCTAATACTAACTTCATAAACTCATTATTACCCCCCATGTTACTTTGATTTTGCTCACTAGCTTCCCCTTCACCCCCCATTACAATTCCATACACTTTTTCCATAGACATATTTTCACTCAGACAACTACTTTCATCAAAACTTTGTATGCTTGTGTCAGAGCTGCTCTCCTGATCATTAACAGACATGCTTCCTTTATGCACTACACTTCTCAAATTTATAGCATTACTATTATTCTCACTAATATTCATGCTCCACTGATAAACATAACACTCCAAACATGACAACACCGATACATAACTCCTGACACAAGCTCACTAAAACACTGGACCAAATGTGCCTACCAAGGTTATATAGCAAGTCTGGATATCATTCTGCCTCACGTTGGCGGCGCCAATTGTAACTCCCCTTCAAACTACTGAAATTCCTGAACAGATAAACGTTGACTCAAATAAGTGTAAATAACAAGGATAATGGGCGCCACCTGCAAAACACTTGCAGGAATAGTTAATTATGTAGAGCAACGAGCCACTCCCTCTCCCAAGGCGACGGTCATCAGGCTGACGAGGCTCCAGACTTGCTTTGTAACCTTACCTGTTGCTATATAACCCCTGAAATTAAATTTGGGTAACATGCCAGGTTCAGCCTCACTCCACTGACAAAAGACTCACTTAAAGTTTGATTCTATGATTTTACTCCCAGAATAAGAACTAATATGTGACAAACACCAACAAAATAAACACTTATGCAACCCACTTAGTGCTTGCTGTTTACATAGAGCTAATATACACAATACTATACAACAAAATCATCTCTACAAATCGAACATCATTATACTTTTAACATACCTCCAGGTAAGAGCCCCACTGCACTCCGCTGTTACCGTGAATCCTAATCTGGTAGAGAAAAGTACGACGACTATTTCTCTACATATGGATGCAACCTTCTTTACTAACAGCATCCCTAACCTATTTACACTTCTTCGTCGTCTTGAATTTCTTCACAATTGCTGGCTGGACAGACAGCGTTACATGTCCGGAGGCAAGCAAACAGCAAAATTCTCCACCAACTGAAGCTGCATACTCGGGTCACAAGTTCCAAACAAACACTTTCTTTTACAGAAAGTCCACTGCAAAGCCGGTAAGTCGTTGAGATTATACCATGTTCACTCCGTAACAGATACTCCAAACAATAGCAGATCGTATAGCAAACTGCGCAAATACGTCGCTCCCGCAGACCAGTACAAATGAGAAACACACAGTATCAGCATCAGAGTCAGACACAATGAGAATCAGAATCAGAATCAGAATGCCTCGCCGCACACGCTTACCCACTTATATATCCTTGCTACGCGTGGTAATCGCGTCCTGAAAAGTTATTGGTAGCAACGCTCACACCGGCACTTCTTCCCGCGTCACCCTGTCAACACAAACCTCGCTCAAAACAAAGCCCTCGCATTGGCTATCGAGTATATGATGTGACATAGACCGTCCACTCATGTATGTCCACATTGATTCACCCCAATTCTTCAACCGATACAACCTGCCGTACCCCGTGTTTTCAAGCCACCTGTTGCAACACATCCAACTGACTTCAACCGTCCTTCCCGATATAGTCGCAGTTTTCCCGGTTGCACAATCCTTACGGCTAGGCCATATTTACAGACTCTTACCCAAACGGAAATTTATACAAAATATAATGATGAACATATGCAATATTCCCTAACTATACATTCTTCTTATAATATTACGTTTTTACATGGTATATAAACAAAATTACATGATTTTAACCTAACAAACTATATACGAAAATTTCCTAACCTAAAAACTCGGGAGTCGTACATACGTACGGTTACACATAGTAAGATTATTAATAACATCAACGGACTCTGTCTTTGGCATCGCTATGTTGATGATACCATAGCTATCATTGATAAACAAATCAACAACAGCAATAACATACTATCATTTCTCAACAATTTAGATAATAATATTAAATTCACTAAAGAAGATGAGTTCGATAACTCTTTGAACTTCTTAGATATCAAAATCACACGAGCATTGAACAAATTCGACTTCCAAATATACAGAAAACCCACAGAAAACCCACCTTTTCTCCAACAACCATAAAAAATGATTCTTTACATCCCAACTCACATAAAAAAGCCACTTATCACAGTTTAATATATAGAGCATTAAAGATCCCTATGTCCTCTATTAATTTAAAGAAAGAATTACTATTCATTAAGGAAATAGCTAAATTCAATGGATTTAACACGAGTATGAGTGATAAAATCATCAATAAAACCAAACTGAAACTAGCTACCAATTTAACTCCATTGAAACCCGTTAAACCAAAATACGCTAAATTCACGTTCACTAACCATAGCATTTATTTAATAACCAATTCATTAATGAAGCACGAAATAAAAATAGCCTACACAACAAAAAACACTAATCGTAATTTATTCTTCAATCACAACTCTATTAACATCACAGACAATAGTTACTCTGGATCAGGAATATACAGATTCTACATGTAATTTTTCTTATGTTGGCCAAACTGGCCGCAGCTTTTCCACCAGATACGCCGAGCATTACAATGCCCAAAGACACAACAAATTCTCCGCAATGGCCAACCACATGAGGGACACAGGGCATAAATTCACCACAATAGAACAAGACCTCCTTATCCTAAAAAGAGTCGATAAAAGCAAACTCATGACAGAATATGAAAACATTTATTTTCCTCGACCAACATTTTAATAAAGATAAGAACCTAAATGACACTATTGATAAAAAAAGCCCCTTGTATGAACAGATTCTTATTTTATTACGAGAATCAACTTCTCTCACCAACATATTCTTAAAAATCTTCAACCTCACATCAGTTAGCGTTCCCACCTCCCCTACAGCTAATATACCCTCCTCCCTTCCCCCCGCCGCTAGTACCTCTAATTCAAATACAACCAATAAACCCATAGCCACACCCACCGTAACATCGCTCCCTCCAATAGCCTTACACCGTTACAACACACGCAGTAATACACTCTTTTCCTTCCCTCCCACCAATAGCAGCCCCCCTCCAATAGTTACGTCAACGCAAACAGATCAGCCTCCAGCACAAACCTTCAGTTATAACACACGTAGCAAGAAGTCTACTGTTGCAAATACTTCTAACTCATAACGTTACAAGCTATCTTTGTCACCGTCAAATGGTAAGTGCACACGATTCTACTTCAATATTTTCAAATATCTTTTCACACAATTAACTCTACGTTTCTTGCTTCCTTTTACAGATTCCACTTTTATATGCTTTTTCAACTAGAATATCTACAAACTCACAATTTACAACATTTGAATATCACTTCAAATTTTGAGATGGTCCATAGTGATCCTATTTGAAACTGTTCTTCAACTTCTATTCAACAACTTCATATCCTCAACGTGTTCTACAACTTCACCATATGCATCTGACTTTCGTCTTTTATCTTCAAGATCATGATTAACTTCGGATCTCTCGACTAACTTTGACTTTTATTCTCTCTTCTTTACTTTGATTATATACGATTTTCGCCATCGTCTAATTATAACCGCCAGACTATCAACTTTACTTTTATGCAATCTTACTGCTTGTTGTATAACAATCTGTTTTATCCATTGCACTTATTTTAGCAGCCTTCTAATGTTAATTTTGTTAATACTTCCACTATTATATCTCATCACATTGTATTTTCAAACCATCATTGTTATTTTTAATGTTATTTTACTTCAAATCTCTTCAAGATTTTAAAATTCATTTCATTACTACATGTTATTTAGATGCTTATTTTTAATTTAAGGTTAAGACTATGGCTGATGATGCCTTCAGGGAAGGCGAAACATGTACCACTATTAGTTAACAAATTTATGTAAATATCCAAGACGATTTTGTATTGATTAGGTGGTCAAATAAATAACTTAATGTTATTATTTCAATCAATAATAAAAATCTTCCGAGCTATTCGGCTGTGGTCCACTCCTCTCATTCCTTCCAGACGTTTTGCACTACTGCTGCGGTAGTCATCTTCTGTGGCGTTGTCTAGGTACTCTCTCCTGTATCCCGCTGGCGTCTGCAGTGTTTGCTTGGGAGGCAGCTGCGTTTATATCTGGGTGTGCGGCCTCCGAATGGTTCGCGCTGTGCAATCTGATGTCTGATTGAAAATCTAAAAGCATGAACTCCGATTGGGTCGTGCCGAGCAGTCTGACTATTGGTTGGATCTCTGAGCACATGACCTCTGATTGGTTTGCGTCGTGCAGTCTGTCGTCTGGATGAATATATGCGGGCATGACTTCTGATTGGGTTGCGCCATGCAGTCTGTCGTTAGATTGGATCTGAGAGAGCACGACCTCCGATTGGGTCGCACCAAGCAATTGGTCCTCTGGTTGGTTGACTGTGATCTCCCTGATCTTAGTTGGCTTTGGCCGTAAGTTATATAAGGGGGTGTACCAGGCCTTGCTGAGCTTCAGTCCTTCCTCCTTTGTATTAAAGTTATCCGGATGTTTGTGTATGTGAATACCTTCCCTGTAGAGGCAGGCGTGGAAGTGAGATGTTGTAGCCAGTATATCAGTGTCCTCGTAACGGATCTCAGGCTTTCTGTCAAGCAGTGCATGCTCCGCTACTGCCTACTTGCTGTATTGCCCCAAGCGACAGTTCCTTTTGTGCTCCGTCAGGCGAGTCTTGACACCTCTGCCAGTCGTGGCAATATAAACAGCTCTACAGCTGCACGGTATCCTACTGACTCCAGTAGATGTTAGTGGGTCACGTGGATCTTTGGTAGAACGTAACATATTTTGTAGCTGTCGGGTTGGCTGAAAAAGGGTCAATAGTATTTAAATATTTTATTATTAAGGTCCACCTTTTCAATACAAACTGTACAATGTTTCACATTACATTTACATTCAGGGACTAGTTTTGACTTAACTGTAGGTCATCATTAGCCTTAAAGCAAATCACACAAAAATATATCGAAGAAAAACAATGTATAGACACAAAGGTCTTAAAAAATTGTATGCACAATTCATAGAATTGAAGTTAAGACTGGTTACATAAAATAAATTCTGTTGAAAGCAATTTAAGACACAATGCAGGGTCAATGACAAAAAAAATGATATGTACATACCATATATGAATTAATTTAAGGTTCAAGAGATGCACTGCACAACGTTAAAAAGTTTCTATTTAATAGAGATTCATAAAATGCTGATGTGCTGCACTACATTAAAAAGTTGCTTTTGATAGAGATTTTTAAAATGCTGGTTAAGGATGATGCATAGAAGTTCAATTAAGGCTGGCTCCTTAAAATGCTGCTTTCTATTCAAAGTTCAACTGAGCTGAAGTTTCGTTGTCTTCTCTAGATATTCATATATTCAGTATACATGAATGTGATGCATCAAAAGTCCTTCATCCTTAAATACCACCTAAGCTTCAAACATCAAATTTTCAACTTCTTTTTTTAATTTTTGTGCTCATTTCCCAAACACCCTGTTATTATTATTATTATTATTATTATTATTATTATTATTATTATTATTATTATTATTATTATTATTATTATTATTATTATTATTATTATTATTATTATTATTATTATTATTATTATTATTATAATATGGCATTTACAAGCATAATGTGTAAAAACATATAATGAATATATAAATTAAAATATAGAAGTAATTAAACTAGAATGTCCAGCTTCGACAACCAGTCCACTGCACTTGGTGTCAATTCATGCATGTAAATACATTACCATGAAACTGAGAAACATTGACTGGGTCTCCAGTTGATGTCCCAGTCAGTATAACACCATCAGAAAGGAAGAATTCAGCTGCCTTTACTGTTTCTTCAAGGCTTACATCTGCAGTAATAGAGTGGGCACTGTAAAACCAGAAGCAAAATAACAGCAAGACAATAGTGGTTATTTGTGGTTGTTTAAAGGTGAAGGTGTTAATTATAGGAGCAAGAGGCCTGTCTCCTTGAAGAAACAGATCCAGAATCAGAAGAGAAGAAGATAGGAAAGATAGAAGATAAAAGAGAGGACCCTGGTGGTGGAAGCAATACCAAACTAAGCTGGGACTCGATTGTTTTTATACCATGTCTCAAAAGACCTTATATGCTAAAAAACCAAACCTTTACCAGACATCACATCTGAATACAGAAGGTCATTCGGGATCTCTGGGGACAATGTTTGAAAAGTAATTAGCTTATGAAAAGCATGTTTCCACTAATGATCATGTTTTATTGCAAAGCCAGCATTTCTAGCTATAGCCCAACAATGTAATTTACATTGCAGCAGACTTTTTTGCAGAGCTAGCATGTCTATCTTATCCCACTCTTGACAGGCTTTCCAGAGGCCACTGATAGTGCATGGACGTCTATTTCCTAAGGCCCCTTTTAGGAGTCCAAATACAAAGAACACCATGGGGAACCCATCAGGTGTCTTCACTGGAATGTTAGTAAAAGGGACTGCATGGATTCCAGTTTCCATCTCCATTCTTAAGAACAGACGAGTTGAACGAGAGGTGTAGCTGGATGTTTTATCTTGATGTACCCACACATATGTTGCCCTCCCATACAGTGCTGGGATATCTGTGTTGTAAATGGGTGTAAAAACATCTTGCTGATGGTATGTAGAGATCACCTCCACAATACTAGTGACATGGCGAATGGTTAACTTGCCACTGTAGCAGTATCCAGTGGTGATCATGAAACCCCTTGGAAAACATTCCTGGCATTCTTTATGCAATGAATGATAATTAATTTTTGTCTCTAGGGCGGTAGTAAATTGAGCTGGGTTTGTTAGAGTCACTAAGGCACACACATGCTTCCTCTAATGTCGCCACATTTTTCCATCTGACCCCTGCCATATAGTCCTCATACAGCTTTCTTGCATTAGTGTGACGTTCCGAAATGTGACAGGGCAACAGCTTGTGAACTCGGCGGTAATGTCGCTTTTCTAATTGCAGGTCTTTGCTGATTATGGTGTTAACTGTTGAAACAGACATCCCCAACTTATGTGCAACAGTCCTTTGGGGGGGCAGTGTTACCACCTGAGACAAGGACCTTCACTTTCCTCAGCACTTCTGGTGTACGGCTAGTGGCTGGTCATGGATTTGCCTGTTTTTTCCCCTCTGCAATTAAGCCCAGTCGGCCATTGCCTTTTTTATTCAATCGGCACTGATCCTGTTCTTTGATATGAAGAAATCGTGCTTCTTGGATAGCAGAATAGCTATATTTTACATCGGATAGAGCTCACAGTAAGGGTCAATCCATTTGGACATTGTTGCAGCTAATGTCATGAAACTCTACATACACGTTCTCAGTGCTGATGTGAATCATCGCTTCCCATTTTGATGTGCTCAAGTTGATAACAGCGCGGCCAGCGGCTTCCAAACTCGTCACGACAGATCCCGAACGACCTTCTGTAGCAAGTGTCAAGTTCAGTCACGGACAAAATGGAATTTTTAACTATATGGATGTTACAAAACTAATGAGAGCATACTTGAAACTATTGGTTTTAAGAAATGGTGAAATGCCAGAATTTTAACATGAATCCTTGCAACCTTGCCAGAGTCCTGCATGATAGCTTACCATAAGCCAGGTAACACCTTTCATTCTGTATTTGGCATTTCCCTTATTCTGTCAGTGTTGACCCGGCAAGAGTGATGGGCAACGCTCTTGTTTGAGACTCTCGAGACCGACGTCGCAGATCTTGAGACTCTCGCGAGAATCTCGAGACCGATCCTCCTGTAGTGCAAGCTGTGCGAAGTACCAGTAACTATGACTGTAAACTTGATAGTATATCATTGGCGGTTATTGCGTGAAATAACGTTCTCATATGAAAACGTGTGAGCCAATACATTTTGTCAAAAGCTTACTGCATGTTCAACTATGAACCCCTTAATACCTTTAACGAAAGTGAAAACAGAATATCAGTATCTTAAACTGTTCATGACTTATTTGTGGTGGACATATTAGCTGAATAACCATGCATAATTTGTGAATAACTGTAGATGGGGTGTACACCTACTTGGATAATAGAGGCGTGCATTATTCGAACCTGAGACGGGGAAGATGTGCTTTGCTACGTATGCAACCCTCATTACACATTAGGGGAACGTGTAATCTAAAATGCCCAACTTTGCTCCAATTCTTTCAGCGGGGTGATGGGCAACACTCTCGAGACCGATTCTCGTGTGCTGCGAGCTGTGCGACATCCCAGTAACTACGAGTGTAAGCTTGATAGTTATCATCAGCAGTTTGAAAACGTGTATGACGACAAATTTTGTCAAAAGCCTAGGAAAGAACAGCATGTTGAACTATGAGCTCCGTAATACCATTAACGAAAGTGAAGACAGAATGCCAGTATCTTAAACTGTTCACGAGTTATGTCAGGTGGACTTCTTAGCAGAATAACCTGTATAATTTGTTGATAACTGTTATTAGGGTGTAAACTTACCTGGATGTTTCACAATCGTCGGCAGGGTAGCTTCTTGTGATTCAGACCGGGCCGGAGGTGTTCTGTGACTATTCCTTTTCATTTATATTATGTGTTTTTAAGTATTTCTGGCGACGTATTTTACTTCTTTTGAATAAACAACACAACGGGTTGTGCTATGTGACATCTCTTCAAAATAACTGACATCCACGACTTACGTTGCGTTTTGGACATAGTCTTCAAGTTGTCGCGTACAACTACACACAATTTCACATTGCACCGTCATATATCGAAGTACGGTACCTAATTATGACGCGAATACTCTATAACATTATAAGGAATTAGTATTTCCTTCATCACCAAAATACCTTATCGGTATCCACAAGCAGTGGTCATATGTTATTGAATGTGGGGTCTGACAATGATGTACACCTACCTGTCGAAAGAATTGGAGCAAACTCAAGCATTTTAGATTACACATTCCATTCATACGTAATGGTGGTTGCATATGCAGCAGGGCACATCTTGCCTCGTCTCGTGTTCCAATAACGCACGCCTCTATTATCCAGGTAGGTGTACCTACTGCAGCCGTCAGTTTCTGTACTTACCCTATTCATTCGTGTACTTACCACTGCATACAATGACAGAATGCGTATCCTTTATAATTATGTTATACTTCGTCAAAATGGACGTGGGTAGAAATGAACGCTCTAGTCACTCATAGAACATGTATTTACAGAATGGAGAAGGTGCATGGTTTGCTATTCGCATAATCGGTGAAAAGAACATTCAACTCCAGCTACCTGTAGGCCTACGACACGCTGCTCGCCACACAATGCAGGGACAACGCTCTCAAGATCTCACGAAATATCTCGCGAGAAATAGTGTCTGTGCTAGTCTTGGGAAATCTCAAGATCTCATCTCAGACTGCCCATCACTAGTCGACAGGGTAGCTAGTTGTGATGCAGACCGGGCCAGAGGTGTTCTGTGACGATTCCTCTTCATTGATATTATGAGTTTGTAAGTGCCGGATCATCCCAGAAGTATTTCTGCCGACGTATTTTACTTCTTTTGAATAAGCAACACGCACAATTTGAATTGTCCATGAGTTGAACAATGAGATCACTACACTGGTGATTATTAGTGCTTTCTAACATGAAACTCTGACAGGTTTTCATGATATTTTCTATTTCTGGAATAAAAGACACTACTTTAGGAATACCTTTACAGTTAATTTCATAACCACCTCAAAATACACTAACACTGACGTTTCCATAAATAATTATACATACAATATCATGTGGCACTTTGTCAGAATCTATGTACAGAAAAATAACACTCTGGTTTTTATTTACAACTAACCATTTATCACCAACACTTACATAACTTAATCTCTCAGTTAAGTCATCAAATGTTTGAAAGGAATATTTTTCCCTGAATTCACTTAATGTGTTTAAACTTGTTGGCAATAGCTGTCTGTAATGGTCTTGCTTCTTGTGTTTCTTTCTTTTCTGATGGTGCATCTCGATGGAATGTGGATGTCTTGTTTAAATATGATGGACAGTTTGGAAGTTTACATGGTATAGCTGTTTTAGTTAACTGTGGTTTACTTAATGGCACAGTAAAGGTCTTCCCAGTCTTTAAATCTACAGCTTTCGTATCCCACAATATGTCATTTTCCATGAAATGTCAGTGACACACCTGTTGAAAATGAAAAACATGGCATTAGCTAGGTAGATTACCATAACCAAATAAATTATTCAGATAGGCCTAAATGTACCTACTCCTTTTTTAAGAACCTTCTGTAATAACCCAGGGAATGATCGTAATTTTTTATCTGTATGAGTCGATTTAATTACACGGTGGGGTAAGTAATGTAGATACCTGACCTATATCATCTAGACATAACCTTATTGCTAAATCTCTTATTATAAGATATATACCTTCTCATATTTGAGAAGGAGAGAAACTAGTTGTTCCAAACAGTATAACATATGTCATGATAAATAAAGTCAATAACTGTACTCACCACTGAATTCTTTGTAGGTTCAAAATCTTTCCTCTTGATGCCTCTTAACCATTTGTTCCTCAAATCTTCATTTTGGGGAAATTTAAAAACATGCACTTTGTTTGCACTATCATAATTCCCTCTGCAATTAGGGACACAACACTTAAAAACCATTATTATATCAACAGCAATAACCTGTTTAAAATATTTCCATTGATAAATCGAACACCATGTGCAATAGAGTACTCTCGACATCTCGACAATACGACCACGGAACACACGTTCACCTACTGATAGTGACGTCACCAGCTTCAAGGCTGTGAAATCTAGGTGGCGTTGGCCAAGCCCACTGAAATGCTCACATCAACCGATCCTATGAGCAACATTTTCACACCATTCATAACAGGGACTGACTGCATAAGGAATGGCATTATGAGCATCACTCATACCTCGGTCACTTTCGTTTTGTCAAAGCCAAAGATGAGACTGAAACAGGTCAATGAAAGTAACAAATCTGTTCTAGCATACACCAGAAGACATAGTGCACTTAGGTCTTGCCAGAAAGGCATAAGACATGAATATATACAGTAAATGATTGTTAAAAATGAAGTTCTATAATAAAAAGCTTGAACATTAAAATTCACATTCTTGATCATTAAACATCATCGATTTGAGAAATTACGTCAAAGTTCCATTCTATAGATTTTAGGCCCAGGTAAAATTAAGCATTTTTTTCTTGCCTGGTTGGCTTTTAACTCGTAATTTATGAATTTGATTATGATCCGTATTGACAAGTGATCACTATCAAAGGGTAGATCAAGTTGTGAATGTCCCCTTCAAAGCTATATAAACTGTTACTTGTATATTCTGTCCAATAAGGCATAATTTGTAGATCAAATGAATCCACTCAATGAATATCAACTCCAAGGTAAATTCAAGACTCAAGAATACTTGTTTATTATAAGGACACTGGCATAGTCCAACAACACCATTCACAACAGTTTTAATGTGTTATTTTAATTCCAATTTTAAATGCGTAGTCTGACATTGCATCGCTGTTTTAGATTAAGACTTACTTAAGACATACCAATGTGTAATATTTTATTGGTGGTTATATATGTATACACACACATGTATTTCCGATTTTGATCATGGCTGAAGATGACCTAATGTAGCAAGATCGAAACTAGTACCAATAAAATAAGATAAATATTCATCTAATGGTATTGAATAGGTGGACCTTTTTCTACCCTTTGATAGTGATCAATTGTGATTATGGATCATAATGAAATTCATAACTTATGGTTGTAGATTGCCTGGCCTTTACTGATGACGTGACACTGATTTACATTGAATCAATAACAGTATATTTCCCCTTTTTGATACTTATATTTGCGTTAAGCAAATCAATTAATCATTTACAGTACATTTCCATTTGGAACATCCTCAGCTATATTACAATGCTTAGGTGAAATTACAGTTAAAATCAATTTATTTTTATTAATATCAATTTATTTTTATTTTTTAAATTCACATAAATTTTATGCAAAACGAGGTACTCATTAAGATGTTTAAGAAGATAGTATACTTTGTAATTTCACCTAACCATTGTAATATAGCTGAGGATGTTCCGAATGGAACAAAACCTGTACTGTAAATGATTGATTTGCTTAAGGTAAATAAAGTATCAAAAAGGTGGAAATTTACTGTTATTCATTCAATGTTAATAAAATTTAATACGGAAAATGAAGCCGATTTCTTGCAATGGCACTGATTGCCGATTAGCTGGATACAGCAACAATACAGATCAATTGCCTCAAAAGACAAGTAGCCAAAGTGAGTCTTCAAGTGTCAGTGGAAAAAAACAGAGTTATTCACCAACATTAAGGAAGCTAGTAGAGAGATACTACTAGAACAGGGAAATATCAAGAGGACTGAGAAATTTATCTTGGCGAATGGATTGAACCCAACCTATCAGAAAGAGCATCATTATCCATGAAGAGTCAACAAGTTGGAACTGGCCTATCGACTGACAAAGAACACTTATAACAAAAAATGCCTGTCACGCAACCTGAAATGAAGCAGTACACATCGGTCATACAGTCAGAAGGTCTGTATGCCATGGAGTGTCTTTCATTGAACCAAAGAGGTGTGATGGAGAAACTGAAAGTCAGAGAGAGGAGAATTCTCGGGAAGATCTTAGGTCCGGTAAAGGAAGATGTGGAATTCTGTAGACGGCACAATTCCAAGCTTTATTAACATATAATGAGGCTCTCTGATTGTGCTAGAGAGAGTAGCCTTCTATTGCCATATAGTAAGACTGCCTCCAAAAATACTGACCAATCGCCTGTTCATCTTCTGACAGAACAAGAAGATTTGTATTACTTGGTTGACAGAAACTGAGAAGGATATTAAAGAACTGAGAATATCAGATCTTCAAGATAGATGGTCTGTACAACATACCCTGGATATCAGGAAAAACCCCAGAAGAAAGGTACCCTCTGGACAGATGAAAGAAAGGAGTTACACTGGCAGAAAAGCCCAATAGTTGAATAAGTGTGGTCCAAAGTAGGCCCGTTTGAATCAAGAAGATAAAATGTAGGAAGTCAAGCTGCACCAAAATATGACACGATTAAAGAGGATAAAACAAATTACTGTCTAACTCTCAAAATAAAACTATTTCATCTGGGAAACCAGAATACCTGCCAGTTCCAGGCAAGGTCCACTTAACAATCCCCTAGAAAGAAAAAAAAACTTAAAAACAGGGATGGGAAACAGGGAACAGTAAACTAGGAGAATCTGAGGTGGAATAAAAACAAATGAATGTAAAGAAATTGCATTCAACATTCCTTCTAAAAGTCTTCACAGAAAACTTACATTAAAGTTAAATATAATACTTGAAAATTAAAGGATGCATCTCTCAAAGGAGGCTCAGGAGGTCCTTGATGGTGAATAGGTAAGTTAAAAGAAAACCCAAGATACAGGAAAAAAGCAAGAAAAAGAAGAAGAAAGAGATAATAATGTTATCTGCTTTTATGTCCCGTTAACTACTTTTGAGGTTTTAGGAGAAAAGAAAGAGAAGGATGAAATATAATGCAGGATGAATGATATATGACTAAGAAAGAAGGGAAGAGAGGATAACAGAAAAAGAAGAAGAAAAATAAAATAAAAAAATAAATCCAACAGGGCAGGATGTAATCCAAAGGCACCCAGAAATAAAATAGAACCAAGGATCTATAATCATGATGTGAAAAAGAAATAGGTACAATAAATAGCAAAATAGAGAGAAAACATAAATGGAAATGAAAGGTTGTGTCTCTTTCTACAAGGGAAAGAGACAATAAAACAGAAAAACCCTGAAAATAAGGAAAAAAGGATAGAAAGAACAGAAAATAAGGGAGTAAAAATTAATATTACCATGGGAACTTTTTTTAAAAAATTGTTTTTTTGTTTTATGTCCAACCAACACAGATAGGTCGTATGGTGACGATGGGATAGGAATGGCCTAGGAGTGGGAAGGAAGCAGCCATGGCCTTATTTTTAGGTACAACCCCAGCACTTTCCTGGTGTGAAAATGAGAAACCACGAAAAACCATCTTCAGTGCTGCTGACAGTAGGGTTCGAACCCACTATTTCCCGGATGTAAGCTCACAGCTGCGCGCCTTTAATCGCATGGCCAACTCACCTGGTTACCACAGGAAAATGGTAGAGATAAACAATTACATATTACCTCACAAACCCACACAATCCTTCTCCAAGGAGATACATTCTTTTAAATAGAAAATGATTTAACAGTTTTCACACACACATTCGTAGTGTAAATAAAAGATACGGAAAAACAATGGCATAATGAACAAAAGAAAGAAAAGGGTGATACCAGTGTGACAATACATAAAATCAAAATGAAGTAACATGGTTAGGAAGAAAATAATAATAAAATTCAAGTACCACAGATCCTCTAACAGAATGTGTGAAGATCAGATAAAACATCTTCTCAG
This sequence comes from Anabrus simplex, assembly GCF_040414725.1. NCBI lineage: Eukaryota > Metazoa > Arthropoda > Insecta > Orthoptera > Tettigoniidae > Anabrus > Anabrus simplex. Next base: position 274,697,796 of record NC_090265.1, read on the forward strand.
TAAGATTTCATAACATGATAGAAAAAAATGATATAACAGTAGAAACCAAAGTTAATTCTTATTCAAACAGCATATTCCGTAAATTTCAGTAGGTAGGTATATAAACCGATGCAGGTTTGAAGTGATTAATTTCCCAAATTATTTAAATTACATAAAATATATTCCTACAACAATGTTATTTAAAACATTTTACAATTATTGTTCTTGCATTTAATGTCTATGTATCAGTTCCACTAAGCTGAAGATGTTCTGCCAAATAAGATTTCTTTTCATATAATTTTCTTAGTCAAGAATGACCATGACGCCATTATGGTTTATGAATTCCACTTGGAGGAATGAAGTTTTACGTAGTAATTCTTCAGGACACAACTCAGATGCGAGGATTATGATGAACATTATGTAATTAATTAAGAAAATTGTAACCGTTACTTCAGCGGCTACACAAAACACAGTTGAAAGGGAGGAAAATGAATGCAATTGTATGGTACCTAAACACTACACACACAATAGATATCTGATAAACTGCACCAAATATACACAAACAAATCAGGTTGGGCAACTTGACGGGTATAACCAAGGAACGTGGAAAGGAGACTGGGAAACCCTACCAAAGGCCATGGGGATGCAAAGGTTGCAGTATTCCAAAAAGCCACCAGTGATCTCTTGTTTTCAACATTTTTTTTTTTTAAATCGACAATACAAATTAACTTCTGAACAAATTCAGCTGTACACAAAATCTAGATACGATACACGAATTAGACGTTCTCTGACAAATACAAATTAGATGTTCCTTGACAAGAGCTTTGTCGTAAGTCCAAAGAGTTAAACCAAATACATCTTAGTGCAAATCAATCTCTAGAAGTACAATCTTGAATGTAAGAGGAAACACAATATGCTATTACAATTTAGAATGAATTTAAACGTACTTTTCAAAACATCTGAGCAACATAATTGAAATAGGGGAAAATCAGAAATATCTAAACTTGGTGCCGAGGCCAGTTCAACTTGGTCCCACACCAAAAACACTTCTGATGCGGGGCAGCAGAAAAACTAGCGTGCATCAAGTGACACGGACCTACTAGAGGCAATCCCCAAGGGAAATACATTAAACTACAAATTATATGTTTAGCAAAATAAGGCAAGTGGAATACCTCGAAGACAAACAGGCAAGCCCAGCTGAAAAGCTAAGGCATCTGAAGTAATTGAACGGCGAGTCTGGGTGGGGTTAGGGCAAACTCCTAAATGAAAAAGCAAGCGAACTTTAAATGTAATTTAAGGTGGAACAGAAATCAAGAGTGCTTACCCCAAGGTGGCCCATCCCAGTAGCGAGGCGTTGCCGACGACTTCAAAACTTCGGACAGGCGAGAGATGGAAGACCAACTCCTAAACGCTGCCTAGCTCCCTTTAAAAAGGGAAGTCTGGTCTTGGAGTGATTGCCGAGTGACCAATCAGAACGCAGTGGCTTGCCTATCACCACCCAGATTCACCAATCACAACTCTTTCTCCGGTCGCGATGTTTAAACAACATTCCAGAACATACAGTATACAATCGCGAACCTTCCATTTTCCAGAATAGTAAGAACATTTTTCTAGAATAAATAACTGACAAAGGCCGACTTACCCTGTTCTAAAAGTCCGCGTCACAACCTTTCTGGACTGTTCCAGTAAATATAGAATGATAATCTAGTAGTTACAAATAACATATGTTACAAAACTATTTTATAATGTACAGGTTAGGTAGCTAAATGGAATATAAAAAATATTCTAGCACAACACTCCAGATCATACAGTAAGTATGACTTAAAGATTTACAAATAAAATCTACTACAAACACTTTCCACCTCCAAGAGATTCTACACATGTCTCAAAAATAAAGGTACAATCCAACTGTACTTATTGATAACTGCTATTGAAATCTAAGTAGATCCGAGCACGAGGTAACACAATTTGAAGAACATGGTATGCTACCATGTTTTAAATTAATCACTGGCATCACATTTTAAAACTGGTTTTCAGACATAGGGTATTGTCCTGGGTTACTTATATAATTATATAGAGGCATAATGCCTGCCTCTAAACCACTCGAAGTAGACACACCAACACTCGTGTCCATCACTAAGGGCAGGCAATGCTTGGGTACGAGTTTGTATTAGCAAGGAGCCGGCAAGGAGGCATCGACATGAGCAGAAGAATAGATCACTTCCACAGTGACCAATCAGCTTGGTGTAGTATGAGAAATGGTGTGTGACAATGTACCATTTAAATATTACAAATGGAATGTTTTACTGACAGCGGATAATAATTACAAAAATAGATAAAAGATGGACACCAATTTTAATGCATGAAGAGAAGTACAGTCCAAAACTATTAGATAGTTCTTAATTATCACTACAAAAAGCAAGGGGAAAAGTGAGAGAAAAGGTAGCTCTTTACTTGTTTCAAATGTTTGCAGAAGACACATAAAAAATATATGAAGAAACAAAAGAAATAAACATGAATAGACACAGGATTCATAGCAATAGATTTTTACACTATAATAACAGTTTTAGCAGATTCTTACATACCAGGACTGTTTCTTTATTCGTGGCAAAACTGTTTATGTACGACAGGAAACAAAACAATTGTTTTTCATGTATACACATGTTAGGGTGGTACCCGACCTACTACGGCTTCCACAACGCAGGCAAATGGTTCTAAACAATGCTGGAAACTACATTGTTTTCTTATGTATATAAACAATAGAGTAATGAAATGAAATAACAGTTAGGGTTTTTGCAGATGATGTTACAGTATATAGAGTGGTAAATGGTATAGGATTGTGAGTGACTGCAAAAAGACCTCGACAATGTTGTGAAATGGACAGTAGACAATGGCATAATAGTAAACAGGATGAAAGGTCAGGTTGTAAGTTTCACCAAGAGGAAAAGTCCCCTTATTTTTAATTACTTTCCCTGTTAGGTGCCGTTACCATTACTTTGTTGTTGGGGTAACGGCACCTAACAGGGAAAGAACCTAGGTGTTGATATAAGGAAAGATCTTCATTGGGGCAATCATATTAACAAGGTTGTTACAGATCTCTTCATGTGAAAATGAGGGTAGTTTGGGATTATAGTAAGGATGTAAAGGAGAAGGCGTATAAGCCTCTGGTAAGGCATCAATTGGAGTACGGTGCCAGTGTATAGGACACACACCAGGATTACTTCATACAAGAACAGGAAAAGATCCAGAGGAAAGCAGCGCAATTTGTTCCGGATGATTTCCGACAAAAGAGCAGTGTCATGAAAATGTTGCAAACTTAGGGCTGAAAGATCTCGGAGTAAGGAGACAAGCTTCTCGAATAAGTGATATGTTCTGAGTTGTCAGTGGAGAGATTGCATGGAATGACATAAGTAGACAAATAAACTTGAGTAGTGCTTTTCAAGGTGGGAGAGATCATAATATGAAGATAAAGTTGGAATTCAAGAGCAAAGAGGAAATGAACATAACCTATAGTCTAGCTATTAAGAATGGTTTCAATAAATCATTTATTGACAAAATCGTCAATAAAATCAGAAATAAGCCTGTGACCACTCTTACGAGAGAACCAAGAACGAAAAAAAAAGAGAGAATCACATCACCTTTACCTACAGTAACAATAAGATATATCAAATTACAAATCTCTTTAAAAGACAGAACTTTAATATAGCTTTTAAGACCATTCATAATAATTCTACCTTGTTTTTCAATCATCTAAAAATCAATACCAGATCTAAATTCCCTTATTCAGGAGTCTATAAATTGAATTGTACCCACTGTCCCGCCAGCTATATTGGGCAAACAGGACGCAGCTTTTCTATTCGTTATTCAGAACACGTTATTGCCATAAAATGTGGTAAATTCTCAGCCATGAGTACTCACATGTCTGACTACAATTATTATTTTTCCAAAATTGAGCAAGATCTTTCCATCTTAAAAATAATTAATAAAGACGCTCTTCTCAACATATACGAAAATATATTTATTACATTGATCAATGAATTAACCCCAACAGTAATCAAAATGAAATTTCCAAAACTCACAACATCCTTTTTGAAGAAATTACAAATAATTTTAATTCATCTGTTCCCCTCCACTCGACTCCCACTATTACCACTCCCCTCACCCCTGCTTGGGAATACGCTGCTCCTAGCTCACAATTAACAGCAGACAACAGTCCCACACAGAGCCATACACAAGCTGGCTGGATAAGGGAGAGAGAGAAACAGGGCGGAGAAGTAAGTACTCGGACATTTCACTTTTCATAGAAGTCTCATCTTTTCTTTTTTTTTCTTCTTAGATTTTCCAAATAATATATGAATTGCAAGAATTGTCCGGCCACATAATACAAATCAACTGAGTTATTCCACCTACAAACAAGCCCCATTTGATCAGATATTTATGTACTCAAGGCTCCCAACATGAGATCACATTGACGTTTTTCAAGTTTGAACTCTGATTTTAGCACACTATGACCATCTTTTCAATTCATTTTGTACATTAAAACTCAATGCGACTTTAATTATCCAAATAATTGGTTTTAAGACGTACATAAACTGTGTTTTTAAAAATCCGTGTTTAAATGTGACAGATCGAGTCACCTTGACTCTTCAATATTTTGATATATGTCATTGCTTTTAGTAACCCTATAATGCACAGCGTGACAAATTTGTCACACGACTTTCAGATGCTATCAGAAGCGATAATACATCTCTTTTATTCTTATTGCCCAGTGTAGCACATTTGTCACACAGTTGTGAACACACTCTGGTGGATATTTCTTCAACTGTTTTAATCAATCAATCAATACTGATCTGCATTTAGGGCAGTCGCCCAGGTGGCAGATTCCCTATTTGTTGTTTTCCTAGCCTTTTCCTAAATGATTTCAAAGAAATTGGAAATTTATTGAACATCTCCCTTGGTAAGTTATTCCAATCCCTAACTCCCCTTCCTATAAATGAATATTTGCCCCAGTTTGTCCTCTTGAATTCCAACTTTATCTTCATATTGTGATCTTTCCTACTTTTATAAACGCCATTCAAACTTATTCGTCTACTAATGTCATTCCACGCCATCTCTCCGCGGACAGCCCGGAACATACCACTTAGTCGAGCAGCTCTTCTTCTTTCTCTCAATTCTTCCCAACCCAAACATTGTAACATTTTTGTAACGCTACTCTTTTGTCGGAAATCGCCCAGAACAAATCGAGCTGCTTTCCTTTGGATTTTTTCCAGTTCTTGAATCAGGTAATCCTGGTGAGGGTCCCATACACTGGAACCATACTCTAGTTGGGGTCTTACCAGAGACTTATATGCCCTCTCCTTTACATCCTTACTACAACCCCTAAACACCCTCATAACCATGTGCACAGATCTGTACCCTTTATTTACAATCCCACTTATGTGATTACCCCAATGAAGATCTTTCCTTATATTAACACCTAGATACTTACAATGATCCCCAAAAGGAACTTTCACCCCATCAACGCAGTAATTAAAACTGAGAGGACTTTTCCTATTTGTGAAACTCACAACCTGACTTTTAACCCCGTTTATCAACATACCATTGCTTGCTGTCCATCTCACAACATTTTCGAGGTCACGTTGCAGTTGCTCACAATCTTGTAACTTATTTATCACTCTATAGAGAATAACATCATCCGCAAAAAGCCTTACCTCCGATTCCACTCCTATACTCATATCATTTATATATATAAGAAAACATAAAGGTCCGATAATACTGCCTTGAGGAATTCCCCTCTTAATTATTACAGGGTCAGATAAAGCTTCACCTACTCTAATTCTCTGAGATCTATTTTCTAGAAATATAGCAACCCATTCAGTCACTCTTTTGTCTAGTCCAATTGCACTCATTTTTGCCAGTAGTCTCCCATGATCCACCCTATCAAATGCTTTAGACAGGTCAATCGCGATACAGTCCATTTGACCTCCTGAATCCAAGATATCTGTTATATCTTGCTGGAATCCTACAAGTTGAGCTTCAGTGGAATAACCTTTCCTAAAACCAAATTGCCTTCTATCGAACCAGTTATTAATTTCACAAACATGTCTAATATAATCAGAAAGAATGGCTTCCCAAAGCTTACATACAATGCATGTCAAACTTACTGGCCTGTAATTTTCAGCTTTATGTCTATCACCCTTTCCTTTATACACAGGGGCTACTATAGCAACTCTCCATTCATCTGGTATAGCTCCTCCGACCAAACAATAATCAAATAAGTACTTCAGGTATGGTACTATATCCCAACCCATTGTCTTTAGTATATCCCCAGAAATCTGATCAATTCCAGTCGCTTTTCTAGTTTTTAACTTTTGTATCTTATTGTAAATGTCATTGTTATCATATGTAAATTTTATTACTTCTTTGGCCTTAGTCTCCTCCTCTATCTCGACATTATCCTTGTAACCAACAATCTTTACATACTGCTGACTGAATACTTCTGCCTTTTGAAGATCCTCACATACACACTCCCCTTGTTCATTAATTATTCCTGGAATGTCCTTCTTGGAACCTGTTTCTGCCTTAAAATACTTATACATACCCTTCCATTTTTCACTAAAATTCGTATGACTGCCAATTATGTTTGCCATCATATTATCCTTAGCTGCCTTCTTTGCTAGATTCAATTTTCTAGTAAGTTCCTTCAATTTCTCCTTACTTCCACAGCCATTTCTAACTCTATTTCTTTCCAGTCTGCACCTCCTTCTTAGTCTCTTTATTTCTCTATTATAATAAGGTGGGTCTTTACGATTCCTTACCACCCTTAATGGTACAAACCTGTTTTCGCATTCCTCAACAATTTCTTTAAACCCATCCCAGAGTCTGTTTACATTTTTATTTACCGTTTTCCACCGATCATAGCTACTTTTTAGAAACTGCCTCATGCCTGCTTTATCAGCCATGTGGTACTGCCTAACAGTCCTACTTTTAAGACCTTCCTTTCTATCACATTTATTTTTAACTACCACAAAAACAGCTTCATGATCACTAATACCGTCTATTACTTCAGTTTCCCTATAGAGCTCATCTGGTTTTATCAGCACGACATCCAGGATATTTTTCCCTCTGGTTGGTTCCATCACTTTCTGAATCAGCTGTCCTTCCCATATTAACTTATTTGCCATTTGTTGGTCATGCTTTCTGTCGTTCGCATTTCCTTCCCAATTGACATCTGGCAAATTCAGATCTCCCGCTACAATCACATTTCTTTCCATGTCGTTTCCCACATAGCTGACTATCCTATCAAATAATTCTGAATCCGCGTCAGTGCTACCCTTTCCCGATCTGTACACTCCAAATATATCAAGTTGCCTATTATCTTTAGAAATGAGCCTTACACCTAGAATTTCATGTGTCTCATCTTTAACTTTTTCGTAGCTTACAAATTCTTCTTTCACCAGAATGAACACTCCGCCTCCCACCCTTCCTATCCTATCTCTACGATACACACTCCAGTGCCGTGAGAAAATTTCTGCATCCATTATATCATTTCTCAGCCATGATTCAACTCCTATTACAATATCTGGTGAATATATATCTATTAAATTACCTAATTCTATTCCTTTCCTTACAATACTTCTACAGTTCAACACTAACAATTTTATGTCATCCCTACTTGATTTCCAGTTCCCTGTTCCCTTATCACCGCTCCCTAGGCCATCCCGTTTCCCTGAATGTACCTCCCTATTACCCTTCCAAACAAATTTCCTAACTTATACGTACCACTGCGATTTAAATGAAGGCCATCTGAGCGCAGATCCCTATCTCCTACCCACCCATTTGGATCTAGAAATTTCACTCCCAGTTTCCCACATACCCACTCCATAGTCTCATTTAAATCCCCAATCACCCTCCAGTCAGTATCCCTTCTACACAGTATTCCACTAATAACAATCTCCGCTTTCTTAAACTTCACCCGTGCTGCATTTACCAGATCCCACACATCTCCAACTATGTTGGTACTTATATCAGCTTGCCTTACGTTGTTGGTACCAACGTGAAACACTACCACCTTCTCCTTCCCCTCCTCCCTCTCTTCTACTTTCCTCAACATCTGCCTCAACCTAATTCCTGGATAACACTCTACCCTGGTACCTTTTCCTCCACACACTTTCCCCACGTGTCTAACGATGGAATCTCCCATGACCAGAGCCTCAACCCTACCCACCTCGTTTGATCCCCTCCCTTCCTGGTCAGCCCTATCTTTCCTGATAACTGCAGAAGCTACTTCCTCCTCCCTTTTCTCCTTCCCATGACCCTGTTCCACCTGTCTTTTCCTATCATCTACTCTACATTTTCCTTTCCTACCTTTTCCCTTCCTCCTACTCCCACACATCTCAGCAACAGTTCCCTGTCCCTCATCTTCCTTCTGTTGTTCTACCTGGAGTGACTCGTACCGATTTTGCACAGACACCTGTCCTGAATTCTGATCCTGAATAGAGCTCTTAGCCTGCAATCTCCTTCCCCTTAGAACATTAGACCACCTGTCTTCTACAACTCCTCCCTTTCCTTCCCCTCCCTCTTGTACACCTACTGTAACCTGTACGTTGTTTGAGGGAGTCCTATCTTCCTTCCTGTCTTCTGTGAGAATCCTAATTATCTCAAACTTTCCAACTCCTCCCTCATACCCCTCAATGCCTCGCCACACCCACAGAAACTACACTCGCGCTCCTTAGCCATTCTTTACGGGGGGAAAAATGAAATTAAAAATAAAATAACTTATTTGCAAAAAATAAATGAACGGAGGGATATATTGTCTGGGATAGTACACAACAATAAGGTAACTAATATACGACTACACTACAATACTACTTAGTCGTGCTCTATTTTTTTATCCTACAACCCCTGACAGGATAAAAACTGCTGTTAATTACTGAATATCGAAAGTAATAGCCTACACAAGAACTACACAATTCCAAATTGCAATTAAGCCTATTCTAATTACAACAACAGTATTTTAGTACGAGTTTCTACGGATACCTCTACTACACCAGTACTACACAAATATTTTACAATAATAAAATAATCACACTAAATTCTAATAGGATATTACTCGTACCACTACTGTACAGTACACTACAGTAATGTTAAACTACTTTCAGACGTATCCTAATTACGGAACCGTACCGTATGTCACTAAACTAAGCACAACAGAAATGAAATTTGCAAGAACTACTGTAGCCTACTCAAAGATTACCAACGAAGCTAAATGCTTAGACAAATTATTATTAGTATTACGGTCTAATAGATACACACGAAAAATACACGAATATAGCAGGCAAGATACGGCACTATCTACTGTAAATGTACTGTATCTATACTACAATGTATCTACACTACACTACCCTGCGTTTGGTTAAATGCTTAAGTATCGAAAAGATTGCCGTACACGAAGAAAAACACGAATATAACTGGCAAGATACTATCTAATATATTATACCTTATCTTCACTACAATTCTACTGAAATGTGGTTATGTGATTATTACAGCTGGTGGATTACTATTTTTTTCCCTACTCCACGGGACGGAGAATAAAAGTGTCCTTAATTAGGCCTACTGAAAAATACGAGGTTGTCTACAGTAATTTCTCAAATATTTCTATCAAAACTACTACTACTACTACTACTACTACTACTACTCCAGGGACTTGAACTGCAATTACTGCAATTACTGGGATATATATGGTCCGGGAAGAATAAAAGAGATGTATTATAGCTTCTGAAAGTATCTGAAATTCGTGTGACAAATTTGTCACGCCGGGCATTATAGGGTTAAGATTTATCATGTGTTTTTACCATAGCTTAGACTGAAGATGTCTCACAATAGAAGAGACAAAACATGTCCCTTTTCTTACAATAAAATAAAATGAGAGTACTGTATTGTAAAGGTGGAGTCACTCAATCAGTTAGACCTTATTTCTTATTCCAATAGTTTCTCAAAGTTCTGAAGGTGTTAGACTGCTTCAATCACACCATCCAAAGAATATGCACTGCTACTGCTTCTTCCACATTGCAGGCAATGGGTTCTACGCAATGCTGGGGACTATGCTGGGAGACACAGAGGTATCTCTTTTATTATATCAGTCGTGATTAATAGTTGCCTCTAAAAAGAAGCAGCCCTCGTAGTTACAGAAGGTGAGGCAGCTAAAATATTCACATTAAGTAACTTGTAAACCATTACAGATATCAAAAGGCTGTTTTCACTTTCTGTAATCCCTTTCTGCATGACACCCCCGATACCATATTTCAGCAGGACAATACTCGACCAACCCACTGCCTTGTGGGATGAGGAGGGATCCTCAAAGGCTAAGGGAGTAACCCCGAAAGAAAATCCTTCTTTATGTTAGGCCCAGCGAGCCAGTAAAGAAGTAATTGTTTGATTGCTTTCAATGTATGGATAAGCCTCGAATCGAACCAGAAAAAGACTTCACTCCACTTCTGGCACTTCAGAAACTAATGATGACCCTAAGACGGTAACAAGAAGGAAACAAAGAATGGAGTTGGATTTGTGCTACATAAAGATATTGAAGCCATAACAGCCATATATAAATGAAAGAATGATCAAAGCCAGAGTAAAACTTGACAGTAACAATCTCACAGTATTCCAAGTATATGCTCCGCAGACAGGATGTAATGATCATGAAAAGCACGAGTTCCTTGAGAAATTCGAGGACCATGTACAAGAGGATAATATTATGATAATAGGGGATCTAAAAGCCCAAGTTGGAGTAGACAGAACAGGCTATGAAGAGGTGATGGGTCCCTTTTGATATGGGGGAAGGAATGCTAAAGGCAAGAATGTCCTAGATTTCTGTGCCGGAAATAACATGATAATAAAAAACACCTTCTTCAAGAAACAAGACAGCCATAAAATAACCAGATACAGCTGGGGTGGAAGAACTAAAATGGTCACTGATTATGTAATAATAGATAGAAAAAGTGGAGAAGGCGTGAGAGATGTAAAAATTATTCCCCGTGAATGTTTAGACAGCAATCACAGGCCACTAATAGCTGACTTGAACTATAAGGTTGTGTAAACACCAAGAACACAGAAAATACCAAGAATAAAAGATCAGAAATTGAAAGATGAGGCAAATAATAAAGCTTTCAAGAGTTAGTAATGGAAAAGGTACCGAAGAATGAAACACAAAGTGCACAGGAGGAAAGGAACCTGTTTAAATCAACATTAGTGACTTGTGCAGCAGAAGTATGTGGCAAAACAAGAGGAGGAAGAAAGAGACCAGTTGGTGGAGTGGAAAAAGAAAGAGAAGCTATTAAAGACCGAAATTTGGCAAAGAAACATAAAAATGTTGAGAAGCAAAAACAAATGCAAGGTGTCTTACCACAAGATAACCAAAAAATAGCCAACCTTGAACAAATATAGAGATAAGAAATTATCAGTGAAGAGAACTGTGAAGGAAGAGAAGAATAAGAGTTGGGAGATGTTCACACAAAAACTAGAGGAGGACTGAAAAGGGAATCAAAAGATGTTGTGTGGAATATTGAAGAGTGGGAGATCAGACAAAGGGGATATTAGAGCAATTGAAACAGAGGATAGAATCCTAACCTGGAATATAGAAAACAAGAGAGAAGAAATGGGAAACTATTTCGACAAGTTGTTAAATGGCAATGAAGAAGAGATGCACGAAAACAATGAACCTATCAAACATGGAGAAGAAGAAAGACCAATTATGTGGTCAGAAACAGTAAAGCTTATGAAAGCTTATGAAAGGAGGAAAATCACCAGTAGTAGATGGATTATCTGCAGATATAATCAAAGCGGCAGGCATACAAGGTCTTCAGTGGCTACATCGAACACTAGGAGTAATCTGGAGAGAAAATTAGATACTAGATAAATAGATAAAAGGATTGATCATACCAGTATTCAAGAAAGGAAGCAGAAAAGTGTACAAACTACCGAGGAATTACCCTGCTACCACACTGCTTCAAGATATTGGAGAATATCATAGTGAAGAGATCAAGAACAAGGATAGAACATCAGTTTGAAGAAGAAAACATGGATTCAGAGGTAACAGAGGAACAATAGACCTCATTTTTGCTGTTAGACAACTAATGGAAAAGTATTGGGAGAGGGGGAAAGATCTCATACTAGTGCTTCTAGATATAGGAAAAGTCTATGACAGTGTTCCAAAGAGCAAAATATGGGAATGTCTGCATAAACTAAGGGCTCTAAGTTCTCTAATTCGTAAGATCCAATTGCTATATGAAAACTGGAAAGTAGTGTACAAATAGGGAATGGTAGATCTGAATGGTTCAAAACAAAGAGAGGTGTACAACCAGGCAGTGCACTATCTCCACTACTTTTCCTTGCACTCATGGATGTAATCATTAAAGAAATAAAGAAATAAAAGATGCAGAACCTGGAGATTTGAATTCATTACTGTTCGCAGATGATGTTGCCATTTGGGGAGAAACAGAGCAAGAAGTCCAAAGGAAATTAGATTCCTGGGTCAACAAATTTAAGGATTATAAGTTAACTGTGAGTAAGAAGAAAACAGTAGCAATAAAATTGAGTAGAACACCCAGCGAATGTGACCTCAAACCTCATGAAGGGAGAATTGAATATGTAGAAAGCTTCAGCCATCTTGGAAGTATTGTATCGAACCAGGGAAGTGCTAAATTGAAAATCCAGAACAGAGTGACAAAAGGTTCCTCGTTCTTCCATCAGGTACGAAATCTACTGTGGGACAATGCAGTTCCCGTAAAAGCCAAACAATGTTCAAATCTTACCTCCTGCCAATCATTACATATGGATTGGAGACCTGTGTGTTACTGAAAAGAGACTTCAGCAAACTGCAAGCATGTGAAATGAAATGTTGATGATCTGCTATGCAAAAAACAAGAAGAGACAGAATTAGAAATGAGTGCATTAGAAATGACATGCAAGTGACCTGTACGATGGAAGAAAGACTACGCGTTGCACGGTTGAAATGGTTTGGGCATGTGCAAAGGATGGAAGAGACTAGAACCCCCAGATAATACTTGGAAATGGCAGTACCTGGAAGGAGACCTGTTGGATGTCGCAGAAGAAGGTGGCTGGACCAAATAAATGCAGACCTTATCGAGAAAGGAACAACACTGCAGGATGTGAAAGGAGAGAAACTCTGTAATGATGGGAACCGATGGAGGCATATTGTTCACAAAAGTCCTACCCAGCCCGCTGGAAGGATACCCAAATGATGATGAATGCTTGACCATATGTTGCTGCACAAACACGTGCCTTCTTGTTGTCATAGGATGTCAGACTGTTGCCCTGGCCAGCCCAATCACCGGACTTGTCACCAATCGAAAATGTGTGGGGTATTATGAAACGACGGGTGCGCTGCTGTGATCCAATGCCAACCACCAAATATGAACTGTGGAAACAGGTGAATGCAGCATGGATGGCTATATCCCAGGATGCCATTCGTGCCTTATACGCGACAATGCCATCACGCATGGAACAAAGTTATCAGGGCCCTTGGAAGACCCAGTGTCTACTACTCAACAGGACACATGCTGAACCTAGGTGACTGAAATGCTAATCATTTCTGCAGAAGACACAAATGAACATGTCCTATGAATATCAATCAATCACTACTGATCTGCATTTAGGGCAGTCGCCCACGTGGGAGATTCCCTACCTGTTGTTTTCCTAGCCTTTTCTTAAATGATTGCAAAGAAATTGGAATATTAATGAACATCTCCCTTGGTAAGTTATTCCAATCCCTAACTTCCCTTCCTATAAACAAATATTTGCCCCAATTTGTCCTCTTGAATTCCAACTTTATCTTCATATTGTGATCATTCCAACTTTTAAAGACACCACTCAAACTTATTCGTCTATTGATGTCAGTCCATGCCATCTATCCGCTGACAGCTTGGAAGTCCAGCAGCTCGCCTCCTTTCTCCCAAGTCTTCTCAGTCCAAACTTTGCAACATTTTAGTAACGCTACTCTTTTGTCGGAAATCACCCAGAACAAATCGAGCTGCTTTTCTTTAGATTTTTTCCAGTTCATGAATCAAGTATTCCTGGCGAGGGTCCCATACACTGGAACCATAGTCTATATGGAGTCTTACCAGAGAGTAATACGCCCTCTCATTTACATCCTTACTACAACCCCTAAATACCCTCATAACCATGTGCAGATATCAGTACACTTTATTTACAATCCTCATAACCATGAGCAGATATCAGTACACTTTATTTACAACCATATTTATGTGATTACCCCAATGAACATCTTTCTTTCCTTATATTAACACCTAGGTACTTACCATGATCCCCAAAAAGAACATTCACCCCATCAAAGCAGTAATTTTTTTTTCTTGGTAGTTGTTTTACGTCGCACTGACACAGATAGGTCTTACGGCGACGATGGGACAGGAAAGGGATAGGAGTGGGAAGGAAGTGGCCGTGGCCTTAATTAAGGTACAGCCCCAGCATTTGCCTGGTGTGAAAATGGGAAACCATGGAAAACCATTTTCAGGGCTGCCGACAGTGGGGTTCGAACCTACTATCTCCCGAATACTGGATACTTGCCGCGCTTAAGCGACTGCAGCTATCGAGCTCGGTAAAGCAGTACTTAAAACAGAGGACTTTTCCTATTAGTGAAACTCACAACCTGACTTTTAACCCTGTTTATCATCATGCCATTGCCTGCTGTCCATCTCACAACATTATCAAGGTCATTTTGCAGTTGGTCACAATCTTTTAACTTATTTATTACTCTATACAGAATAAAAAAGCCTTATCTCTGATTCCACTTCTTTACTCATATCATTGATATATACAAGATAACATAAAGGTCCAAAAATACTGCCTTGAGGAATTCCCATCTTAATTATTACAGGGTCAGATACGGCTTTGCCTACTCTAATCCTCTGACTTCTATTTTCTAGAAATATCACCACCAATTCAGTCACTCATTTGTCTAGTGCAATTGTGCTCATTTCTACCAGTAGTCTCTCATGATCAACCCTATCAAATGCCTTAGATAGGTCAATCCAGGATATCTGCTATATCTTGCTGCATCCTACAAGTTGAGCTTCAGTGGAATAACCTTTCCTAAACCTGAACTGTGTTCTATCGAACCAGTTATTAATTTCACAAACATGTCTAATATTATCAGAAATAATGCTTTCCCAAAGCTTACATACAATGCATGTCAAACTGACTGGCCTATAATTTTCTGCTTTCTTTCCTTTATACACAGGGGCTACTATAGCAACTATCCATTTGTTTGGTATAGCTCCTTCATGCACACAATAATCAAATAAGTACTTCAGGTATGTGGTACTATACCTAAAACCTATTGTCTTCAGTATATCCCCCAAAACCTTATCAGTTCCAGCTGCATTTTTTGTTTTCAAATTTTGTACTTTACTATAAATGTTGTTTTCATAGGTAAATTGTAATACTTCTTTAACATTAGTCACCTCCTCTATCTGGACATTATCCTTGTAACCAACAATCTTTACATACAGCTGACTGAATACTTCTGCCTTTTGAAGACCCTCACATACACACTCCCCTTGTTCATTAATGATTCCTGTAATGCCCTTCTTGGAACCTGTTTCTGCCTTAAAGTACCTATACATACCTTTCCATTTTTCACTAAAATTTGTATGACTGCCAATTATGCTTGCCATCATGTTATTCTTAGCAGACTTCTTTGTTAGATTCAACTTCCTAGTAAGTTTCAATTTCTTCTTACTTCCACAGCCATTTCTAACTCTATTTCTTTCTAGCCTGCACCTCCTTCTTAGTCTCTTTACTTCTTTGTTATAATATAGTTGGACTTTACCATTCCTTACCACCTTTAAAGGTACAAACCTGTTTTCACATTCCTCAATAATTGCTTTAAACCCATCCCAGAGTATGTTTACAGTTTTATTTACCATTTTCCAGATCATAGTTACTTTTTTTAAACTCCCTCATGCCTGTTTTATCAGCTATATGGTCCTGCCTAACAGTCCTAAATTTAATACCTTCTCAATCAATCAATATCAATCAATCAATACTGATCTGCATTTAGGGCAGTTGCCCAGGTGGCAGATTCCCTATCTGTTGTTTTCCTAGCCTTTTCCTAAATGATTTCAAAGAAATTAGAAATTTATTGAACGTCTCCCTTGGTAAGTTATTCCAATCCCTAACTCCCCTTCCTATAAATGAATATTTGCCCCAGTTTGTCCTCTTGAATTCCAACTTTATCTTCATATTGTGATCTTTCCTACTTTTATAAGCGCCACTCAAACTTACTCGTCTACTAATGTCATTCCACGCCATCTCTCCGCTGACAGCTCGGAACATACCACTTATTACAAGTGATGAAAATCATTTTTCGTCCGTATTGAAAGTTTCATAAACTGTATATAGGAAAATATCTTTTGTTTATTTCCACCTATTCAATACAATATAAGATGTTGGCATTTAAGTTGTACAGTTTACATACCACTTAGTCGGCCGCCTTTCTCTCAATTCTTCCCAACCCAAACTTTGCAACATTTTTGTAACGCTACTCTTTTGTCGGAAATCACCCAGAACAATTCGAGCTGCTTTTCTTTGGATTTTTTCCAATTCTTGAATCAGGTAATCCTGGTGAGGGTCCCATACACTGGAACCATACTCTAGTTGGGGTCTTACCAGAGACTTATATGCGCCCTCCTTTACATCCTTACTACAACCTCTAAACACCCTCATAACCATGTGCAGAGATCTGTACCCTTTATTTACAATTCCATTTACGTGATTACCCCAATGAAGATCATTCCTTTCATTAACACCTAAATACTTAACAATGATCCCCAACAGGAACTTTCACCCCATCAACGCAGTAATTAAAACTGAGAGGACTTTTTCTATTTGTGAAACTCACAACCTGACTTTTAACCCCATTTATCAACATACCATTGCCTGCTGTCCATCTCACAACATTATCGAGGTCACGTTGCAGTTGCTCAGAATCTTGTAAATTATTTATTACTCTATACAGAATAACATCATCTGCAAAAAGCCTTACCTCCGATTCCACTCCTTTACTCATATCATTTATATATAAGAAAACATAAAGGTCCGATAATACTGCCTTGAGGAATTCCCCTCTTAATTATTACAGGGTCAGATAAAGCTTCAGTAGCCAGTAGTCTCCCATGATCCACCCTATCAAATACTTCAGACAGGTCAAACGCGATACAGTCCATTTGACCTCCAGAATCCATGATATCTGCTATATCTTGCTGGAATCCTACAAGTTGAGCTTCAGTGGAATAACCTTTCCTAAAACCGAACTGCCTTCTATCGAACCAGTTATTAATTTCACAAACATGTCTAATATAATCAGAAAGAATGCCTTCCCAAAGCTTATATACAATGTATGTCAAACTTACTGGCCTGTAATTTTCAGCTTTATGTCTATCACACTTTCCTTTATACACAGGGGCTACAATAGCAACTCTCCATTCATCTGGTATAGCTCCTCCGACCAAACAATAATCAAATAAGTACCTCAGATATGGCACTATATCCCAACCCATTGTCTTTAGTATATCACCAGAAATCTGATCAATTCCAGCTGCTTTTCTAGTTTTCAACTTTTGTATCTTATTGTAAATGTCATTGTTATTATATGTAAATTTTAATACTTCACTGGCCTTAGTCTCCTCCTCTATCTCGACATTTTCCTTGTAACCAACAATCTTTACATACTGCTGACTGAATACTTCTGCCTTTTGAAGATCCTCACATACACACTCCCCTTGTTCATTAATTATTCCTGGAATGTCCTTTTTGGAACCTGTTTCTGCCTTAAAATACCTATACATACCCTTCCATTTCAATAAAATTTCTATGACTGCTACAATAGCAACTCTCCATTCATCTGGTATAGCTCCTCCGACCAAACAATGCTTGCCATCATGTTATCCTTAGCTGCCTTCTTTGCTAGATTCAATTTTCTAGTAAGTTCCTTAAATTTCTCCTTACTTCCACAGCCATTTCTAACTCTATTTCTTTCCAGTCTGCACCTCCTTCTTAGTCTCTTTATTTCTCTATTATAATATAGTTGGACTTTACCATTCCTTACCACCTTTAAAGGTACAAACCTGTTTTCACATTCCTCAATAATTGCTTTAAACCCATCCCAGAGTATGTTTACATTTTTATTTACCGTTTTCCACCGATCATAGTTACTTTTTAGAAACGGCCTCATACCTGCTTTATCAGCCATATGGTACTGCCTAATAGTCCTACTTTTAAGACCTTCCTTTCTATCACATTTATTTTTGACTACGACAAAAACAGCTTCATGATCACTAATACCATCTATTACTTCAGTTTCCCTATAGAGCTCATCTGGTTTTATCAGCACGACATCCAGGATATTTTTCCCTCTGGTTGGTTCCATCACTTTCTGAATCAGCTGTCCTTCCCATATTAACTTATTTGCCATTTGTTGGTCATGCTTCCTGTCGTTCGCATTTCCTTCCCAATTGGCATCTGGCAAATTCAGATCTCCCGCTACAATCACATTTCTTTCCATATCGTTTCCCACGTAGCTCATTATCTTATCAAATTCTGTATTTACGCAAATAATCCCTGCTGTCGAATAATCCCTGCACCCTAATTTTAGAAAGGATAATTTTGAAAAAATGAAATTGACAAAAATTCCTTCCAGTGAAAGAGTAACCTAGGCATTTCATATCACTCCTCAAGTTCCACGTGGTCTTTATGCAAATACGAACATGG
This sequence comes from Anabrus simplex, assembly GCF_040414725.1. NCBI lineage: Eukaryota > Metazoa > Arthropoda > Insecta > Orthoptera > Tettigoniidae > Anabrus > Anabrus simplex. The sequence continues at coordinate 274,716,579 of NC_090265.1, forward strand.
CGGATGTAGCTACTTTGCCTGAACACATTTCAGATATTAAAAATGCATTATCACTGCTATAAAATACATCTGCCATGAAAAGGAGCAAGTAGGCCTTCTTATGTGACAAGTACTTCATTAATCTGAACTTGCAATACAGGTAGGCTCGATTTGCTGTAGATCGGAAGATTCTTTGTCTCTCGCGTCACTAGAATCCTTTCCTAAATTACTTACAAATTCATCACACTCCACGTCTAAAACATTTCACACACATGATCTCCTTTTACTCGGAGATTAACACGACCAATGGTGGATAATTATTTTCATGCAATGTAAACACTTGAAACAGACACACCTGTGAACTCGTTTGTTAGTTTTGCAATACAGTAAAACTTGTTAATTTGAAGTTGTGAGGATGCAAAAAATGTGACTTCAAATTATCTGATTTCGAATTAACCGCCAACTCACAATTCAGAAATGCCAACCCTTGCCGCATTACAAAATATTCTAAGACCCGTTACTGCGTGAAATTAACACTGAATCATAGTTTAAACCTTTCAAATGCCATGAAAACAAAAGCTATTTCCAAAATGTATCCAACAAGGCGCATTTACAGTATTCAAATAATACACTTGGATAACTCACTGGCAAATATAACCTCACATAAAGAAAGAAAAAGAAATGATTCAAAGATGAGGAGAAATCTATGCTGGCTCCCCTGTGCAAGTGCCTTATTCATTGGATTATTGTACTGTATGCATTATAGATGTCTTGCACTTGCACAGAAAGTATCCGATGCCCTTAAAACACAGTTGCTTATCGATCATTCCTATGACGAGGGGAGGAAGTAGGAAGTCTCTTACTTCCGTCTGCATTGCAACACAGAACAGTGACTCTATCATTGTACGATTTCCCGCCATGGCACTTCTCTCCTAATTCAGAATTGTCGCATCACAAAATCTTCTAAGACCAATTAATGCATGCAATCACCTTGATTCATAATTTAAATCTTTCAAATGCCATGGAAAAACTATTTCCGAAATGTATCCAACAAGGTGCATTTACATTATTCAAATAAAGCACTTGGATAAATCACTGGCAAACATAACCTCATAAAACAAAAAATCAAAGATGAGGACATATTATGATGGCTCCCCAGTGCAAGTGCCTTGTTTTTTTAAGATTACTGTACTGTTTGTATTTTTAAATGCCTTTTACTTGCATGGAAATCTTGTGGCTTGTCAAACTTTCCTATGACAAGACGCTTCCGTCTGCATTGCAACATAGTACAATGCCACCATCTCCTTTAAAACCATAAGTCCGTTTGATCTCAACATTTTAAGAAAGATGAAGTTTCATCGGCATTGAGAATACTGTTCAGTGCATACGAATTGATTATAATTATTAGCCACGGTTTTTCGCCAACTGTCGGCATCGCCAGTGTTCACGGATTCTGTTTTTCCGCACACAGCCTGCTACATGATATTGTGGCGTTCCTTAAAACGCTGAATATTAATGAATTACGATTTCATTCATTTCATTTCATTCAAACTTAGCAACTATGAAACACGCGTTCTATTGTCACCCAAGAAAATTTGAATTTAAATCACTCTGTAAAAATTTTTTAAAAAATGTAAATTCAGTTCTTAATTAAAAGTCTGAATTGTTTTCCGTTTAAATATTACATACAGTGGCAGGTTTCTTCCACCTGCAGTTACACAAAGCATAACTGCACACCCAACATCAAAAAATATGTTGTTGTTTTTTTTTTTTGCTATCTGTTTTACGTCGCGCTGACACAGATAGGTCTTATGGCAACAATGGGAAGGGAAAGGCCTAGGAATGGGAAGGAAGCTGCCGTGGCCTTAATTAAGGTACAGCCCCAGCATTTGCCTGGTATGAAAATGGGAAACCATGGAAAACCATCTTCAGAGCTGCCGACAGTGGGGTTCGAACCCACTATCTCCCGGATGCGAGCTCACAGCTGCGTGCTCCTAACCGCACGGCGAAAAATATGTGAACCAGGAGCACGTTGCCAACCTTGACGCAAATAAAACCCACACCGCAATTTCTTGCCTCAAATTATTTTTAAAAATATGCGGGGATTATTCGCGTAAATACGGTAATTCTGAATCAGCGTCAGTGCTACCCTTTCCTGGTCTGTACACTCCAAAGACATCAGGTTGCCTATTATCTTTAGAGATGAGCCCACACATAGAATTTCATGTTTGTTACCTTTAACTTTTTTGTAGCTTACAAATTCTTCTTTCACCAGAATGAATACTCCCCCTCCTAGCATTCCTAGCCTATTTCTATGATACACACTCCAGTTCCGTGAGAATATTTCTGCATCCATTATATTATTTCTCAGCCATGATTCAACTCCTATTACAAGATCTGGTAAGTACATATCTATTAAATTATTTAATTCTATTTCTTTCTTTACAATACTTCTACAGTTCAGCACTAACACTTTTATGTCATCCCTACTTGACTTCCAGATCCCTGTTTCCTTACCACAGCTCCCTAGACCACCCCGCTTCCCTGAATATACTTCCCTATAACCCTTCTAAGCAAATTTCTTAACTTATATGTACCACTGTGGTTTAAGTGAAGGCCATCTGAGTGCAGATCCCTATCTCCTACCCACCCATTAGGATCTAGAAATCTCACTTGCAGTTTCCCACATACCCACTCCATAGTCTCATGTAAATCCCCAATCACCTTCCAGTCAGTATCCCTCCTACACAGTATTCCACTTACAACAATCTCTGCATTCTTAAACTTCACCCATGCTGCATTTACTAGATCCCACACATCCCCAACTATGTTTGTACTTATACCTGCTTGCCTTACGTTGTTGGTAAAAGCAAAGCAAAGTCATCTCCGTACAGGCCATGAAGGCCCTTAGAGGGGTGGAAGGTAAAGACTTCCACCATTTGTAACCTCGGCACGTGATGGGGCACAGTGGTTAGCTCTACGCCCGGCCGTCTTTGCCCCCAGGAATTAACCTGGTACTGATTTTTGGTGTAGACTGAGTGAACCTCAGGGCCATATGCACCTCTGGAAGTGGAAATCTCGTTTCTTAAATTTTACGAATTCCTGACGGGGATTCGAACCCACGTCCTTCCGGGCGAACTGAGCACGCCTTTACCGCCTCGGCCAGGAAGCCCCCTACGTTGTTGGTATCAACGTGAAACACTACCACTCTTCTTTCCTTCCTCCTTCTCTTATACTTTCTTTAACATTTGTCTTAACCTAATCCCTGGATAACACTCTATCTTGGTTCCCTTTCCTTCACACACTTTCCCCACATGTCTAACAATGGAATCCCCCATGACCAGAGCCTCAACCCTACCAACCTCATCTGATCCCCTCCCCTCCTTGTCAGCTCTATCTTTCCCCACTGCTGCAGAAGCTGCTTCCTCCTCCCTTTTCTCTCGCCCATGACCCTGTTCTACCTGTCCTTTCCTATTCTCTGTTCTACATTTTTCTTTCCTACCTTTTCCTCCTACTTCCTCACTTCTCAGCAACAGTTCCCTGTTCGTCATTTTCCCTCTGTTGTTCTACGTGCAGTGACTTGTACTGATTTCTCACAGACACTTGTCCTGAATTCTGATCCTGAATAGAGCCCTTAGCCTGCAAACTCCTTCCCTTTAAAGCATTACCTAGACCATCTGTCTTCTACCATTCCCCCCTTTTCTTCCCATCCCTCTTTTACACCTACTGTATTCTGTACATTTTTTGAGGGAGGCCAACTTTCCTTCCTGTACTCTGATTGAATCCTCAAACACTCCAACTCCTCCCTCATACTCCTTAATGCCTGGCCACACCCACAGTTCTTACACTTGCACTCCTTAGCCATTCTTTACAGAATAATGAAAAGAAAAGGACAAATAAAATAACTTATTCTGTGTAAAATAAAAATGAAAGGAAAGAAATATTGTCTAGGATGATACACAAAGATCACACAACAATAAGGTAATTAATATAGGCTACTACTGCACTACAATACTACTTAGTTGTACTAAATCTTTATCCTACAACACCCTAACAGGGTGAAAACTGCTGTTAATTACTGCAAAGCTGAAAGGAATACACAAGAATTACACAATTCTAAACTGCAGTTAAGTCTACCCAGATTACTACAAGAGAATTCTAGTAAGAGAGTTACTACAGATACTATACTAAATTATTTCACAGTAATAGAATAAGAATACTAATTTCTAATAAGATACTACAATACACTACAGCAATTTTAAATTATGTTCAGATGTATCCTAATTACAACAGGTTATTAGTAAGCACAAACAGAAATGGAAATTACAATTAAAGTTTGAAATTTGCAAGAACTACTCAGAGATTACCAACAAAGCTAAATACGTAGGCAGATTATTAGTAGTACTATTTTATACTACTATGCTATAATAGAAATGAAAACTGCTGTTTGGTTAAATGCTGAAGGAGCAAGAGGGAATGGGAAGCGTTTGCTGGACTTCTGTGCTAGTATGGGTTTAGCAGTTACGAATACATTCTTCAAGCATAAGTCTATTCACCGCTACACGTGGGAGGCTAGGGGTACACAAAGATACACACGAATAGGCCTATAACAGGCAAAATAATATCTAATATACTGTATCAACACTACAGTTCTTAACTGAAATGTGGTTATGTTATTTTTACAGCTGGTAGATTACTATTATTTTTCCTACTACACGGGACGGAAAATAAAAGTGTCCTTAAATGCTGAAAAATAAGAGGTTGACTACAATAATTTATCTAAAAAACTTTTGTCAAAACTACGCCGGGTATAAATTGCAATTATTGGGATATAGGAATTTGATTATTAACTTTTACTCGATGAATAATCAAAGGTGCAAAGTACGAAGTATGCTGGGGACTTGGAACTACAAATTATCAGAATACAGTAATCAGCTGATTCAAGGTGTCCTGTTTTTTATGGAGATTCAATGCAAGATACTGAACTAATATAATATAACAGAGATCGTTTTAACTCTCGTTCAGTCACAGCCTTCCTGATTCTTAAAATTCTCCAGGTTGTTATGACAAATTTTAGCAATATGTCGTGGAAACACACTGTTCTTTAGGGAACTGTTTTGCAAGGTACCTACATTAGGACAATTATCCCATGTCTTTGTTTGAGTCATCAGTCGATAGACTGGCTTGATGTAGCTCTCTCTATATGCCACCATGCCACCCTATCCTGTGCTAACTTTTCATTGTTATTTAACTGCTGCATCCTACATCTGCTCTAATCTGCTTGTCATATTCTTACCTTGATCTACTCTACCGTTCTTGCCGCCTACACTTCCCTCAAAAACCAACTGAACAAGTCCTGCGTGTTTTAAGATTTGTCCTATCATTCTATCTCTTCTTTTCATCAAATTTAGCCACAAAGATCTCCTCTCATCAATTAGATTCAGAATCTGTTCATTCGTGATTCGATCTATCCATGTCACCTTCAGCATTCTTCTATAACAACACATTTCAAAAGCTTCTATTCTCTTCCCTACCGAGCTCGATAGCTGCAGTCGCTTAAGTGCGGCCAGTATCCAGTAATCGGGAGATAGTGGGTTCGAGCCCCACTGTCGGCAGCCCTGAAGATGGTTCTCCGTGGTTTCCCATTTTCACACCAGGCAAATGCCGGGGCTGTACCTTAATTAAGGCCACGGCTGCTTCCTTCCAATTCCTAGGCCTTTCCTGTCCCATCGTCGCCATAAGACATATCTGTGTCGGTGCGACGTAAAACAAATAGCAACAAAAAAAACAAAAAAAATCTCTTTCCTTCTGAGCTAGTTATCGTCCATGTTTCACTTCCATACCAAACCACGCTCCAGACGAGAAAGTCATCAAAAACATTTTTCTAATACCTGTATCAATGTTTGAAATGAGCAGATTTTCTTAAGAAAGGCCTTCTTTGCTTGTCCTAGCCTGCATTTTATGTCCACATTACTTCGGCCATCATTAGTTATTTTACTACCCAAGAAACAATATTCATCTACTTCCTTTATGACTCCATTTCCTAATTATTACATGTAATGAACTTCATGGTGGTCTGTATTGAAAATTGTATATTATCTTAAAACAATTAAGTTTATTAAAATGATCAACCTATTCAATACAATACATTCTTAAGAATGTTTACAACTTATACATGACACTCAAACTGGGACATGTTTCGCCCTAGTTGTGCGCATCTTCAGCTTAATTTTTTTCTCCTCAAAATCAAATGTTATTGGGATCCCGATATTCTCAAATTGAACCATCTTAATAGCTAAAATAGTATGAGTTAAAAATACAGTGTGTCGATCTCATTACTGACAGTTGAACAATTATTTAATGGAGTTCCTGAAGCAGTCTTAAAATTAATTCATTAAAAGGTTATGAAAGGGTGATTGGTAAATGTGGGGAAGATATGGAAGCTAATGGGAATGGGAAGCGTTAGCTGGACTTCTGTGCTAGTATGGGTTTAGCAGTTACGAATACATTCTTCAAGCATAAGTCTATTCACCGCTACACGTGGGAGGCTAGGGGTACCAGATCCATAATAGACTATATCTTAACTGACTTCGAATTCAGGAAGTAGAGTAGCTAACAGTCGAGCTGGCGCCACGAACGATACGATCTTGCCACATAAAACACAAGGTGACATTCAACAACTTTATTTCCTCAGTGGACATCATTCTTCCGTCTTAAAGGCCATTTTTCGAGAGTCTCCCAATTAACCACACATCAGGATTGTGGCAGATAACATGCTTTGAGCACTTTGGAATTATCGTTGATCTAACTGTCTTTATTATCTCATATTCTCCAAACCATTACAGTGTATAAATTAGGTCGCCAGACAACTATAGATCGTTTTTAAATCAGCATGAACCAAGTGCTTGGCTCACAGTTATTTCAATTTCACAGTGTGTTAAAGTGCCTTTTGTAAAGAAGACTTGACTTAGAAAGAATAGGACTACGATTTTAGAAACATCAAGAGGTTTTGTCTAATATCCTTTTGAATACTATCGATAGTTGTTATCAGACAACAAGCATTTTAATTAACATCCAGATTACTTTTATCTTAAATCTCTTTATCCGGTTACTGTATACTGTATAGTGTCCTAATGTGGTGTTTATTTTGTATCAAGTGTTAATGTATCATTATTTGTTAAACATTGATTTATAAGACCTAACCTCATGACAATTTTAATAGGTGCCAACATCAGATATTTTAATGAATTAATTTTAAGACTGCTTCAAGAACTCCATTAAATAATTGTTAACCTGTCAGTAATGAGACAGACACATTGTATTTTTAACTTATACTATTTTAGCTATTAAGATAGTTCAATCTGAGAATATCGGGATCCCAATAACATTTGATTTTGAGGTGAAAAAAATTAGGCTGAAGATGCCCAAAACTAGGGCGAAACATGTCCCAATTTGAGTGTCATGTATAAGTTGTAAACATTCTTAAAAATGTATTGTATTGAATAGGTTGACCATTTTAATAAAAATTGTTTTAAGATAATGATTAATTTCCTAATCTAATATTACCTGCATCACCTGACTTTGTATGACTGCACTCCATTACTTTTGTTTTAGACCTTTATTTTTATCTTCTACTCCTTACCCAAGACTCCGTCCATACCATTCAGCAATTTCTCCAGATCTTTTACCGTCTCAGATAAAATAACAATATCATTGGCAAATCTCAGGGTTTTGATTTCCTCTACTTCGATTGTGATTCCCTTTCAAAATTCTTAATTGATTTCCTTTACTGCCTGTTCGATATAAACATTGAAAAGGAGGAGCGACAAACTGCAGCCTTTCCTCACTCCTTTCTGGACTGCTACTTCTTGTTCATAGCCCTCGATTCTTATCACTGCAGACTGCTTTTCTTTTTTCTTTTTTTTAGACTGTAGATAATTCTTCATTCTCGGGACCTGATCCTGATCACCTTCAGAATCACAAATAACTTGGCCCTATCAACATTATTGAATGCCTTTTCTAGATCTACGAACGCCATATACGTGGGCTTGCCCTTCTTAATTCGATCTGCTAAGATCAGATGAAAAGTCAGGATTGCTTCACGTGCTCCTGTTTTTCTTCTGAAGCCAAAGTGATCTTCTCCCAACTCAGTTTCAACTTGTCTTTCCATTCTTCTGTAAATAATACGTGTTAGAATTTTGGTGGCGTGAGATACTAAACTAATGGTGCGGTAGTCTTCACGCTTGTCAGCACCGGCTTTGTGGAGGAATAGGTATAACAACATTCTGCCAAAAATCAGATGGCATTTCTCCTGTCTCATACATTTTATACACTAAATGGAATAACCCCACCATGGTGGTTTCCCATACGGCAGTCAGTAATTCACAGAGAGTAAAGAATACAGGGATATGCCTTGGAGCTCTGAGAGTGAAGCCCAATGACAGTGGTCTACACAGGGGGTGTGGTCGTAAATAGGCGCAAGAGTGCATGCTATTTTTTTATAGTCAAATCTGTCACAGCTCACTGAAGTGAATACGGTAAACGCAAATTGTAATTGCGGGAATGTTCAGATGCAAACACTCTACAACATGCTAAAACGTAAAAAGGATACTAATATTTAGTTGATGTTGTTTTAGATCTTAACAATGTTGTGTTGTGCATACGATTGCACGAATCGGAAATCCAAAAATATTCCTGGAATAACATTTCACGGGTAAGATTCTAAGTATGGTTTGTAATATGTAGTACAGTATTATTTATTTATTTACATATTTTACGCCCACATTGGAGCACTGAAATCAATACATTTGAGTTAATTTCTTCTTCTTCTTCTCCCAGAACTTTTTCATCCTCTCCGACCTGGAAGCCCTTTGTGTGTCCGATATAGTATATTGTTTCCGTTCAACTGCTTTTAGTTTGAGACTTATGCTTTTGTTCTTCAAAATCCTCTTCTCTTTTCTGTCTTTGATTTGTTGCCGAGTTATACCCAATTCTTCCAAATCGTCCTGAACTTCTTTGAACCAATTATTATTGATTTTATTCTTCAAAAAGTAATCGAATAGTTGTTTCAATATCCTGGTGTCTGCTAATCTTGATATGTGACAGAAAAAGGAAATTCTTCTTTTACGCATTGTAGATATTATTGATTCACAGTATATTATATTACCTCCATTGTTATTGTGCTAGTATTTCGGAGTCTCAGAAGCACCGTCCACTTTTTGTAAGAATTTTTAGGTTAGACTTGTTATATATCGTCAATTTTTCCTGAGGTTTCCTGTTCATGAAGAAAGGAGAACAGAGTGGATTAGAGCCATTAGAAGGGAAAACTGGATACTTTCTCCTTACACTAGAATATGTTCAGCACATTTCAAACCGGAATTGTTTGATTGGTCCATGAAGAAATTTATTTTGAAGGAGAATGCAGTACCTACCACTATTTTCGAAGCATTCCCTTCTTACCTACAGAATTAGAGCACTCATGGCCTAGAGAGTTTTTCATTTTGGTGCCCTTTGTGGCCCTTGTCTTCCTTTGGCCGATACCTTAATTTTTCGAAGGGTCGGATCCCTTCCATTTTTCTTCCTAATTAGTGTTAATAGAGGGTTGCCCAGTTGTACTTCCTCTTAAAACAATAATCACTACCACCACCTCTAAAATACATATCCCCATATGGGTGAGGATAGATTAAGGCCCACGGTATCCCCTGCCTGTCGTAAAAGTCCCTGTGGAGTTGGGGATAGTAGAACAACACCCACGGTATCCCCTGCTTTTTGTAAGAGGTGACTGAAAGAGGCCCCAGGAACTCTCAATTTGGGAGCATGGGTTAGCAACCACGGACCCCTTAGCTGAGTCCTGGCATTGCTTCCACTTACTTATGCCAGGCTGATTTTAATCTCATGTCCAACCTCCGATGGTCAACTCTTGTTCTTTTCTGACCTCGAGGTTATAAGAGGATTCGAAGGCTAGGGAGTCTTTCATTTTCTCGCCCTTCATGGCCCTTGTCTTTCTTCGGCCGATATCTTCATTTCTCTCTGATTAGAGTTAATAGAGGATGGTTGCCTAGTTGTACTCCCTCTTAAGGCAATAATCACCACCACATGTGTCCAGCTCCATGGCTAAATGGTTAGCGTGCTGGCCTTTGGTCACAGGGGACCCGGGTTTGATTTCCGGCAAGGTCAGAAATTTTAACCATCACTGGTTAATTTTGCTGGCATGGGGGCTGGATGTATGTGTCATCTTCATCATCACTTCATCCTTATCTTGATGCGCAGGTCGCCTACGGGAGTCAAATCAAAAGACCTGCACCTGGCGAGCCAAACATGTCCTTGGACACTCCCGGCACTAAAAGCCATATGCCATTTCATTTACCACCACGTGTCTTAAAAGGCGATTTAGGGGGCCTAAAGGGCTTTTACCTTCGGTGTGTGGTTTGGCGTCCAAGCATTTCAAAGTTAGCAAATATCGTTTCTTAAGAAATGCCTTCCTTGCTTGTGCTAAACTGAATTTTATATCCTCCTTACTTCTGCCATCCTAGGAGGCGAACGCTTGCACTTCCTAGAAAATACACTTTGAAACATTTTAAATCCTATGTGGGCTTATGGCCTTAAGATACAGAGGCTAAGCCGATACTACAGAGGGTGACTAGTTGGAGAAAATGTTCCAAAAGAAGAGATACAATTAAAAGTTTTACAAAATCATAGTCACCCCAATACCAAGTTGAATGGGAATTAAAAGAGGGAGAACACTATTTATTCCCTAAGTTAGAATATAGTCCTTAGACTTGCTGGAGAAATTACATTTAAAAGAAGATGGTGAACTTTAGAAATTTACATTAAGAATGAATCTTGAAACTTTCCCCTCAAGTCAGCTTTCTGAAACCATCACATAATTAAAAGATGTCTGTCATTACCTTGAGCTGGGGGCCTTCCGACGGCGGGCAAGGCTTGCCCCCTGCCTCCACCATGTATGCACTCTAGACCTCAAGACTGGAGCGATGAAAAGACAACATGGCCCAAAAGCTCTCAGCTTTTATAGCAGAAGGGAAGGTTCCATAACTCTCTAGGCCGAAGGCCTGGACACATCCTCAATTATGATCGGCTAATTGAATAAATATCCAACATTTCTGATTGGCTAATCATTTCATGAAGAAGGAAGAGATAGAAGTGCTAGTAAACTTTAGAAGACAAAAAACAATCTACAAACACTTCAGTTTAGAAAACTTAAAAATACAAAAATTCTTTTGAAAATTAATTGTCCATCCTCCCACCAGATGGGGAACATAAGTCGATAGAAGAGACATATGAAGATTATTCAAACTTCTTCCAATACACAGTTCAAGGTTCACATTACATATAGCCTTCTAGAAGGCACTCAATTTAAATGTATGGAGTAGGTATACCTCCGGTACAATAATAATAATAATAATAATCATAAAATACATTAATCAAACATGCATCCCAGTAAAGTAGCACACACATCATTGTTAGAAACTTGCCCCCATTGGCAGCAGCACACATCTCAAGGTGTCAAACCAATTCTGTCTGCACATTTGGCCAGACATCGACATTCTCCAAATATAAGATACATGCCTGCATACTCATCCCAAATGACATACGAATAGGCCCAGTACTGCGTCCAGCACACTGCACCACAGATAACATTACTACTTCACCCTCAGATACGTTGAATGTGAAAACAGTTCATTATGAGTTGTACATATGAACTTGCGTAAAAAAAAAAAAATTAAAAAAAAAAACATAATATGAACAAAAATTAGCAACAAATAAGAATTAAATGAACGACTGTAAAGTAATAAAATTTAAACAGTTGGGGGGGATTTGAACTGCAAACCATACACTCAAACAAACACAAAGTAACAGCGCTTTACCACTAGGTTAATGCAGCAGCACACTGACCGCTGTCCTCCTCCTGTCGCAAGAGTGCCATGCTTCTGATGCGATATTGCCAGATGCTCAACTTTTGACAACTAATTCTGACAATTCGAAGTATTTGGCAAAATTTTAACCAGGATAAATGGACTTACGACACACGTATATGGCAGTTTCTGAACACCTTGTATTTCAAATCTGTTGTTCTTGTTGTATGAGTCATCAGTCCATAGACTGGTTTGATGTAGCTCTCCATGCCACCCTATCCTGTGCTAACCTTTTCATTTCTATGTAACTATTGCATCCTACATCTGCTCTAATCTACTTGTTATATTCATACCTTGGTCTACCCCTACCGTTCTTACTACCTACACTTCCTTCAAAAACCAACTGAACAAGTCCTGGGTTTCTTAAGATGTGTTCTATCATTCTATCTCTTCTTCTCGTCAAATTTAGCCAAATCGATCTCTTCTCGCCAATTCGATTCAGTATCTCTTCATTCGTGATTCGATCTATCCATCTCACCTTCAGCATTCTTCTGTAACACCACATTTCAAAAGCTTCTATTCTCTTTCTTTCTGAGCTAGTTATCATCCATGTTTCACTTCCATACAATGCCACGCTCCACACGAAAGTCTTCAAAAAATCTTTCTAATTCCTATATCAATGTTAAAGTTTTCTTAAAAAAACTCTTCCTTGTTTGTGCTAATCTGCATTTTATGTCCTCCTTACTTCTGCCATCGTTAGTTATTTTACTACCCGAGTAACAATATTCATCTACTTCCTTTAAGACCTCATTTCCTAGTTTAATATTTCCTGCATCACTTGCCTTCATTCGACAAAACTCCATTACTTTTGTTTTGGACTTATTCATTTTCATCTTGTACTCCTTACCCAAGACTTCATCCATACCATTCAGCAGCTTCTCGAGATCTTCTGCAGTCTCAGATAAAATAACAATATCATCGGCAAATCTCAAGGTTTTGATTTCCTCTCCTTGGATTGTGATTCCCTTTCCAAATTCATCTTTGATTTCCTTTACTGCTTGTTCTATGCAAACACTGAAAAGGAGGCGGGGACAAACTTCAGCCTTGCCTTATTCCTTTCTGGATTGCTGCTTCTTTTTCAAAGCCCTCGATTCTTATCACTGCAGACTGATTTTTATATAGATTGTAGATAATTCTTCGTTCTCGGTATCTGATCCCAATCACCTTCAGAATCTTAAATGACTTGGTACAATCAACATTATCGAATGCCTTTTCTAGATCTACGAATGCCATGTACGTGGGCTTGTCCTTCTTGATTCAATCCTCTAAGATCAGACGTAAAGTCAGGATTGCTTCACGTGTTCCTAGATTTCTTCTGAAGCCAAACTGATCTTCTCCCAACTCAGCTTCAAATTGTTTTTCCATTCTTCTGTAAATAATATGTGTTAAAATTTTGCAGGCACGAGATACTAAACTAATGGTGCGGTAGTTTTCATACCTGTCAGCACCAGCTTTCTTGGGAATAGGTATGACAACATTCTGCCGAAAATCGGATGGGACTTCTCCTGTCTCATACATCTTACACACTAAATGGAATAACCTTGCCATGCTGGTTTCTCCTAAGGCAGTCAGTAATTCAGAGGGAATGTCATCAATTCCAGATGCCTTGTTCCTATTTAGGTCTCTCACAGCTCTGTCAAACTCTGACCTCAAAATTGGGTCTCCCATTTCATCAGCATCAACAGCCACTTCTTGTTCCAGAACCAAATTATCTACATCTTCACCTTGATACAACTGTTGGATATGTTCCTGCCATCTTTTTGCTTTGTCTTCTTTCCCTAAAAGTGGCTTTCCATCTGAGCTCTTAATATTCATACACCTAGATTTCCTTTCTCCAAAGGTTTCGTTGATCTTCCTGTATGCAACATCTACCTTTCCTACGACCATACATCCTTCGACATCCTTGCACTTCTCCTTCAGCCAGTCTTCCTTAGCTACCTTGCACTTTCTATCCACTTCATTCTTTGATCGCCTGTATTCTTTTCTGCCCTCTTCATTTCTAGCATTCTTGTATTTTTGTCGTTCAATCAGGTCTAGTATCTCCTGAGTTATCCACTGATTCTTAGTTGATCTTTCCTTCCTTCCTAACATTTCTTCAGCAGCCCTACTGACTTCATTTTTCATGACTATCCACTCTTCCTCTATTGTGTTTCCTTCAGTCTTTTCATTTAGTCTTTGTGCAACATGTTCCTTGAAACAATCCCTCACACTCTTTTCTTTCAACTTGTCTAGATCCCATCTTTTTGCATTCTTACCTTTCTTCAATTTTTCAGCTTCAGCTGGCATTTCATGACTAACAAGTTGTGGTCAGAGTCTACGTCTGCTTCTGGGAAAGTTTTGCACTCCAACACCTGATTTCTGAATCTCTGCCTAATCATAATGAAGTCTATTTGATACCTTCCAGCATCTCCAGGTCTTGTCCACTTATAAACGTTGTTTGTCGTGTTTGAACCAAGTATTGGCAAGAACTAAATTATGATCAGTGCAGAATTCAACCAGCCGACTTCCTCTTTCATTCCTTTGTCCCAATCCGAATTCTCCTACTGTATTATCTTCTCTTCCTTGGCCTACCACTGCATTCCAGTCTCCCATCACAATTAGATTCTCGTCACCTTTTACATATTGCATATATGCCCGGTTTCTGGAATGGTGAGATATCTTTCCGATAGCTATTGCTTTGTTAGAGCTGTCGACTCGATAAATCTTCGCTGCGTTGCACAGTGGAACAACAGCTAACTTATCGAACTGTCAACTATTGGCTCGTTGATCAAGTTTCATAAATACACACTAGATGCCACCCCTCGTACTGCTTTGTTTTTGTGCATTAGGTGTGTTCCCTAGATTGTCGGGCGCATGCGCACAAGTAATGCATCGCATTTGAGCTTTCTGTGCAGCTCCTATTATCCCATCTTTACCATGCAGCGAGAAATGGGTATTCAACTAGTTCTTGCAGACGTGGGTGTCAGTTTCGTGGTATTTAAGGACTGTCAGAAGAATTTGACATTGTTTGAGGATTTCTAATGAAATATGTACACGAGTGACACATGTCACGCGCAATCCAGTTTGCACTGAGCCTTATAAGTATACCGTATATCTTTCCTGTTATTACAAAATATGAACAGTGTTTGATCACAGCATAACGATATATATCGGGTAATTAACATAATTATATAACCTGTCAGTCCCTTGTAATGTAATATCGTTAATTAAAAACAATCCCACGATAAAAGTATATGCTCACTGCCAATGCAAGTAGGCCTACTGCAGGCCTACTACGATAAATGTGCAATTATCGGTTATACTCAGTTACTGGTACCAGTGCTTTCATGGACACGAATGCAGTCACAGATACACATATGATAAGACTCAGTAGTATTGAATCTTAAAGGGTATCATAATTAATAATTGATCAACAGGGGACAATGGAAAATTATTTGTCACAGGACGCAAATTGTCGCCTGTAACCTCTACCAAACATATGGCAGTAATTTGTTTAGCCTCAATCTGTCTTTGAATTCATTTGCACTACTGTATACTTCATTAGAACATTAGGCGGACATTGATATAATCGTGGTCGTTCTAGAATGTTGACCATTTCTATAATTTCTTCGTCGGAAGAAGATCAGGAAGCCATAGAAAATATTAACAAACACAATGTTAGCTGCTGATACTGAAGTACTGCGCACGCGCCCAGCAAGTTAACAAATAGATATCTCCTGCTCAGGGCCCTCTAAGTTAGCAAGCGATTTATCGAACCGATAGATGTATCTTACGTTCGCGCAATGCCAAAACACAAGTTAACCATTCGATACCGCTATAGGTTCGATATCTCACGTTCCGGAAACCGGGCATAAATCTTTTATCTCTTCATATATTCTTTTGATTTCCTCATCATCCGCTGAGCTAGTAGGCATACAGACCTGCACTATTGTGGTGGGCATTTGTTTGGTGTCTATCTTGACGACAATAATTCTTTCACTATGCTGGTCGTAGTAGCTTACCCGCTGCCCTTGTTCATTATTAAACCAACTCCTGCATTTCCCCTGTTTGATTTTGTGTTGATAATTCGGTAGTCGCCTGACCAAATATCCTGTTCTCCCTGCCAACATACTTCACTTATACCAACTACACCTAAATTTAGTCTATCCATGTTCCTTTTCAGATTCTCTAATCTACCACAACGATTCAAACTTCTAACATTCCATGCTCTGACTCACAGAATGTCAGTATCCATCTTCCTGATGATCGCCCCCTCTCGTGTAGTCCCCACCCGGAGATCCGAATGGGGGACTAGTTTACCTCCGGAATATTTTACCCAGGAGGAAACCATCATCAGTACATCATTCATACAGAGAGAGCTGCATGTACTCGGGAGTTAGTTACGGCTGTAGTTTCCCATTGCTTTCAGCCGTGTAGCAGTATCAACATAGCTAAACCATGTTGAGTATTATTACAAGGCCATATCAGTCAATCATCCAGACTGCCGCCCTTGCAACATCCAAAAGGCTGCTACCCCCCTTTCGATGAACCATTCCTTAGTCTGGTCTCTCAACAGATACCCATCCAATATGGTTGCACCTGCGGCTTGTCTATCTGCTTCATTGGGACACGCAAGCCTCCCTACGGCGCAAGGTCCTATGGTTCGCAGGAGAGGATTTCAAATCTAAGAACTTTAATAAAGCTGATAAATCTAGCTTAAAATATCTGTGAGTTATAATTATAACTTACCTATGTTTCTTCTTAATATCCGTAAATATAAGCAAATCATCTGCTCCAATTTTACGCCGATATCGTAGTAAATCTCCAGCAGTAGAATCTATGAAACCTTCATCAGCAATGTGGCTAAATACAAAGCCTTCAGCCCAAATGAACTGCAAACCAGCAGCATGTGCCACAGCTACTGCTTCCTTATTTCCTCCTGCTAAAATCTAATTAAGTCAGGGAAAAAATATTAAATTTTATATAATAAGTATATAATAGAAAGAACAAATTCCATTCCTTCATATGCTCCTTTTGTTTATAAATAAATCACATAGAAAAAGCAGAATTTACAGCCACTATGCTACAAAGTTGCAAACAAATTATGGAAGTTCAGAATTCTCATTCTCGTAACGTTTAACTCCTCATTTCCTTAATAAGGTTATCCAAATTGTCAGTGGCATAAAGATTTCAGACATTCCAATTTCCCATTTGTATATTTTAATTCCAATGAAGGACTACCAATGACTAGGGACCATTGGTCTCTGATTTCTTGCTACAGTTATTCCAGGGAACATACTAACAGTATGGTTTGTTGTACCGTCATGGTGTTGACTCAGCTGCCCTCAATTTGGGGAGCAAAAACTACTGGTAGCAGTCCCTCAGGAAGTGATACTTTCCATGAAGTATTTTAATGTAATTTCCTCCTTTAGAGGCCCTTCACTTGATCAAGCTTGTTGGCAAGCTTAGGGTGTCAGACTATCAATCAATCATGATAGATCTGCATTTAGCGCTAACCCCCAGGCTTCATATACCATATTAATTGTTTACCTAGTCTTTCCTCAAATAATTTCAAA
This sequence comes from Anabrus simplex, assembly GCF_040414725.1. Lineage (NCBI taxonomy): Eukaryota > Metazoa > Arthropoda > Insecta > Orthoptera > Tettigoniidae > Anabrus > Anabrus simplex. The sequence continues at coordinate 274,734,046 of NC_090265.1, forward strand.
GAAATTGAAACTTTATCAAACATTTCCCTTGATAAACAATTCAAATAGCTAATTCCTCTTCCTATAAACCGGTGGTGCTCAGCTGGGCACCCGTTGAGGCTAGCACAGTGCAGCCGGGCTGGCCTGACGTAAATGCGGGCAACTTATGTAGCAAGCATATGTCACAGTGAAGCGAGAGACCAAACTACTATGTGGACTACGTGGCAGGGAAGTGAAACAGCGTCATTCAACTTCAACTACGATGTGAAACATTGATAGGGGAACAGTATCAAAAACAAATAAAAAGGATCACAAGAAAACCAATCTTTTCAACATATTCCGGTTTGATTTCTACTGCGCTCTATATAAACAGTCAGTTTTATTTTCTTATATGCTTATATAAGGATTTAAGTGTACAAGCTACAATTTACAATTCCTTGAATGGGAATGACAGTATTTGCATTAAAAAAGGAAAATTCCTCTTATTCATTCAGCAAAAAATAATATATTTACATAATTCAACACATTTACTGCTTCATTTTGCACAGTGTTGTAGTGTTATGTGACTTTCCCTGTTCACTGAATTTCACAAAATATAAATTTCATGTTTCCATATTGACAGCTAAACTAATATTCTTTAAATCTCTATAAAAATGATTTATTGTTGAACAGTATCCTCCTTATTCAATACCTCATGGTTAATGTGAATTTCTGTAAATAGTACCGGTATTTAAAACTTATCAAGCGTCCAATGATAATAGCTAGCCTCCATATATAGCGAGGGAGTTTCATCACATGTGAGGACATGGATATTTACTATCCAAAATTAAAGTACAACAACAATGACAACAATATAAATGCATCTACCAAATATATTTATACAGTATGCCTTCAAATAAATAACATAAGTGATGTTACTCCTGATAAGCAATAATTGGATTGTGGGAAAGTTTATTAGATAATTTAAACCCAAGAAACTACAGGCCACAGCTTATCCACATTAACTCCATCTTTTATCAGAAATGTGACTAAAGAACCTCTTAAAATACAATAGTGAACATTTTAATTCATGACGTACAGTACAATAATACTTGAGTTTATTGGCCCAGCTCTTTATTGTATCCGGTCAAAATACATTAACTGCAATGAACATAAATAATTTATTTCGTACAACGTAAATGGTAAATGACCTGGATTTCTGCCCTCATTCTTTCATTATTTACTGCCTCCATTTCAACTCGGGTACCACTGCATATCGAGAGTGACTGGGAGAACTTCGCCGAACCTTCACGGCCTTTGACGTAGCCACAACGTCACTGTGGTTGAATAGCAAACGTTCAACACCAGCCGGCCCACCTACTTACAGTGCTCGACGCCTGCAGGATGAAATCCCCAGCTTGAGCATCTCTGCTGTAAACTAATACAGTCAAAACCCTATATAACGCCACCTGATACTCCACCACCAAGACAAGAAACGAGGTTATAAATGTGTTTGATTAATCGCCAACTTGGCAATATATCAGCAGAAACCTGGAAACCTTTCCTTTGAACGGAAACATGGCTCTTATCCGATCTTTTAGGAATGTGAGCAGGTTCAGTGTGCTACCAACCCTCGTTACCTGTAGCTCATTACTTTAAGTGGCATGGTGCCAGGGAATGAATCATCTTGCCATAGATGAGAATTTCCGTAAGGCTTACCATAATGGACTGTTTCCTAGAAAAGCTTTGGAAGCCTGCACAAATCAGTTGAGGATAAAGAGCTTGATAGTAGCACACTGTGACCTGTTTTAAAATTCAGTCCTGTCTGTCTGCCCTGAATGTACAAGTTTCTACGATGAATAAACAAAAAATTTTATATGTGAAAGAAAAACAAGAAGTGTGTACTCATAAAGAAAAGTATTCTTCTGTTAGTCAGAAGAGCATTGCAAACCATTTTTCATTGTTGTGGGGGAAAGCCATAAGCATAGGAAGTACTGGAGTATGTAAATTCCTTCATGGGATTGTTTTAATGCAAAATAGACACATTTTAAAATTAAATGTTGATTAATACTATTCCCGAAAATCCCTATATAGTACAGAATATAACTATGTAGACGCTCAAGTATTTCAACTTGCTATTTTAAAATAGTAACCTCAATTTAACAACACCCTCATTTGCACCAACAAATGCTCTGAACAAACGATGGTGCTGTAATGAGGGATAACTGTATTTGTCTCAATTTGTCCTCTTGAATTTCAACTTTATCTTCATAATATGATTTTTCTTACCCTTAAAACGCTTCACTCAAGTTTAATCATCTACTAATATCATTCCACGCCATCTCTCCATCGACAGCTCAGAACATACTGCTTATTCAAAAAGCTCGTCTCTTTACTCGCAAGTATTTCCAGCCCAAACTTGGCAACATTTTTGTAACACTACTCTTTTGTCGGAAACCATCCAGAACATATCGTCTTGCATTTTTCCATTGCCCGATACTCAGCACTGAGATGCTGGCTGTATGCTCAACAACAGGTGTGTCCTACGTGTGGCCCATAGTAATTATATAATTTTGCTAGTGTAGTCTATTTTAAGACTGCATTGACAGAAGTACCGGGAGTTCAGACTTCTGCTCGCATGCCATGGGAATTCCCGAGCGAGCGCCATATGGCTTGTGTCAACACTGGCAAGATAAGAAGTGTTCACTACCAGCGCACAGCTGTTTAGCACCCTGTCCCTCAGTTTGCTAGAAACTATTGGACTTTCAAAGTGTGTTGTGAGGTTATTATCACGATGATTAAATACACTATAGAGCAAAGAATATTTTTAGTCGAGTGTTATCTGCACAAGAAGAAGAAACCAGTTAAAAGGTGCCTTCAAAAATTCCGTAGACAATTTCCCGGTGTGACATTACCATCAAAATGTTATGTGCATCAGCTCGTTTACAAGTGGCATAGTACTGGTTCCATAATCAATAAGAAAACAAAGCAAAGGAGAACAGCTCTCACATGGGAGAGGTTTGAAGATATACAGGCAAGACTCAAGGTCAGTCCACATAAGTCGCTTCGGAGAGTAGCTCATGAAAGTGGTATTTCACCTTCTTCAGCATGTAATGCAACAAAATTGTTACATTTACGATCTTATCGGACTCATTCAGTCCATAACATACTACCTACAAATTTCAATGCAAGAATACGATTTCGCAATTGGCTAATGAATAGTGTCCACGACGGTATTCTGGATCCGAACTTTCTCTTTATGAGCGACGAAGCCTGGTTTCATTTGAGTGGATATGTCAATTCAAAGAACAATAGAATCTGGGATACAGACAACCTGCACATTTTACAGCCGACACCTCTGCACGATGTGAAGGTGAGTGTGTGGTGTGCTATCAGTGCCCGACGAATTATCGGTCTGATATTTTTTCAGGACACGATTACTTCTGACCGTTAAATTCAAAACATTCTGGAACCAATTTTTGCTGAACTGACTGAAGAAGAGAAAAGGTACAGCTATTTCCAGCAGGATAGTGCAGTGGCCCATACAGCGCGTAGCTCTATGCAACGGTTACGGGAAGTGTTTGATGATGATCAGATCATCAGTAAAGGCTTATGGCCCCCTCGTTTGCCTGATTTAAGCACATGTGATTTTTATCTATGGGGAAATCTTAAAGGAAAGGTTTACAGGAATAATCCTCGAACTGCAGAAGAATTAAAAATTGAAATTAGAAACATTGTTCCTTCTATCGGTGTCCAAGAACTACAAAGTATGTTTCGAAATCTCATTACAAGATGTGAAGCTTGTATTGCAGCTGAAGGAGACCTCTTTCAGCATCGTGTGTAAATACTGGTGAGTTCAGTTTGATTTCCTAGTTGATTAATTTATTTACAATTTCTCTCTTCTATACTCCACATATCCAACTCTCTGGAAGAAGGCTATTGTGCTACCTCTTCCAAAAAGTCAAACGCCTTTGAACGAGGGAGACTATCGTCCAATCTGTATTTTATCAGCTTTACCTAAAATCTTAGAATAAGTAGTCCATACACAAATGTCTGAGTACCTTCGAACACACAATCTCCTTAATCCTCTCCAGTCCGGTTTCCGACAAGGACATAGTACAACTACAGCCATACTTAAAGTGACTAAGGATGTTAGACAAGCAATAGACAGAGGACAATTCACAGTTCTGGTACTACTAGATTACAGTAAAGCTTTTAACAGCGTAGACATTGACATTTTACTTGTAAAACTGAAGGCTCTACATTTTTCTCAGAGTAAGATTGCTTGGATGCATTCTTATCTTCACGGACTTCAACAATGGGTGAAAGGCAATAATGGAATCGTTTCCTCGTGGCGCCACGTGAAGAGAGGAGTCCCTCAAGGCTCTGTACTTGGTCCTCTACTTTTCGCACTCTTTGTGAATGACATATCATCCAATTTAAGACACTGCAAATACCATATGTACGCTGATGATCTTCAACTCTACACAGACTCTACAGCACGAGAACTCCAGGAAAATATCGACTTACTAAATATTGACTTACAGTCTGTTAGTGATTGGTCTGCTGCGCATGGCCTGAAATTGAACCCTACAAAGTCGCAAGTAATCCTTCTTGGCCATCAAAGTCAAATAACAAGTATAACTAAACGTCCGTTGCCAAGAGTAATCCTGCAGGATGTTCCAATTCCTTTTGTATCACAAGTGAAGAATCTCGGTGTTATCATGGACGAACGCATGACTTGGTCTGCACATGTCTTACATATCTGTCAACAAGTTTATTCAGCTTTACATTCTTTATATAAATATAAACATATATTTCCAATAAAGCTTAAAAAGAAATTAACTGAAGCCCTTGTAATGCCACATTTTGACTACTGTGATGTTTGCAAGTATGAACAATGAGATTTCCACCTAATCAATACTTTATTACAAATGTTTAAAGTTATCTACATTGAAACAGTACCGGTTTCGACCTGCAAAAGGTCATCATCAGCTGCTGGTGAACCTGCTTAATAGCGATTGTACATAAAACATTACTAAAACTAATTTAACAAGAATGCCTTATTCTAATATAATATTACTATTAAGATATATACATATGGTACAATATGGGGCTTAGACTCGTTGGAGTTCCATTCAAAAATCTGTGCTGTTGCCAACATTATGTCAAACATTCAACCTCTGTTATACAATTTTTAGAGTGTGTGGCATTCAAGGGACTCCAGCAAGCCAAAGCCCTTTATTGCACCATATGTATATATGTATATTGTTTGACATAATGTTGGCAACAGCACAGATTTTTGAATGGAACTCCAACGAGTCTAAGCCCCATATTGTACCATATGTATATATCTTAATAGTAATATTATATTAGAATAAGGCATTCTTGTTAAATTAGTTTTAGTAATGTTTTATGTACAATCGCTATTAAGCAGGTTCACCAACAGCTGATGATGACATTTTACAGGTCGAAACCGGTACTGTTTCAATGTAGATAACTTTAAACATTTTGTAATAAAGTATTGATTAGGTGGAAATCTCATTCTTCATACTTGCATTCTTAATTCATCAATACGGACAATGAAGCTGATAGATTATAGTATTGTGATGTTGTTTTCAATGACATCAGGCCACAATTTTCCCTAAGGCTACAGCGCGCTCAAAATGCATGTGTGAGATATATATGCAATTTAAGAAAATATGACCACGTGTCACCATCTTTCCTAAAATTAGAGTGGTCGCGACTCCATGTTCGTCGTAACCATCATACTTTGTCTCTCCTCCATCGAGTTCTTACTACATCTTCCCCATCTTACCTTTCTTCACGTTTCCATTACTTCTCAAATGTTCATGACAGACATACAAGGGCTCAAACATCCAACCTGCTCATCATCCCTCACCATCGAACTGCCGCATATAACAGCTCATTCTCGGTGTTTGCCGCACGAGAATGGAATCGTTTACCGGACGATGTCAGAGGAATACCAACTACAGTGTCATTTAAAAGAGTGTTAAGAGGTACAGCAGGATGCGAGTGACCTGTGAATTTCTAGCCTTTCAGTGATTGTGCTACTACAATATTATTATTATTATTATTATTATTATTATTATTATTATTATTATTATTATTATTATTATTATTATTATCATGATCATTATTATTGCTGTTGTATGGATGTCTTACTGTGGTGGAATTTTATTTCAGTTGTATTTTGATTGTGTTTTAATTGTGTCTTCTAGTATTAATTATGGTAGTCTTACTTATGACTTTAATGTATACTAATTGGTTTAGTGTAAGAGAAGGCCCAATGGCCTTAACTACGTCAATAAAGACATTTATCTATCTATCTATCTATTTATTTACAAGTATTTATTACTGGTGAGTTCAGTTTAATTTCCTAGTTGATTTATTTCTTTTTTTATTCATTTAGTTATTTGTCCAGAGCATCTATGTAGCCGGTGAGTTTAGTTTCGTTTAGTTTCTACAGGCGTAACCATGCCGCTTCTTTGAGCCGACTATGCCTGCTTGTCATTGCAGGCACTGCGCTCGCAGTCTCCGCTTCCCAGCGTGCCTAATCCTCGACACTCTGCTCTTTTAAATTAAGCACCCTGTACAATTTTTTCTTTGTTGCAAACCATAGAATGAGTTCCTTTTGTCAGAGCAGTCAGATTTTTTTCTTTACGTCGCACCGACACATATAGGTCTTATGGCGACGATGGGATAGGGAAGGCCTAGGAATGGGGAGGAAGCGGCCATGGCCTTCATTAAGGTACAGCCCCAGCATTTGCCTGGTGTGAAAATGGGAAACCATCCAAAACCATCTTCAGGGCTGCCGACAATGGGATTCAAACCCACTATCTCCCGATTACTGGATACTGGCCGCACTTAAGCGACTGCAGCTATCAAGCTCAGTCAGAATTACTAGAGAAGTTCATAATTATACAACAGACCTTGCAACAGTCCGATGCAAAACTTAAATTCTATTGGTATAAGAAAAAACTGAGAACGAAGTAGTGGAAGAACTATATTCACTAAATTACAAGTTTCTGTACAGCTAATTTTTAAAACTTGTGGTGGTAGTAGAATAACTTACAGTAATAACATCAGGCATGTCATATTGCTACTGTCACTTGTATAGTGTTAACCAGTGTAATGAGCTCCTTGCATCTACCAGCAAATTTGCTTACCTGCCTTTGCTACACATCTTGCTGCTGCTGCTCCTGCCCGTCGCTTATGACTGCTTAGCCTGTCTCGCCACTCAGCTGTCTGCTACGTCACATGCTTACGTCATTATGACGGTCTACTCTTGAACTTTCGCTGCTTCGCCACCTGTTCTAGTACCTTCCGTCTGTTGTGCTATATATTTAGGCCCTCGTCCCATAAACTTTAGTTTATTTTCGACCATGGTGTGTGCGTGATGGCCTCTTATTTTCTTGCATGCGTGCTTATCACCATGCCAACCTGCATCTGCTGGACTTCTACGGCAGCCTGGGTGAGCAAAGCTATTATGTTTTTGACTTGACCAGATCTTGGTTTGTCAAGCCCCTCAGGCCCCTGTATGTGTTAGATTTCATGGCTTTGATACTGTGCATTGGATTATACACCAGTGTTATTTCACTTCTTCTCTAGCCATGAACTAGACTTCATGAACTGTGCCAAAGCTGGACGGAAAATAAGACATTTGCTCTCTCCTCTGGAAATTGCTTCTCTTTTTAAATGGCGAGTGTCATATGTTTCGTACTGACATTTATCTTTTATACGAGGCTAGCTTTAATAAATCTTGCTACATGATGCCCTCCTGTCCTACCCTTCCATACCTCTCTCCCTTTTTTTCCCTCCCTACCATTTATATTATTAATCTCAGGTTGTACGTTGGTCATATTGGTGTTCTCTGCTGGTAACGGTTGTTGTTATCCTTGTTGCTGAGCAGGTATTTTAACCTACCTTTGTAATTGTGGCTGGTATCAAGTGTTCGTACTAATTTAGGAAGTATCTTTTGTTCGTTTGTTCATATGTTTCCAAACATATGTCAATTTATACTTGTTATTTGACTTATCACATTTCACTATTTGCCCTTTCCTCTGGGTTCCCATTCACTTCCTTGGTTTTGTGCTAGTATTTTATTATTATTTTGCATGGGTTATCCTCCCCTCCCTTTTGCCTAATTCTAGCACTGGATTATCATGATGCAGAGTAGTCACTTATTTACTTGTATACTGTGGTGCTTTGCCCCATCTTCTGGCTGCGGTTTTGCCTTGTTCGACCTTATGTTAGCCTTTCTTGCTTGGGCTTGACTCTAACTTATGTTGTCCAAATCCAGTTATCCTTGTCACTTCCGCTGTTTCTTTCTTTCCTTATTCTTTCCCCTCATAATACCGCATCTTATTATAGAAGGGTAGTAGAGTGTTTGTCTCGATCCTTTCTTTCTTAATACTATTGTATGTTTCATTTATTTCTGGTGCTGTATTATAGTTCCACTATTTTGTTTCGATCGTCACATGGACCATCATAATTTTACCTTACCTTTGTTCTGCTAGCCAGTGCATTTTGCAAACCTCATTATGGAATATTTTTCTGATAACTTCTCACCATAGCACTCTGATATTTCAACGGACTCTTTTCATGTTCCCCCTAATAAGTCTGCTCCAAACCCTCGCCTGATTTTTGACGAATTTCTCTCTTCAAACCCATCTTCTGATATTTCATCCTCCTTACCTTCTACCGCTACTGATCTTACCACCATACCTAGTTCGATTTCTGATCAGCTTTCACACACATTGCCTCAATAGATAAACGAGTCATATCCTGACCTTCATACCCCCTTTTCGGAATTGAAACACATGCCATGTCAGTCCCCTGCTCTTTCTTCCCTGCCAGTTAACCCATTTTAGCACCCTCCTTAATCTAATGCTGATCCACAAACTCTGCTGCCTACTCCTTCTCCGCAATCTTTCCATAAATTCTTTGACAACCCTCCTAATTATTCTCAACTGCAAACGGTGAATTTTTATATTTTAAAGAAGTGCTTGGATCAAGTTCATCAACTGAATTCAACTCACCCTAAGGAATTAACCCTGTGGTTGTCTGAGTGCAGTAGGAAGCCTGGTGTGAGTCAGCTGTGAGAGGTGTTTAGTGATTTGGACTCAACCACAAAGAGTCGCTTTCCATCTTGAACTAAATTAGGCCTAGTCCATTTTATCTGTCAAGAGAATTCCCCTTTCCATCACACCAAGGTTGAATGTTACAAGAAGTTGCACAGCTACAAACTACTGTTTTGATTATTCATTGAGAAATTTTAAGATCCTTTCATTTCAGGATAGTTTCTAAGTGGCTTTATGAACATATCTTTCACATTAAGAAGTGCCAAACAGTGATAACAAAGAGAAAACCATTGTCTCTCTAGACATTTAAGGCTTTTATTCAGTTAAGGACGAGTTGTTTTTAAGATTGTTTTTACCTATGTTGTTTGTGTTTTTGTGTATATCTTTCAAGATCACGGCTGAAGATGTTTTCCATGGAAAATGAAATATGTACCAACAAAAAATATTTTAAAAATAAACTAATGTTATTCTAATCTAAGAAAATTGTAAGATTTTACAGTGGTGGCAACATGGAATTTCCCATACAAGTTGGAATTTGTTATACTGTACTGTATCACCATATTACGGTCCAAATATCATCATTTTACGTTATAGGAGTATCTGAATATAGCACCAAGCAGAACCCGAACTCCGTGTCTTAGTGGGGGCCAACCCCGTAGCACAAGCTGTAATCCCTGCGGTTACTCATGGAGACCCCGGAGATCGCTTTCCCAAGCGAGTCAAAGAATAAAAAAGAAGATCGCGAGAAAGAGACAATGTTTGAATTTGTCACGTGAAGCCAGTAATGCCGACAAGGCGTAGCCAAATCTGAGCACTCCAGGCCTGGTAGAATGCTAATTAGAGATGTTATTTCCACACGTGTGCAAGTTTCAGCGAATGTAAACCATTAGAAAATATTGATTGGAATTAAGGAGCACTATTTGCACCCTAGCTGTGACAAGTAGGCATATTAAAGGTTTCCCTTGGCTGAATTCAAACAGCCGTTGGAGAGACACGACCGGTACACAAAGACCATCTATTGTGAACGCGGGGGTGTACTGAGCCCAACGGAAACTGGAAATATTATAAAGGGAAGGCTTCTGAATGAGCTTTGGCTAGTTGTTGACAGACCGGTGGGTAGAGCACGTCGCTCGTATCAAACCTCTAGACAAATACCTCTAACAAAGTTATTAGAAAGTCGCATTTAGGGAGTACACTAGCTCACCCGAACATTTACAGTAAGGGAATAAATAAAGTAACTAGATCAATTTCTTCAATTTAGTATGGTACGCGAAAGTTAACTGCCATACATATTTCCTGTGACCGGGTATCGTACAAAAGGCGCTACTCATGGTCGGGCTGATATCATAAGTAGCAGATATAGTCAATTCTACCAGGCCTAGGTCGCGGCATTGTATGCACATACATACAAGGCAGTGAAGAGGGGCGTCATACAGCATCATCAAGTTTGCAGGACTTGCTGAGGATCGAAGAAGACAGTTTCTGTAATGGCGTTCCCAGGAGTAAAGTGCCAGGCTTCAGGATCCAGTGTACACAGTGCTAGAATGTGCTAATTCCATAATGCAGCCCTGGATAGTGCACTGAGGCAATGACAGATGGTTTTAGATAAGTTGAACTGCATATAAGCATGACTTGTAGCTATAGATTTGACTCAGGGCATTTTTCAGTAATGTAAATATTAAATATGTAACTCAATGCCATAAGCCTGTTTATTTCAAGTGTAGGTTAAATAATGTAGCTTGAGGCTGACTGCTAGCACCAGCCATGTGTTTTATTAGCTTTTCTTCATATGGTATGAGGGTAGTGATATAGTTTCATGTTTATCACATGATTTTGAATGTAGATTTCTTATGTGCCATGTACTGATGCAAGTTTTTATGTTGATGTCAAAGTCTTCAGTGAGATATATTAACACCAGTGTAACCCAGAGAGGGTTTTTCATATAATCTCGCGACAGACTAAAACATAGCCTTGTGGGGGATGCGAACCTAGAAAAGATAGATATGTGGCTATGAAGTGCCAACATGTGCGTGTGAGACCACAGTGAGATATTTGTGACAATAGCCTATGGAGGCTTATTTGTGAGAATAGGCCAAGTGAGAGCCTGGATGCGAAGCTACGTATCCTAGATACGAGGCCATGAGGAGCCGTAAAGACGGTATGCTATCCTCATGAGAGATGGGACATGCTTGTGGGCAGGCTGATGAGTGGTCTAGATTCGGAATATTGGGACACAATTTTGTGTGTTGTAACAAGACTCATGTTTATATCAGAGAGCCTCTGGCCTGACCATGTGTTTGAAAGGCAAGTCTTGTTTCTGAAAGCAGTGTGGAGAAATGGGCTATTGAACCAATGGCGTCTTTATGCATGTATAGACTCGGTGAAGGATGACTGAGCCACAAATGAATGAACCTGGTGTACACACAAAACCTGTTATCCCACCCAAGGAAGGTTAGTCTGTTCGCGTGTAAAATATTTGTTATTGATGTTCTCTCCACAGCTGACCAGGAGTTGCTAATTTTAACTGGCAACACTTCGCTATTGTATGCAAGGCAGTTGACGTCCAGAACTATAGAGGTCTTAATTTCGTAACCTAAACCCAGAAGATGACATCGAGTGTATATATTTGTTTTCTTTTTCAGGTTGTGTTTATTTTTTACCTTCTGCGTTTGTCCATTGTGCTATTTGTCTGTTATTGTGTGTGTCATCGTTTAAGGGGTTTACAGCATGAGCTGATTTTCAGGTTGTGAGGTTTTATTCCTCTCCAATTTGTTCCAGGGCAGAAGCCTGTGATTGTGAATTCAGTGTCTTTTGGTGGGTATCTGCCAGTCCCAAGCAAGTGTTTGTTGTATTTGTTTACTGACTAGTTTGGATTAATTTAATCAGGCTGAGATGTGCAAATCTATAATTATAATTTCATGTTAAGAGACGATTCAGTTCAAGGCTACATGCCAAGCGCAGTTTAATTCATTTGAACCTCCATCAAAACTCAATAACACCACCATATTCCACACAACGACTGTAATTTGGGTTCAAGACCCGTATTTATATTTGAATCAGTGATGGCAAATGTTATACTGTATTGTTATATATTTCTGTAAATTAATTTATTTTATTTGGGAAGATTACTATTCTTACTTCATGCTTTATTGGCAATACACCCATCCACCCATATATTTCTTCGAGTTCTCATTTACGAATATGTATTCTAGAATCTGTCCTATGTTTTTAAGTAAATTTTAGATAGACCTTTCGACCCATGTTTTTATTTCCAAACGTATCATGCAGCATCTCCGCTGAACTAGGCCAAGCAAGGACAGGGGAAGGTACAATATATGATAACTCCACCACGGATCAAGATGAAATTTATTACTTGTAGTAAATCTTAAAAATAGTTTTAGTGTTGACTGTTTTGGTATTAGTAATATTCTTATAAAAGGACACTCTAAATTTATTATACATCACAAAATTAGTTAATTAATGTCTATCAGAGGGTAACGTACCAGCCAGCTAAACTTAAAATTGCTAAAGATGTACCAAACTATAAAGGCATACATAAATTTAACCCATTCACTGCCAAACCCGTATATATACGTTATTGAACGCCGTGCCTCGTCCGCCAAACCCGTATATATACGTATCGGTGCAGTGTGTACTTCATCGATCTTACAAATGTACAGGATATAGTGTCATGCTTTGATATTCCATGGAAATGCTCAAGGAAGTTCTGTACGGCAGATATACCACTCCATTTTGTGTGTTTTGAAAGCGATCTGGTGTTATTTCAGCTTCGTTGGAGTGGAACATCTTTCCCGCTTACGTGTAGCCATCATGGCGTCTTGAAGTATACATTCATCTCTTGTTTATTATTATTCCTAAGAAGAAGAATCTCTTGTTGACGAAGAAATTGAATGTTTCCTCATAAATAGTGATTCTGAAGTACTATATTTTGATAATGAAGATGGAGAATATCTATGTGGCAATATTGAACTACAAGAAAGTGCAAGACAAAGTAGTAATGATGAATCTCATGCGGAATTGTCACCCCTTCCTCAGATAAATTCTTTTTCCCCAAATGTAAATGATGTTGATAATACCAGTTCTTGGATCAACAATTTTATATTATATTTCAGTAATAGTATCACCAAGCAGAGTAGCCATGCGTATTAACATGCTACTTCTATGGAGTCAAGCTCTGCACTCAGCAGGCGAGTGGGTTTGTACCACACCGTCAGCTGTCCTGAGAATGTTTTTTTTTTGTGCTTTCCCTTTTGCACTCCCAAGCAAATGCCGGAACAGTTCCTATTCATAAACCACAGCTGATTCCTTCCACTTCCTTACCCAGTTTCATTCACCATCATTCATTTCATATTTATTACCTTCTCAACTGAGATTTACATCGGGAAGGGCATCCAGCTGTAAAAATATGGTGTAAAATATAATCTCACTTCATCCCCAACCCCATATTGGGCTGCAGGGCTAAGGCGATGATATGCATTCCATTAACTGTATCAGTAAACATGTATCTGTAAAAGTGCTTCTTCCTTAAAAAAACTTGGCAGTGAAAAGGTTAATGTTAGTATTTACAGACCACTCTCAGTATGTTGACATTGCTCTAAACTAAAGCTGCAGGATCATTACTGGATGTTTGAAACCTACACCCATTGAGAAGATCCAACTTTTAGTTGGTATTGCTTCCGGTGAGATTAGTAGGGAGGTAGCAGCTAACAAAGAAAGGCTCCAATCATCTTCTTAAGAAGCACATCCTCTCTATGGATACCATCCAGCCACACAGAGGCTAAAATCTAGAAAAAGTTTTTTCCACACATCAGTTAACCTTGAGGGGAAAGCAGAGAATGCTAGGGTCAAAATGTGGAAAGAAAGAATCAACCACCTTTCCAACTGGATAGAGTCGAAGGGAAGTCGTCCATGTGGACACAAGGAGAAGTGGACAGTATGAAAAGCCCTTAACAGACTCTGTACAGAAGTCAGCAGAACAAAAGTAAATTTGCAGAAGTGGGGTTTCTCAAGTGGTTCATCACTTTGTGATTGCGGAGAGCAGCAGACGATCCAACATCTATGTCGGTGTGTTTTATGTCTTTCAATGTGCACTATGAAAGACTTGACTGCAGCTTCCCCCAACGCTATTGACGTCACCCAATACTGGTCAAGAATCACCTAGCTCTTGAATTGTTGCCTTATCTGTGATTGTTTGTATAATAGACCTGTATATTTGTATAGTAGGAATGTAGATAAAGTATCATGGTTTTTTTCTTAAATATGTGTATGTAAAGTTGGTAATTCAGACACGAATAAAGAAAGAAAAGATCTCAGTATTACCTCCTTTATTTAAGATTTTAGAACAAGTAGTTAAAAAAGGGTTAAATTACTAGATTTTTGTTAAATAATACATATTTTTATCAATTTAAATATGGTTTCCTACATCACTTGAGTACCAATAATGCCAACCTAATCCCATGGCACTACAGCCCTGAAGGGCCTTGGCCTACCAAGCGACTGCTGCTCAGGCTGAAGGCCTGCAGATTACGAAGTGCCGTGTGGTCAGCACGACGAATCCTCTCGGCCGTTATTCTCGGGTTTCTAGACCGGTACCAATAATGCTATTGAGGATATTATATTAAAGTCAATAAGATCTAGACTCAGGTACATTAGTAGCTGGTTTATTTATAGATCTTAAAAGTTTTTGACACAGTTGATTATAAAATACTATTACATAACTTAGAAGTAGCAGGTATCAGAGGTACTGCAAAGGATTAGTTCGTTGATTACATCTCTAACAGGGAGCAGTTTGTAACATGTAATAATACTGAAATTAGTGTAAAAGTGATCTCAACTGGTGTGCTCCAAAGGGCCTTTATTGTTTATTATCTTTGTTAATGATACTGGTCAACTTTGGTTAAATGGAAGACTATCCATTTTTGATGATGACACTAATATTTTCTGTACAGACTCTAGCAATTATGAACTTGAACATAATATCCAACAAGATATTTTATTACTTGAAACATGGCTTAATTCCAATCGATTAACTATGAACCTGACAAAAACAAACTACATAATTTTTCATAAATCTTTATATGCATTTAATTTGGATATATGAGTAAATCGTGTTTCTTCAATCATATAGTAATGAGAGTGCAGAATACAAAATTTTTAGGACTGATTATAGATGAAAATCTCTATCGTGGAGTAACCAGGTCTGTACTATCTGCAATAAAATTATCTCTGTGACTGGTATCCTTAGCAGATTGAGGAATACATTTTCTTATAGGTTGTTGAGGGGTCCTTACTAAGCTCTTATTGAAAGCTGCATCTCTTATATGGTAAATCTCTGGGCATGCTGTAATAAAGAATTATTTGGGAAAGTAGAGGTTCTTAGGAAGTGAGAATTAAAACTAATTTTCAATCTACCCATGCTGACACTGACTAAAGATTTGTAAAACCATTGTAATATATTATCACTTCAAAATAAATTAGTCTTTCCAAACACATCAATTATTACTAATTCACAGATTCAAAATTATGAAACAAGAATTATTTATAATATTCACTATAGAAAGATTCATTCTACGAGTTATGGTCAAAATGCTCTATGGCATTTTTCTATAACTCACTTCCAAAAATATCAACATTACTGTATATCAACTTAATCTATTTTCAAGAGTAATGTAACTACATACTGTCCCCTTTTTCTACCTTCAAGGTACTCTGCCCCAGATTTGATATCTCACCCCAGATTTCTGTCTTCCCATGGCTAACTTCCTCTTCCACTAGCTGACAAACTTTCTGCACTTCCTTCCTAATTCCACCTGTAATTTCTTCCTGGTCTATCTGACCTTCCGTCCTCTTCTGGATAGCCTCTAATATGGTCAGCATTTCCGATTTCAATCCTGACACCCTATATTTGAAATTATTAGAAACTTCGGGGATCGAAACATTTACATCCCTCTTGAGCGCTTCCATTCCGCCTTTCAGCATGCTCACCTCGATTCGCACACCATTTAAACTTCTCACGACTACTTATAAGTCAGC
The DNA here is from genome assembly GCF_040414725.1 of Anabrus simplex. Classification (NCBI taxonomy): domain Eukaryota; kingdom Metazoa; phylum Arthropoda; class Insecta; order Orthoptera; family Tettigoniidae; genus Anabrus; species Anabrus simplex. The sequence goes on from NC_090265.1 coordinate 274,750,161, forward strand.
CCTAGTGTCAGTAATCTCTCCCTGTATCTGGGCTATCTGCTCTTGCGCAAGGTGCTTAGCGAGCTCGTCCCTACCTACACTGCACTCAAATTTTAATTGCTTCAAATGATCTAACAGTTTCTCCTGCACCGAGCTCGATAGCTGCAGTTGCTTAAGCGTGGCCAGTATCCAGTATTCGGGAGATAGTGGGTTTGAGCCCCACTGTCGGAAGCCCTGAAGATGGTTTTCCGTGGTTTCTCATTTTACAACAGAAGACACCACAAATAAGATAAAATTGAATACAAAACTCAAGAATACAAACCTCCGCTTTACGCTTACACAAAACAAACCAACAACACACACATTTTCAACTGAGGAAAGGGCACGAAGATCAGAGCGTCTGAAGAAGTACTGGGAGGACCGCAAAGCCCGAACAATCCCTTCAAAGAGACCTGAACGAAGGACTGACTAAAGTGATCCTATGTGGTCATAAAATAAGAAGAAGAAGAAGAAGGAGAATGGATTTTTATATTCTACAGCCTCATTAAGGTTATCATTTTTCTTTACAAGTTGGTCTAGATGAATGTATAGATCTTCATAATAATAACAACGTAAACGTTTCCACCTTTTCAATACTAAAATATATTCACAAAATTATAAATTACACGGTACTAGTTCATTAAGCTGCCCTTTTTTAATTTCTTTATGATGGTCAGGTCTTGTTCTAAGTTGGTAAATTTATGACCTGTGGCAGTCATGTGTGATCCCATAGCCAAGAATCTTCTATGTTTTTCAGCATTCACATGTTCTAAATATCTTACTTTAAAATTGCGGCCAGATTGTCCTATGTATGTATTCTTGCACTTAAAGCATGTGAGTTTATATATTCATGAATCAAAAAATTTATCTTTTTCTGAGAGATTTATTGTATCATGGTTGAAAATACTATGTTTAATGTTGTTATTGGTGGAAAATGCAATTTTGAAATTTTTCCTCTTAAATAAATTTGTTATTGTGTGTATGTTTGGATTATTATATGTGAACTTGATGTATTTCTCAGTTTTACTCGGTTTGATTGCTAATTTAGATTGTTGCTTCTCCGAAAATTTATTTTATCAATCATGTTATTGTTAAAACCATTAAAGAGGGCTTTATTCCTTTCAGATTTGGATAAAGGAATACTAAACGCTCTGTTAACGTAACTATAATATGCTGATCTTTTCTGTGCCTCAGGGTGTAATGAGTTGTTCTTGATAGTGGCCAGTGTGAAAGTGGATTTTCTGTGTATTTTGAAATAAAATCCTTTTTCTTCTCTTGTCGTTACTACGTCCAGAAAATTCAGTGATCTTTCTACTTCTTCCTCTAAAGTGAATTTTATATTGGAATCCAAATTATTCAATATATTTAAAACTTTTTTGCTATCAGTGAGTCTTTTTTTTTTTTTTTTTTTTTTTTGCTATGGGCTTTACGTCGCACCGACACAGATAGGTCTTATGGCGACGATGGGATAGGGAAGGCCTAGGAGTTGGAAGGAAGCGGCCGTGGCCTTAATTAAGGTACAGCCCCAGCATTTGCCTGGTGTGAAAATGGGAAACCACGGAAAACCATCTTCAGGGCTGCCGATAGTGGGATTCGAACCTACTATCTCCCGGATGCAAGCTCACAGCCGCGCGCCTCTACGAGCACGGCCAACTCGCCCAGTGTCATCAGTGAGTCTGTTATCTATTATAGCGTAAACATTGTCTATATATCGTGTCCAAAAATCCGATAAATTCAACATTTTAGTGTCTGAAAAATTTAGGTGGAAAGCACATTTTGATATGAACATTTCAAGTTTATATGTAGGTGGAGTAAAGTAGATTTTCATGGGGCACTGACACCTGATAAAGAGCACATTTTCTACTTCAGCATTGTGTACTAGTATCATATGAAGAGTTGTGACATAATACGGGTAAAATGCGGAGTGAGAGGGAAGACTGACAGAGTTGCGGTGTTAGATAAGCAGTGAGTCATCGCGCAGCTGAATGAGAACTGGATTTCACGGTCATGGGGAAACTTCGACCATGTGTTGTAAATAGTAACCGGCAGGTTGCATTGACACAGTTGTAACACCGCGAATGAACGGAATTTTGTAGTCAAGTTCTGAACCAGCAGAAGCAGTAAGACATTGGGAGCGAGATTTCTACGCCAGGATGGAGGTCCACGGATTGCGTGAGTTTCAATTTGAAGACATCACAGTGAGGATGGCTGCTCGCTAAAGGATGGGAGCCGGCTGATCAAAAGCAGGCGTGATAATCAACTAAAGATGATTATTAGATTTGCAATGTCATAATGTACGCGTGCATGTGTTTTAATGTAGCTAAGGGGATAGGTTAGGGGTTATTACATAATTTCAGTAGGTTTAGCTGTTTGTTTAGAGAACTACATCCTATCACATTAAAATGTAGGGAAGTGTGTTTATTTAAATGTAAATAACTGTAAAGTACATGTGGACCTATTGCATGAGGTCACAGTTTGCATTTTCTTTTATCATAATCTATAGCTGAGTGGCTAACATAGTTTTTTATAAGTCAGATTCTTGCTATTAGCCATGTTTTATAATTTACTCCTCTTTGATGTTTGAGACGGAATTAACATCTCGGGGCTTAAATGTAAAAAGGGTGAAAATTAAAGTAATGTTACTAGATTCATTAGATAATAGGATTGCAAAGTGTACGAGAATATGCCATCATGTTTTCTGATTTATTGCAAAATCCACGACCTTTGTTAGCGTCATCTTCATATTTATTTGAGTATAAACACGAGTATACTTTGTGGTGGCAAGAGCTTGTTGTCATTATTGGTGTGAATTTGTGATTGATTCACGCTTCAAACCACACGCTCGTTAGTTTTGATAATTCGCCCACACAGTAATAAATTACGCTCATTCAAGGCACATCTATTTAAAAAAACTATTTATAATACAGATTCAATTCAATGCAGTTCGAAGTTGGTGTCTGTGCCGAGAGCATATAAATTAGTAATGTTATTTTCTTTAAGTCCCACGAACTACTCTTGTACGGTTTTCGGAGACGCCGAGGTGCTGGAATTTAGTCCCGCAGGAGTTCTTTTACGTGTCAGTAAATCTACCGACACGAGGCTGATGTATTTGAGCACCTTCAAATACCACCAGACTGAGCGAGGATCGAACCTGCCAAGTTGGGGTCAGAAGGCCAGCGCCTCAACTGTCTGAGCCACTCAGTCCAGCAGCATATAAATTACGAGGAACATGGCGACATTCACTTCACACTGAATTAAAACAAAGATCATTACATCTGATGGAAAGGCCACTCATTCAAGTTGTGAACGTCCCCTTCAAAGCTTCATTGTTACTCGTTACTGTTACTCGTATATTTTATTCAATAAGGCATAATTTGTAGATCAAATGGGTTCACTACACAAACAATGAATATCAGCTCAAAGATCAATTTAAGACTCAAGAATACTTGTTTATTATACAAGCTCCTTGTCCAAAGAAAAACCCGTGAGCTCAAGAATGCATGGTGGACAGCAAAGGCAAAAAAGTTGGAATATCTAGCAGATAAAGATTCACGACTGTTCTTCCAAGCGACAAAAGCAGTTTATGGTCCCACCACCTTTGGGAGGAATCCTCTTTGGTCCAGCGATAAGAGTACACTTTTAAAAGATCAGTACTCCATCATGAATAGGTGAAAGAGCATTTTGAAGACCTCTTAACCAGGATTCGATTATTGTGAACAGGTCTATGATATATTAAAACAAGCTCCCATCAATGAAGAACTTGGCTCCCCACCAACACTAGATGTTAAGCATGCTGTCAATCAAGCAAAGCATCACAAAGCCTCTGGTCCTGATGGTATACCAGTAGAAGCTCTCAAAGAAGGAGGTGAGGAACTAATAGGACACATACATGAACTGATTGTCAAAATTTGGAGCACAGAAGAAATGCCTCCTGATTTCAGAGACAGTCTGGTAGTTCCCATATTTAAGAAAGGGGATCGAACAAACTGCAATAACTATCGGGGAATATCCTTACTGTCGTGCCTGGGAAAGGTTATTCCTCGAATCTTGGCAAATCGTATTGTACCCCTGGTGGAGAAAATACTTCCAGAGAGTCAATATGACTTCAGGCCTTCTAGAGGAACCACAGATATGATATTCACAGCTTGTCAACTCCAGGAAAAATGTAGAGAACAAAATAGACCTCTTTATATTGCCTTTATTGATCTCACTAAGGCATTTAACTCTGTGAACTGAGAAGCTTTGTGGAATATTTTAGCTCTATATGGCTTTCCACATAAATTTATTGCCATCTTGAAATTGCTCTACACTGATATGATGGCAGCTGTCATTGACAACAGCTCTATTGGAGAGCGATTCCATATCAATACCGGTGTTAAGTAAGGCTGTGTGATAGCCCCCACTTTGTTTCCCTTGTATGTTGCCACTGTCAGGGAACTTGCCAGAGATGATCTCCCTCCAGGAATTCATATAACTTACAGGATGGATGGTAAACTTTTTAATTTGAGCTGTTTAAAGGCAGGAACTCAGACATCGTCTGCAGCATTAGTTGAGTTACAGTACGCTGATGATAATGCTGTCGTAGCTCAGACACAAGAAGAGCTTGTGATAATCCTGAATGCTTTTTCTGATACGTACAAGATCGGACTCAAACTGAATACCAGCAAAACACAGATCCTATACCAACCAGCCCCTGGGGAAGGTCAAAGAGATATCAATGTCACAATTGATGGAGTGAGCCTTCAAGTTGTAAACACCTTCCCATACCTTGGCAGCACCCTCTCATCAAGCGCAAATATAGATTCAGAAATCCAACACAGAATTAATCATGCAGGAGCATCCTTTACTAAGTTACGATCTCAAGTATTTGACAATCATTATGTCAATATCACAACAAAGATTCTTGTGTACAATCCCGTTGTAGTTCCAACCTTACTCTACGGAACTGAATCTTGGACATGCTACAGTCGACACCTTAAGAAGCTGGAACAGTATCATCAACGTTGCTTGAGGAGAATACTGCAAATAACTTGGCAAGACAGGCGCACAAATATCAGCGTTCTTGAAGAGGCACACACCACCAGTATAGAATTGATGGTTTTCAGACGCCAGCTACGATGGACAGGGCATGTAGTTCGCATGCCCAATAATCGCATTCCCAAACAAGTGTTTTACTCTGAGCTATCAGTACGTAAACGCTGTGTAGGCAATCAGAGGAAGCGATTTAAAGATGTAATCAAGGCTAACTTGAAGAGATGTAACACTGATGTTGATAATTGGGAGAACTTAGCGCTTGACTGTTCATCCTGGAGATCACTAGTCCATTACGGCACACTGTGTTTTGAAGAAAACCGCCGACGTACAGCGAATGACAAGAGGCAACGTAGGAAAGGAAAAGAAGTGCTGAGGAGATATAGAAATAACATGACTGCTCCACCTGGGACTACCTGTCATCACTGTGGCAAATTGTGTAACTCCCGCATTGGACTGTATAGTCACCTCCGAACACATAGATGAAGAAGCATCCTGCCTGGAAGACAAACCTACTTGATTACAAGTGTTTGCAATCATATCATCATTATAATAGCATTATTGCAATCCCACCTATCCTAATGAATGGTAACATTGTTCCCTACAGTAAAATGGTTACAAATCTGGGCGTAATTATGAATGAAACACCTGATTGGCCTGATCACATGAAAAAAAAATCCGTAAAAAGATTTTTGGAGTGCTTCACTCTCTTAAATGGCAAAAGGATGTATTTCCATTTGAGCTAAAGGCCAAACTAATACAGACACTGGTTCTCCCTATTCTTGATTATTGTGATGTTGTTTTAGTTGATATGACAAGAGAAGAAACACTTAAAGTTCAATGAGCACTGTATTCCTGCCTGCAATTTATTTACAATATCGGGTACAATGTTCACATCAGCCCATACTATCAGGCTCTCTCATGGCTGAAGCCTGATAAACGTCAGCAGCTACACATTTAAATAGTGGTGTTTAGAGTGTTAGCTGAAAGTCAGCCACTGCATATTTCTTCTAAATTCACCTTTTTATCAACATTTCATAACTTAAATACACGTTCCAGATCCTTTCTTTCTATTCCAGTGCACCGCACAAATAAAATTATTAGATCATTTGTAGTGGCCGATGCCAGATTATGGAATTCCCTGCCAGCTCAGGTCAGAGAAACTAGCTCTTTACAAAGATTTAAGGTTGCCTGCCGAGACTACCTGCTGAGGACAACTGACTGAATGGTTGAAGTATGAATGTGTGCATGTCTGAGGATTAGTTGATATTAAGAGTTTTTAATATTAATTAGTTTTAGTATTAACTTAGTAATTTATTTTAATTTATTCCCAACAGTATTAATTTTTGTGGTTTTAACTATTTTAAGTATCTCAGTATTCTATTTAAGATTTTGATTAGTATGTGGTTAAGTGGAACTGACCGACCAGATAGATAGATAGATAGATAGATAGATAGAAAGATAGATAGATATATAGGGTCCCAGAAATCAACCTGGGAAGAGTCCTTGTGAGTCTAGGCAAATGGTAATGAAATGCGTCGTTGCCAAACTCCTGCAACAATATTATATTGGGCTCAGCAAGAGAACCCAACTATAGCTGGGTCAGTGAACCGATCAGTGCTGGAGGTTTCAAGGCTTACAACCTTGATAGTTAAACACCACGTTACTTTCGGGTAAACCCACTAAAATTTTTCGTAACTCTGGAAACATGGAGCAAACAACTAATTGGAAATCTACCCCAGGTGGTAACAAATCCACCCCCACTCACAGTGGGGCAAGCAGGCCGTCGGATTCTGGGAAGCCTGCATCTTCATGTAAGAGGAAGAAACACATCAACTATCTGGCAACGATAAACATTAATTCCCTCCTACAAACGGGAAAACTGAAACATACATTTGACGTCCTAACAAAACACTACATCCTTATAACAGCTTTACAGGAGACAAGATTTACGGACGAAGAACCTTTTGAGTCACAAAGCTTCAGGATCTACAAGGGACAGCCAGGTCAGAGAGTGATGAAGAATATGCCTCACCTGGGTACAGGCTTCATAGTCAACAACAAAATGATCAACTCCATTATCTCCTTCTCATCAACCAAATGGAAGAACGTCCACTATAGCTTTCAGAAGTCTCAACAAAGCCTACACGACTGTTAACTTCCATGCACCTACCAATGATACTAATTAAGAGTGATATTGAAAGTGTTGAATACTTTTGGGAAGAACTGGAAGAGACAATCAATAAGATTCCAGATCATCTTGATGGGAGACTTTAACGCCCAGACTGGTAAGGAGCGCAGGTTTAAGAACATAGTCGGAGAATACCCGGCCCACAAGAGAACCAATTGTAATGGTGAGAAGCTGATCAATATGTGTAAAAATCACAACCTTGTTCTTAAATCTACAGCATTCAGACACCTCCCCCGAAATCCAAAGACCTGGAGGTGTTCCAATCCCTTGCTAGGAGAGTACCAGCTAGATCACGTTGCCATCAATAGAAGGAATAGTAAGAAAATAATGAACGTCAAGGTATTGAGAGGTGCCAATATTGATTCAGACCACTACCTATCTTTGGTCAAAGCAAATTTCATTCCACTCACGAACTGCAGAGGCAACAATTACACCAGGTCCAGAATCCCAAAATTTAATCCAGCCCAGTTGAAAGAGAACAACAACTTTACTAAGGTCCTAAGCAATAATCAGAATAAAATGGATTGGCCTAACCTACAGAAGGCACTGATAGATGCAGCAACAGAAACCATCCTTGCAACCAGAAGGAGTAAGCACCCATGGTGGACACCAACATGTGATAAAGCAATAGAGGAGAAAAGACAGGCATGGGTGAAATGGAACTGCAACAAAAACACGGAAAATCATACAGCCTTCCTAACAGTCAGAAAGAACACGGCCAAGACCATTAGAAATGCTAAGAGGCAATATAACAACAACATCATAGATCAGGCAGAGGAAGACTTTCAAAGGAAAAATACCAGTAACTTGTACAAAACTCTAAAATCTCAGACAAACGCTTACTCAGTCCCCATACTTCACCTTCGAGGACCAGACGGAGAACTGAAAATGAACAATGAAGATTGTACTACAGCCCTTGCAAAATATTTTGATGACCTCCTCAATGGAGAAGAACCAGAGGAAAAATTACAATTTCAACCCAATAATATTATTAACCCTGACTCCCTTCTCCTCCTACCAAAGAAGAAATCAAACAGATCATCTCTGAACTGAAATCTAACAGAGCAGCAGGCGAAGATGGCATCACTGCAGAATTATGGAAACATGCAGATGAAGAGTCAATTGACAGTATCCACAGAATCATAACACATCTGGACAAAAGAAACACTACCAAAGGATTGGACTTCAGCTATCATCCACCTGCTGCACAAGAAAAGAGACAAGTTAGACCCTGACAACTATAGAGGGGTCTCTATCCTATCAGTGACTTACAAAATCTTCTCCAAAGCATTGCTTAAAAAAAGTGGAGGCACAATTGGACTCCTGCATAGGAGACTACCAAGCTGGATTTAGGAAGTCAAGATCATGCACAGAGCAGATTCTGAACCTCAAAACTATCTTTACCTACAAAACCCTCAGCACCTCACCCTATGTAGCAATTTTCATTGACTTCCAGAAGGCCTACGACTCTGTTTGAGATGCTGACTGAAATGGGACTGGATAAGAAGACTTTGAATCTTGTGAAGGCTACTCTAACGAACACCATGTCCAAAGTCAAATTCAAAGGGATATTATCAAAAAGCTTTGAGATCAAAACAGGAGTTAGACAAAGAGATGGTTTATCCCCTATCCTGTTTAACTGTCTGCTGGAGAAGGTCATTCGGGAATGGACGAACACACTAGCTGGCAACTCTGGGTTAAAAAATCAGCTACAAAAAAGACAAGTTAACAGTTCAAAACAGGAGTTAGACAAAGAGATGGTTTATCCCCTATCCTGTTTAACTGTCTGCTGGAGAAGGTCATTCGGGAATGGACGAACACACTAGCTGGCAACTCTGGGTTAAAAAATCAGCTACAAAAAAGACAAGTTAACAGTCACTTGCTTAGCATTCGCAGATGACCTCACACTCTTAGCTTCAAGTATGGAAGAATGTGCATACCACAAGATGATACTCAGTTGCCTCTCGTTAATACATCAGTAGTTTCACCTGCTTGGACTGACACAAAGGAACTACTTTTGATTTTGTTCCAAATAAGCTCACTAGACAAAAATTTAGTCACCCTAGTGCGGCGCACAGATGGATTGTTAAGCCTGTACAGATGGTGCAGCGAACAAGTCCCGTGCTCAACCGCACGCGCATTGCCTCTACCTGAACATAAGGCAGTAGCAGTCAGTAAGACATTGATGTTTCTCCCACAGAGATGCGCACTCTTAACCGCACGGCCAACTCACCAGGGCACAATTTGAACAGTAATCAATACCTAGCATGAAACTATTAACTAGTTGAAATGTATGAGTGGGTGAACAAGCAGTTAAGTATCAAATAGTGTGCTTCAGTTATTTCATTCTCCCCAAGTGAAGCCATGCAATCAATCTGAAATTGAATCAGTTTGATTTTCTCGTGAGTAGTGTCTGGTGTCATGCTAACATTTTACCTGTATTCCACATGGAACAGAATGTGGCAACAGTCTTCGAACATGCACACTGATCTTTGTCATTGTGGCGGTAATCTCTGGTTCCATATCCTTTGGACGTAGATATGGAATGTCATGCATATTCTCCAATAATACACCATCCTGGAATTAAAAATCAGAGACTTAAGTTATAAATAAAGAAACAGTCCTATGATTTAAATAAGCTATGGAGACACTAGTAAAATGCCCACTTCTGTAATGTAACGGTCAGCGCTACTAGCTGCCGTCCTACAGGGTGATTTCAATTTCTGGAACTACCAGAAATTTAAGACTGGCAGGAAAGCTGGTATGTGGGATACATCAACTCTCCTCCACTGGGAGTGCGCCTGAAAACAGCCATACCACCTTGGGACGAGGACATAAATTTATATTACATTTACTAGTAAAATACATATTCATTACTGGAAAGTAATTGTCTTTATGTTTGCTTTTTTCCCAATAACTTGGGGTCAACACTACATGTGGGTTAAACCCAGTTTTCCTGCCAGATGCCCTGCCTCTACTCCAATAATTCACTGTTATATTGTAGGTAATAGACAATACTGACCAGGAGGGGATCAAATGAGGTGGGTAGGGTTGAGGCTCTGGTCATTCAGGATTCCACTGTTAGACATGTCGGGAAAGTGAGTGGAGGAAAGGGTACAGGGTAGAGTGTTATCCAGGAATTAGGTTAAGGCAGATGTTGAAGAAAGTAGAAGAGAAGGAGGAGGGAAAGGAGAAAATGGTAGTGTATCGCGTTGTTACTAACAACGTAAGATAAGCAGGTGTAAGTACCAAGATAGCTGGGAATGTGTGGGCCCTTGTAAATGCAGCACGGGTGAGTTTAAGGAAGCAGAGATTGTTATCAGTGGAATACCGTGTAGGAGAGATACTGACTGGAAGGTGATAGAGGATTTAAATGAGACTATGGAGTGGATATGTGGGAAACTGGGAGTGAGATTTCTAGATCCTAATGGGGAGGTAAGAGATAGGGATCTGCGCTCAGATGGCCTTTACTTAAACCGCTGTGGTACATACAAGTTAGAAAATTTGTTGAGAAGAGATATAGGAAGGTACATTCAGGGAAACGGGGTAGCCTAGGGAGTGGTGATAAGGGAACAGGGAACTGGAAATCAAGTAGGAATGGCATAAAAAATGTTAGTGGTGAACTGTAGAAGTATTGTAAAGAAAGGAATAGAAGTAATTTAATAGATATATACTTACCAGATATTGTAATAGGAGTTGAATCATGGCTGAGAAATGATATAATGGTTGCAGAAATTTTTTCATGGAACTGGAGTGTGTATCGTAGAGATAGGATGGGAATGATAGGAGGGGGTGTATTCATTCTGGTGAAAGAAGAATTGAAAGCTATGAAAAAGTTAAAGATGACAAACATGAAATTCTAGGTGTAAGGCTCATATCTAAAGATAATAGGCAACTTGATGTCTTTGGAGTGTACAGACCGGGAAAGGGTAGTGCAACGCTGATTCAGAATTATTTGATAAGATAATCAGCTATGTGGGAAACGAGGAGGAAAGGAATGTGATTGTAGTGGGTGACCTCAATTACCAAATATCAATTGGGAAGGTAATGCGATCAACAGGAAGCATAACCAACAAATCGCGACCTTAGAATGACAAGGTTCTATCTGACAAAATTTGTGAAAGTCATATTTTTACACTACAGGGTTCTATTTGACGTGTTCTATTCGAAAACAAGCACTATGATGCCATCTGTGAGAAAATGTGGAAACTAAGAGTGTGACAAAGTTCTATCTGCAGACCGTATAATCACACTTAAACAAGACATGATTCTATCTGCAAGTGTGGAGCAGATAGAACCTTGTTTTGTTCCACCTTATTCCCGGCTAGCAGATACACCCTTGTCATTATTACTTCCTTGTTGCATATGAGTGGAAAGAAGTGATTGGCTGTTCGTTAGCCAGTGATCCAATAGAAAAACAGTTTATAATATTTTCATCCAATCACATCTGCACAATCACCATCCCCGCAATCCACGAAGCAGAGCTTGTATAGATGTATTTTTGTTACGGAGTACAATCCAGACTTTCACAAGCTGACGAGTGATCGCAGCAATGTGTATGAAGCTTATAAGGTTTCGGAGGGTCAGCATATAACAACCAAAGAGCAGAAAACATAATATGAAGAGCATTTCCTGAATAGAACTCTGTGTCGAGCTGAAAGGATAGAGACAGAAAAATCAAGGACATACCTGTATTAAGTTTTGGTCTGCAGAATGTGATTGCTTGTCCTAGGACAGAAACAATTTCTTTCTTTTATAGAAGAAAATTGAACACGTATAATTTGACCGTTATTTTGTCAACAACAAGACAAGTTTACTGCGCTCTCTCGACTGAGGTACAATGAGGAAGAACAGGAAATTAATTATATCACCAGTGCATTCAGGGTACTACTGGATCGAGCAATTGCATAGAACAATATTGATGAACTGATAACATGGAGCAACTCGTGTGTTCCGCAGAATAGGAATGCATATTTCGTTTGCTGTGTTAGATTTTTTGAGAGATAACAATGATATGAAGTGCATCACAATGAAATATTCCACTCCAGGTCACTCGTGTATTCAGGGTGTGGACAATGTACATAGTTGCATTGAAAAAGCCATGCGGGTTAATGAATTTTTCTCTCCCTTAGGACTAATCAAAATTTTGAAAGACATAAATAGAACAAGACCTTACAAGGTTGTGCAAATGAAGGACACTAATTTTAAAGACTTGGTACCCATGCGAAGCTTCTGAACTACAAATTGATTCCCTTCACGAAAGTGAGTTCTATAATGTTTAGTCAGGTACTACATGAAGTTCAGTTTGTGCTCAGCCACTCTCCTGATTTTCAGCCACGGGTTGTCTACCTGAAGATACTGGAGAAGCCAGTGCGCCAAACAACACAGAAATCTTGAAACTAAAACCAGAAGTCGCCAAGCAAATATCTCAGGTTACAGAAGAAAAGAAGAAAGATATAAAGGCCATGTTTCGATTCATGCTTTTACAAGACAGAGCATACAACACACAGTCCTGTATTTATAATCATAAAAGTTGAAGTTCGAATCATGATAGTTCAAGGTAACTTGTTGTCATTGAACATGATATGGGTATTCCCAAGGAAGCCGGTGCCGACAAGTGTGAAAACTACCGCACCATTAGTTTAGTATCTCATGCCTGCAAAATATTAACACGTATTATTTACAGAAGAATGGAAAGACAAGTTGAAGCTGAGTTGGGAGAAGATCAATTTGGCTTTAGAAGAAATGTAGGAACACATGAAACAATCCTGAACTTACATCTGATCCTAGAGGATCGAATTAAGGAGGACAACCCACATAAATGGCGTTCATAGATCTAGAAAAGGCATTGTATAATGTTGATTGGACCAAACTATTTAAGATTCTGAAGGTGATTGTGATCAGATACCGAGAACGAAGAATTATCAACAATCTTTATAAAACTCAGCCTGCAGTCATAAGAATCGAGGGCTTTGAAAAAGAAGCAGCAATCCAGAAAGGAGTGAGGCAAGGCTGCAGTTTGTCCCCCCTCCTTTTCAGTGGTTACCTACAACAGGCAGTAAAGGAAATCAAAGAGGAATTTGGAAAGGGAATCCCAATCCAAGGAGAGGAAATCAAAACCTTGAGATTTGCCGATGATATTGTTATTTTATCTGAGACTGCAGAAGATCTCGAGAAGCTGCTGAATGGTATGGACGAAGTCTTGGGTAACGAGTACAAGATGAAAATAAATAAGTCAAAAAAAGTAATGGAGTGCAGTCGAACGATGCAGGAAATATTAGATTAGGAAATGAAGTCTTAAAGGAAGTAAATGAATATTGTTACTTGGGTAGTAAAATAACTAACGATGACAGAAGTAACGAGGACATAAAATGCAGACTAGCACAAGCAAGGAAGAGCTTTCTTAAGAAAAGAAATTTGCTTATTTCAAACATTGATATAGGAATGAGAAAGATATTTCTGAAGACTTTCTTCTGGAGTGTGGCATTGTATGGAAATGAAACATGGACGATAACTAGCTCGGAAAGAAAGAGAACAGAAGCTTTTGAAATGTGGTGTTACAGAAGAATGCTGAAGGTGAGATGGATAGATCGAATCACGAATGAAGAGATACTGAATTGAATCGGTGAGAGATCGATTTGGCTAAATTTGACGAGAAGAAGAGATAGAATGATAGGACACATCTTAAGACACCCAGGACTTGTTCAGTTGGTTTTTGAAGGAAGTATAGGCGGTAAGAATGGTAGGGGTAGACCAAGGTATGAATATGACAAGCAGATTAGAGCAGATGTAGGATTCAATTGTTACGCCGAAATGAAAAGGTTAGCAGAGGATAGGGTGGCATGGAAAGCTGCACAAACCAGTCTGTGGACTGATGACTCAAACAACAACAACAACAACATGGGTATATTGTATTTTTTTTGTAATAAATATAATAACTTGAAATTTCTGACTTTAATTAATCGGTTTTCTCGTTTTAATTACTTCATCCCAATGAAAAAATGAAATATTTAACATATAAAATGTAATAACAGGTGAAGATGCAAATTTTATCTGAAATATTCCATTGCACACGATAGCAAACAAGGCATTATAAAGTATTAATCCTTTGAAATGTAACAAGACAAGGTTCTAAGAGCACACAGAACCCTGTCAACTTACGATTTAACGTTATCTTGAGCAGACAAGGTTCTAACTGCATTTTTACGCTTCCAATTTATGGTAAAATTCAAACGATATTGATTTTCTGACACAATGCATTTGTGTCTATTGTGTGTATCAGGTAATTCAGAAAATTTGAAATGTTTTTGTTAAAACTGAGCAAAATTATGATGGTTTGAATTTTCAAATGCAAGTTTCTCCAAATAATAGAAATGGCAGATAGAACCTTGAAGAAGTAAGTATAAATAACCACCTAATCGATACTTTATTAATGCCTCAGGCAAAATTGAATAAAATTAAAACTTACAGGACATGTTTCGACCACTTAGTGGTCCTCTTCAGCTGTATAAATAAAGAACTGAAAAGAAAAACATTGACAATAAGCACAAATAAAAGTTCTTTGGAGACTCCTTTGATAAAAATGGTGATCGTCAGAATAGGTCATCTTGCCTTTCGTTCTTGTTTGGAAAAGATGTTTATTCTGCGCTGTCTAGAGGGTCTGTCTTTGAGCGCGACCTGGTGAAGTAACGATGTGATACAGTTTGACAGTTCATGGAAAGCTCTGGAGAGAAGGGAAGTAGAGTTTCATCGTCATCTAAAATAACATGTGAGGGAGGAGGGAGATTGGGCTGTGCTTCTGCGATGTCGTGTTTGATTATATCTCTTGTTCGTCTAGTCTGTTTCATGTCTACCCATTCTAAGTATTTGCTAATATTCTCATATAAGATGTTTTTATGCTCGTTGTTTTCGTTGAGATTCTCTTCACCGTTTTCCAATTTATCAAGAACGATGTGGATGTTTTCCAGGTTGTTCATAAGATTACCTTTATTAATCATACAGATAATTTGAAGGTCCTGTTTTATATTGGTGAATTTGTGGTTGGACTCTTTCATATGGGATCCCATGGCAGAGAATCTTTTGTATCTTTCAGCATTGACGTGTTCTTGATATCTAATTGAGAAGTTCCTTCCAGATTGTCCCACGTAAGTTTTTTTACATTGAGCACAAGTCAGCTTATAAATACCCGATTCCTGGAATTCGTCATCTTTAAGTTTATTAGCTTTATTATGACTAAAGAACCTATGTTTCGTGTTGTTGTTTGTAGAGAAGGCTACCTTGGTATTGTGTTTCTTGAATAAGTTGGTGATTTCGTAAATCTTCGGGTTATTAAAGGTGAATTTTACATATCCTTTTTCTTTTTCTACAAACAACAACACGAAACATAGGTTCTTTAGTCATAATAAAGCTAATAAACTTAAAGATGACGAATTCCAGGAATCGGGTATTTATAAGCTGACTTGTGCTCAAAGTAAAAAAACTTACGTGGGACAATCTGGAAGGAACTTCTCAATTAGATATCAAGAACACGTCAATGCTGAAAGATACAAAAGATTCTCTGCCATGGGATCCCATATGAAAGAGTCCAACCACAAATTCACCAATATAAAACAGGACCTTCAAATTATCTGTATGATTAATAAAGGTAATCTTATGAACAACCTGGAAAACATCCACATCGTTCTTGATAAATTGGAAAACGGTGAAGAGAATCTCAACGAAAACAACGAGCATAAAAACATCTTATATGAGAATATTAGCAAATACTTAGAATGGGTAGACATGAAACAGACTAGACGAACAAGAGATATAATCAAACACGACATCGCAGAAGCACAGCCCAATCTCCCTCCTCCCTCACATGTTATTTTAGATGACGATGAAACTCTACTTCCCTTCTCTCCAGAGCTTTCCATGAACTGTCAAACTGTATCACATCGTTACTTCACCAGGTCGCGCTCAAAGACAGACCCTCTAGACAGCGCAGAATAAACATCTTTTCCAAACAAGAACGAAAGGCAAGATGACCTATTCTGACGATCACCATTTTTATCAAAGGAGTCTCCAAAGAACTTTTATTTGTGCTTATTGTCAATGTTTTTCTTTTCAGTTCTTTATTTATACAGCTGAAGAGGACCACTAAGTGGTCGAAACATGTCCTGTAAGTTTCAATTTTATTCAATTTTGCCTGAGGCATTAATAAAGTATCGATTAGGTGGTTATTTATACTTACTTCTTGATTAAACATCGATACGGTCATGAAATGGACAACTTGTAATAGATAGAACCTTGTCATTCCAAGGTCAAGAAATGGCAAATAAGTTAATATGGAAAGGGCAGCTGATTCAGAAAGTGATGGAACCAACTAGAGGGAAGGATATTCTGGATGTGGTGCTGGTAAAACCAGATACGCCCTATAGAGAAAAGGAAGTAATAGATGGTATTAGTGATCATGAAGCTGCTTTTGTGGTACGTAAAATAAATGTGAAAGAAAGGAAGATATTAAAATTAGGACTTTTAGGGAGTACCATATGGCTGATACAACAGGCATGAGGCAGTTTTTAAAAAATAAATATGATCGGTGGAAAACGGTACCGGTAAATAAAAATGTAAACAGACTCTGGGATGGGTTTAGAGCAATTGATGAGGAATGCGAAAATAGGTTTGTACCTTTAAAGGTGGTAAGGAATGGTAGAGATCCACTGTATTGTAACAGAGAAGTAAAAAGACTAAGAAGGAGGTGCAGGTTGGAAAGAAATAGAGTTAGAAATGGCAGTGGAAGTAAGGAGAAATTGAAGGAACTTACTAGGAAACTGAATCTAGCAAAGAAATCAGCTAAGGATAACATGATGGCAAGCATAATTGGCGGTCATACAAATTTTAGTGGAAAATGAAAGGGTATGTATAGGTACTTTAAGGCAGAAACAGGTACCAAATAGATATTCCAGGAATCATTAATGAACAAGGGGAGTGTGTATGTGAGGACCTTCAAAAGGCAGAAGTATTCAGTCAGCAGTATGTAGAGATTGTTGGTTCAAGGATAATGTCCAAATAGAGGAGGTGACTAATACTAAAGAAGTATTAATATTTACCTATGTCAGCAATGACATTTACAGTAAGATACAAAAGTTGAAAACTAGAAAAGCAGCTGGAATTGATAAGGTTTCAGGGGATATACAGAAGACAATGGGTTGGGATATTGTACCATATATGAAGTACTTACTTGATTACATTTTGCATGAAGGAGTTATACCAAATGAATGGAGAGTTGCTCTAGTAGCCCCTGTGTATAAAGGAAAGGGTGATAGACATAAAGCTGAAAATTACAGACCAGTCAGTTTGACATGCTTTGCATGTAAGTTTTGGGAAAGCATTCTTTCTGATTATATTAGTCATGTTTGCAAAATTAATAACTGGTTTGATAGAAGGCAGTTTGCATTTAGGAAAGGTTATTCTACTGAAGCTCAACTTGTAGGATTCCAGCAAGAAATAGCAGATATCCTGGATTCAGGAAGTCAATTGGACTGTATCATGATTGACCTATCTAAAGCATTTGATAGGGTAGATCATGGGAGACTACTGGCAAAAATGAGTGCAAACGGACTTGACAAAAGAGTGACTTAATGGGTGGCTACGTTTCTAGAAACTCAGAGAATTAGAGTAGGCGAAGCTGTATCTGCTCCTGTAATAATTAAGAGAGGAATTCCTCAAGGCAGTATTATTGGACCTTTATGTTTTCTTATATATATCAACTAGCAAGATACCCGTGCTTCGCTACGGTATTATACTGAAATTTATAATTGAATGCTTATTGTTTTAGATATATAATCCGCCGAAATTCGCGATCTGACTCGTTTTCTGTGAGAATCCGCCAAAATCGCGATCTGACTCGTTTTCTAATAGATTACGGCATGTTTCCTCCCATTTTTCAATCTTTCTTTCCAGCAATCGATTTCGTACTTCCCGGGCTAGGTCCAGGTATTCTACCCAGTTAGTTGGATCCCTAAATCTTTGCCATCTTTTCCTATAAGCATTTTTATTATGGATCAAATCCTTCAGGGGATCTGTCGTGGTGTCGTCTTGGGTGCCTTGGCGGTAGCCTACTGAACCCGCGCCCGGACTGCATTCTTAGTCATTAGCCGTCCAGGACCCGTTTCCAGTGTGGTCCGCACATGTGACGACGGTCCAGAACATTATTATTATTATTATTATTATTATTATTATTATTATTATTATTATTATTATTATTATTATTATTATTATTATTATTATTATTATTATTATTATATGTTCTGGACCCAGAGCAATATGCAAGACCGCTACTTGGCGGTAAATTACATCTGCTGCCATTGTCATTGTTGACAATGTGACCAGCACCATTGTCGCACGTAGGCAAGTGTGCGGGATTTCTGGCGATACGAATGACATACCTCCGTGTATTATTGACCTTATTATAGAGGTGAACAATTTGACGGTCAATATCCTATCGTTTATTTCAAATGTGTTTAAATTTTTATTTATATGCCAGGAGAATCTACTGTAATCTAAGAACGTTCTCCGAAGGAAAAGACGGTTGTTGAAAAAGAACCCAGGAAAGATTAAAAATGATCGGTTTATGATCAGAATAAGTACATCAAAAGTCTACAGCCTGTTTCCTATCATTCGACAGGATCAGGGATGGAATGAATAAAACCCCATCTAGCGGCGACAATATGAATTGTGCCGGCTGCCGAAGCTCCCCTCTGGGGCAATGATCGATGAGTGACAAATGAAATGAAATATTGGACAGTGTTGCTGGAATGAATGATGACAGGGAAAGCCGGAGTATCCGGAGAAAAACCTGTCCCGCCTCCATTTTGTCCAGCACAAAAGTCACATGGAGTGACCGGGATTTGAACCACGGAACCCAGCTGTGAGAGGCCGGCGCGCTGCCGCCTGAGCAACGGAGGCTCCTTATAAGTACATTATGATCAGTAAAATCAATTGGTCTCACCGCCTTTTACACCCCACCGCCGTTAGGTTTATTTGTGCCCACCCCGCAAAAAATTAAAAGAAGGTGTGTTTCTTTATGTTTAAAGGAGATTCCAAATACCAATGTTCACGTTTATTACCTTCAGTTTTGAGATATAAGTATCCCCCTAAAAATAATTCACTTTTTAAACTTCCTTTCACACTCCCCCCCCTCCTCACAAAGTGATATTAAGGCAAAAAATACATGTTCATTTAATAGTAAAGGATCTTCTAAATACCAATTATCACCACTCTAACCTCTTTAGTTTTTGATTTATGTGTCCTCATGAAAGGAATTCAGCTCCTTTTCACTCCCGCCCCCCCCCCCCAAGATTGTTCCCCACACAAAACGCGCTTTTCTTTGTTTTTAAAAGAGATCAAAATACCAATTTTCACGTCTGTAACAACTTTAGTTTTTATTAGATGTATGTATTCTCATACAATTAAGTCAATTAATTTTTTTCAATCCTTTAACCCCCCAATCCCCCTTCATTGGATTTTCCGAGAATACGTGTTTGTTTACTTTTAAAGCAGATTCCAAAAATCAAATTTCACGTGTGTAACATCTTCATTTTTGAGATATCAGTAGCCTAATTAAAAGAATTCAACACCATTTTCAGTCACTTTTACCCCCCCCCCACTAACCAAGTGGTATTTCCGAAAACTAAAAATACACGTTTCTTTATTTTTAATAGAATTAAAAAATTACCATTTTTCACTTCTGTAACATGTTAAGTTTTTTGAGATATAGTGTAGAAATTCTCATTTTAAAATTTCACCCCTTTTTAGTTCCCCTTAAGTGGAGTTTCCAAAGACAAATCACCTATGTTTCTTTACACTTACAGGAGATTCCAAATACCCACTTTTTACGTCTGTAACATTTTACGCTTCTCAGATATTCTGTAGATATAGTCTTTCAAAAAATTCACCCCAATTTGCCACTCCTGTTTAACCGCCATTAACTGAATTTTCCAAAAGCAAAAATATACGTGTTTCTTTATTTTTAAAGGAGATCCCATTTACAAATTTTTAGTTCTGTAATATCTTCAGTTTCTGAGATATATGTATCCTCATTAAAGGCATTCAACCCATTATTCACCCTTTTACACCCCTCCTATTGGGATTTAGAGAAAACAAAGAAATACGTGTTCCTTTATTTTTAAGGGAGATTCTAAACACCAATTTTTACATCTGTAAACGTTTAAAGTTTTAAGATGTAGACACACTCATTTTAAAAATTCACTCCCGATTTTCACCCCCCATTATTTGGATTTTCCCAAAACGAAAAAATAATTGTTTCTTTATTTTTAAAGTAGATCCATAATACTAATTTTCAGGTCTGTAATATCTTCTGGTTCTGAAATATAAGTAGCCTCATTAAAGGCATTCAACCTCTTTTTCACCCTTCCTATTAGGATTTTCCGAAAACAAAAAATACGTGTTTCTTTATTTTTAAAGGAGATTCTAAATACCAATTTTTTTTTCACCCCCCATTATTTGGATTTTCCCAAAACGAAAAAATACCTGTTTCTTTATTTTTAAAGTACATCCCAAATACCAATTTTCAGGTCTGTAATATATTCAGTTTCTAAGATATAAGTATTCTCTTTAAAGGCATTCAACCTATTTTTCACCCCTTTTCACCCCTCCTATTGGGATTTTCCGAAAACAAAAAACTATGTGTTCCTTTATTTTTAATGAAGATTCTAAATACCAATTTTTACATCTCTAAACTTTAAAACTTTTGAGATATAGATGCACTCATTTTAAAAATTCACCCCCCTTTTCACCCTCGCATTAATTGGATTTTCCAAAAACAAAAAAATATGTGTTACTTTATTTTTGAAAGCGATCAAAAGTACCAATTTTGAGGTCTGTAATATCTTCAGTTTCTAAGATATAAGTATTCTCTTTAAAGGCATTCAACCTATTTTTCACCCCTTTTCACCCCTCCTATTGGGATTTTCCGAAAACAAAAAAATACGTGTTCCTTTATTTTTAATGAAGATTCTAAATACCAATTTTTACATCTCTAAACTTTAAAACTTTTGAGATATAGATGCACTCATTTTAAAAATTCACCCCCCTTTCACCCTCGCATTAATTGGATTTTCCAAAAACAAAAAAATATGTGTTTCTTTATTTTTGACAGCGATCGAAAGTACCAATTTTGAGGTCTGTAATATCTTCAGTTTCTGAGATATAAGTAGCAGTATCCTGATTAAAGGCATTCAACCCCTTTTTCACCCTTTTTCACCTCTCCTATAGGGATTGTCTGAAAACAAAAAAATACGTGTTTCCTTATTTTTAAAGAGGATTCTAAATACCAATTTTCACATCTGCAAACTTTTAAAGTTTTGAGATATAGACACACTCATTTTAAAATTTCACCCCGCCTTTTCACCCCCTTAGCGAAGGAATATCCAAAAATCCTCTCTTAGCGAGCACCTACATTATAATATGAATATATCCCCAAAATTTGATTTCTTTATGTCCAGTAGTTTTGGCTCGGCGATGATGAATCAGTCAGTCAGTCAGTCAGTCAGTCAGTCAGTCAGTCAGTCAGTCAGTCAGTCAGTCAGTCAGTCAGTCAGTCAGTCAGTCAGTCAGTCAGGACAAGCTACTTTATATATATAGATGATATGTGTAAAGAAGTGGAATCAGAAATAGGGCTTTTTGCAGCTGATGTTATTCTGTAGAGAGTAATAAATAAGTTGATTGATTGATACTTTCTAATAAGACTTTAAATAGAAGAGTGTAGTTTTAAGTTTCTTTATGATCACATTATATATCAATTAAGAGAGGTTTAGAATATGTTGTACAGGTAGCAGGTAGGGACCCACTTCGGAAGCAGTCCTACCCAGGGAGTGGCACCCCTGACTATGTGAGTCCCAAAACACACTGACCCAGTATGTAACATCTGGTAAGGGTCCCAGCTCAGGGTTACGAGTGAAGACCTCAGCGCAATCTACGGTGGAGAAGGTGGACTTCAGTACGGTGGAGATGGCAGAAGAGGCAGCTCTGGACTCAGGGCTAAATAAGACTACAATTTAAACAGACCAATCGCTTCGGGCAGATGAGACTCTTTAGGAGAGGTGATGATACCTCAGTAAAGGAAATGCTACTGAAATACCATTACTCAATGGTTTACTCGGCGGAGAAACCAAGCTTCGGTATGGTGAGTGAAGCGGAAGAGAAAATGCCAGATGGACTAGCTATGAAGGCGCTGCTCGGGTTTTTCTCGAGTCAGCGGCAGTCCATTGCAATTTTGGTATTTGACACCACATGTCTCATGCATGTGTGCCGTGGAGAATGATTCCGAAATCATAGTGTGTGGGTCACTTCCTGGCAAGCTGCGACCCACCTTAAACAAATCCATGCCAGTGGCACTTTCTTCAGCTGTAAATTTTCGCTCCAAGTCCAACGTTGATGGGATAAGAACAGTGGAGGCACGTTCTCGGGTGAAACTGGAAGCCTTCAGTTTGGACCTGCATGTTGGCAGCACTTGTGTTACGGCTGGCCTATATAGGACCACCACTGCCCACCCCAAATGGGGAAGACCCTAGAAAAGGTGGACTAAACATTGGAAGTCACACTTTTGTCCGGCTGGGTGGCCGCACTCAGTTGGTCACCCCATATATGGTCGAAACTATCACGGAAAACAATTTATAATTGCAACATAGAATGTCTGAACACTGCTGGAAGGAGAACAACTTTTGCTGCCCAAGAGCTTTCTAAATTGAATATTGATGTAGCTGCTTTGACTGAAAAAATATTATCCAGTGAAGGCAAAGTTATTGAATCCAGTTTACGATATACCATTTTTGGAAAGGTAAGGAGGATGGAGAGCATCATATTCATGGTGTTGGATTTGCAGTGAAGACTAATATATTTGCTAATCACCTATTTGTCCCAACAGCAATTAGTGAAAGACTCATGACTCTCCAGATACCACTCTCTGGAGATAGTTTCATGACTCTCATCTCCGCTCATGCTCCTACATTAAATGCTGATGAAGATGCTAAGAACCAGTTCTATAACACGCTTTCCACAACCATCTCCAACGTACCAATTAAAGATAAGCTCTTCCTACTAGGTGACTTCAATGCTAGAGTTGGGAAGGATAATCTACTATGGGAAAATGCGATGGGCAAACAAGGACTCGGTACTTGCAATGTCAATGGATTGCTGCTTCTCAGTCTATGTACTGAACACAAACTTTTCATAACCAACATGCAGTTTCACCTACCTAATTGCTTCAAGACTACATGGATACACCCTCACTCTAAGCATTGGCACATCCTTGATTGCGATAAGAAGGATGTCCTTATCACCAAGACAGCTAGAAATGTTGATGATTGCTGGATATATCACAGGATACTATTCTCTCGATTTAGGATCAGTCTTCGCCGTAAACCACCCAGGCATTTTCAAACCCCATCCAGGTATAAGTTTGATAAATCTACACTTTGGGATGGTCCAAAACCATGAATTTCCACAACATGATATCTGACATGCTAGCAAATGCTCCAGTCAAAACGTAGAGCAGGAATGGACTACATTGCAGAAAGTAATCAGAGAATCACCTGAGAAAATCATTGGTTTTAAGAAAAAGGTAAGAGAGGAATGGTTTGATAACAACAACAAAGAAATTTTGTGTGTCATCAATGCTAAATGAGAAGCCCATCTATCCCTCCTTCAAGATCCACCTTCAGACACAAAGACAGCGCACGTTCTCAAACTCAAGCGTATATGTCAGGGGCAAATAAGAGAGATAAAGAATAACTGGTGGCAGCAGAAAGCTCAGGAAGTGCAAAGTAAGTCTGATGCCCGAGATCTGAATAACATCTATGCAGGAATAAAAGAGTTATATGACCCAACTCACTCCTCCTCTGGGACACTGAAAGCTGCTGATAATGCTACCATCATTACTGATAATCGAGAAATCCTAGAGCATTGGAAAGAACATTTCTCCACTCTTCTGAATCGGAGTTCAAATGCAGCTGAAGACTTTCTCAATGATGTGCCTCTACATCCCCAAAAACCTTGGATGGCTCTCCCACCAACATTCAAGGAATTCAATGCTGCTCTCAGCAAACTGAAACCTGGCAAGGCTTCTGGCCCAGATAACATTCCTCTGGAACTGATTCAAAGAGGAGATCTAACTCTAAACAGCAGAATTCATATGCTTGTCCTCTCAATATGGACCGTGAAATACCT
This sequence comes from Anabrus simplex, assembly GCF_040414725.1. Lineage (NCBI taxonomy): Eukaryota > Metazoa > Arthropoda > Insecta > Orthoptera > Tettigoniidae > Anabrus > Anabrus simplex. Next base: position 274,774,630 of record NC_090265.1, read on the forward strand.
GGTAACCTTAAAAATGCCACTATCATTACTCTCTTCAAAAAGGGTGACCGTAGCGTTTGTGGCAATTATCGAGGTATATCATTGCCATCTATAGCAGATAAAATTCTTGCTAGAATTTTACTCAATCACCTGCAGATTATTTCAGACTTTACTTCTGAATAAGGTCTCGTTTAACATTCTCTCAAATTACTGGAATATTTTTCCTAACATTCCAAATAATGTAATATTTAAATTTTCAAATCAGACCACTGTTACCAAGTACTATATATGTACCTTTGTCAAAACTAGAATCGACAGCCAGCAGCTGATATTGTTGTTATACTCATTAATACTGAATATTGTATTCTTTTTCCTTATACTGCTCCTAATGTAAATATGTTAATATTAAACTTAATAATTATATTTCCTAACATTCCAAATAATGTAATATTTAAATTTTTATATCAGACCACTGCTACTAAGCACTGTATATGTACCTTTGTCACAACTAGTAATAAACAGCCAATGGCAGATATTATTATTATACACATTAATACACCGAGCTCGATAGCTGCAGTCGCTTAAGTGCGGCCAGTATCCAGTAATCGGGAGATAGTGGGTTCGAGCCCCACTGTCGGCAGCCCTGAAAATGGTTTTCCGTGGTTTCCCATTTTCACACCAGGCAAATGCCGGGGCTGTACCTTAATTAAGGCCACGGCCGCTTCCTTCCAATTCCTAGACCATTCCTATCCCATCGTCGCCGTAAGACATATCTGTGTCGGTGCGACGTAAAGCAAATAGCAAAAAAAAAAAAAAAACACATTAATACCCAAAATTGTATTCTTTTTACTTTCACGCCAAGTTAGATCGATGATCGATCGATCAATCAATCAATCAATCAATCAATCAATCAATCAATCAATCAATCAATCAATCAATCAATCAATACTGATCTGCATTTAGGGCAGTTGCCCAAGTGGCAGATTCCCTATCTGTTACTTTCCTAGCCTTTTCTTAAATGATTTCAATGAGACTGAAAATTTATTGAACACCTCCCTTGGTAAATTATTCCAATCCCTAACTCCCCTTCCTATAAATGAAAATTTGCCCCAATTTATCCTCTTGAATTCCAACTTTACATTCATATTGTGATCTTTCCTATTTTTAAAGACGCCACTCAAACTTATTCGTCTACTAATGTCATTCCACGCCATCTCTCCACTGACAGCTCGGAACATACCACTTATAATACCAAGATGATGTACCAAGAAGACCTAGGTCCTGGCCCATATCAATCGAAAGAAACGTTATTCCAGCATAAAATATCCGTCCGACGTACGAACATTTAAATATAGGAATGTTCCAGCAGGTGCCAGACTTCACGAGTGCACTAGGCGAAGTCAAGTGACGTCACCTGTCGCTCGAAGCTCACCTCCCCTAGAGATATTTCTCGAAAAGAATTTTCTTTTCGCAAGCTTTTCAACGCCTTAACCAATTTCAACGGGACAAACGCTGAATTGTAGCGGACGTCATATAAAAGTTAATCCCTATGAATTTCGAATTAATCCATCCCATGGTTGTTGAGTTATAATAATTTAAAGTCTAAGAAAATTATACTCTCACGGTCACATGGCCAAGAGAAACCACCCCTCCCAGCGCCAGTGTATATATGTCAAGGCTAACAAGCAGAGCAGCGCAGTACAAGGACGAGTACACAGATGTGTGTGAGTGAGACAGAGGAGAGACCGACCCTCGTACAGTACGTCCGCGCAGTCACGGTGAAAGTACTTGCCGTCGCGTTTCCTGAACACGAAGTTATATCGCCGACAAAATTATAAAAGACGTTGCACTGTATTTAGTACATGCGTCACGACTACAGTCTATTTCTAAAGACATTTGAGAATATAATACGAGTGAACTTATTGAAGTGCAAATACCAAATATTTAACGTTCACAGAATATATCATTACGTGTAGACTTAGTTTACTTCACATGATATTGAACTTCTACAGAAACTAATGTGTAGAATTACCAGAACTCATTTCTTTTCGAGTATTGAACTGTATTTCTTTATTCAAGCCATATTAGTATACGACTTACAGTAGTAATCTGGGTGAATACTAAGAACTTTTTCTGAGGTAATATGACGTTATAATAACAAGATAATCAGAAAATAATCCTTAGTGACTTAATGACCATGTTCAAAGACTGTGATTATAGACTATGATTTGCCTTTTCAAGTGTGAACTGTGTAATTATGGACGTTTCAGTAACGACTTTAAATAGTATTTCATACAGGAAGGAATGTGATTATTCATTTAACGTCCTAAAGTTCAATTACGCCATAAACTGTGTTCAGCAGTAAATGACAGTGTCAGTGATAACTACTCGCACTAAGTGAATTTTTCGTGTGCGAAAAATCACCTTAACGAGCTGCAATTCTACACGATCCAGTTCCAGCCGTCATCACCTCATCGGGGGACGTCAACATGGTGTGTTAAGGGAACATCGCCGACCCTGATTCTCCACGGAACATTCCAGATGTCCATCTTTCAACATTTGTAGCAATATTTCTTTCATTAAGTGAGTAGTAACAAACTGACTAAAATTTTCTCATTAATTTTGAACAGTGGAAACTTCAGTGCCACGTGTGAAGAAATATTTCAGAGTTCTCATAGTTTCTCAGAAGTGATTAATTTAATTTTGAAATTTAATTTTCATATCTCATAGAAAGACTTTAGGCTTTTCAAGTGTGCTATACATCAAGTTTTACAAACTGAAAAACTGAAAACTTTTAACAGAAATTTAATTTCTCATGTCAATTTGCAATTACAAGTGTGTGCTCATATTTAGAAAGACTTTAGGTGGAAATCTAATACCTCGTCTTCTCACATATGAAAGACTTTGGAATCAGTGATATTCATTTAATTTTCATGAACAGAATTCAGGAAGATTACGTTCAAACTTTTAATTTCAATGCCAGATTTGAGTCCAATAATCATATTGCAGGGTGAAGAATTAATAAATTGTTTAAAAAATTTTTTAACCATCTATTATTCGCTCTGCGAGTCTATCCTACTCTGTATCGGCTCCAAAACCAAGTTCCCCTCCCTGAGGTCCTACTCATGCCCTTTCCCCAAAAACTTTTCCTGGTACAATATCAACATCTATATCACATACCACTTAGTCGAGCAGCTCGTCTTCTTTCTCCCACTTCTTCCTAGCCCAAACTTTGCAACATTTTTGTAACGCTACTCTTTTACATTAAGGAGTGAGGGTAATTGTTTCCACCTATTCAATACTACAACAGTGTGACGTCATTAATACATCACGTATTTATTAGATTTCAACACTGGGACCAGTTTCGGCATTTGTGTTTGCCATCAGCAGCCAAAGGAAAATTGTTACAAGGCTTTATACAAATCAATATTAACATAATTTTAAAATATATGTACACACAAATTGAACCATAGTCTTAAATTATTTTGTAATTTGGTGTACACCATAAAACTTTTAATTGAAATTACTAGCATATTTCTTATGCGATATATTATAATTTGTTAACTCTGTACAATCTTTTGGATATGAATAGTTAAAACATTGTCAAGTCCTTATAGTTGTTCCAAAATGCTGATTAACTATCTAGTTCAGTTAAAATGAATCTCTTAAAAAGTTTTTTACAGCTGCTTAGACCTTAAGGGCATATGGTTTTTCTTGGCCAGTTATAAATTCTAGTTACTAACATAGGCTACATTAAAATAAATTCGCCTACTGTCATATTTGGAACATTATAAAAATATTTGTACTTGGTATGGAGATTCATTGCAGTACAAGTCTTTGGTAAAATCTACCTCTTAAAAATTACAGCTGCTTTCGACATTAAGAGTACTCAGTGTTTCTTGGGCAATTATACAATTTGGTTAATGACATGCATTAAAATAAATTCGGTCGATGTTATTTTAAAAACATTAAACATTTTTTTATGTTCAGTATGGAGGTCCACTGTGCCGGCCCCGTGGTGTAGGGGTGGCATGCCTGCCTCTTACCCGGAGGCCCCGGGTTCGATTCCCGGCCAGGCCAGGGATTTTTACCTAGAACTGAGGGCTGATTCGAGGTCCACTCAGCCTATGTGATTAGAATTGAGGAGCTATCTGACGGTGAGATAGCGGCCCCAGTCTAGGAAGCCAAGAATAATGGCCAAGAGGATTTGTCATGCTGACCACACGACACCTCGTAATCTGCAGGCCTTCGGTCTGAGCAGCGGTCGCTTGGTAGGCCAAGGCCCTTCAAGGGCTGTAGTGCCATGGGGTTTGGTTTGGAGGTCCATTGTAGTAAAGGTATCTTTTGTCGTAAATCACCCAGAACAATCGAGCTGCTTTTCTTTGGATTTTTTCCAGTTTATGAATCAAGTAATCCTGTTGAGAGTCCCATACACTGGAGCCATACTCTAGTAGGGGTTTTACCAAGGACTTATATGCCCTCTCCTTTACATCCTTACTACAACCCCTAAAAACCCTCATAACCATGTGCAGAGATATGTATCCTTTACTTACAATCCCATTTATGTGATTACCTCAATGAAGATCTTTCCTTATATTAACACCCAGATATTTACAATGATCCCCAAAAGGAACTTTCACCCCATCAACGCAGTAATTAAAACTGAGAGGACTTTTCCTCTTTGTGAAAGTCACAACCTGACTTTTAACCCCGTTTATCATCATACCATTGCCTACTGTCCATCTCACAACATTATCGAGGTCATTTTGCAGTTGCTCGCAATCTTGTAACTTATTTATTACTCTATAAAGAATAACATCATCCACAAAAAGCCTTACCTCTGATTCCACTCCTTTACTCATATTATTTATGTATATAAGAAAATATAAAGGTCCATTAATACTGCCTTGAGGAATTCCCCTCTTAATTATTTCAAGGTGAGATAAAGCTTCACCTACTCTAATTCTCTGAGATCTATTTTCTAGAAATATAGCAAACCATTCAGTCACTCTTTTGTCCAATACAATTGCACTCATTTTTGCCAGTAGTCTCCCATGATCCACCCTATCAAATGCTTTAGACAGGTCACACATATACAGATAAGAAAGGATTTCCACCTTATCAATACTATTTATTGTAAAAAAAAAAATTATCTTACAGTACCGGTTTCGACCTTAACTGGTCATCATCAGCTGAACATAGTTTTGTGACTTTACATATATGTTAGGCAATAATTGACATTACTCTGTCTACAGGGAGATGCTGTGAGAAACAACATATCTGAATGGGTCCAAATTGGACATGCTAAATATAAACTGAATATGTGTTATCATTTAAGGTAAGTGGGTATAAAACTGTCTTCTTTAAGACTTGGAATTTGACTATGCAACCTATCTAATGCTTAAATCTAAGTTGTATGTAAAAATACAATAAACACATTAAAATATACTGAACACATTAAAATACATTAAAATAACGTGTAAAAACACTTCATAGGTTTGAAATTGCGTGTTATGCGTATATCTTCGTTTAACTCCCATGTTTGAGTTTTTATCCATAGTTGTGCATCAATTGTTGCTTGTGATCGTAGGTAATGATGTGGGTCTCTTAAAATGTCATATTATTTGCTAAAGGATGTCTTCATGTGTACATATAATAAAACACTTCCGTTGTTAACAGGATTCGGTTATGTGGATAGAGGTATGTATGGGCAGCTCTGCTGTAAGTGGAGTCTTGTTCTTTAAGTTAAAAGCAGATGATGTGGTCCTGGTCATTTATGAGTTGTTTAATATTAGTTTATGGTGGAGGCTCCTTCCTCATCTATACCTGTATGCTGGTGTTATAATTATCTATGAAAGGTAAAATTAAGTGTAAGTAATGAATTGTAAATTGAAGGAATGCCTGAGGGTGTGTGCTGATATGGATGTGTACTTACCATTGTTTTCGTAGTTGGGCCGCGTTCAATCTGAGAGCTGGCCATGTACTACTTCGCATTCGCCTTAGGCTTGTGTCTGCTGTTGTGAGGGGAGTGAGCGGAGGAGTAGGGAGAGTTGCTGTTGTGGGGGTAAGGGTGGAGCTGGGCGTGTCGTTCAATGGTTCTATGGCACATGTTATGTTCTGTTTATTAATTATTTTAGGGTAGTTGGTTTTTTTTTTAGGGCAGAGATGACTTTATTGAAGATAATATTAGTTTTTTCCGTAATTTCATTTATATTGAAATTGGGATTGGTGTATTGATCTCAGGATATATAAAACTCTTCTGGTATATTGAGCAAGGGGCCTTTGGGATTTATGTTTAGTATTTTCATGTCATTTTTGATGTTCATGAAACTGTGTTTATATTCTTCGATGTGCTGGCCTATTGCGGAAAAATGATTATGCTTTATAGCGTTTAAGTGTTCATTATATCGAATAGTAAAGTTCCTTCCGGTGCGTCCAATATAGCTGGTCTCACAATTGTTACACTTGATGCGGTATACTCCTGATTGATTGTATTTGTTGTTGCTATTGATTGTCTTGACATTGTGTAAAATATTAGTACTGTTACGTGTGGTTTTAAATGCTATTTTTAAGTTATTTTTTTCGAAAACATTAGTTATGGGATATATGTGTGTGTTGTTGTTGAAGGTAAATAGTATGTGATCTTTCTTAGGTTTGTCTGTTTTTGTCAATTTGGTTTTGGGTTGAGATTTGATTTTGTAAATACGGTAGAAGTCCGTTATAGCGAGAATTCATAACAGCGAAAAATTTACTCGCTATAGCGGATTGTCGTTATATCCGATTTTTGAATAAAAGTCGGAAATCCCTTCATGCACTTTGGATCGGTATGAAACGGCAATCAGTTTGTTCAAAACTTGTGTTTCCGCTAATGATATCCACACTACGGCTTACTTGTTTGTTATTTTTCGTAATCCGATACTACGTGAAAGTGTATGTTTAATTTCATCTGAAAAAAATATAATACCGTACTTCTCCGAATCCAAGATGAACCCCACTTTTTCCTTCAAAAAATTTAAATCAGGCTCAAAAAGAAGTTTGTAAAATAATATGAATGCCTTGTTGTACAATAGGCCTAACGCATTTTTGACTATTTTTAGACGCCGAACATTGACTTTCGTCATGCCGTATTTCTTTTTTGCGGCTGCACAATTGTTCTTTATTTCCGCGGGTTTAAGGACTATTAACTTAACATTGGCATCATAATACCGAAGAGAACTCGTTGAAAATTTTCCGGCAATATCTATTCCATGCGCCTCTATAATACAACGATCCATCAGGAAATTATTCTTGCTGTCTATAAAACTGTTACTTTTACGCAGCGTCAGATATAACCGGCTACCGCTACACGCACGTTTCACTTGTCGGGTTTGGCCAAATTCAGCGGCTAGCGATGTATAGGCCTAATCGCGAACGTTGAAAGTCAACGAACGAGTTTACTGCGCCACGTTATGGGCATTCCACCCTTGCGTTTTTCGTGCACATACCTCACAATTTCATCTTCGACTTCTTTAAAGCGTCCTTGTTGCGGACCACTGAATGGATTTTTTTGTATAGTACGCATTGTTTTAGCTCTTTGTCTTCACGCTAACGCCAAATATTGGCTTTAGTTAGGCCTATGCCGTATTTTCTTGCGGCTGCACAATTATTCTTCATTTCCGAGAGTTTAATAAACATTAGCTTAAAATTAGCATCATAATATCGACTAGAACCCGTTGAAAATTTGCCGGCAATACCTTTTCCACGTATCTTTACAATACGACTATCCATCACGAAAATATTCCTGCTGTCTATAAACCTTAATTTTACTAAGCGTAAAGTACAATAGACGCATTATGACTCTGCCACTGAGTAGCCATCGCTTTTCTAAGAATTCGAAGGGTCGCATGTCTTGATACCATTCTGCAGATTTGAGAAACACACAGGCACTATACAACGGTTGTCACGGCTAGCTTAAGTGGTCATTTAGTCAGCCTTAATTATTAACGAGTTAACAACCATTATCGGACACGTTATTTACGCATTTATTACGAAAATATGTTCTCTTTCATTTCAAATTTTCTTTACGGAACAGCTGTCGACGGATATTACTAATCGATTCCGACATCGCCTTTGAATGTCGACGAGAGAAATAGCTAGTGCACATAGCGAGGAAACGATGCCGAAGGTAATCGATCGCATGCAGTATCATCGCTGGGGTGCATAAATATCGATAACGGAAAAAATCGCGCACGCTTAATTGCTCGTAATAACGGATACGCCAGTGACAGGGTGCTCGCTGTAACCGAAGGACGATACACAGTTTAATATAGGAATTTTGAAGGGACAGAAAAAAGTCGTTGCTATAAAGGAGTTCTCGTTATATGCCGTACTCGCTATATCGGACTTCTACTGTAATTTTATTGACCATTTCTTTCTTGTATCCATTTTTTTTATGGTATATTAAAGGCTCTATATATCATGCTGTAATAAGCTGCTTTTTTATGTGAATTGGGATGGATGGAATCTATTTTAATCGTGTTTGAAGTATTTGTGGGTTTTCTATACATTTTGTAGGATAGGTAGTTTTCGTGTCTGATTATTGTTAGGTCTAAATAGTTTAGAGTACGGTTGCTTTCAGTTTCTTTAGTGAATTTTATGTAAGGGTCTATTGCATTAAGTTTGTCTAGTATGATGTTTTTGTCAGTGGATCTGTTGTCGCTGATGACGAAGATATCATCAACAAATCTGCACCAAAATCTGCACCAAACCACGATTAGACAGGTCAATTGCAAAACAGTCCATTTGACCTCCTGAATCCAAGATATCAGCTATATCTTGCTGGAATCCTACAAGTTGAGCTTCAGTGAAATAACCTTTCCTAAAACCGAACTGCCTTCTATCGAACCAGTTATTAATTTTGCAAACATGTCTAACATAATAAAAAAGAATGCCTTCCCAAAGATTACATGCAAAGCATGTCAAACTTACTGGCCTGTAATTTTCAGCTTCATGTCTATCACCCTTTCCTTTATACACAGGGGCTACTATAGCAACTTTCCATTCATTTGGTATAGCTCCTGCAACCAAACAATAATCAAATAAATACTTCAGAAATGGTACTATATCCCAACCCATTGTCTTTAGTATGTCCTCAGGAATCTTATCAATTCAGACGCTTTTCTAGTTTTCAACTTTTGTATCTTATTGTAAATATCATTGTTACAATATGCAAATTTTAATACTTCTTTAGCATTAGTCACCTCCTCTATCTTGACATTATCCTTGTAACCAACAATCTTTACATACTGCTGACTAAAACTTCTGCCTTTTGAAGATCCTCACATACACACTCTCCTTGTTCATTAATTATTCCTGGAATGTCCTTCTTGGAACCTGTTTCTGCCTTAAAGTACCTACACATAACCTTTCATTTTTCACTAAAATTTGTATGACTGACAATTATGCTTGCTATCATGTTATCCTTAGCTACCTTCTTTGGTAGATTCAATTACCTAGTAAGTTCCTTCAATTTCTCCTTACTTCCACAGCCATTTCTAACTCTATTTCTTTCCAACCTGCACCTGCTTCTTAATCTCTTTACTTCTCTGTTATAACATAGTAGATCTTTCCCATTCCTCACCACCTTTAAAGGTACAAACCTGTTTTCACATTCCTCAACAATTGCTTTAAACCCATCCCAGAGTCTGTTTACATTCTTATTTACCGTTTTCCACCGATCATATTTACTTTTTAGAAACGGCCTCATACCTGCTTTATCAGCCATATGGTACTGCCTAATAGTCCTACTTTTAAGACCTTCCTTTCTATCACATTTATTTTTGACTACGACAAAAACAGCTTCATGATCACTAATACCATCTATTACTTCAGTTTCCCTATAGAGCTCATCTGGTTTTATCAACACCACATCCAGGATATTTTTCCCTCTGGTCGGTTCCATCACTTTCTGAATCAGCTATCCTTCCCATATTAACTTATTTGCCATTTGTTGGTCATGCTTCCTGTCGTTCGCATTACCTTCCCAACTGATATTTGGTAAATTGAGGTCACCCGCTTCAATCACATTCCTTTCCTGTCGTTTCCCACATAGCTGATTATCTTATCAAATAATCTTAATCCGTGTCAGCGCTACCCTTTCCCGGTCTGTACACTCCATTATCTTTAGAAATGAGCCTTACACCTAGAATTTCATGTTTGTCATTTTTAACTTTTTCGTACCTTGCAAATTCTTCTTTCACCAGAATGAATACCCCTCCCACCATTCCTATCCTATCTCTACGATGCACACTCCAGTTCCGTGAGAAAATTTCTGCATCCATTATATCATTTCCCAGCCACGATTCAATGCCTATTACAATATCTGGTAAATATATATCTATTAAATTACTCAATTCTATTCCTTTCTTTACAATACTGCTACAGTTCAACACTAACCTTTTTATGTCATCCCTACTGACTTCCAGATTTCTGTACCCTTATCACCGCTCCCTAGACAACCCCATTTCCCTGAATGTACCTCCCTATTACCCTTCCAAACAAATTTCCTAACTTATACATACCAATGCGGTTTAAGTGAAGGCCATCTGAGCACCAATTACTTATTGCAAGCCTTAATTCTTGAACCTAAGACTTCAACCAGATAGTTTTTCCAATATTATGACTTTACTTCTGAATAAAGTCTCATTTAACATTCTCTCAAATTGCTGGAATATTTTTCCTAACATTCCAAATAATGTAGGATTTAAATTTGCAAATCAGACCACTGCTTCCAAGCACTGTATATGTTCCTTACACAACCAGTAATTAACAGCCAATGGCTGATATTGTTGTTATACACATTAATACCAAATTTTGTATTCTTTTCCTTAGACTGCTCCTATTGTAAAAATGTTAATATTAGATCTTAGTATATACTTTAATTTTAATTGAGGAGGTATTGTGACTGATGATGTCTTCTATGAAAGGCAAAACATGTATCACATTCATAAGGTATCAATGATCAATTCCTAAAAAAAATAAAAAAAAATTAAAAAACCCCATGGCACTACAGCCCTTGAAGGGCCTTGGCCTACCAAGCGACCGCTGCTCAGCCCGCAGGCCTGCAAATTACGAGGTGCCGTGTGGTCAGCACGACGAATCCCCTCGGACGTTATTCTTGACTTTCTAGACTGGGGCTGTTATCTCACCGTCAGATAGCTCCTCAATTCTAATCGTGTAGGCTGAGTGAACCTTGAACCAGCCCTCAGGTGCAGATAGAAATCCCTGACCTGGTTGGGAATCGAACCCGGGGCCTCCAGGTAAGAGGCAGGCATGCTACCCCAACACCACGGGGCCGGCATCAATTCCTAATTGTATAAATAATTGAATGTATTGAATAGGTGCTTAAAAATAAATGAATTAGCATCCTACAAGTATAGTATCTTCAATACAGAACCATAATGATATTTATCACTTGCAAGACCCCACCAAGTCAAAGTGCGATTTTCGAACATCCAGAGGCACAAAAGATATGATCATCTGTCCAAGGCAAATCCAGAAAAAATGCAGAGAGCGACAGACTCCTTTATAACTAGTGTTCTATGACCTGGAAAAGGCTTTCGACTCAGTCCAGAGATTAGCTATGTGGATGGTACTGAAACACTTTGGCTGTCCACAGCATTTTGTAGATCTGGTCAAGGCTCTTCATGATAACATGTCAAGGCAAATTGTTCATCAAAATATTATCTCTGATCCATTTCCAATCACTCAAGGATTGAAACAAGGGCATGTGCTTGCTACAACACTCTTCACTCTTTATCTAGCTGCCATGCTATATGGAACATCCACAGACAACCAAGGTGTAAAAGTCAGATATTGCTTTGATGGGGGACTGTCCAATCTGGCTAAACTTCGCTCCTGAAAGCTTACTAAGATTTCCTCCACTGCGGAATTACAATATGAGCTACAACAGTCAGTCAGTTGTTTCAGGAGTGCTTGTGATTGTTTTGGTCTCTCCATTAATGTTCAGAAAACCAAAACCAAAGTACTTGCACAGCCTGCATTTGGGTCGAACCTCCCAACTTTCAATATCTCCACTGGAGCAGGTCGACCACTTTTTATATCTAGAAAGTATCCTCTCAACAAATGCTAACTGCTCAGAAGAAGTGGATAGGAGAATTGGTGCTGCCCACTCAGCATTTGGACGTTTATACTGTCGTGTCTTCATGAAAGGACCTTACAATGCATACCAAGATCATGGTTTACCATGCTGTTGTCACGTCAACACTACTTTATGGTTGTGAAACTTGTACGCTCTACTGTCAGGATGTCAAAAAAACTAGAGCACTTCCATCTGCAAAACTTAGATCCATCTTGAACATCAAATGGGAGGACTGTGTCACTAACCTTGCAGTTCTTGAGAACGCGCATGTTATAAACATTGAGGCTAACATTACTGGCCATCGTCTCAGATGGATAGGGCACATCTGTCACATGAGTGAAACCAAACTTCCTCATCAGCTCCTGTGAGGTGAACTCTGCTCTGGCACAAGACTTCATGGAGCCCTTTTCAGGTGTTTCAAGGATCAGCTAAAACATACTATTAAAAGAGCTGCAATTAACACTCGATCCTGGGATGCACTTGCTGAGAATCGTACACTTCGGCGCCACACTGTTTCTACATCAATTAAGGTGTTTGAAGAGGAATGAGGACAATGTGAAGAGGATAAACAACAAACACGGAAGTTCTATCAAGCTCAGCCCTGCCCTCCCCCAGCCATTACATGTGATCTGTGTGGATGTATGTTTCATGCCAAGATTGGGCTACTAAGTCATATGAAATATATTCAAAAAGCATTGTGAGTGAGAAAATGTAAATTGCTGAAGAATATCTTTACTTGGATACAAGTTGCAGCCGATGACAGATTATAAGAGGACTTGTTAAGGATGTGCATGGTTTATAATAACAATTAAAAGTACTGTAAATAGGTCCAAGAGATACTTGGTAGTTTGAGTAAACCTCTGAGGAAGAGGACACTAAGATCCTCAAAACATGTACAGTGTATTATGTGATAATAAATAATTAATTACGTTTTTTAAAAATAATTGGCTTTACAGCACACCGACAGAGATAGGTCTTATGCCAACGATGGGAGAGGAAAGGCCTATGATCGGGAAGGAAGTGGTCATGACCTTAATTAAGGTACAGCCCCAGCATTTGCCTGGTGTGAAAATATGAAACTACGGAAAACCATCTTCAGGGCTGTCAACAGTAAGGCTCGAACCCACTATCTCCTGGATGCAAACTCACAGCTGCGCACCCCTAACCGCACGGCCAACTCACTCAGTAATTAAGTAATTTTGAGTATTGACAAGGCTGATTTAAAATATGACAGTGAATTTATTGGTGTAGAAATTGTAACCAATATGAACCAATACAAAATCAAACCACAATGGTGAAGCTAATAAACTCAGATGCCCTACCTAGCAGCAATGCTGTTAGGATAGATGTACACTATAGTCCCGTTAATCCGAAAGTCCGGTTTATCCGAACTGAAATATTCAATTTTTTTTAAGTTCCCCTTATTGAAATGAACGAACCTATTATAGAATGAAGACTTACTTGCACTTTATTAGTCATATTTTTCTAGAATAACTTAATGTAAACATAATTACACTTCATAAACCATCAATCACTTTGCGTTCATCTTTACAAAGTCTGTTAGTTTCTTTTGCCGTAGTGATTGGAACCTACTCAAAGATGCAGTGTTAAACCAAAATCTCAAAAACATCACATCAATGGGCGTAGTAGCGGAATGTTACTCGACGTAGCGTATGGCAAGTTCTACGCGGCCGCGGCATCTGAATATGAGACTAGTGTAACCCGTTACCGTATTTTAACAGTTTTAGGAGACAAGTTTTAATCTAGTTTTAGTCGTTCTTAACTACCCTACTGTACTGTTATACAGTTTTTTATTAATGTAACTGCTAAATAATGGGCTTTTCAAATTACAGTATGTGCTGTACTGTATTATAGAAACTATTTTCCTCAGACGGTTGAGGCGCTGACCTTCTGACCCCAACTTGGCAGGTTCGATCCTGGCTCAGTCTTGTGGTATTTGAAGGTGCTCAAATACGTCAGCCTCGTGTAAGTAGATTTACTGGCACGTAAAAGAAAACCTGCGAGAGAAAATGGCCCTAGGCGTCTCCAGAAACCGTAAGAGTAGTTAGTGGGACGTAAAAACAATAACATTATTATTAGAAAATATTTTCCGGTTAATCTGAAAATTTCGTAATCCGAACAGACACCGGTCCCAATTAGTTCGGATTAACGAGACTCTACTGTATATGCTATTGCATGTTTTTGTGACAGTTGGTAGTGTGATGTGTGGTATGAAACAAAGATGCGTATTAAGACAAACATTAACACCCAGCTCTTGAGCTGACATGGCTAACTAGACATGGCTAAAATCCCCAGACTACCTGGAACTTGAACCCAGGGCCCTCTGAACTGAAAGCTGCTCTACTGACCATTCAGTCAAGGAAAGTATGAAAACCTAATACCATTAGAATCTGCTGAAAACAATAGTTAACTGAAGTTGGTTGTACAGGAGAGATGGAAGTAAGGAGACTGAGAATTCAAGAAAGTTACTGTAGGTCTGATTTGAAATATTGTTACAGACTTCAGACAGATAACGATAGGCCCATTTGTTTTATATCAAGCTTACATAAACAGATAGAGTACCTCATCCTGGAATACCTACAGGAATAATGGAAGAAAATATAGTAGATTAATGATCAGCACCATGGTTTTTGAAACAGATGAAAAAGTCTCTTACGCGTGTCATTCTGTTAAAATATTAGGGATTCTCTAAACAAAGGTAATCAAACTAACACTGATGCAGTAGAATTTTTTATATCATATTGCATGATATTCTGATCTGAACACTATGCAGGGGTAAAAGCAGGAAGTAAATATTCTGATAAAATTGCTATAGTGTCAGAATTGTACAGAGTAATGTTATAAGGCCACAATGATTTACAGTGTTTGTTAACAATTTGCCAAGTGATATCCAAAATAGCTGCAGATTGTTTGTAGATGATTGCAATGTACAGAAAAATCTATAGCTCTGAGTAGGGATGCCAAATGTCATCTTTTTCCCAGACATGTCCTTTTTTTTTTAACAGGATAAAAAGCACCTGGCCAGATTTTTTAATAATTTGACAAATGTCCTCTTTTTGGGGGTTTAAAAAATTATTTAAACTTTGCGTGGTGTTATGTTATCAATTTCATCGCCACATTTAAATAGGTAGCACTTTTTGTTTATAACTATTGTTTACTTCTGTTTTCTTTCTAGGTCAGCATTGTTTAGATGTTGTGTCTGTGCATAAATTGTGTATAAATTGACTTCTGAAATTTTTATCAAGTATTATTTTGCCATACATACAAAAGAACATGCTGAAACGAAAGTGCTTGTACAGCGATCTGTACAAAGTACACAGCCTTTAAAAAAGGTTAAAATGACTCAGAAGCTGAATGTTGGATCTGCCCTCCTGGAATGTACATCTCAGTTGCTAACAAAGGTATGAAATCAATATTTATTGTTTAAATATCAAACTATAAACTGCCATAACAATAATAATAATGAGCTGAAAATGAAAATCCACAGCATGTTTTCCAATCATTCGACCGGGTCAGGAATGGAATGAATGAAGCCTCATCTAGCAGCGAGGATAGGAATTGTGCCAGCTGCCAAAGCCTGTCGCACTCCTCTGGGGCAAAGATTAATGAATGACAGATGAAACTAAATGATATTGGAGTGTTGCTGGAATGAAATATGACAGGGAAAACCGGAGTACCCAGAGAAAAATCTGTCCCGCCTCTGCTTTGTCCAGCACAAATCTCATATGGAGTGACCAGGATTTGAACCACGGAACCCAGTGGTGAAAGGCCGGTGTGCTGCCACCTAAGCCACGGAGGCTCAATAAACAAGCTAAATTTCAAAATTAATACATACGGCAAGTTTCTTGATTTTCAAACTAATCTAATAAATCCTTTTCTTTCACCTTTCAGGTGGTTTGGACTTGGAAACACATAAAAAAATTCTAAACATACAAAAAATCTTCAATCTGTTGGCACCTCTTTGAAAATTAACATGTTTCTCGCTCCTAAAGATAGTAAACTGAGTGACAGCCTATGCATAAGAAGGTACCCTTGCTTTTCATGCAGTGAGACATTACCATAGCTTTAAGTCCATGAACTTCACCAGTAACCTTCAAAAAGTTCTTTATAAAGAGTCTGCTGTAGCAAAGGAAGTTTCATGTGGCAGAACTAAAACTAAAGCAATCATCAATTCCGTTTTATTCCCACATCCAGTTGACATTACTGTGCAAGTCCTAGATGGTATTTCTTGCATCAGTGTTGCAAGTGATGGAAGCAATTACAGTCATTGAAGATATATAATAGTCATAAATAAAAAACAATAAGATAAACCACCTTTCCAATACTTATCAATCCTTATATTTAGGATACAATCATTACAACTGGTGTTATAAGTTGGGACATGTTTCGCTCAACTGTCATAAGCATCTTCAGCCATAATAAACTTAACCTAAAGTTTGGTCAGAGCCCTGAACCTAGTGATTTAAAGTATAATAGTTCTCTAAGAACTAATGTTCTCATTAGTGACATTCAATAACCATATAATTAGTGTATAAGTTTCTAACAATTTCACATAATTAAGTTAATAATACTACGTTCATAGTGACAGAGGTTAAAATATATCAAATTACATAAGCTGATAAAAAAGTAAATAATCATATTAGATTCCACACTGCTATCAGTTCATCACTTAAAACCTGTTGTACAATACTTCTAAAAATCCTTTTTATTCTTCATCGAATGAAGTATAAGGTAAAATTAAAATAGTCACAAGTTAAATCTCATTCTATTGCATAGAAAATGAGAGTTAGGTATGAAAAATTACTTAATAGTTAGTTGACTAGTGAAATAGTTCGCATCACAGAATTAATCATGCCTGAAACTACAAATGTGTGTAGATGCAAGTATCCAAATTTCCTTTAATAACAAGTTAAAGCCGAAATAGGTGTCCTCGAGTTTCTACTGGAAGTTCAACAAAATCTTGGATGGAGAATAAAACTGAATGCAAAATCTGAGACAATAACTAATTATGTAAAATACACTCTAGAGAAACTTGGGTTAGAAAAGAAAGTGGCAGCTTTTATGGGAGACAATGCCAACACAAATTTTGGTGGGATTAAATGAGGTTCAGGAAGTAATGTTTTTATTCATCTAAACAGGGACCTAAACGAAAGTTGGTTGGAATGAGTTGCCCTGCCTATGTGCTCCATAATTCTGTTCAAAATTCCCTTGATGTAGGCTTGCTTACTGATATAGACTCCATTAATTTTAGTTTAGTTGTTTCCATGTGCTGAAAGACTCTTTCATGTGTTCCCTTCTTTGAAGTCTTACTTCTGTTCTCAGAACTCTACCGCCATTATTATCAAAAGATTTTTTGAAGATGAGATGAGTGAAGTGAAGTTATAACTTGCGCATTCTCTGATGTCCACATTTAATGCAAACATTCTTGAATTAGAGAAGGAATCAAATTGTGTTGCTGAAACTGTCTCTATATTAGAATCTACAGTGGAAAAACTACAGGAAAGACATAGTCATAAATTTTAGTCTCTTAAAGTGAAAGAGATTCTTGGAAAGAAGAGGGAGGACAGTTAGACTGCAGAGGGTGATAATTCTGAGGAGGAAGTCAGAACTGTTTTTGCCTCAGCAATAGAGTAACCGAAAAAGTAGCTGTCTCAGTATGAACAATTTCAACCATTTAAATTAATAAAACTAGCGAACATTTCAACATGGGAAGGAGCAGAAGAAAGGATATTATACCTGCAAAATAATACAGATAAGAAAATATTTGTAATTTTCTGAATTTTATGAAAAACTAATACACAAGCCTGTCTTTGACAGTCAAAACTACTATCTATAAAGTAATTGGAAATTCTAAATGGACTATAAATAGATCTTATGACTAAAAGTTACACTTTCCAGGTATTATGCCGCATTCAAATGGAATCAGGTATTGTAGTATTTCCTTAGACACCATATTGAATGCAGTTATAGCTCAGAAAGCTCAGGAAAGCTACATGCAAATATCCAAAACACTTCAAATTTTTTTTTTTTATAACTTGCTTTATGTTGCACCGACACAAATAGGTCTTATGGCAATGTTGGGATAGGAAAGGACTAGGAGTGGGAAAGAAGCGGCCATGGCCGCATTTGCCCAGCATTTGCCAGGTGTGAAAAGGAGAAACCATGGAAAAACATCTTCAGGGCTCCTGACAGTGGGGTTTGAACCCATTATCTCCCGGATGCAAGCTCACAGTTGCGCGCCCCTAACTGCATGGCCAACACGCCCAGTACTGTCCAAAACACTGGAGTAGAGAGATTTATCCCAACATTTAAATTTATGCTGGTGACTTATTCATTGTCTCAGAGAAGGCTAAATTTAGAAGAAATTGCCTCCATATAAGAAAGAATGGTATACCCGGATTCACAGGTGCTAAATCTATTCTTGGATTAAAGCACACTCCTCCTGAAGCTGAGTCCTTCTGAATTTCTGCATGAACGATATGTTTGTCTAGCTTCCGTAAATTCAGTCTCCTTCAATTGCACAAACCAGCTTTACTAACTTCGTTAACATTATGGAGTCAATAATAATGTACATTATTTGGCCACCTATCAGACTATTCAGAATCTATCGGTTGATGATGTTAACTTGTTTATTTCTTGGGCAACAAAATTGCTACTTTGGAAGAAATTGTACTTTAACTTGGACAAAAAGAAAAACCAAGTGGATCTCGTACAATATTTTTATGAAATACTGTTTTGTTGGATCTCAGTAGTGCCATTTGGCCAAGTTTTCCATTTTAGAGTTTTTGAAGCCATTCAGTGAAGTTAATTCTTCATTTTGGACAATAAAGTCGAATATTTAAAACTTGACTGGATAACACCTGTTCTATAACAGTGAGGAATTCCTGCCAGGCACTCTCTGAAGCCTGCACCAAGCAACATGAGTTTTCTAGCAAAAAGTTATTTGTTGTTCCTTATAAGTAGCTG
Organism: Anabrus simplex; assembly: GCF_040414725.1. Classification (NCBI taxonomy): domain Eukaryota; kingdom Metazoa; phylum Arthropoda; class Insecta; order Orthoptera; family Tettigoniidae; genus Anabrus; species Anabrus simplex. Next base: position 274,793,735 of record NC_090265.1, read on the forward strand.
GCCTAATGTTGAAAGAGCGTAAAGGGGAGCCATGGTTGCCTTGTTCCATATGATTAACTCAACCTGTCTGACTTGGTGGTGATGATGATGATAATGCTTGTTGTTTAAAGGGGCCTAACATCTAGGTCACTGGCCCCTAATGGTAGGAAATGAGATGAAATGGAATGACAAATTAAAAGTCCAAAATCCTCCACTGACCAGAATTCAAAATGTGAGGACGAAGAATGAATGGATGTATATGAATTTAAAACAATCAATGGATCCGATCAGTAATGCTTCACTTTCGCAGAAACTGATGTGCAACAATAGTATTACTGACCTAGGGACTGCGTTTATAGCATAATACTGAATCGATGATGCTTTTAGTCTAAAGGAATCCAAAATCCAAGTCATCGGCCCCTCATAATGGTACTTATCGCTAGGAAAGTAGAACCATGGTATTTGTAATGTTGCGGTACAAATCAAAAGTAGCGCAGACTCGCGGCATTCCACACAGTATGATACTACTCACAGGTAATTAAATTCGCACATGGGATACAGACCTATAGTGTTTTGCACATTGCAGTGCCATTTACAGGCAATGCAAATGTATGGTGTTCATCACATACATGTACTAACCACAGGGACCCGCACTATCCTGTGGTGTTCCTCATATAATGGGTACTAATCATAGACAAGCCAGAAACATGGTGTCGCTCACCCATGGTGTTGCTCCTAAGTGGTATTAATCACAGGTACTGTAGAAGCCGGCAATGCACTCTGTTGCAACTAATCACAAACCTATTTGGTACCTAACACAGTGGTACTATGCGCAAGTAAAAGCGACCCATGGTGTTCCCCACATGGTGGTACTAATCAAAGTAGTTTCATGGTTTTAATACAATCATCCCTTGGTCGCCCCTTTTAGTCGTCTCTTACGACAGGCAGGGGATACCATGGGTGTATTCTTCGTCTGCGTTCCCCACCCACAGGGGGTCCTGTCTGATTTACTCTGCATCTTCTCACAATCTAATGTTAGACGTAGAGGCGTGCAAATTTAGAGTAATTTCTCTGTCATTTCTGTGACATAACTTTACTCAATTAATCTTACTCCAAACGCATTGTTATAACTTCAATTATTGTTTGTCTCTGTAACTGCATATTTTATCTTTGCCACTTTTGCCTTTATTTACTCTTTTAGTCTTCCTCGTGCAGTTTTAGTATGTTGCATTAAACAAAAAGATTTAACACACAAAATTCATACAGCCTTTGACAATCGAGAATTGAAATGAATGACATGATATATGATAGTAGGAAGGGAGAGAGGGTGAAGCCCGATGCCGGCACAGAGCCTACTCCTGTCTGATAGCACTAAGGGGTCTGCTCAAGGAGTTACATCTCCTTCCGACAGACGAATCACCATCAACAACGTCATATGCCCTCACTTCATATGAGCACAGTGTACAGGTTTGTAATTTAATCCAGGTTTTCAGCATGCGTTCTAGTGATTAGAAATTGTATACCAACACCTTCCCTACACTGCCAGCCAACATTCTGATGGTAATAATATTTTCGACGATGGAGATTCAAACCACTGAACCACGGTCTAAGATGATAACTGCATGCTTTAACTATTACAGCTGCCAGACACACTGCTTTACTTTTTGCTTATGGATAGAGATGCTATGTTTTCATACTCCAGAATGAAAGAAAATAATATTCATTTGTTTCACTGAAAGAGAGTAAGTTTTCACTAAACAGTTGAAGTATGGTGGTCATCACTGTATTGTTCTTGTAACTCATAACTTATACCAGTTTAAGTCTCTCAAGTGTTCATGTTTTCTCAATAAATCTATGGAAGGCAACAGAAGTCAGGATGTACGTAGTTTGAACTTGTGCTGATAGATATAGCTGTGTACCTATGTCATGATGGCAAAATTACTATCTATAAATTAATTGGAAATTCAAAATAGACTATTAATATAGCTGTGTGTAAATGTTACACTTTCCAGGTTTTATACGGCATCTGAATGGAATCAAAACAGATTTTATAGTATTTCCTTGCAAACCATATGAGTGCAGTTGCAGTATGGAGTTGTACTTTGAAGTCTATGGATCTGAGTACTCTTGGAAAAGCTATGCACAACTGTCCAAAACTTTATAGTTTGTCACAATTATTAGGAGGCTAAATTTAAAGAAAATTGCCTCTATTTAAGAACAAATGGTATTTCCGCATTCACAGGTGCTAAATCTGTTCTTGGAATAAAACACTTTCTTCCTGAAGCTGAGCCCATCTGAACTTTTGCATGTCAACCTTCCATAGATTCAATTTCGTTCCATTGCACAAACCAGCTTTATTAACTTAAATAACATCATCGCACACTATGGACTCTGTGGTAAAGAACGTTATTCGGTCACTTTTCAAGCTATTCAGAACCTACTGGTTAATGATATTAACTTGTTTGTTTCTTGGGCAAACAATTGCTACTTTGGAAAACATTACACTCTCACCTGGATGAAAAGAAGAACCAAGCGAATCTCGTACAATAGTTTTTGAAATCTGGTTTTGATGAATCTCGATACTGCCATTTGGCCTAGTTCTCTGCATGTACAACAAAATGTCAACCTGATCTCGTTGTTTGAGAGGCATTTTAGCGAGAAAGAACCAAGTGTACGAAATTCCATCTCAGCAGAATTATGTCTCTACTATAGAAACACCTACAACGAAGCATTCAAAATCAACATTTATTGAGATGTCATTCCTTAAACTTGTACGTCCAACCCATACGGAGTTGGGTATGAGTGAGATGAATCTTCATAGTGAGTTTTTACGACTGGATGCCCTTCCTGGCATCAACCTCATCAAAGGAGTTAATGAGATAAAATGAATGACGTGATATTTGATAGTGGCAAGGTGAAACCCACGCCAACACACAGCCTACTAATGTCTAATAGCACCAAAGGTTCTGTTCAAGGTTTTACATCTCTATCCGACAGACAAATCACCATCAACAGCATCATATGTCCTCACTCCATATGAGTACTGCAACAAGGTTTGGAATTTAATGCAGGCTTTTGGCACGCAATCTAGTGATTAGAAAATGCATACCATCACATCTCCTACACTGCCGGCAAACAGTCTAATTTTTTTTTCGATCAACGGGACTCAAACCGGCTAACCAGGGTATCCGATCATTTAGCCTGCACGCCTAAATGATCATTGCTACCATGCGGGCTGTGTTAACCGTAGAGACCTGTGTTTTCATACTCCAGAATGGAAAAATTAATTAATTCATTTCACAGAAAGTATTTTTCATTAAATAGCTCAAGTACGATCATCATCATTGCACTGTTCTCGTAACCCATATAACTTTGCTGATAGAAACGTATTTTCCTTTAAAAAGTACAAAAGTTGTGGTCGTGAGAAGTTCATTGTATTTTTCTTGTATAGAACACATAAGATTACATATAATCCAGGCTTTTGGCATGCAATCTAGTGATTAAAAATAATATACTTATCACCTCTCCTACCCTTCTGGCCAACATTCTAATGGTAAAATTTTTTTCGACCAACAGGATTCGAACCTGCGAACCACAGAGTGAAACAATTATATATTATCTTCTTCTTCTTCTTTTATGACCACATAGGATAACTTTAGTCAGTCCGTCGTTCAGGTCTCTTTGAAGGGATTGTTCGGGCTTTGCGGTCCTCCCAGTACTTCTTCAGACGCTCCGATCTTCGTGCCCTTTTCTCAGTTGAAAATGTGCGTGTTGTTGGTTTGTTTTGTGTAAGGGTAAAGCGGAGGTTTGTATTCTTGAGTTTTGTATTCAATTTTATCTTATTTTTGGTGTCTTTTGTTGTAAGGCCTATTTCCTTCAGATCCTCTCTTACTTCTCCGATCCATTTACATCCTGTTGTGGTATTTTTTGAGACGAGATTGTGTTGTACTAGTTGTTTCAGAAGTCTCGAGTCCTGCATCCTCATGATATGTCCAAAGAATCCCAGTCTCCTCTTACGCATAGTATCTGTAATGGGTTCTAGCTCTTTGTACACGACTTTGTTAGGTATTAACCGCCACTGTCCATCTTTCTGATATTTTTTGTTGATACAGGTTCTTCCAATCCTCCTTTCAATTTTCTGAAGTCTGTCAGTCTTTGATTGTTTATTCAGGTAAAAGAGTGTTTCTGCTGCATATGTAGCTTCCGGTTTTATAACTGTGTTGTAGTGTTTTATTTTTGTATTTATTGATAGACATTTCTTTTTGTAGATATCCCATGTTAATTTTTGTGCTTTAGCTAATCTATTTGTTCTTACTTGAATTGAGATTTTTTCATTTAAGTTATGTGTTATTACTTCTCCAAGATATTTAAACTGAGTTACTATTTTGATTTTATTACCATTTATGGTGACTTCTTTTAGCTGTGTTGGTTTTTGGGGCATAATTTCTGTTTTTTCAAATGATATTTTGAGGCCAATTTTATTTGCAATGTTTTGAAGTTCTGATATCTGGGTTTTTGCTTCTTTTATGTCCACTGCTAGTAATGCTAAATCGTCAGCAAAACCCAGGCAATTTGTTTTGATTTTTCGGCCAATCTTTATTTTGGGGGGACATTTTCTAAACCATTCCCTCATTACCATTTCTAGAGCACAGTTAAATAATAGTGGTGAGAGCCCATCTCCCTGCCGTAGTCCAGTTTTAATTTCAAATGTCTCTGATGTTTCACCCCTAAACTTCACTTTTGACTTGGTATTGGTGAGAGTCAATTTTATCATGTTTATTAATTTGGGGTGTAGTCCAAGGTGTCTTAAAATTTTAAACAGAGATTCTCTATGGATGCAATCATAAGCTTTCTTGAAATCTACAAATGTTATCACCATATCTCTGTTTCTTCTCCTGTTATAGTCCATTATCAACTTAAGACTCATGATCTGATCAGGACAGCTCCTCCAGGGTCTGAAACCTCCTTGATATTCTCCTAGTTCTTTCTCAAGTTGTAAACTTATCCTATTAAGGATGATTATTGAAAATATTTTGTATGTTATGTCTAGGAGAGAGATTCCCCTGTAGTTATTAGGGTCGGTTTTGTCCCCTTTTTTGTGCAGAGGATGAATGAGGGCTGTTGTCCAGTGTTCTGGTAGTTCTTCTTTAATCCAGATAGAGACAAGTTGTTGATGGAGGGCAACTTTTGCTGAGGTTCCTGCATATTTCCAGATTTCCGCAAAGGTCTGATCTTCTCCTGGCGCTTTGTAGTTTTTTAATTTATTCAGAGCTTGGTAGACTTCCTTTATTGTGGGGGGATTGATGTTTTCTGGTGATGTTTTTATCGGGGTGTTGGTGTCCAAATGAAGGAGTTCTGTAGGTTCCTCACAATTTAAAAGCTTGTTGAAATGTTTAGCCAGAATTTCTGCATTGTCTTTATTGTTATGGGCCAGCTTACCATCTTCATCCTTCATCAGTAGGGTTGGGGGTTCATATTTTTGGAGCTGCTTTCTGAAGGTTTTGTAGTAGTCCCTTGATTTAGTTTTACTGAACTGTTCTTCAATTAACTGCAGGGTGTCCTTATGATGTTGTCTTTTTATTCTTCTTAAGACTTGGGTAGTTTCTTTTCTCTGTTTTACTAGCTTTTGATAGGATATTTCTGTCTTTTGGGACTGATGTAATAGCCATGCCTGATGTCTTTTCTCCACTGTTTCATCACATTCACTGTTCCACCATTGGTGTTTTTTACGTGGTTTAATTGGAGCTAGGTCTTCTGCAATTTGTTTATTTTTTCAGTTGCTTTCTGGTAATTTTTGTTGTTGATTAGCTGGGTAGGATCTATTTTTCTTTTAGTTTTAAGGGCTTGCTTTTGTTGTCTCCTCTGGGGAGTGAGTTTAATTTTAATTTTAACTACGTAGTGATCTGAACCTGTGTCTATTCCTCGGAGGACTTTGACGTTATAGATCTCTTTGTGGTGGTATTTGTCCATGCAGACGTGGTCCAGTTGCCATTCTCCTTTAGTGTAGTCAGGGTGTTTCCATGTTTTGAGTTTTTGAGCTTTCCTCTTAAAACATGTAGATTTTGAGATTAAATTATGATTTCTACACAGGTCAACTAGTCTCTCTCCATTTTTATTTGTTTTCTTGTGTGCTGGCCATTTTCCGATGATGTCACGGTATTTTCTTTCTCTGCCTAGTTGAGCGTTGAAGTCGCCTATTAATAATTTTATATGGTGTTTGGGGATGTTATCTATGGTCTGGTCCAATAGGTCCCAAAATTCTCCTGTTTCCTCCTGGTCTTTTGAGGAGTTGTTTTTATCATTAGTGGGAGCATGGGCATTTATTGTAGTATAGATTTTATTAGATGCCTTTAAGGTGAGCGTTGAGAGTCGTGGAGACTGTGATCTGAATTCTTGAACTGAGTTTATTATTTTAAGGCTGACCAAAAATCCTGTTCCAAATTGTGGGACATTCTTCATTACTCTCTTCCCGGGTATACCTTTATAAAGTCTGTACCCTTGAGATTCCAAGGCATCCTGGTCAGTGTTTCTAATTTCCTGTAATCCCATGATAAGAATTTTGTGTTGGTCCATTATGTCGGTGATCACTTTTAGTTTACCGGTTTGCATGAGTGAGTTCATGTTGTGTGTAGAGAAGTATGTTATCTGCTTTGGTTTGATTCTTGATTTTGTCTCATTCGTGTATGTAGTATTGGGGTATTTCCGTGCCTCCGACTTCACGGTATCTTTCAGGTGGCAGCCCACCGTATCCGAATGCTGCCTTCTCTGAACTCTTGGTTCAGCCGGTGGAGTATTCCTTAAAAGACCTTCCATGGTTGACTGTCAAGGTGTCACCTGTGTGGGACTAGGTCCCGAATTACAACTCTGGATGTGATCCAGTGAGGTGATAATGAGGCCGCTCCTCTGGAGTACAGACGCCTTGTGCAGCCGCCCCTAACCTGGAGAACAGACGCTGCATAATGGATTCCAGTGGCATTTCCTCCACTGTGGGGACCATCACCCCACCCAAAGGGGCTCATTCGCCCGAAGCCGTTGGCTCCCTTAGGGAGTCAGGTTATTTCCCGCCGCCCAACACTCGGCGTTGGCAATTTTACAGCTGGGTGCCAGACCAGCAAACCCTCCTCCTTTCTCATTCCGGACTTGGGACTGGACAATGGCGGAATGGCGGAGTTATATATTATATTATATTATATTATATTATATTATATTATATTATATTATATTATATTATATTATATTATATTATATTATATTATATTATATTATATTATATATTACTGTATATATATTGTATATATATTTACTCGATGATAACAACTATGGCCACCAGAATGCCATGCGTATTGATGGAAATAATGTGTTTTGATACCCCAGAATGGAAAAGCAATCATTCATTTCACTTAAAGGTAGTATTTTTCACTAAACAATTCAAGTATGATGGTCATCGTTGCGTTGTTTTGTAACCCTGGTAACAGTTCTAGTCTTTAGAACGTTCCCGTTTCCTCCATATACCTTATTTGTGGAAGGTAACAGAAGTCATGATGTATATAGTTCAACCTCATGCCAATAGATATAGCTGTGTACCTACATCATCATGGTGAATAAGACAATACCTTTGCTAAAAGTAATGTATTTTTCTTCAAAAAAGTACAAATGTTGTGGTCATGAGACATTCACAGATTTTTTTTTGTAAAGATGGTACAGAAATCTAACTGGTACCAATTTCAGCTATTGAAATTTTCTCATTTTCTCAATATCATTGTGAATGACAGACACAATTAAGGATTATATGTATATAGATAATGAAAAGAAGGAACAGGGATCCGCAGCTGAATTGTGATGCAAATATTTTTAATGAGTTGCCAAAACCATCATGCCATTCAGAACTCCTGAAGGTAGCTGAATTTTTCTTTTGTATTCCAAATCCTAATGCAAACACAAATCAAATATTTTCATTGCTTAATTCACAGTGGACCAAGGACAGAAACAGGTTTACAATTGAGACTTTGAAAGGTGTAGTATGTTTGCAGTATAACTTCAAACTTTTCAGTTGTATTCTTTTTTCACCACTATTTGTTGGAGAACAGAATACTTTTACATAAGATTTCATCTTCAGAAAGGTACGAATGGCACAGGAAAAAACATTAATGATAATCGTGATAGACCAACGATCTGTAATGAAAGTGAAGTCAATAAAGTTATTAACGTGCAGCGATTCCATCGGCATCCCTAACTCTAAGGGTAATATGCTGTTACAACTGATTTAAAAGTACAGTATAAGTCAGATGAGCACTTGATAACAAAAATTAATAAAATATAAGAAAATGTAGTCTCATAAGAATTAACCTGGGAGGAGTCCTTGTGGCTCCGGGCAAATGGGAGTGAAATGCGTCGTTGCCGGGTATCTGCAACATAAAATATTGGATTCAGCAAGAGAATCCAACTAGTCTCTTTCACTCCAACTCCAGCACGTAACCTACAAGAGGTGTCCCTGTTAAGCTGAGCAACCCAGTGGAAGGTTGGGTAACCAATCCCAGCGGGAAACTGGGTCAGTGAACCGATCAGTGCTGGGGGCTTCAAGGCTTACAACCTTGATAGTCAACAACTCGTCACTTTCGGGTGACCAACTATACACACTTGTGATAGACTGTATCAAACATGAAGTACGAAAACAATCATGATAAATCCCCAGGTGGTAACCAATCCACCCCCGTTCATGACGGGGCATATAGGTCATCGGATTCTGGGGGACCTATGCCTTCATGTGACCCAGTCAGAACTAAAAGAAAAAGGAACCTCACATACCTAGCTATGATCAATATTAACTCGCTGATCAAGACCGGGAAACTTAAACATACCCTTGAAATCCTGAAAGACAAGAACATCAGCATTGCAGCCTTACAAGAGACACGGTTCCCAGATGAAGATGCCATGGAGTCTCAAGAATATAGAATATAAAAGGGAAAGCCTGGTAAGAGAGTCATGATGAATGTACCCTTCCTGGGGACAGGGTTCACAGTACACCACAAACTAGTTGCTAACATACTTGGCTTCTCTTCACCCAATGATAGAACTTCAGTAATATCCTTCAGGTCTAGCAATAGGGGATACTCTTTGGTTAACTTCCATGCTCCTACCAATGACTCTAACAAGAAAAACCCAGAGACTACAGATAAGTATTGGGACACCCTTGAGGAAACCCTAGACCACATCCCACATCATCATACGACAATACTGCTGGGAGATTTCAACGCTCAGATTGGGAGAGAACAAAAATACCGGAAGATTGTAGGAAGATACCCCGCCCATAAGAGAACCAACAAGAATGGGGAACGGCTAATCAGTCTGTGCACCAAGTATGGATTACTCTTGAAGTCTACGGCTTTTAAACGCCTACCTAGGAAGGCCATGACGTGGCGCAGCCCAAACAGCATGATGGGCGAGTTCCAAATTGACCACGTAGCAATAGATAAGAAGCACCACTGCGACATTATGAACGTGAAGGTTTTACGAGGGGCTAACATAGACTCCGATCATTACCTGTCCATGGTTAAGATGAATCTGAAACCACTGTATAAGACCAAGGCTATGCTTATGAAGAAAAAGAAGATTCCTAGGTTTGATATCACCAAACTTAAAGAAGACAATGCAAGTTACCAAGAGAGTCTGAACCAACACATCAATAGGATTAACACCACTACAAATTGGGACCCACTTCGGGATGCTATAACAGACGCGGCTCAGAAGACGATCCCCAACAGACCTAAAGGAAACAAGCACCCATGGTGGTCAAACGAATGCGATGAGGCTATAGAATCCAGGCGACTAGTATGGCTCAAATGGAACCATCATAAAAACGAAACCAACCTACAAGCCTTTATTACACAAAGAAAGAACACCTCCAGCATCATAAGAGGGGCGAAAAGAAAATACAACAAAGAACTGATTAAGCAAGCCGAGGAGGATTTTGGAAAAAACAACTCCAGAGACTTATACAAAGGTCTAAAACAACAGACGACCCAGTTCACACCCCAAACTTTACACTTCCAGAGAACAGACGGATCATTGTGCCTCAATGATGATGACTGCATCAAGACCCTAGCTGATTATTTCCAAGGACTTTTGAATGCTGAAGAACCTGCGCAGCGTCTCCCAGTTAGAGAACCAGCTAACCCGGACACCAAAGACATCCCTCCTCCCACCTATGAAGAAGTAAGAGAGACCATTCAACTTCTCAAGAACAACAAAGCTCCTGGAGAAGACGGAATAGTGGCAGAAATGTTGAAACAAGCTGGTGAGCAAACATTCAGGCACATACACAAAGTAATCCTGGACATATGGGCTAAGGAAAGGCTCCCAGATGATTGGACATCAGCTGTTATCCATCCAATCCACAAGAAGGGAAGCAAAACAGATCCCAGCAACTATAGAGGAATATCACTCCTTTCAGTATCGTATAAAGTCTTTTCCAAGATTCTGGAACAGCACATAACAAGACAACTGGATAAAGAATTAGGAGAATATCAAGCAGGGTTCAGAACTGCAAGGTCTTGTGCTGAACAGGTACAAAATCTGAAGACCATCCTTCAATATAGCAAGAAAAGATGCCGACAGTGGGTAGCTATCTTTGTCGACTTCCAGAAGGCATACGACTCCGTGGATAGGATCACACTCTTCAACACCTTAAGAGAACTGGGACTAAACGAAAAAATTAATAGGTTGGTGCAAGCCACCCTGCACAACACCACTTCCAAAGTTAAGTTTAGAGGTCAATTATCAGAGAGCTTCACAATCAAAACAGGGGTGAGGCAAGGAGATGGTATCTCATGCATATTATTTAACTGTGCCTGGCCTTTGCTGATGACCTTACTTTATTAGCAAACGACATGCATGAGGCCACTATGCAGCTTCAAACACTGCACTCTATTGCAGCTAAAGCGGGCCTCATGATCAACATTGGAAAGACCGAGTTTATGACCAACATCAAAGATGCCCCTACAACAATGGGAGTCAGTGATACAAAACACATCAAGAGAGCTAAAAATGTGAAGTACCTCGGAGAGTGGGTATCGGAGGACCTAAGTGAAACGATGGCTCTTGAACAAAGGAGAATCAAATTAGACAAGGCCTACCATGCCTGCAGAAAACTGTATGCCTCAAAACATTTATCAAAGAATGTTAAACTGAGACACTATAATGCAGTAGTCAGACCATCAGTCCTCTATACAGCAGAATGCCTATCCCTAACTAAAAAAACCCCACTGAGAGCCCTGGAAGTGCAAGAACGGAAATTCCTGAGAAGAATAATAGGGCCAAGGATCCTACCAGATGGAAGGCGATGGTACAAACCCAACAATGAGCTCTACCAGCATCAAGAAAACCTCATAGATGCCATCAGGAGAAAACGTCTGACTTTCTATGGACACCTATACAGAATGGATCCTAATAGATTATCCCATAAGATCTTCAAGGTTGCTAACAAAGGCAAAGCTACTGGATTCCCCTGGACCAAACAAGTGGACAAAGATCTTGCAGAGCTTAATATTAATCAAGCCGCCATTACTGACAGAAATGCATACCGTTTAATGGTCAAAACTAAACCTTTCCTAACATCCCTTACATCAGCTAGCCACAAAGGAGCCGGGAATTGGTCAGAGGAGCGCAGGAAAGAATTCGGTGAGAAAATGAAGGAATACTGGGCCAACAGGAAGGCTCAAGAGGCCACTAAGAACACAATCCAGTATGCTAAAAGGGGCAGACGAAGACAAAAACACAGCTAGAACACAAGCACCGTGGTCCACAGATGGCCTCAACGCAAAGAGAGAGAAAGAACAGCTATGTGTAACTCTCATGAAACAGGGCTTATTAGTGAACTAGAGATGGTTCAGAGGAAGCTCCCTAGTTTGTGCTTAGTGACTTTAATTCCAGAAGAAGTTTAACAGAGAATACAGGCTGGGAATTGCTGGAGAAAACAAGGTCAAAGGCCCAACTATGTGTTACATACTATGCTTATACAAACATGTTAGCATGGCATAAATTAAACAACAGGCTAGAATGACCCTGTTTCATAAGGAGAGCTGATGATTCACATACGAAAAGAGAAGATTATAGAGAAAAAACTATGGCAATATTTATTTTTTAGTGAATTATGAATTGAAACTTGGATTTAGGGCCAGTTTGACCATCATCTAGTAAACTGGCTGGCAGCTACGCGGGAGGTAAACTACCTGGGGGTGTAAATCAGCTGGTACTTTGGCTTGCGTGCAACCACCTCTATGCAAGCACTAGGTAGCTACCTGGAGCTAGACACCGATATACGGGGTTGGCTAGACTGATTTCCAACAGCTTCTTGCTTTCGAGTGAGTTGCTATCTATCGTTAGATGTGTGAAGCTCATTTTGATTGTCTTGTTTTCCTGTGGTTGCATCTGCTGATTATCACCAACAAGCCTTAAGAGTCTTTAGAGTTATGGACAACAAATTATGTCAAGCTTTCGTGAGTTTATTCTATGAGCTTTGAGACATGTGGAGAACCTCTTTCAAAAAAAACATTTGCTAGGTTGTGTAAAATACCATCTTGGATATGACCTGTGGACTACATACTATACTATACTATACTATACTATACTATACTATACTATACTATACTATACTATACTACATACAATACTATGCCTTTTTCAAGGAAATGTTTACTGTATGGTGTAAAATATTATTGTGGAATATTTTATTTGTATTCCTTTTATCTAAACTTTGAAATGTAATTACTGAATTATAAATTATTATTATTATGGTTAAGTGATATTTTGTAACGTTCCAGAAATTTTGTGACGCGGACTTTTGGAACAGGGTGTGTTGTCCCCTGTCAATTCTAGAAGCATGTCTTTACTAATTCTGGAAGATGGAAGGTTCGCGATTAGGGTTTGCCAATGTTCTGGAATATTGTGAAACCATTGCGACTTGATAAAGAGTTTCGATTGGTGGATCTGGGTGGCGATGGGAAAGCTCATGTGCTCTGATTGGTCACTCAGTAATCACACCGGGGTCAGGCTTCCCTTTTTAAGAGAATGAGGCGAGATTTCGTGGTCTTTCGTTTTCTCGTCAGTCCAGCGATCAGACGCACGTCGGCAAATCCTCGCTCCTGGGATGGGCTTCTTTGGGGCAAGCACTGTTGGTTTCAGTTCCACCTTAATTTATATTTCATGTTTAATGTTCGCCTATTTTATTCACATAAGAGTTTGCCCTACTCACCCAGACTCGCCACTCAATTTCTCAAATGCCTTAGAAAGCACGTTAACTTTCATTTAATATTGTATTTGAATTCTGTGTTTCCTCTTACCCTCAAAATTGAATTGTAGAAGTTGCATTATGTTAAGATATCTTTAGTTAACCTCCTGACCTAAAAGCAAACCTCTTGGCAAACTACATCTAATTTGTATACTGGAAAAGGTGTGACTGGATTGTTTGGATAGATGAATTTTGTTCCGAATTTTCTTGGTAATGTTTATTTTGGAAAATAATATCTTAAATCAACGGATCACCATTGATTTTTCTGGAAACCCGCAACCTTTGCATCCCAATGGCCCTGGTAGGTTTCCCAGACCTGCTCCACATTCCTTTATTATAGTCGTCACGTTGCCCAACCTGATGTTTATTTGTTTGTATTGGTGCCGTTCATCTGATATTTTATGGTGTGCTAAGGTTTAAAAGTGCCGTGTAATTTGAATTTTTCTCCTTTTCTTAACTGTGTATCGTGTAACTACTGGAAACCGGTTATAACCTTCAAAATCAATGCCTAATTGGGATTAAAATCTCGAGATTACACTTTCTTACGCCAGTTATAACCTGTCCTGTAAAGTATTCTCATAGTAGATTGGTCAAGTCACTCGCTCTGTAATAGAAGGTATGCAGGTTCTCTTCGTCTTTCTAATTTACATTTTAAAATGTATTTTCATTCCTTGCTGTTGTTTTTAACCCTCTTTTATGTGCTTCCATATACGTATATATACACACACATGCTCCTTATGGACTTATTGCCTTTGAACATTCTATCTCGTCGCCATAAGACCTATCTGTGTCGATGCGACGTAAAGCCCCTAGCAAAAAAAAAAAAAAAAAAAAAAAAAAAATTCTATCTGCAGGCTTCTGGGTATTAAGTATCTCCACAAACCTCTATTTGCAACTAGTGCTGTGACCTTGTTTAGTTCCACATGCTTCCATTTATTGATAATGCATTTCATTCTAATGTTTAACTTTATGAAGATAAAGTTGGAAGATACTGTAAATGTAAAGAACTAATCAGGGTAAATACCCATTCATAGGAAGAGGAGTTCGGGAATGGAATATTTTCCAATGTCTTTGAAATAATTTATGAGAAGACTAGGTAAACAACTGATAGTGAATCTGCTACCTGGGTGACAGTCCTATATGCCATGTGCTTTACTACTATAATGATGATTGGAATTAATCATAACATCACTTTCTATAAGTAGCACGCATTTAAAACTTTTTCCTAGTAAACATAATATTGTAATTAAACATTTCAATAAAATATATTTTTATCAAAAGAACGTATGAAAAGAGGCATACAGATGAATGGAACACTAATAATGAAAATAAAAAATATTCAGCATAATGAAGACTCGAACCCTCATACCTCATATTATGAAGCAAGCGTGTTAGCCATTATGCTACGAGAATGCTTGGCATAATAGTGATACATATACTAACTTATACCTGGTGTCTGAAAACTGAAAATTAAAGCCCATTTGAGATGATTTCCAAATAGGTTTTGATTTTATATCCCTGTAGAGTATCTTTGCGAAAGCTTGACGAATAAAATGTGTCCCCGACGCTGTCGATGCCAGAGGCTGATGCAACCGTTGCAACTCAAGGGAAGCATTAATGTTCAAAATCCTGCAATGCAATATCGATTACTGTTAAAGTATCATGCTTTTATCAATATACTAAGCTAATTTGAGCTGTATGTCACCAGAATTACAGCTGATAATGTTCACATCTCAAAACTTGCCTGGCAGGTAGTCTTATTGGGCCCTCGAAGTGACCAATAAATTACACACCGGGTAACTACAATTTATGCTGCCAATAGCGCTACCTGGGAGTGGTCGAATGGAAATATCCTTTTACGCGGAGGCAAGTTACGCGCTACTTTACCCGTAGGTGGTAGAACTGGCCCATAGTTATATAAATTCTGTGTAACAGCAATTCCAATGTAATAATCATGGAACAGATTTCTGTGTAAATACATATAGTATCTATTTAGGAAATTAAAATAAATTACATTAAGTATTGTCTTTACGAATCATGATACATGGAGTTGAAAAATGCTCTGTTTATTTTCCACATGTTCCATATTTTTAGTCATCAAAATCAATATAGTCAATCATTATCTTCCTTTCCCTTTATCCAGCTCTCACTGGGCTGGGGCATTTAGGGCATTTCTCCACCTTCCTATCACCTTCCACCATTCCTCTTCCATCATTTTGTCCCAGTCCAGGTTTCTTCTTCTTGCACTCCTCTTTACTGAAATGCTCCACTTGGTTCTAGGTCTCCCTCTCACTCTCTTTCCCTCAAACTTCATCTCCATCATCAGTTTTGGTATTTTCTCCTCCATCCTCTTAACATGTCCAAACCACCTTAGTTTACTCCTATCAATTCTCTCATTAAGGTTTTCCATTCCGAACTCCTTTCTCACATCTTCATTTCTCAATCTGCCTTTCTTTAGGTATTTCATTTTGTGGCCTGAATTCTACTCTCCTCCCCATCTGTCATTGTCCAGGTCTCTGTCACAGAAGTCAATATGGGTGCATAATACATTTTGTACATTATCTCCTGATACTTCCTTCATATTTCCTTTTTCCAGGTAAGGTTCCTTACACCCTGGTAGAATGCATTGCCCTGTTACACCCTCTTGCTAATCTCCATGACCAGCCTTGTATTCTGGATTAATTCACTCACTAGGTATTTGAAACTGTCAACAATTTCAATGCTTTGACCACCAATTTTCACACTGCCTTTCCCCCGTTTTTCTCCTCTTGATATCATCATGGTCTTGCTTTTCTCTCCACTAATTTTTATACCATACTTTTCAACAATATAGTCCATATTTGGGTTTAAAAGTATTAAATTAAAAGTCCTCTCAATAATGGAGAAACAAATTAACAATTTATATTTAAACATTTAATATTTTAACTTGTGTGCAGCTCAACAATCAACAGTGTGCCAGTGGTTTCCCGATTATTTTGTAATTTGGACATTCTCTTTCATTGCTTCATACCTCCATCTAGTTCACTAACAGTCATTCACAGTTTGAATTAACAGTGAGATGGATCATAGTATTCTTGTATATACCTTTAAGTCTACAAGTATAGTGTGTTTAGTTGTATGTTGATACTAGCTGATGTACCCGTGCTTTGCTACGGAGTTCTACATTGTGTACAGCATTTTAGGTTAGGTAGTGTACACATTGTGAGCAAGACTGTATTAAACTGCATAGCTCTTAACGTTACCCTAGAAATGCAACGGGGAAATCACCAAATGTCTTTTCTCATATGAAGACTGGGTTAGGGAATTTTCATTGTAATGGTAGGCCCGCTTGCCTACCATCAGTCACAATCAGATTGGAGAATTTCATTATAATGGCAGACACTCACTCTCCACCTGCCTATTTACATCCTCAGAAAGACTGCCTCAGTGGTTTTTCCAACTGAAATGAACACAGGTCATTACAATGATGTCAGTAGGAATAGCACGAGTAAAAGCAATGCTTTCATATGAAATACTGGATCAAATTAAAAACCACATATTTTCTTTCAATGAACAGTACTACACTGCCGCTCTAACAGTCCAAAATTCCAGAGGTGGAATGACCAGACCACAGACAGCCGTGATCCATGAACACTCTTCGCCTTTTCTCAGGCGGGGGTCAAATAATGGAAAGTCCCAGGGCAAAAAATATGCCCTTTTACTAATATGTTACCTAGGAGATCTGATGAGTCGGAAAATCTCAATTCACTACACTGGTGGTGGAAAAATCTATCTGGCTTGGAGGCAAATTTTTCCTCCAAGCCAGAGGAGAAATCTCCTCTTCAATGCTAATTTGGAATAAACTGAATGTAGAATTTAATAAAGAGGAAGAAGCTTTTCTTAAGAAAGGGCTCTTTTTCAGGGTTGAATTTTGAGTTATTTAGTGAATTGTGGTGTTATAATTTGGAATAGGCCTAAATTGTAATTCTAGACCAGGTCATACTACTACTACTAAGTGATTCTCTGCCTTAAGTGTGAACACTATTCATTCAAAACAGCGCGTCAAAGTAGGGATCGAATAGCTGGAATACTATGAAGAAGCAGTGTGTTATGTACCAGCAGTATTAGAAAATGTATGAACCAGAGGAATGGAATGCTAAAGAAAAACATTTTTTAACTCCCCAGCTATCTACCGCCAATATTCAGTCAGGCTATTATACTAGGTACGCAGCAGTAATCCCATCTATCGGAGTTGAGCGGCAGCATAAGAGACAAAGAACATCACAACAAACAATGGTCAATGTAATGTTATTGTTGATCAATGTTTTGCACTTTCGATATTGTAGGCCTTCACATTTAGTTTTCTTCCGACTCTGAAATACCACTGTTATCATAGTTGGTACGGTAAAAGTGAATAAAACATAAATGTTTGGAAATTGTATTCTCTATAACTTTTTTTATGTAGTACTTTTTGATAGGACCAATAACATAGGTATTTAAAAATTAAATTTTAGGCACCTTCCCCTAAACTACAATTTTATCCAGGGTGAATAAAATTGCTTATAATTTAGACTGTAGATTTTTATTCCCACACTCTATATTCCGATTTTCATTAAATTCTGTTAACCCATTTTCTCGTGGCTCGGCACTGATATGGACTTACAACAAAAGTACAAATTCATGAATATCTGTGTTATCATAGCCTGTACGATAACAATGTATGATATAAATGATCGTAAATTTAATTTTATATAACTTTAGTTATGTAGTATTTATTGATAGGACCACTAATATTATCAATATTTGAGAATTACATTTTAGGCCTTCCCCTAAACTACCATTACACTCAGTGTGAATAAAATGATTTATAGTCTAGGTTGTAGTGGCTCTTCCCCTGACTTCACATACCAATTTTTATTAAATTATCTTCAGCCGTTTTCTCGTGATGTGTGTACATACATACATACATACTGTCCCCTTCTCCGGGGTCGCTCAGTCGGCGGAACGAGAGTCCCAAAGGGTGGACTGTTCGCAGGGCCAACTTGCTGTTACGGGACCGACCGACAGAACATTTATTTTTACAGGGCCATTGGTGACTGGATAGGAGACATAATGTTGAATGAAAATCAGGACAAAATAACAACAATGTTTATTAAAATATAAATGAAAATCAGCCTGGACAAATGCACAATAAAAAAAACATAATACAATATTTCACCAAAGTGATTCAATTCATGATTGCTTGTGAACAAATAAAATGACTGAGTTCTTGCATACTTCTCGGTTTCATTTGATTCCATTACTTCTTCAATGAAACTCCCTCCAACATTTTACTCTGCAACATTGAATTAATCATGTGATTAGCAATGCTATCATTTTCAATTGCAACACAGGTTTAGAAAATTCTCAGGTGAATTACTTTAATACCACTTTGAGAAACTTCACTATCTAAATTTGCATTTACTTATATAAAAAAAATTTGTTAAAGATTTACTTTACCACACTTGTGAAAAATCGTTTCTAAATCATTTATCACTATCATGAAATTCTTTAGCTTATTCTTAATAAGTTCTGTATAAATCACTTTTGGAAAACTCCTTACAATGTTTGAGATCGTCGTTATAAATTTTGGAAAACTCTTTACCACTTCGAGAAATTTCTTACAATGTTTAAAAATTTTGAAAAATCCTTTGGCGAACTTCCCCTCTCTCGTAGACTTCGCTCGACTGTATTCCTTTAGAATTCTTAATAACATTTCCTAACTAACTAGCATTCTATGGATGGATAGAGTATCACGCAACACTATGTGGAATCAACAACAACAATATCAATGCATCATCAATCACATCAAATACACAAAAGATAAGCATTCCTGGAATGATGTGGGTAAATGTCATGAAATAACATAATTCTAGCAACTGTTTAAAAGTAGATTTATCACACAATAGAACTATAATATTTTTATTATTATTATTATTATTATTATTATTATTATTATTATTATTATTGATTTACGCCCACTAAGGAGCGCTGGTGACTAGTTCTTCCTCGATGCTCTTCTTTGTTCCCAATATCTCTTGAGCCCTGCTGATAATTTCTCCTTTCTCTCCTGTGAAAGGGGCTTCCGACTTCTAGGAACTCTAGGTGGTGGGGTCCAAGAATGTACCATAGCACAAAATTTGGAACGATCTTCTATATCAATATCTGAAATCCCAGCCGAATCCAAGTCCTTCTGTACTTCATTAAGCCACAAGCTTCCAGTCTTATAGCTTTTAACCAAAGAAAAGAGCTTCTTGATAAGCCTGTTGCTGTCCATTCGTTGTAGGTGTCCATAGAACTTAAGCCTCCTACGTCGCATGCTGGTATTGGCTGATTCTAACTGTCGATACAGCTCAGAGTTCGATTTAAGTCTGTAGGTTCCATCTGGGAGCAATCTCGGTCCATGAATTTTCCTGAGGATACGTCTTTCGGCTTTCTCTAGATCATCCATGGTGCCTTTTTTGTTCATCAGGAGGGTCTCTGAGGCGTACAAAAACTGTGGTCTGACAACAGTTTTGACAACAGTTATTATTATTATTATTATTATTATTATTATTATTATTATTATTATTATTATTATTATTATTATTATTATTATTATTATTATTTTATTGTAACTTTCTCTTCCTCTTGAATTCGGTTGAAGACCCTTACAACATTACCTGACCATAATGAGAACTCCTCATGACTGTAGTTATAAGATGAAATAGGATGACAAAATTTTTATCGATGAATAATCATCACCATCATTAGAAATATGCGTTTAAGAGCCTTGATAAAATCAAATAATGATTAAGTCGTGCATTATTCATATCAGTTGTTGAGCGAAGAACAAGAACTATTATTAGTCCCTAAATCTCTTCATACCATCATAAATCACTATCACCATCATCACTCAATATAATCACTGTGATCCATTATAATTATTATGACTGATATGCACCCTAGTAGTCCCATATCGTCGATTCATCAAAATTTACTATCACAATGATCGCTCAATTTTCTCAACAACTCGTTAAAATTTTCCGACCTTCATTATTATTATTATTAAAATTATTTTTATTTCCTTCAATGGCTCCTAGAACGTTCTCTCGATGAGTTGTTCCTATTACTCGTCGATTACCTTCCCTTCTAGTATCAATCATCACACATGTCTAACAGCTTTTTAAGATTACGATTTAATCATAATTTACTCCTATTTAATCACATCCTCTTTGTCATGATTATTATTACCTTATTTTATTTTTATTATTATTCTCGTTATTATTAGGTCTTAATCCCTTATAATGTCCTTTTGAAGATCGTGATTACTTCTGACCTTGTAAACTCATTGGCAACAGGGATTACTCATCACCGAATTCGAAAAAGGAAACCATTATTCCAAGAAAATGCAAAGATAGAACAATATTGAAATCACAAATCAACGAAGGAATGAATACTCTACCATCACCATTAAGTACAACCTTACTAAAAAAAAAAACTACATTCCTCTAAGCAAGAATACAATCTACTAGGCATCTACTAAAAGAGAAGAAATTTTACAGCGGTACTTATAGTTCCGATGAAAATTTGTGGCGTCGGGATGCTGCTATGGGCGTCGGTGTCCTCTTCCTCAGCTATGATGGCTTACAGGTGTACAAGGTCATCGTGTTGGCGTGCACACTGGAGTCTAATCCATCATGACTATGGCTACGTCCAGCATCGTCGTACTACTCTAGCAAAGTTCCGGAAAATTCCAATCCTTTCCTCGTGTTCGTTGCATCTTGGCTGCTAGGTTTCACGGAGATAGCTGAAACTAAAATTCTGCATTAACAATAGGATCCACACTAGTTGTAACTCACTAAATTATTCAGAACACTTAACTGGTGCAACGATGTATTTTCAGGTCCAGGTTTACTACCAGCTTCGACTTCCAAACACAGTCACCTAGTTACAATACGTCTTAAAGCTGACAACTAATATTATTGGTTATTACGATGTTTAAAGGCCAGATTACTCCTCGAATATTCCCTTAAGGTCGTGCCTTTCCTTTATAATGTCCAACGGAACATTCCATGAGTTTTTACTATAAAACTCGACTTCAATAAACATACAAACTGTCTGCGGTTCAGCAAGTTCCACACGGGCAAATGTGCGGCTGTAATAAACCCGCTGAATACTGCATGGAGCTAACGACAAGTTGCACGGGCACTCAAATAAAGCAATGGTTGTGCCTTACGAGAATTATACAGGTATTAACGTCGTCTGCAAATACTCTTCTTTTCCGTAGAGAATGCACTGTTCATCTTCTCCGTAAGAATACGACTGTACGACGTTCTTCAAAATTACTCTGTTCGTCGTTTCGTAAGGTACTCTTCTCGACTGTACTGTTCGGTGTTTCACAAGGGACTCTTCCTCGACTTTGTTCTAGAAAAATCCTAAGATTTTCTAGCACCTTCCTTTATTTCCATTGGCTGTTTTTTTTTTTTTGCTAGTTGCTTTACGTCGCACCGACACAGATAGGTCTTATGGCGACGATGGGACAGGAAAGGGCTAGGAGTGGGAAGGAAGCGGCCGTGGCCTTAATTAAGGTACAGCCCCAGCATTTGCCTGGTGTGAAAATGGGAAACCACGGAAAACCATTTTCAGGGCTGCCGACAGTGGGGTTCGAACCTACTATCTCCCGAATACTGGATACTGACCGCACTTAAGCGACTGCAGCTATCGAGCTCGGTTCCATTGGCTGTTGGCCATCATGCGCCGTGATTCGTCTTTCACAACTGTGAGTGGATTTTCGAGAATAATCTCCCCTCTCGTCTGTCAGTGTGTCACGTGACGTAACTGCGTGCGCTGGCAGCCTTCAACAGCTGTTGACCTACTTTCGGCTGGCTCCCATCGGCACGGCACGGTAACAGCTGATACACGCGGTCTCGTAAACCAATATTCCGTTATAAAATTTTGTCCATCTTTCCTAAATTAACTGAGGCACCATTTAGACGGGTACAATACATACAGACAGACAGAAATTACGGAAAATTAAAAAGTGTATTTCCTTGTTACTGTGGACACGACCGATACAGAAATACCATTATTTTTAAATTCTGAGCAATGTACAGACAGAACTCTTATTTTTTATATATATTCATTGAAGACACTAACATTTTTACAATATGCCTAAAGTAACACACATGACCGGGTGAGTTGGCCGTGCGGTAAGAGGCGCGCGGCTGTGAGCTTGCATCCGGGAGATAGTAGGTTCGAATCCCACTATCGGCAGCCCTGAAAATGGTTTTCCGTGGTTTCCCATTTTCACACCAGGCAAATGCTGGGGCTGTACCTTAATTAAGGCCACGGCCTCTTCCTTCCAACTCCTAGGCCTTTCCTATCCAATTGTCGCCATAAGACCTATCTGTGTCGGTGCGACTTAAAGCCCCTAGCAAAAAAAAAATTAAGGCCACAGCCGCTTTCTTCCAACGCCTAGGCCTTTCCTATCCCATCGTCGCCATAATACCTATCTATGTCAGTGCGACGTAAAGCGATTAGCAAAAAAAAAAAAAAAGTAACACAGTCAACACAGTTTAAAAGTAAAGTTACATATCAGAATGTAAAGATGATAGTAATCCACTGTTTCAGTAACAGAGAATAAAAGATTGTGTGTTCTTTAGAGTTCATATTAAAATGAGAAGCGCAACTTTATGTTTCATGTAAGCCTACTTTGTTTAGCTTAATTTAACTTTAATATAGAATACAAATGTACTGTAGTTACAACTTTGTACGGTTTGTGTTGAAGATTACTCTTGTGTTAAACTGCCCCTGCTATCTAAGCAAGAGACCTGTATTGCACTATAACTAGGTTTGGCTCAGATTGTTCTTTGAAATTAATAAATAAATAAATAAATAAATGCTTGGGTACTATCATCAGATAACAGACCTAAGCTATTTTCATGTCCTCAGTTCTTGTCCAAGGAAGCTCCTTAATAACATTAGATATAACAGAATGCGGACAGAGATGGCAACTGCCCTTTCCCAGCAATGGCTGGAAATGTATGAAGAAGTGCCATGTATTGTCACAGGAGGGACCAGCAGACAGATCAACATAATCTCCATCGACCGCAGAAAGGATAGCAATGAGATCTTGCATTTAACTATCACATTTGAAGTGAGCTTCAGCCAGCCTCAAGAGGTACACCAAGAAAAGAGAGCCAAAAATATCATATTTCAAAGACTCTTATGAAATTCCTAACGTTAAAGTTATTGGACTGTTAATTGGTACCAGAGGAACTATCACAAAATTTTGAATGGAAAATGCAAAATCTGGGGGGTTCTTAATATCACCGTCCTGTATGTATTAATATTAGTGCTCAAGGGGTCACTTCAAATTATACGTCATCTTCTCTACAATCAATTTTAACAACTGTCCTTTCTGTTCATTGTTATTATTAACCACTGTCGATACGGTTATAATCAAATACAGTAGAGACAATACGCGACACTCAGCGAGATATCGAGGGACAGCTATTAGAGCTCTCTAGCGGATTGACCTGAGAACTACTGATTCTGTCATAAGAGCACGTGTATTTGTGTGTGAAGTTTTTGGTGTTATTTATGCGTTTTCAGTGAGTTGACATAATTAAACAGTAGTGTGTGTCATTCCTTGATATCTCCTCTCAGCATGAGGGGAAAGGTATGTGCTGTGTTTGGCTGCAGTAACTATGAAGTAGAGAAGAATGCACGGTCTTTCTTCCGTTTCCCTCGTAACAAGAAAATGTAAGTAATATTGTGTTTGCATATATATTCTTCCAGTGACAAAGAGATTTTTATAGTACCTCATAATCTTCTGACCTGCTCGACCCATATTTTAACTAGCTTAAAATATAATACGCATATTTTATTGTATAGTGCAGCATTTAACCTTCAATACCGATGTCTTGTTGTAGGTGTGATCTGTGGGTTTGTTTAAATACATATGCATATGAGTGTGCCTGGTTGTGTTCCAAGTTACCCCATTTGAAATGCTGTAATGTGTTGTCAAGCACTGAAGAAAATATGGGTGATTTAAGAAATGTACATATTTTGTTGAAACAATATGATGATGCAAATTTGCTTTACCCTAATGTAATGGCATTATGGCAAGTATTGCTTATAGGGAAAGTTTGAACATTTTTGAGGCTAAATTTATAGATTTTCTTTCTGTTAGTAGGCTTCAAGTTAAAAGGAAAATTGTCCAGCTCTTAAATGTAAATTCATTGAATCATGTGTGTAAGGAATGGACCGACATTTTTGTTGACAAGTGTTTTAATATGATGATACAATTCTTTTAAATGAGAAAAAGAAAAATCTAGCCGTGAACGTTCAGGCAGGAATTCTAAAGCTAAAAAAGTAATGCATAAATAAGATCAAGCCCTTTTACAGCAGTCCATTTCACATCTTGATTGTTGTGTGTGTTTGAGTCATCAGTCCATAGACTGGTTTGATGCAGCCCTCCATGTCACCCTATCCTGTGCTAACCTTTTCCTTTCTACGTAACTACAGCATCCTTCATCTGTTCTAATGTGCTTGTCATATTCATACCTTGGTCTACCCCTACCGTTCTTACCACCTACACTTCCTTCAAAAACCAGCTGAACAAGTCCTATCATTCTATCTCTTCTTCTTGTCAAATTTAGCCAAATCGATCTCTCGCCGATTCGATTCAGTATCTCTTCATTTGTAATTCGATCTATCCATTTTACCTTCAGCATTCTTCTGTAACACCACATTTCAAAAGCTTCTGTTCTCTTTCTTTCTGAGCTAGTTATCGTCCATGTTTCACTTCCATACAATGCCACGCTCCACACAAAAGTCTTCAAAAACATCTTTCTAATTCCTATATCAATGTTTGAAGTAAGCAAATTTCTTCCTTGCTTGTGCTAATCTGCATTTTATGTCCTTCTTACTTCTGCCATCGTTAGTTATTTTACTACCCAAGTAACAAGTACTTCCTTTAAGACTTCACTTCCTAATTTAATACTTCCTGCATCACCCGCCTTTGTTTGACTGCACTCCATTACTTTTGTTTTGGACTTATTTATTTTCATCTTGTACTCCTTACCCAAGACTTCTTCCATACCATTCAGCAGCTTCTCGAGATCTTCTGCAGTCTCAGATAAAATAACAATATCGTCGGCAAATCTCAAGGTTTTGATTCCTCTCCTCGGATTGTGATTCCCTTTCCAAATTCATCTTTGATTTCCTTTACTGCCTGTTCTATGTA
Organism: Anabrus simplex; assembly: GCF_040414725.1. Classification (NCBI taxonomy): domain Eukaryota; kingdom Metazoa; phylum Arthropoda; class Insecta; order Orthoptera; family Tettigoniidae; genus Anabrus; species Anabrus simplex. The sequence goes on from NC_090265.1 coordinate 274,819,249, forward strand.
AACATTGAAAAGGAGGGGGACAAACTTCAGCCTTGCCATACTCCTTTCTGGATTGCTGCTTCTTTTTCAAAGCCCTCGATTCTTATCACTGCAGATTGATTTTTATACAGATTGTAGATAATTCTTCGTTCTCGGTATCTGATCCCAATCACCTTCAGAATCTTACATAGATTGGTCCAAACTTATCAAATGCCATGTACGTGAGCATTGTCCTTCTTGATTTGATCCTCTAAAATCAGACGTAAAGTCAGGATTGCTTCACGTGTTCCTACATTTCTTCTGAAGCCAAACTGATCTTCTCCCAACTCAGCTACAACTTGTTTTTCCATTCTTCTGTAAACAATACGTGTTAAAATTTTGCAGGCATGAGATACTAAACTAATGGTGCGATAGTTTTCACACCTGTCAGCACCGGCTTTTTTGGGAATAGGCATAACAACATTCTGCCGAAAATCGGATGGGACTTCTCCTGCCTCATACATCTTACACACTAAATGGAATAACCTTGCCGTGCTGGTTTCTCCTAAGGCAGTCTGTAATTCAGAGCGAATGTCATCAATTCCAGATGCCTTGTTCCTATTTAGGTCTCTCACAGCTCTGTCAAACTGTGACCTCAAAATTGGGTCTCCCATTTCATCAGCATCAACAGCCACTTCTTGTTCCAGAACCAAATTATCTACATCTTCACCTTGATACAACTGTTGGATGTGTTCCTGCCATCTTTTTGCTTTGTCTTCTTTCCCTAGAAGTGGTTTTCCATCTGAGCTCTTAATATTCATACACCTGGATTTCCTTTCTCCAAAGGTTTCCTTGATTTTCCTGTATGCAGCATCTACCTTTCGTAGGACCATACATCCTTCAACATCCTTGCACTTCTCCTTCAGCCAGTCTTCCTTAGCTACCTTGCACTTTCTATCCACTTCATTCTTTAATCGCCTGTATTCTTTTCTGTCCTCTTCATTTCTAGCGTTCTTGTATTTTCGTCGTTCATCAATCAGGTCTAGTATCCCCTGAGTTATCCACTGATTCTTAGTTGATCTTTTCTTCCTTCCTAACATTTCTTCAGCAGCCCTGCTAACTTCATTTTTCATGACTATCACTCTTCCTCTATTGTGTTTCCTTCAGCCTTTCCATTTAGTCCTTTTGCAACATGTTCCTTGAAACAATCCCTCACACTCTTTTCTTTCAACTTGTCTAGATCCCATCTTTTTGCATTCTTTCCTTTCTTCAATTTCTTCAGCTTCAGATGGCATTTCATGACCAACAAGTTGTGGTCAGTGTCCATGTCTGCTCCTGGGAAAGTTTTGCAATCCAACACCTGGTTTCTGAATCTCTGCCTAATCATAATGAAGTCTATTTGATACCTTCCTGTGTCTCCAGGTCTCGTCCACGTATACAGCCGTCGTTTGTGGTGTTTGAACCAAGTATTGGCAAGGACTAAATTATGATCAGTGCAGAATTCAACCAGCCGACTTCCTCTTTCATTCCTTTGTCCCAATCCGAATTCTCCTACTGTATTACCTTGTCTTCCTTGGCCTACAACTGCATTCCAGTCTCCCATCACAATTAGATTCTCGTCACCTTTTACATATTGTATTAAATCTTCTATCTCTCCATATGTTCTTTTGATTTCCTCAGCATCTGCTGAGCTAGTAGGCATATAGACCTGCACTATTGTGGTGGGCATTGGTTTGGTGTCTATCTTGACGACAATAATTCTTTCACTATGCTGGTCATAGTGGCTTACCCGCTGCCCTGTTTTCTTATTCATTATTAAACCAACTCCTGCATTTCCCCTGTTTGATTTTTTGTTGATAATTCGGTAGTCGCCTGACCAAAAATCCTGTCCTTTCTGCCAACGTACTTCACTTATACCAACTACACCTAACTTTAGTCTATCCATTTCCCTTTTCAGATTATCTAATCTATCACAATGATTCAAACTTCTAACATTCCACGCCCTGACTCGCAGAATGTCAGTATCCATCTTCCTGATGATTGCCCCCTCTCGTGTAATCCCCACCCGGAGATCCGAATGGGGGACTAGTTTACCTCCGGAATATTTTACCTGGGAGGAAGCCATCGTCAGTACATCATTCATACAGAGAGAGCTGCATGTACTCGGGAGTTAGTTACGGCTGTAGCTTCCCGTTGCTTTCAGCCGTGTAGCAGTATCAGCACAGCGAAGCCATGTTGAGTATTATTACAAGGCCATATCAGTCAATCATCCAGACTACCACCCTTGCAACGTCCGAAAGGCTGCTACCCCCCTTTCGATGATTATATGTCTAATTTCAGTCTTTAAATAATAACCTGTTAAATAATTCTTCATTCATTTTTCCAGAATTGCTTTAGCAACTTTGAAGTTAATATCTTAGTAACACTTTCTTTCTAGACGTGATTTATTTATCCATTTCCGTATATACATTCCATTGACATTTGAATTTAGCACGAATTTTCAGGTCAAGCCACTAGGAGTGCCACTTGCGACTTGTCTCCCATTTTAACAAGGCTAAATCCGTAAGTGTCGCATATTGTCTCTACTGTATTTGGTATACTTTATCATGGTCGGCAGTCTATAAATTAGAAAGTAATGAATAAAAATTATGCAATTTGTTTTAACTGTGGGGTAGCGCTCAAAACTGCATTATTTTTCATTTTAAAAGCTTACTATTATACTGAAAAAAATAATAATATAATTGGATCTTGTAGTACAGGAGTAAGGCTTTCTGCAGATGATGTTATTCTGTATAGAGTAATAAATAAGTTACAAGATTGTGAGCAACTGCAACGTGACCTCAATAATGTAGGCAACGGTATGTTGATAAATGGGGTTAAAAGTCAGGCTGTGAGTTTTACAAATAGGAAAAAAGTCCTCTCAGTTTTAATTATTGCATTGATGGGGTGAAAGATCCTTTTGGGGATCATTATAAGTAAAGGAAGGATCTTCATTGGGTAATCACGTAAATGGGATTGTAAATAAAGAGTACAGATCTCTGCACATGGTTATGAGAGTGTTTAGGGGTTGTAGTAAGGATGTAAAGGAGAGAGCATATAAGTCTCTGGTAAGACTCCAACTAGAGTATGGTTCCAGTGTATGGGACCCTCACCAGGATTACCTGATTCAAGAACTGGAAAAAATCCAAAGAAAAGCAGCTCGATTTGTTCTGGGTGATTTCCGACAAAAAAGTAACATTACAAAAATGCTGCAAAGTTTGGGCTGGGAAGAATTGGGAGAAAGAAGACGAGCTGCTCGACTAAGTGGTATGTTACATGTTATAAATCTCATTTTTAGTCCGTATTGAAAATTTACAGTTCAACAACAATGCATGGCTGCTACACCACACTCTGAAGTTGAAATCCTCTCTAAGGTACATCATATGTACATGGCAGAAATACAACATCCATATTCTTCTGATTTATCCTCCATAACTGAAAGGAGGGTAGGTAAGGTAAGGTAAGGGTTATTCTGCTCGAAGGCAGGTCCGAACCTCCGCAGAGGTGTTCCTGAGCCGGAGTTTACGTGCGGTAGGGTGGCCAGTTCCTTTCCGCTCCTCCATTCCACCAACAGCGCGTGGCAACCCATCCAACTCTTAACCACGCCCAATGTTGCTTAACTTCGGAGATCTCACGGGATCCGGTGTTTCAACACGGCTATGGCCGTTGGCAAAGGAAGGTAAGGACACAACAAAATATCATGTAATCAACATAACTTTACCTGAAGAAAATAACAATGCATATGTGATAAAAGGATACACTGAATCTCCCCCCATAAATATCAAGAGTTTCTATATGGTTTAAAGTAGACCATTCTTATATAGTCTTAGTGGTTGGGGCTGTCTTTAACACTACCTTACTTACATTGACCCATTGGGCTGCTTCCTCTTGTGTGTTTATCCTGTGTTCCTAGTCTTGTACCACGTGTATTCAGACACCTTTACAAAAAAAAAAAAAATATATATATAGTCTCTTCCCTTTTCCTATGATTAACCATTTTTAATTTCATCCTACACTTTGCACATCATCTGTGAAGATGATTTGTCAATGAATGTCGATGCCCACGCTCTTGATGAGGCTAAGAAATAGAAACTAGCTTGTGGGTGGCTGAGAAAAAGTGGATACAGAAGAACTGTAATTGATGAAGTGAGAGCCCATGTATGTCAAGATGGCAGTAAATGAAGATGTAGAATTTATCCTTGTTCTTTTGTATTTTCAGATTTGCCCTTGTCTCCTTTTCTACTGCTCTCTCTTCTGCTGCTGAACTGCCAATGGATTTATCCTGCTGTGTGTTCTTACCTGTCTATATATGACTTGAGTTGTCACTTTTTCCTTTTTGTTATTGGTTTTATATGCAGCAACTCAGACAGATCTTGTGGCAGCAACGGGATAGGACTGGGAAGGAGGCGACTGTGGCCTTAAGGTACAGTTTACCAGAGCATTTGCCTGGTGTGAAAATGGGAAATGACAGAAAACCATCTTCCCAACAGTAGGGTTTGAACCAGCCAACTCCCAACATTTTTGGATGAAGTGCAATATTATTCTTTAGGCCCTAATAGAACTTCATGGCCTAAACTCGGTGGCTACTGTGGCCAAGGCTGTCTGTTCCCAACGTTCACAATGTAGCACCACAACATGTTTGTGCACCGGGTACTGGTACCATAAACGGCTGTTATAGGTCAATATCACACTTCATCTAAAAAATTTGGTTAGGCAAATATTGCACTAATAGCCTCATATATCCTCTTTGATTGAGGAGATACAGCAGGCCTACTTTAAGATGGACATGTGGCATGGGCAGTGTGTGGTATTGTTGCAGTGTTGCACAACTCCCAATAATTTTACACTTCATTTGTCATCTTTTCTTCTAATTTTCTAGTGTAATAAACCTAACATATATTCTAATAACCATCTTTAATCGTTCGATGTACTAATGTTTCATAAAGGACCGATAATTGCTGCTGGCTTTGAATGAAACTCGGGGGGGTTTGCTTTCCTACTGCAACTTCAAAGTGGACAGCACAGCGCAATGTAGTTTCTGCAGGGACGAGGCTAAACCTGTACGTAGCATCAGGTAGCACGTTCGCCAGTATCGGTCCTTGGGTGTCGCAAAAGACCAGCAAGCTCCCTATCAAGAAACAATTCCAGTCCCCATCAGATTGCACCACTCTGCAGAGATTACTTCATTCCTGCTTTCTCTCCTCTCGCAACGGTAATTTCTTTTCCATGACACTAGGGTAGGCCATACTGGCCCACCCACAATATTTTGCATCAATTGAAAAACAGGAGAGTAAATTTTCAATTCAAGTGAGGTAAGAATAACTGTATAATAAGCCTCTTATTTCCTGTGTTTTAATTGCCGGATGTATTTCAGGTTTAATAGGAATGTAGTTCATTACTTAACGATTTCTTGTTATTTCTGTAAGCTTCTCGTATAAAAATGTGACTAAAAATTTTGGTGCAACACCCAGCTTCAGATACCAGCAGCCGCCACTGGCATGTAGATCATATTCCTTACGGCCGAAGGACTGTCCACGAAGGCAGCCACTATTACTACATTCAAAGACGAGGTTGAAAATGTTGAAACGGTTGTAACGCTTAGGCCTATTTATTCTCGTTTTTTCTTGTTTGTACCGGTAGTAGCATTATTAATTTCCTATTACCGGTAGCCTACCTTCGCTTTCACCTGACTTCGGTATCATTATTTCTCACCGATGACTTACCAGTTCACATGCTTTATAGCGTTCAGCTTCTTCGCAGGCATCATCTACTAACTTCTGAACAGAACCTTCGTAACAGGGGGAACCTAAAATGAAAATTAAGTCAAACAATATACATTACACTCTTTTTGTTTGTTTAGAAAATGAGCAATATTACCTAAAACATTGATAGAGAAGGACTATTATGGTTTATTAGTCTGAATGTGAATTTGTTGTACGGCTGAAAAACCGAAGGTCAGAGGCATTTCGATAACTTCATAATCAGCTGTCCTTTCTCGCAGTCACAACCACGTGGTGGGCATGCCAAGACCATATTGAGATATCGACAACTAAATTACTTTTTTGGTGAGTAACATTTAATAATTATCTTTCGGCTGTATATATGTATACATTCGTACCTGGCAAAGCTCCGACGTGAATCATACCTATAACATTACATTTCATTTTACTGAACACTTGGCGAAAACGCAACATGGTTAACTCGAAATCCCGGGTGAGGAGACAGTGGGCCGTCGCCTACGAATTGAGGTTAGACGTGATCGAATGTCAAATTATTGGCCTGTTTGCAATAGGTATAAGGGACTAAAATTATTACAGTCATTAGCCTATTACCGAACGGTTAAGTTCTCGTTAATGAAAGGGTTATTCGCCGGGCATATAGAAACAAACTTAAAGGATTTAATCCCTGTATGCTGTACAGTATAGGCCTACTGGAGGGTGGCCGAATAATAATTGACATTCCACATGAAGTCACTACTTTTAGTTTTGACCACAGAACTGAAAGAACACCTTTTGATGACAACCGGTACCTTACCGACTAACCCACCATTCAACACGACATAAAATCAAAGAGAATTGTCATCACCGCCGAGAGTTTTAGCGGCCTTTTATTGTGAGAATTTAAAAGGGCTGTTCGAAGGGTACTGGTATGTGATAAACTGACATTTATCGTAGTCGCAACAAGGAGGGGCCTCAGTCCCAGTTTAATCAGTATGACTCCAATCTACCCTGGTAGGTTTTGAGAATTCCCTAAGGTAAGGCAGGCTTGGGCTATAGGTGGAACCATGCACGGATATCCGCGCTGTTAATGTCTTGCCGGATGCAAACTGTATGGCAGTGCGGATAATTTTGCTGATAATTTATAAATAATGAAATTTATGAGTTTTCACTCAGGTAGTCTTATTTTTGAAAGCCAAGAATAACGGCCGCGGTGATTCGTCATGCTAACCACGCGACACCTCGTAATCTGCAGGCCTGCGGGCTGAGCAGCGGTCGTTTGGTAGGCCATGACCCTTGGGGCTGTTGCGCCACGGGGTTTTTGCTTGTGCTTAGGCAACCCTTGACGTTGGTATGGGGCAGTATAAAGAGCTTTGAGACCATAAAGCCGTAAATCGGACCTAAGCCTAACTGGCTCCTGTCCGCAGTCAATGGAAGGAACGAAGGTCAATACGTCGGTAGTTGTCGTAAGAGAAAATCCCTCATAAACCTGCGACTATGGGGGGTCTGGTGCCAGGTATCAGGCCTATTATACTATGTTAACAGATCTGCCCGTTTCAATACCTTGGATATGATATACTTAAATATTAACAATATCCGCATATAACCATTCGCGTATGCGGAAAGCCATATTTTGTATATCCGTGCAGGGCTCTAGCTATAGGACTATAGGATTCTTGATGTTGCCATCGATGCTTTCACCGTCCGTATTTATAGACATGATACTGTATAGGCTTTTGGGCTTATGCTGTGTCAAGAAAATAAGGTGAAATTCTTTACGTATCGCAGAGAACTGTGCTCTGCATCATCAGAAGAAAATCTCGACTGTCCATGAGAAAGGCTTCTTAAACAATGTAAACAATGACTTTCTAAAAAATGTAGACGTTATAATAGAAGTGGAAATGGTACGTTCATTCATCACCAGATGGCTCCCCAGACGTGGCACAGCGCTAGCGCTTGAAGTGGAAGCTGACCGAACCATCAGAATCAGTCTAAGAGGGTCACATAACATGTGTACATAACATATGACATTGACACAAGCCTGGAATGAAACATCTGGCGATGAGGAACGTACGAATTTGGAAAACACCAAGATGAAATAACAATAGTGAAGGGACAGGGAAGGGAACTACCTATGTAAATCCTTAATGGCTGGCAACCAGGTATTACTTAATTGATAGCCAGTGTCCCTGTTGAAATTGTTAAGATTTCTACGTATTTCCACAGCTTCCCGTATAATCCTGGACCTGTAGTGTCTAGTGTGGGTAAGAGCTCGAACATCTTGGAACATGACGTCATGATCTGACAATAGAGCCTGCTCAGCTATTGCCGATTTGCCTGGCTGGTTGAGACTAATATTACGTTCATGTTCCTTGATACGGGTACCAATGGACCGGCATGTTTGGCTGATGTATACCTTACCGCAAGTACAGGGAATTTTGTATACCCCAGGATGTAAAAGTGGGAATTTATGTAGGTAGTTCCCTACCCTGTCCCTTCACTATTGTTATTTCATCTCGGTGTTTTCCAAATTTGTACGATCCTCATCGTCAGATGTTTCTTTCCAGGCTTCTGTCAATGTCATACACCCGTCAGTGTCATATATTACGTACACACGTTATGTGACCGTCCTAGACTGATTCTGATGGTTCGGTCAGCTTCCGCTTCGAGCGCTAGCGCTGTGCCACGTACGGGGAGCCATCTGGTGATGAATGAACGTACCATTTCCACTTCTATTATAACGTCTAAATTTCAAAAAAGTCATTGTTTAAGAAGGCTTTCTCGTGGACAGTCAAGATTTTCTTCTGATGACGCAGAGCCAGTTCTCTGCGAAACGTAAAGAATTTCACCTTATTTTCTTGACACGGCATAAACCCAAAAGCCTATAAAGTATCTTGTCTAGGATTCTTGATGATTTGAGGATGTGGTAGAAAGGTTTGCTGATGCTACCGATCCTTCTAAGAATCTCGCTTGCTGAAGGAACTGCCCTGGAGTGTGCCATGATGGTTGTCTTACATACATACATCTTTAATATAGGTGTAGACTGTTATGTCATTTAGCATTCAGTCTGCTAAGCCTCTGTAAATGAATTATGCACTTCCACAGTTCTCTGTTTGCTACTATCTGTATGCTCTCTGTATTTCGGGATTGTGGGAAAAGTGTATGGAGGAAAGGGAACCAGAGTAGGGTTTTATCCAGGAATTAGGTTAAGGCAGTTGTTGTGGAAAATATAAGGGAAGGAGAAGATGGCAATTTTCCATGTTGGTAGGCCTACCAATAATATAAGGCAAGCAGGAATAGGTACTAACAAAGTTTGGATGTGTGGGATCTGGTTGCAGCAGCAGCAGCAGCACAGAAGTAGTTTAAGGAAGCTGAGATTGTTATCACTGGGATACTGACAGGAGGGTATTTGGGATTTAAATGAAACTTTGGAATAGGTATGTGGGAAATTAATAGTGAGATTTGTAGATCCTAATGAGTGGTTAGGAGACAGGGATCTACGCTCAAATGGCCTTCACTTGAACCACAGTGGTACATATATTTAGGGGCTTTGTTAAAAACAGTTATAGGGAGGTACATTCAGGGAAACGGTGTGATGACAGAATAGAGAGCATGAAGTCAAATAATTGTTAAATGTTAAACTGTAGAAATATTGTTCAGATAGGAATATAATTAATTTGATATATATTTAACAGATTTTGTAATAGGTAAATCAGGGCTGAAAAGTGATTTTATGGATGCAAAAATTTTCTCATGGAACTGGAGTGCATATTGTAGGGACAGGTTAGGAATGATAGGAGGGGGAGTATTCATACTGGTGAAAGAAGAATTTGTAAGCTACGGAAAAGTTCAGAATGAGGAACATGAAATTCTAGGTGTAAGACTTACCTGTAGATATAACAGGCAACTTGATGTTTTGGGGGTTTGCAGACCTGGGAAGGCTGGCACTGACGATGATGCAGAATCATTTGATGTGATAATCAGCCATGCAGGGATCGACACAGAAGGGAACATTATTGTATCGTGTGATCTGAACTTGCCAAGTGTAAACTGGGAAGGGAATGCGGATGACAGAAAGCGTGATGAACAAATGGTGAATAAGTTAATAAGGGAAGGACAGCTGAATCAAAAAGTGATGGAACGAACTAGAGAGAAAAATATCCTAGACATGGTGCTGATAAAACCAGATGAGCCCTATAGACAAACTGAAGTGATAGATATTATAAGTGATCATGAGGCTGTTTTTGTCGTAGTTATAAATAAATGTGATAGAAAGGAATGTTGTAAAAGTAGGACTATTAGGCAATACCATGTGACTTGGTTGATAAGAGAGGCATGAAGACATTTAAAAAAATATCATGATCAATGGAAAGTGGTAAATAAATATGTAAATAACCTATGGAATGATTTTAAAGCAATTGTTGAGGAGTGTGAAAACAGATACTTAATTTTAAATGTGGTAAGGAATGGTAAGGACCCATCATATTGTAACAGGAAAATAGAGAGAGATTCCAAGGAGGTGCAGATTAAAAAGAAATAGTGTTAGGAATGGTTGCATGAGTAAGGAGAGATTAAAGGAGCTTAAGTTACTGGAAAATTGAATTTAGCAAAACAATCAGCTAAGGATAACATGATGGCAAACATAATTGGCCTTCATACGAATTTCAGTGAGCAATGAAAGGATATGTATACTGTAGATACTTTACGGCAGAAACAGGTTCCAGAAAGGACATTCCAGGGATTATTAATGAACAAGGGGAAAGTATATGTGAGAACTTACAGAAGGCAGAAGTAGTATTCAGTCAGCAGTATCCAAAGGTAGTTGAATATAAAGATAATATCCAAATAGAGGTGGCGATTAATACTGGTATGTTACTGAAATTTGTTGTTGTTTGAGTCATCAGTCCACAGACTGGTTTGATGCAGCTCTCCATGCCACCCTATCCTGTGCTGACCTTTTCATTTCTACGTAACTACTGCATCCTACATCTGCTCTAATCTGCTTGTCATATTCATATCTTGGTCTACCCCTACCGTTCTTACCCCCTACACTTCCTTCAAAAACCAACTGAACAAGTCCTGGGTGTCTTAAGATGTGTCCTATCATTCTATCTCTTCTTCTCGTCAAATTTAGCCAAATCGATCTCCTCTCACCAATTCGATTCAGTATCTCTTCATTCGTGATTCGATCTATCCATCTCACCTTCAGCATTCTTCTGTAACACCACATTTCAAAAGCTTCTATTCTCTTTCTTTCTGAGCCAGTTATCGTCCATGTTTCACTTCCATACAATGCCACGCTCCATACGAAAGTCTTCAAAAACATCTTTCTAATTCCGATATCAATGTTTGAAGTGAGCAAATTTCTTTTCTTAAGAAAGCTCTTCCTTGCTTGTGCTAGTCTGCATTTTATGTCCTCCTTACTTCTGCCATCGTTAGTTATTTTACTACCCAAGTAACAATATTCATCTACTTCCTTTAAGACTTCATTTCCTAACCTAATATTTCCTGCATCACCTGCCTTCGTTCGACTGCACTCCATTACTTTTGTTTTGGACTTATTTATTTTCATCTTGTACTCCTTACCCAAGACTTCATCCATACCATTCAGCAACTTCTCGAGATCTTCTGCAGTCTCAGATAAAATAACAATATCATCGGCAAATTTCAAGGTTTTGATTTCCTCTCCCTGGACTGTGATTCCCTTTCCAAATTTCTCTTTGATTTCCTTTACTGCCTGTTCTATGTAAACATTGAAAAAGAGAGGGGACAAACTGCAGCCTTGCCTCACTCCTTTCTGGATTGCTGCTTCTTTTTCAAAGCCCTCGATTCTTATCACTGCAGACTGATTTTTATACAGATTGTAGATAATTCTTCGTTCTCGGTATCTGATCCCTATCATCTTCAGAATCATAAATAGCTTGGTCCAATCAACATTATCGAATGCCTTTTCTAGATCTACGAATGCCATGTACGTGGGCTTGTCCTTCTTGATTCGATCTTCTAAGATCAGACGTAAAGTCAGGATAGCTTCACGTGTTCCTACATTTCTTCTGAAGCCAAATTGAAATTTACCTGAAGATATTTACAAAAGGATACTAAAGTTGAAAGCTGTCCGGCCTCGCGGTGTAGCGGGCAACGCGTCCGCCTGTCACCCGGCTGCCTCGGATTCGATTCTCGGCCGGGTCAGGGGTTTTTAATTATAAATTATTAATATCCCTGGCCTGGACTGGGTGTATGTGCCGTCCTTATTGTCCCTTTCTTCACATTCAACACTTTACACTTCTGCATTTACAAATACATGCAGGTTCACAACATATGGTGCAAGTAGGGGCAAAAGATCTTTCGAGGTCAACGCCCCGAACAAATAGCATTTAGAAAAAAAAGAAAGGTTGAAAGCTAGAAAAGCAGCTGGGATTGATAAGATTTCTGGGGATATATTAAAGGCAATGGGTTGGGATATAGAGCCATATCTGAAATATTTATTTGATTACCGTTTGCATGAAGGAGCGATACCAAATGAATGGAGAGTTGCAATAGTAGCCCCAGTATACAAGGGAAAGGATGACAAACATAAAGCGGATAATTACAGACCAATCAACTTGACATGTTGTTTGTGAGCTCTAGGAAAGCATTTTCTTATTACAGTATATTAGACACATTTGCAAAATTACTAACTGGTTTGATAGCAGTGTAGTTTGAGTTTAGGAAAGGTTATTCCATTGAAGCTCAGCTTGAAGGATTCCAGCAAGATAAGGCAGATATTTTGGATTCTGGAGGTCAAATGGACTGTATTGCGATTGACCTGTCTAAAGCATTTGATAGGGTGGATCATAGAAGACTACTGGCAAAAATGAGTGCAATTGGACTAGACAAAAGACAAAAGAGTGACTGAATGGGTTACTATATTTGTAGAAAATTAGATCCCAGAGAATTAGAGTAGGCAAAGCTTTATCTAACCCTGTAATAACTAAGAGGGAATTCCTCAAGGCAATGTTATTGGACCTTTACGTTTTCTTATATATATATATATATATATATATATATATATAAATGATTTGAGTAAAGGAATGGAATCAGAGGTAAGGCTTTTTGTGGATGATGTTATTTTGTATAGAGTAATAAATAAGTTACAAGATTGTGAGCAACTGCAAAATGACCTTGATAATGTTGTGAGATGGACAGTAGGCAATGGTATGATAATAAACAGGGATAAAAGTCAGTTTTTGAGTTTCACAAATAGGAAACGTCCTCTGAGTTTTAATTACTGTGTTGATGGGGTGAAAGTTCCTTTTGGGGATTATTGTAAGTATCTGGGTGTTAATATAAGGAAAAATCATCATTGGGGTAATCACTTAAATGGGATTGTAGATTCAGAAGGTCAAATGGACTGTATCACTATTGACCTATCCAAGGCTTTTGATAGGGTAGATCATGGGAGATTACTGACAAAAATGAGGGCTATTGGACGAAACAAAAGAATGGTAGAATGGGTGGCTAAATTTCTAGAAAATAGAACTGAGAGAAAGTTGGTGAATTGATATCTGATCCTGTAATGATTAAGAGACGGTCCAGCAGGGCAGTATTGTTGGGCCTTTATGTTTTCTAATATATAAATTATATGAGTAAAGAACTGGAATCACAGATAAGACCATTTGCGGATGATGTTATACTGAATAGGGTAGTAACTGAGTTGTAGGATTGTGAATGACTGCAGGGGGAAGGAACCTAGACAACGTTGTGAGATGGACAGCGGATAATGGTATGATGGTAAATGGGTTGAAAGGTCAAGTTGTAAGTTTCACTGAGAGGAAAAGTCCTCTCAGTTTTAATTACAGTGTTGATGGGGTTATAGTACATCATGGGGAACACTGTAAGTACCTAGGTGTTCATTAGGGTAATCATATTAACAAAGTTGTTGAGAAATGTTATAGATCTCTTCACATGGTTATGAGAGTATTTAGGGAAGGGGGACAAAAGTTGAGTTACTACACCACTTTTTCAGTGCGGACATCTACACGTTTTTGCGCTGTCGTTTGTTTCTTTTTCGCAGTTGACGTGATTGTGTGGTTATAAACTATAAATTTCATTTTTCTTCGTATTGAAGTGCAATTATAAGAAATAAATTGACAAGAGGGTCCAGCTTTTCAATATAATATATGAAGTAAATAATATTAATATTAATATTGTTAAGTTCAAGAGTTGGCAGCTTTGCGCACCACACAATCACAAGAAATAAATCAACGAGAGGGTCCACCTTTCCAATACAATATATAAATTAAATAATATTGCATCAGTCTTGGGACTAGTTTCAGCCATTTGGTGGCCATCTTCATCCAAAATAAAAATTAAACAGATTATGTGATAACTAAAACATATGTACATACAAGACAAAGACAATGTTGCAGGAATAATTATAACATTAAAATACATATAATAACAGAAATTATGGTTGTGATCTTTTTGTCATAATATGATGTCTTTAAGTTTAATTAGGACCTCAGGCAATGAAGGAAATCTGGAAATAGTAGCCAGAATTAGGAATGAATAAACAAACAGAAGAGAAATTTAAAAGGAGAAAAATTATTTACAAGACTCACCTCTATAGTGAAATGTACAGTATATCTAACGCCTGATGTAGAACAAATACTGACACTCTGGAGGAAGCAGGCAGGCCATGGAAACAAATGAGTGGATAGGGAACAAGCACTGATATGATGTAGGAAGCAGGCAATGGAAACAAAGGAATAGATAGGGAGAGGAGGGGAGGAGGAATAAAGAAGGGAGGGGAGAAGGAGAGAAGGGGTGTCTAAGGTGGGGCTGAATGATGTGGAAAGAAAGACTGCTGCTGGGAGGGGAATTTAAAGAGATTATAAAAAGATTATAAAAGAAATTTCAGAGAAATCAAACATTTTATTTGACCTTTTAATTCCTATCTTGTCTCAGATAAAAATAATTCTTTCTTATACACAGTCTTTGAGCAGATTTATCAGGTGTGACGGCCAACATGGTTCCGATGATAGACGGATTTGCAAGAAGAGAAAAGTACGAATTCAGACCATGAATATATTGACCTTAACTGGTAAGATCGAAGAACTCGTAGATATGATGCAAAGGAGAAACATATCTATATTGGGTCTGAGCAAAACAAAATGGAGAAAGACAGGTAGCAAGATTCTCAGAGGCGGCTACAAATTATATTGGTGTGGACTGAAAAAAGAGGCCAAAAATGGTGTGGAATTTTTACTGACAAAAGATATGGATCCCTTGTCAGAAGTTTCCTACAAGAACGGCAGGATCATAAAATTATCTATACAGTTAGAGTCAACAAATTTTGTGATTGCACAAGTATACGCCACACAGACTGGATGCATTGCTGATGATAAAGAAAAAATTTCTTCAAGACTTAGATGATGTAATCGATGAAGAAAACGTTATCATTATTGGAGACCTAAATGCAAAAGTTGGAGCAAACAGAAAAGGCTGTGAGGATATCGTTGGGCCACATGAGTTTGGAAACAGAAATGCAGAAGGTGAACATTTGATTGATCTTTGTAGAATAAATGGCATGATCATCAAGAACACCTTCAAAAAACAGGAGAGCCGCAAAATAACAAGGTATAGCTGGGATGGCAAACAGAAATCTCTGATCAATTATGTCATCATAAACAAAGGTGGGGGGAAATGGTTGACTGATGTCAAGGTCATTCCTAGCAAAAGTATGGACAGCGACCATAGATTGTTGATCATGGACTTTGACCATACGACAAATTAAATTCAGAAGAAAACAAGGAAAAAAACAAAACGTAAAGATATTGAAATTAGAAAAAGCTCAGTTCCAGGAAGAATATCAGAATAGAATACAACAAAATCTACCACGGGAAGAAACAACAACAGTAGAGAAAGAGTGGAACTTTTTTAAAGATACCGGTACATTTGTGGGAGAAGTTAAAGAACTCTATGGGTTAACAGGATCAACCAAGAAGGAAATAGATACACCTTGGTGGAACAACACAGTCAAAACAGCTATTAAAGCAAGAAACCAAGCAAAAAAGATGCTAGATAAAGAAAAGCAAAAAACTATCCAAAACCAAGTAAGCTAAGAAGTTAATAGACTACAGGAACTTTATAGAACAAAGAAAACTCATTGTTAAGAGGGTGGTAGGAGATGAGAAGGAAAAAGCATGGAATGAGTTTGTGCATCAATTGGAATTAGACAGCAGAGGAAATAGGAAATTATTGTACAGGGTAGTCAAGAACAGAAGGTGTGAACAAGAGGATATAAAGGCAATAGAAAGGGACAACGGAACCTTAGTGTGAGAAGAAGATGAAATCCTCTTAAATGGAGTAGCGAGCACTACATCAGACAGTGAGGAACCCTGTAGTAATGAGGAAAGTAGAAGAATAGACCCCCAGTTACATGGCTGGAGATAGAAAAGTCCATGAAAAATATGAGGAAAGGAAAAGTAGTTGGAGTGGATGAGTTAAGTACAGATATGTTGCGAGCAGCAGGAACTCCAGCAGTCCAGTGTTTATATAGACTCCTTAACACAGTTTGGCAGGAAAACACTATGCCTGAAGACTGGAAGAAGGGTATAATCGTACCTCTTTTCAAGAAGGGGAGTAGACAGAAATGCATCAACTATCGTGGAATTACTCTGCCCTCTCATGATCTAGAACTTCTGGACATAATCACAGAGAGTAGATTAGAGAAATTGTAGAACCTTTATTGGAAAAGGAACAATATGGTTTTAGGCCTGGAAGAACAACGAAAGACCTTATCTTTGCTGTCAGGATGAATGGAAAAGCACTGGGGAAAAGGCAAACCACTTTTTCTACTATTCCTAGACATCGAAAAGGCTTATAATAGCATACCAAGGAAGCCTATCTGGAAATGCCTAAAAGAGCTGGAAGTTCATGACAGTCTTATTGCAAAAGTGAAGATGCTGTATGATAAAATCGGAAGTTGTGTGTAAGTGGGTTGTGGGCTGTCCAAATGGTTTGAAACAAAGAGAGAAGTACAACAAGGCAGTCCTTTGTCACCCCTCCTATTTATCACTGTGATGGATGCCATAATAAAGGCTCTAAAAAGGAAGGAGCAGCAAGACGTGAAAGCTTTCATCTTTGCAGACGATGTGCTATTCTGGGGTGAAACCGAAAATGTTGTAGAGAGGAAAAAGCTGCAAAAATTGAGTCAAGAGTTTAAGAGGTATGATTTAAATATCAATGTGGCTAAGACAGTGGTGATGAAGTTACAGAGGGAAGATGGCAAACCACAAATCAGAATAAATGACACCAAACTGGACAGTACTCCAACGTTTAAGTACTTGGGTAGTATAGTATCAAAAGACAACCTTGCAAAGTATGAGGTGGACAGTTGAATGAGCAAGGCAACTCAATTTCACCACCAAGTAAGACAGCTGCTGTGGGATAAAGATGTACCATCAAAAGCAAAGATGACATTATAGAAATCACATTATACACCTATCCTCACGTATAGCTTGGAAACTACCATGCTAACGAGACAAGACATCTCAAAACTCCAAGCTGCAGAAATGAAGTTCCTATGCACCATGATACAGAAGACCAGGAAGGACAAGTTCAGGAATGAAAAAGTCCGAGAGGAGGTGGTAATAGGAGACTCTCTACTACAGAGGATTCAGAAAGCAAGACTGAAGTGGTTTGGCCATATAAGGAGGATGAATGCAAGTAGGATTGCAAGAAGAGAATATGGAAGAGAAGTAAAAGGAAAAAAAGACCAGTGGACAAACCCAGAGGAAAATGGACAGATGTGGTGAAGAAAGATGTTGAGGAGAGAGGACAAGATTGGGAGAAGATTATGAGGGAACAGGGGTTCATGGACAGACAAACATGGAGGGGGCTCGTACACCACACCCGGGCAACTGGAGATGGTCAACGATGATGATGATGATGATGACGATGAATTATTCCTGAAACATTGTATTTGTCTTGTATCCATATGTTTTAGTTATCACATAATCTGTTTAATTCTTATTTTGACTGAAAATGGCCACTAAGTGGCTGAAACTAGTCCCAAGACTGATGCAATATTATTTACTTTATATATTGTATTGGAAAGTTTGATTTATTTCTTGTGATTGTGTGGTGCGCAAGGCTGCCAACTCTTGAACTTAACAATTGGTGGTACATTGTCAGGTGTGGCAATGCTACTTTTGAACTCAAGAACTAGTAATGTAGATATAACCATTGGACTGTGAGGAAGCAAAGAAGGTCTGGGGGGCATAAGCCCCCAAGCTAGGACTGCAAAGCGGCTTTTAGGTCTTAAGCATTCTGTAGGGCAATAGCAGCGCGTTCTATGTTGGACAGTGGCAAAAAGCTGAATTCAGTTATAATTCAGGCCAGTGACAAATCTATTTTTCCGGATTGGTGAGGTCTGGTTAGCAACAAAACTATTGGTCTGGATTGGGGGTGAACAAATTTTTCAAGGCTGCGAGCATGCTCTATCCTCCGCTACATTAACGTAAGTTTAGTAGAAAATAATTGTTCTTCCGTATTGTACTTTGTTTTGTTGCAGACTGCATTTAGTTGTGTTTTTATTGTGCACGGGTTGGTAACAGAATGCATTTGGCTTGATTACTGGGAATAACGTCATATCCGATTGTGTCTCAGCTAATGGAAATGCTACTGCATGCTTCATCAATGAAAAATGGCGTATGCTAAATTACATTAGGTTATAAAAGTAAATGTGCTTCTGGGTACTGGCAGGTGGGGTCCTCTCCTCTGCAAGGTGTTCCAGGTAAGATTTGTACTATTTCCAATCCATTAAAATGTTATAAAACGTATGGCATAGTTACTGAATTTCTACCATTTAGGGGTTGTAGTAAGGTTGTAAAGGAGAGGGTGTATAAGTCACTAGTAAGATCCCAAGTAGAGTATGGTTCTAATATATGGGACCCACATCAGGACTATTTGGTACGCGAACTGGAGCAGCACAATTTGTTCTGAGTGATTAACGACAAAGGAGTAGTGTATATAACAAATTCCAACTTGTACATTTAGGACGTTCCACCTTCCTACCACTTTAAAATCTTACAATTTTCTTAGATTACAGTAACATTAATTTATTTTTGAAAACTTTTGTTGGTACATATTTTGTTTTCCATGGAAAACATCTTCAGATGTGATCTTGAATGATAGTTAAAATACACACAAAAACACAAATAAGATAAGTTCATTATGTAGCATATGGAAAGGAAAACATGCTTATGAGATAAAGGTATAAATTAACCATATACTTATCAAAATCAAAATCTCTTTATTTGCAAATGAGGTGTCTACCTCAGTGGCTAATGGTACACTAAAAAACATTATTGTCAAGCACTAAATATTAAATTAACAAGAGAAGAAAATTTTCCTATAATACAATATTGTACAATTTACGCTAACAATATTTTCTATTAAACACACAGCTCATCTTTAATAAATTTATATTGTTTACAAAATTCTACTTATAATATCTCCTGTACTACTTACAAATATAGTCAACTGATATACAGTATGTGAAATTACTTCAAATGACACTATACAACTGGTATAAGATTAAAATTTACATTGCATTTACTTTTTTTTTAAACCCATTCTGGAACCTAAGTAGCATAACGACCTGCTGCATCTTAACCAGACCCCCTTTTGCCACCACTTTTCAGAGTTCCTGATGGGCCTTCACAGCTACCGTAGCGGTCCCAGGGCCCTTGAAGTCCCCACTGTACTTCACCCCTTACAAAGTAACTTCACAATTACAAACTACTGTGGATAAGGCACTTGACAATTCACAGCCCAATGTCTAAAGTATCTATCCATTCAAGCGAAGCTGGCAAAGCACTGAGGAAGTCTGTCCAGTTCCCACGATAGGCTCGTAAGTTGCACTCAGCACAATATGTTGGATTGTCTGAACAGGTGCACCACAATCACACTTGGCTGCCAGACTATCTTTATAAGATCTCCTGGCAAATTGAAACATGCAGATTCCACCAATTCAAACTACTGTTCCCAAAGGCTCTTTTCAGAGCCCCATGACAAAGAAATTGGGAAATGGCATCAAAATTTGCCAACTTAATGTTGAAGGCATCAGTCGATGCCCTAAATGCAGATCAGTAGTAGTGATTGACTGCTCTTGTTGCATGAGCTGAAGAACTTAACCTACAGCTTATTTTTTATGCTAAAGATAGGGAAACATTCAGATCAGCTAGTTGGAAACATGAATACAATCCAGACCTCTGTTTTTTCACCAGTAATAATGCAGGCTTTCCCATTGCATCTCAAGAAAGGTGATGGAAGATTTCCCAAGAGGTCAGCACAGACCAGTACTCATAGAAACCAGTATCTCCATCCCTTTAATTTAATCATTCCTCCATCCCAGATAGAACTTTCAAAAGGCAGACTGGACAAAATTTTCATCTGAACTAGACAAATGCTTCAGATTGATCCCTGCAAGTAGCAGTAACTATCAAAGATTTGTGGGCCTTGTTACCTCAATAGCCAAAAAGTATATTCCAAGGGCTTACAGGAAAGATTATGTTCCTGGGTAGAACGAGGAAAGTGATGTCTCTATCCTCCTGAGACCCCCTGCCCATTTGAATGGACATCATCGTATTCCTTCTAATATTCATAGTATTCATTAATTGGCACAGAGACCCAGTGTCCAGCCAAGTGGACTGTATGGTGCTGCTATCTGTTGAAGAAAATTTGATGTATGAAACAATACAAACTAGGAATAACTTTTTTCCATGGAGCATCATCATTATAGTAAGTGTTCTAGTTTCTCTATGGAATTAAAATTAAATTAATGGTTCTAAAATACGTGTATTGGCATAAAATTAAAGTAATAGCCTAACTGTATATTTTAGTAATTACTATGAGATTTCAATGCAGTAAGTTCATGAAAATACAGATTAAAATATATGTCCATTTTATTGGACATGCGGTTAATTGTTGTTCTGCCATAACCTCAAATTTAATACTGTACACTGATGCTTTAGTAGCTATTGTAAGATTTTAACCCAATAAATAGATATAAACAAAAGTAATGTGCCAGAGATGTGAAAAATACTTCTGCATCACTACAAAAAACAACTATTTCTCAGAGTTCCATGAAAAGTGATGACTGATTGAAGGGAAAAATCAAATCATAAAACCTCATATTAAAATGTGCTCTATGTTATATTTGTTCTTTTCCTTGGCCAGTATTCACATTTACATTGAAAATGAAAACCTACAACCTATTTTGCAGTCATTGACCGGGTCAGGGATGGTATGAAGGAAGCTGCCATCTTGGGGCGAGGATGGGAATTGTGCCAGCTGCCGAGGCCTGTCGCACTCCTCTGGGGCAATGATTAATGACTTGACAGATGAAATGAAATGATAATTGAGTGTGTTGCTGGAATTAAAGATGACAGGGAAAACCGGAATACCCGGAGAAAAACCTATCCCGCCTCCACTTTGTCCAGAACAAATCTCACATGGAGTGACCGAGATTTGAACCACGGAACCCAGCGGTGAGAGGCCAACACGCAGCCGCCTGAGCCATGGAGGCTTTACATTTACATTCTAATTGATTATTTTAAAATATCCATTACAATAGCAAGTATTTGCAGCAACTATGTAAGTGACTCCAGTGTCTTCTTTCCAATTTATTATTTCATTTTTGACAAATGTCTTGTATCAAATTTTGTTGTTTGATGTTTATGCGCCTGTATATTTACTCGATTTCCCCTTATTTTCTGTAAATTGATTAATATCTATTGAAATTCAATAAATAGTGGAATATTAAAAATTGAGAAATAAAATAAGTTCATTTACATTTTTACCAAAAGAAGACCCAAAGTCCATTTAAATGGACAGTCCTCATTTAAGCCCTGGGCATCAATATCAAAAAATTACTCCATAACACTTCTTATTAATCTATTTCAATATGTATAAACAAGTTTCATCAAATTCTCTCAACGTGTACAATGTTGGGTCTCAGGAGGCTATAACGAATTCCTAGAAACGGGTGACCATGAAACTGGTGAGGAGCTGTTAGGTAGTTTGAATGCCTCATGGAAACAGAAGTGGCTGGAGACAGTTGAAGTGCTGGATTTCCATCATTCAAGCAAAAAAGCTTGGAGCCTCCTGAGAAAACTTGGAGGCAGTTCATCAGTGACCAAGGAGTACTCTGAGATCTCACCAAATAAGATTGCGAGTCATATTGTGTCAACTTCTAGGGCTACAGAGGTCAAGGATCATACTAGGTTAGTGAAAATACTCAAATACTCAAATCTTCATCTCTATCATCTTCTGCATACTGAGAGACTTTCACTTTAGAAGAAGTCAGTGATGCAATAAAGTCTATGAAAGCTGGCAAGGCTCCTGGCTTTGATGGCATACACCATGAGTTCCTTATAAATGCAGGACAAAATACTAAGAGATGGTTAGCTTGCTTCTTCACACATATATTACAAACTGGTATCCTTCCAAAACATTTCAAGAAGACGAAAATTCTCGCCATCTTAAAGCCTGGGAAATCTAAACATCAGCCCCAAAGTTGCAGACTAATTGCTCTGCTTAGCTGCTGCTACAAACTTCTTGAATGACTAATTTATAACAGGATCAGTTCTACCATAGATACAAACATTCCTGTACAGCAAGTGGGCTTCAGGCAGAACCGCAGCTGCTGCGACCAAGTTGTTTTCCTAGATTTGACTGTAGCATATGGTACAGTGTGGAGAGAAGGACTGCAGTATAACCTGTAAGACGATAGTAAACATCATTGGAAACATGCTCAGCAATAGACTCTTCCAAGTTGTTTTAGGAACCAAAATGAGCAAACTAAGAAAATTAAACAACGGCCTTCCACAAGGATTGGTACTGGCTTTCCTCCTCTTTAACCTCTTCGTATATGACTCGCCTTAAACTGTATCATTCTAAAAAATTCTGTTACGCTGATGACATAGCATTGGCCAT
The DNA here is from genome assembly GCF_040414725.1 of Anabrus simplex. Lineage (NCBI taxonomy): Eukaryota > Metazoa > Arthropoda > Insecta > Orthoptera > Tettigoniidae > Anabrus > Anabrus simplex. Next base: position 274,841,946 of record NC_090265.1, read on the forward strand.
AAGACATGGCAACATTGAGGAAATGGAGTAAGTACTCACCAAAGACCTAGCCATCCTTGGGAACTACTTTAAAAAGTAGAGACTTCAACCAAGCGCAAACAAAACTGAAGTGTCCTGCTTCCGCTTAAATCACAAAATGGCTCAATGTACTCTCCAAATACCTTTCGAAGGAAAAGTTCTCAGACATAACAGGTTTCCTAAGTATCTGGGTGTAGTGCTTGACCGGACACTTTCCTTTAAGCAGCACCTTTCAAACACTGCAGCGAAAATAAAGAGCTGTAACAACACCGTGCAGAGGCTTTGAGGAACAACTTGGGGTGTCTCTGGCACAATCTTGAGGTGTTCTGCACTGAGCCTAGTCTTCTCTGCAGCTGAATATTGCTGTCCAGTATGGCTCAACAGTAGTCATGTGAAGCTTGTCGACACCCAGCTGAACAACACAATGAGAATGATCTCAGGTTTAATAAGATCCACACCTTTCTACAGCCATTAGGTAATATCAGTAATCAGTAATGCTCAGTAATGTCGTGCCACCTTCCCTTCGCAGGACACAAGCGCTTATAAGGCAATATAATAAAATTCTAAAGAACTCCATGCTGCCTATTTATGATGGCACTCCTGCCGAAGGAACTCCATGATGACATTCCTGCCATTGAAACAAATCGGCTTAAATCAAGATCTCCACTGATCCGGTGTGCCCAGATGCTATCTGCAAGCGGTTTCTGCCCTACTGCACAGTGGAAGGAAGATTGAACATTAAAAACTGACTCTCAGCACTGGCCACTATTCAGCATCAAAGATTTTAGTTCCTCGGGTGATGAACTTTTAAGAGAAACATGGAGTACACTGAACAGGATCCGTTCTGGGCATGGAGTCTGTGCCTACTCCCTGTTCAAGTGGGAGAAAATTACATCCTCCCAGTGTGATAATGTAGGTAAAGCACAATATTAAAAATAATTTGTCCTTAACTGGATACAAGATTTAAATGTCTAAAGAGTTAATAGTTTTCTCTTAGTTGTCACTGTTTGGCACGTCTTGATGTAAAATATGTGTTCATGAAAAGCCACTTAAAAGCTATCCTAAAATAAAGTTATCCTAAAATTTCTTAATAAATAATTAAAACAATAGTATGTAGCTATGCAAGTTCTTGTAACATTCAACCTTGGTGTGATGGAAAAGGGAATTTTCTTGCCAGATGAAGTGGACTAGGCCTAATTGCGTTCAAGATGGAAAGCAACTTTTTGTGATGTGGTTGTGTCCAAATCTGGAAAGGAGAACAAATTTTGAAGCTTGATATTGAAAGTGATTTAATTGTCATGTTTACTAAGACTTTGAGTTTACTCACCACCTGACACCCCTTACGACTGACTCATACCGGGGCTCCTACTGCGCTCAACACTGCTTTCCTCCTAGCATTGTATCTGTGTGTCCTTGCATGGTCTGCGATGCTTGGTGAGGGAGGGCGAACAGCAGCTGCAGAAGGAGGTGGAGGGTAAATGTTCCTTCTAGGTGGGGGAAAAAACTTCATTCTGTAGTCTTATTTTGTTATTGACGCGAGTAGATTTAATAAGGGAGGTATTGAATTAAATAAAGGATTCCTATTTTCTATGTTTTCGTTCAGATTATGATTATTATAGAATCTGTCCAGTAAAATGAATAGGTTCTCTGTTGTATTCATGAGTCACCCTTTCTTCAGTCTTTTTATTATCTCCAGATCTTGTTCAGTTGAGGTATATGTATGTCCAGACTCTTCCATTTGGCTAATCATAGCAGAGAATTTTCGGTGTTTTTTCGGTCACTTTCGCTATCAAGCTCCGTCATGTGTTCTCCTTTCCAGATTTGTACACAGCCGCATCACAAAGAGTCGCTTTCCATCATGAACACAATTAGGCCTAGGCCACTTCATCTGACAAAAAAATTCCCCTTTCCCTCACACCAAAGTTGAATGTTACAAGAACTTGCATAGCTACACACTACTGTTTTATGATTATTTATTAAGACATTTTAAGATCCATTTATTTTAGGATAGTTTTTAAGTGGCTTTTCATGAACACATTTTTTACATCAAGAGGTGCCAAACAGTGACAACAAAGAGAAAACCATTAACCCTTTAGATATTTAAATCTTTTATCTAGTTAAGGGCGAGTTGTTTTTAAATGTGTTTTACCTATGTTACTTTGTTTTTGTGTATATTTTGACTATCATTCAAGATCACGGCTGAAGATGTTTTCCATGGAAAACAAAACATGTACCAACAAAAAAAAAATTAAAAAGAAATTATGTTATTGTAATCTAAGAAAATTGTAAGATTTTAAAGTGGTGGAAAGGTGGAACTTTACATGTAACTAATCTCATTATTAGACCCGTATTGAACTATGCTATGATATACTAACAATTTGTTGGTTATTTTGATCCACCTTTTCAATACAAATTACAGTTTGTGTTGCTAAGTTGTAATGTTACAACACTAATTTACCGGGACATGTTTCGCTTTTATTCACAAGCATCATCAGCCTATACAATTGCCTCAAGGTTTGTCATATTTGGATTGTTGTTACAAATTTCATTACATTGAATGTAAATCTAATTTCAGTGATAACAATATTTAAAACACAAGAATAATATAAAATTATGACAATATGATTTGCAATGTTAAAATGGAGTAACTCTTAATTCTAAAACACATTGACGTCCAAAACACAGTTTTTACAATTTGAAAATTTGGCTAAAAATTGTTTGCAATGTTAAAATAAAATTAATTCAACTATAATTTGGCATTAAAATTTGAGTCATAAATATAAATATTGGATGTTAATATATAGGAGCCATAGTTTCTGAAGTGCGTTGGTTTCTAGAATACAGTAACATTTCAGTATTGAGAATTTTAGTTAAGAATTGTGCTCTCTAAATAATGTTATTTAAAACGACTGTAATTTTGCATTATGCGTGATTAGTCATGATGATAATCTAGAATTGAAGTCTTGGGTTCATTGGAAAATGGCTTCTAGATTTGATGAGGCTTGCTGCTGCAGTTTGGCAATTTGATCAGAGGAAGTGTTGTTTTAACACAAGGAGTAGAGCCACAACAGACAATAGTCACAGTAACGCAATAAGGTCCACAAGATTCTGTAGCAGCAGACAAGGGGATACTTCTTGCATTCTATAAATTGAAAGAAACATAATCAGATACTCAAAATTTAGATTGAAGCCCCTTTTAACCATAACTTACATCAAAACAATCAACTTCCAACGGAGAGTCTGGTCGCTACAAACAAGAATTAAGTATGTCAATACTTCCTCTGATCAAATTGCCAAACTGCAGCAGCAAGCCTTATCAAATCTAGAAGCCATTTTCCAATGAACCCAAGACTTCAATTCTAGATTATCATCATGACTAATCACGCATAATGCAAAATTACAGTCTCTTTAAATAACATTATTTAGAGAGCACAATTCTTAACTAAAATTCTCAATACTGAAATGTTACTGTATTCTAGAAACCAACGCACTTCAGAAACTATGGCTCCTATATATTAACATCCAATATTTATATTTATGACTCAAATTTTAATGCCAAATTATAGTTGAATTAATTTTATTTTAACATTGCAAACAATTTTTAGCCAAATTTTCAAATTGTAAAAACTGTGTTTTGGACGTCAATGTGTTTTAGAATTAAGAGTTACTCCATTTTAACATTGCAAATCATATTGTCATAATTTTATATTATTCTTGTGTTTTAAATATTGTTATCACTGAAATTAGATTTACATTCAATGTAATGAAATTTGTAACAACAATCCAAATATGACAAACCTTGAGGCAATTGTATAGGCTGATGATGCTTGTGAATAAAAGCGAAACATGTCCCGGTAAATTAGTGTTGTAACATTACAACTTAGCAACACAAACTGTAATTTGTATTGAAAAGGTGGATCAAAATAACCAACAAATTGTTAGTATATCAAGGTGGAACTTCCCAAACGTACAATTGGAATTCACCTCGGATCAAGATGAAATTTATTATTTGTAATAATGGAGTAGTGTTACAAAAATGTTGCGAACTTTGGGCTGGGAAGAGTTGGGAGGAAGGAGATGAGATGCTCTGCTATATGGTATATAGAGTAACATAAGAGGTTGTGGTTAGGTCCGCCCTGTCAATATTTAATATCCTCCATTAATTCAATATTTTAATTTGCTTACATATTTCAAGAACTGCCATTCTCTTTCTCAGCGAATGAACATCACAAATAAAATTTCTCATAATCTAGGAAATGCTTAATTACATGAATATTGATATTAAAACATGAAATCATTACACATATGACATTAAAGAGTCCACTTGTAAAGCAAAAGTTTGCACTTAAATTGTTGTGTCGGTTTATGCACTGAAAGTTCATATTAAAACGTCTTCATTATCATAAAATAAAACGTTGACAGACGAAACCTCAAAAATCTTGCCAGTTATTCAGACTAAAATGTATATTAACATGATAACTGTAAAGTACTTTCTCATTATATTTTTAGATGTATTTTGCTTCAGTGTTTATTTTTTATATTCTACTAATTATGGTTTTAATATAATGGCTGTGGATTACTTCAAATCAAGGTCGAAACTAGTCCCAGTGAATATTCTATGAAAAAACATAGTTACATCATTTCTGTGTGTATATTGAATAGTTGGACCTACTCCCACTGCCCCCAATTGCCCTTTTGGCGAACATGAGGAATCCAGAGGTATACTGTTTGTGTTGGCAACAATTCAATATTTGAGGCATTTTTAGATGTGGCGGGATTTGGAAGGCGTCTGGTAAATGACACAAAATACACTGGAAACTTACATATATTTAAGAAAAACATTCTCTCAAATTTGCAAAATTTACAATCTTATCTTTCTTGATGTTGTTCAGTTCTTTCAAAAGTCCTTCAAATTGAAATTCACACTCATGAAAATATACATAATAAATTTTATAACATTTCAAGGTATTCTTCTTTTTCCTTCAAAGATATGGGATGATTAGAACAATACACTGCAGGAAGAAAAATATATATCCCATTCATTCATCTATCCGATGAGTAACAAATAAACAAGTGGGAATACCAGTAGACTATACAGTAAAATCCTTGAAGAATTAAGTAAGCAAGCTCACATGATTAACCCTGGACCGCGCGCGTAGGCGGTGTTTGGACAGCTCTTTCCAATTATTGATTTGTATTATTGTTTAATGCGAACTCAGCCCGATTACCTCCACTGCTAATCTTTGCTTACTCTGCTAAGCATCAGACAGCGCTACTGATATGTTGTGTAATGCTGCAGTTCAGCATGGGAACAGTCGTGAAGACAGCCTCCCCCATTCAGCTTGCCGGCAGTGGTCCTAACACCGCAACGCGCACAGAAATGTAAGTATATTTTTGAGCTTACGTTTATTGTTCCAAGCTGTGTTATACATTATTTCCGCTGTAACAACGTTCCTTGCAGAATGTTTTAGTGACTAATGGAGGTGGATACTTCATTATGTATATAATTGCAGGTATGAAGTATTATACGTATATAAATATAGTAATCTGTTTTTATTTTTTTCGCTACAGGGATTGAAGAAGATATATTCAACCTGATGACATCGAACAGTGTCTTATGGAACTCTCGGAGCAAGACGGAGTAGACAGTGACTGTGATTTCGAAAGTGACATCGATTTTGAAGGAGAGGGGTTCGTAGATGATGATCATTCTAGTGACTCCGCACAATCTATTACGAGTGATATTCCAATGGAAGAGGACATGGAGTACAACAACGTCATATGATATATTGGAAAAGATGGTGAAACGATCTGGAAAAGTACTCCTGTGGTTCTGAATGATTCTAGAACCCGTTCGAAAAATATCGTGAAGGCGTTTCCCGGGCCAAAAGCACGTGCACGAAATACTCCAACACCGATGGATGCTTTCCTGCAAATAATTTCCCTAGAAATGATCGATGATATCGTAAGATATACTAACATTTACGTTGCCAAGTGTCGGTCAAAGAATCCGGAATCGCGAAGTGGGGACTACAAGGATACTACACGTACCAAGATTATGGCACTTTTTGGGGCATTATTTGTTATTGCAACTAAAAAGGGCAACCGTGCAGATACTTTAGTACTTTGGTCACGAGATGGTACTGGAATGATAATCCTGAGAGCAAATTTTAGCTCCAGGCGCTTTCTGTTTTTGATGAGATGTTTGCGTTTTGATGATGTAAGTACTAGAAACGTACGAATTGCGACAGACAGATTAGCAGCCATCAGGGAATTCCATCTGAAGTTTGTTGCTAATTGTCAGGCTTCCTACTCTCCTGGGGAGTTTGTAACAATTGATGAGATGTTGGTAGCTTTCCGTGACCGCTGTGGATTTATCCAGTATATGCCTCTAAAACCAGCTAAGTATGGGCTCAAATTCTACGCTCTGTGCGACAGTAGAACATTTTACACGTTCAATTTGGAACTCTACTGTGGCAAACAAGCCGAAGGTCCTTACAGTTGTTCCAACAAACCGATGGACATCGTCAAAAGACTAATTGACCCAATAAAGAATTCACATAGGAATGTTACCACTGATAATTACTATAGTAGCATTCCATTAGCCGAATACCGATTGGAGCAAGGACTGACATTCATCGGGACAATTAAAAAAAATAAGGGAAGTACCTCCAGAATTTCTAATGGACAAATCTCGCCAGGTGGGCTCTAGCATGTTTGGATTTCAACCTGTTATGACACTAGTGTCCTATGTGACGAAAAAGAAGACAGTTGTCCTTCTTCTATCAACTATGCATGACAAAGGAGAAATAGATCCCACAAGTAATAAACCATTCGTCATCGTTGACTATAATGGGACCAAGGGTGGTACAGATACTGTTATCAGATGTGTTCTACATATACAACAGCAAGGAAAACCAGGTGAAGGCCTCTTGTAGTGTTTCTCCGTGAACTCGATGTTGCAGGTATAAACTCATACAAGATATTTCTGGCAAACAGCCCATCAAAGGATTGTGTGAGAAGGAAATATCTCACTGAATTGGGACTGAGTCTGATGGAGGTAAATCTCCGAGAAAAAGCTCAGCTTCTGTCTCTATTAAGTGTGCATCACAAAAGAAAATCTGCTTCATTTGTGGAACGCACAAAAATACGAAGACTGGTGTTACCTGTGACCTATGTCGTCGAAATGTGTGCCGCAATCATAGTCAGCATAAGGTTGCCTGTGAAAAGTGCAGTCAAGAAGTTGAAGATGAAAACTAAATGTGCTTCATTTCATTGGGAACAGTAATCCGCTATTTGATTTCATAACTCTATGTAGAGGAGTCACGTGTTTGAATTTCTTGACTTGTATTTGTGTGTTCTCTAAAACATGTTCAATTTCATGAAGTGTATATATTTTTGCCTTTTTAGAATACACATGACATCTTTCAATTATTTCAATAAATTTTCTTAACCTAAGAATGATAAAATTCACATAATGTGCGAGAAAGTTGTGCTTTCCAAACACCGCCGAGCGCACAGTAGCGTGATACGGAGTGGCGCGCGCGGTCCAGGGTTAAACAAAATTTCTTCTCAACTGGATTGCCAAAGCTCCTGAATTCTGCAAAAATTCTTCTCAACTAGATTACCTAAACTCCTGAATTCCAACACTAGAATTGAATAAAATAAAATAAATTATTTACAATATATTTACACTGTTTAAAGTAGCTCCTAATCTATCTTTCACTAGACTGAGTCATTCATGATGTGAATTAACATCATAATCAGTTATTATCCTTGATAATCGTTAAATATGCCTTCTCAAGTGATTTAAGTTTAAATTCACCTAGAAAATGCTACCACTTTCATCATAATTGAATCATTAATGGATTAATGAATTACTACAAGTCTGTCATTTAATTATCTCATCTATTTCCTCATGTTAAAAGTTAACATTATTTCTCAAAGATTCCACTCTCTTTAGAATTGACTTGATTATCTTAAATGATATCTTAAATGTAAATTATTAATAATAAATATAAATTATATCTTAATATCTTAAAATATATTCCTCAGTTTCTTTCAGAGCATGACAGCTCTCTGTTATATCTTCTTCATTCCTTAATTTTCTCTAAAATAACCTGTCTGAATTCACAATCTGTGAATTATTGGCCATTTCCTTTGAGCACTATTCACTTCTTAAAAGAACATCCTAGCGTACTATAGGAAATTATTAACACTCAATCTTAACAAATTAACCCATTAGAGTGCTTATTTGTATCATCTCTTGTTTTTGTCATAATTTTAGCCCTTAATTCACCTGAATAATATCAAGATGACAATCTGTCCTTCTACAATGAAATAAAATAAGATGAGTGGTCATAATGCACACAAATTCACAAAAGAAATGCATCTTTTATGTCCCAATTCAACTTGTTAAATTCTAAGCCTAAACAAGGTGGCATATGATTTTTAACATGTGATTATTATTATTAGACTATGGTGAAATGACATTTAATATCTGAAGACCTATAGTACGCAAAACTTTTCTTGAGCCCTGAGCTCCATAGTGCTGAATGGGAACTAGGGCTCAAAAAAAGATATGCGTACTATACAATATCCACACCTTTTCAATTGACAGAACTACTTCAGTCACACCCAAAATCTACCAACACTAATAATTAGATTCATGAAAATTTTATTATTGTGTGAATTTCAATTCTACAACCTAGATAAACTGTAGGATTTATCTTAGATGAACTTTAGGTCTATTTAAGAAAACAAGTGAATTTAGATGGACTTTAGGATTTTCTGAAGCCAGTGTGCATTCTTTGAAACCATATTCAATCCGTGAATTTTAATGTTAAAGACTCAAGGATTTCACAGGAGTGATTTATGAGAATCGACCCTAACCGCATGGCTATCTTGCTCACTCAGCTATGATGTAATCTGAAATGGGACCTAGAGTCGGTAATGATAAAATCCCAAAAGCGACTTTTGAGTCCCTTTTCCAGCTGATTACATTCATTCAAAGAAGCACTTTTGACATTTTGTGACAAAGAATCGAACTAACTACCTATAGGTAGCTTTAGAGGTCAAAATATAGAAATGCAGTTTTTACACCCCAGACTTTGTTCAGCTCTGCTGTAAAATTTCCATTGCCAACTTTTGGTCCCTTACATGTTACAAATTTCATATTTGGTCCGTATTGAAATGTACATCAATTTAAGATATTACCGAAATTTATTAGGATCAACCTATTCAATACAATAGAAATGCAACAATTTAAGTGCAAACTTTTGCTTTACAAGTGGACTCTTTAATGTCATATGTGTAATGATTTCATGTTTTAATATCAATATTCATGTAATTAAGCGTTTCCTGGATTATGAGAAATGCAGTTTTCTATTGTATTGAATAGGTTGATCCTAATAAATTTTGGTAATATCTTAAATTTTGGTCCCTTTACGTGCAATGGGTCACATATTTACTTTGAAACCCATGTTTTTAGGCAGTATTAGGCATGAAATACCAACATATCACAAATATCAAATCTAAGTGTTAATAGAACAAAATATTTACCTACACAAATATCTGGGCCCTACTTATTATACTTCCCCAATCTTTTCCTCTAGTTTCTAGATTATCTGTGATCCGATTCAGCTGCCTCTTCCTGTATCGTCCAATTGTTGTATCCCACATACATTCTTGTTCAAGTATTGTCTTGGGTGTTCTGCTCTCCCTAATCCTCTTCACATGTCCAAACCACTTAAGTCATGCAGCACTCAGCCTCTCTGCCATTGAAAGGCCTGCTATCATCTTTTCTCTGACATCTTCATTTCTAATTTTCTTGCTTCTAGTCCTCTGCATGGTCAACTGCAGAAACTTCATTTCATACACTTGTAATTTGTTCAGTTCTCTTTTATTAATTATGCAGCACTCCTGGCTGTATGTCATGATAGGCTCTCCCAGAAACTCCGTTGTCTCACACTAGGTTCTGCACTTGGTGGGAGAACTTGGATTCCTTCCTTACTCTGTTCTGCACTTCAAGTTTGGTACTTTCATCACTTCATATTGTACTTCCCATATAATTGAAAGCTTCCTCACATTCAATTTTCTCTCCCTCTTGCATAAGGTTTCACTGGGTAGATGTTATGGTCATACTCATTGCTACCGTCTTGCTCTTATTGTCAGCTAGTACTCTTTAAACTTGGAGTTCCATTCGTCTAATCATCCATGTACATTTAGCTCTGTCTCTCCCTATATAGCCACGTCATCAGCAAATACCAAAGCATTTCCCACCTCTTTGATTTCCTTTATAATCATATAAGTGCAATAAAAAGTACGGTAACCGGGAAGGTGAGCTACCTTGTTGCATTCCTCTTTCTGTCTTGAACTAATCCAATCCATTACCCACTTGTACAGAACATACATACATTTTTTTTTTTTGCTAGCGGCTTTACGTCGCACCGACACAGATAGGTCTTATGGCGACGATGGGATAGGAAAGGCCTAGGAGTTGGAAGGAAGCGGCCGTGGCCTTAATTAAGGTACAGCCCCAGCATTTGCCTGGTGTGAAAATGGGAAACCACGGAAAACCATCTTCAGGGCTGCCGATAGTGGGATTCGAACCTACTATCTCCCGGATGCAAGCTCACAGCCGCACGCCTCTACGCGCACGGCCAACTCGCCCGGTCATACATACATACATACATACATACATACATACATACATACATACATACATACATACATACATACATACATACATACATAAATACATTATCATTATAGACTGTTATGCCTTTCAGCGTTCAGTCTGCAAGCCTCTGTGAATTGATTAAATGTCACCACAATCCTCTATTTGCAACTAATGCTGTGGCCTCATTTAGTTCTATACCTCTTATCTTTAAATCATTAGAAACAGAGTCTAACCATCGTCATCTTGGTCTCCCTCTACTTCTCTTACCCTCCATAACAGAGTCAATTATTCTCCTAGGTAACCTATCATCCTCTATTTGCCTCACATGACCCCACCACCGAAGCTGGTTTATGTGTACAGCTTCATCCATCAAGTTCATTCCTAAATTAGCCTTTATCTCCTCATTCCGATTACCCTCCTGCCATTGTTCCCACCCGTTTGTACCAGCAATCATTCTCGCTACTTTCATGTCTGTTACTTCTAACTTATGAATAAGGTATCCTGAGTCAACCCAGCTTTCACTCCCGTAAAGCAAAGTTGGTCTGAAAACAGACCGATCTAAAGATAGTTTCGTCTAGGAGCTGACTTCCTTCTTACAGAATACTGCTGATCGCAATTGCGAGCTCACTGCATTAGCTTTACTACACCTTGATTCACTCTCACTTTATTACCATCCTGGGAGAAGGTACAACCTAAATACTTGAAATTATCTACCTGTTCTAGCTTTGTATCAGCAGTCTGACATTCAGTTCTGTTGAATTTCTTACCTACTGACATCAATTTAGTCATAAAAATAAATGTAAGAAATTTATTTAAACTTCAACCTATTCAATACAGTGTAAGATGTTAACGTGTTAGTTAAACATCATTAAAATAGTTGAGACATGTTTCGCCCCTTTTGCGGGGCATCATCAGTCATATTAATACCTCAAAGTTCTACCAGGCGTCTGATTGGAAAATTATAAAACATGTTGCATGAGTGAATACATTAAAAAACTTTACAATATCTTATTATTAACAAAATATCAAATTGATTAAAAATATGTTGTACTGGTGAACATGCTTGTGAAATTTCACTTAAACAATGGCTGCCATATGTGTAATAAATGACAGTAGTGATAGTCTAAAATCTTATGCGATGCCGAAGTTCGAAGACAGTTTAAAATTTATATACAAATATTGAGAATGAATGCAGAATATAATAAATTTCATTCATTCTCAATATTTGTATATAAATTTCAAACTGTCTTCGAACTTCGGCATCGCATAAGATTTTAGACTATCACTACTGTCATTTATTACACATATGGCAGCCATTGTTTAAGTGAAATTTCACAAGCGTGTTCACCAGTACAACATATTTTTAATCAATTTGATATTTTGTTAATAATAAGATATTGTAAAGTTTTTAATGTATTCACTCATGCAACATGTCTTACAATTTTCCAATCAGACGTCTGGTGGAACTTTGAGTTATTGATGTGACTGATGATGCCCCACAAAAGGGGTGAAACATGTCTCAACTATTTTAATGATGTTTAACTAACACGTTGACATCTTACACTGTATTGAATAGGTTGAAATTTAAATAAATTCCTTACATTTATTATTAAGATTCTTTCAATACGGAAAAAATGATTTTCATTACTTATAATCAGTTTAGTCTTCGAAAGGCTAATTTTCATACCATACTCATTGCATCTATTTTCAACTTGCAAGATATTAGACTGCAGGTTTGCGGCACTATCTGCCATTAAGACCAAGTCGTCAGCATAGGTTAGACTGCTTACTACATTTCCACCTAACTGAATCCCTCCCTGCCATTTTATACCTATCAGCAGATGAACCATGTAAACTACGAAAACAAAGGTGAAAGATTACAGCCTTGTCTAACCCCTGTAAGTACCCTGAACCAAGAACTCATTCTACCATCAATTCTCACTGAAGCCCGATTGTCAACATAAATGCCTTTGATTGATTTTAATAATCTACCTTTAATTCCATAGACCCCCAATATGGCGAACATCTTTTCCCTCGGTACCCTAACATATGCTTTCTCTAGATCTTCGAAACATAAACACAACTGCCTATTCCTCTCGTAGCATTTTTCAGTTACCTGGCGCATACTGAAAATCTGATCCTGACCACCACTCTGTGGTCTGAAACCACACTTGTTTTCATCAAACTTCCTCTCAACGACTGATTGCTCCCTCCCTTCTAAGATGCCAGTGAATACTTTGCCTGGTATACTAATCAATGAGATACCTCAATAGTTGTTGCAATCCTTCCTGTTCCCTTGCTTATAAATAGGTGCATTTACTGCTTTTGTCCAATCTAAAGGTACCTTACCAACACTCCATGCTAATACTATTCTATGAAGCCATTTCATCCCTGCCTTCCCACTGTACTTCACCATTTCAGGTTTAATTTCATCTATTCCTGCTGCTTTATGAGAATGGAGTTTATTTACCATCCTTTCCACTTCCTCTAGCGTAATTTCACCAACATCATTTTCCTCCTACCCATGAGCTTGGCTGTTCGCAACACCACCAGGAAGATTTCCTTTTCTGTTGAGAAGATGTTCAAAATATTTCCTCCACCTCTCCAGTGATTCCCTGGGATCTATTATGAATTCACCTGAATTACTCAAAACACTGTTCGTTTCCTTTTTCTGTCCCTTCCTTTCTTTATTACTGTCCAGAAAGGTTTCCCTGCTGTTTGACCTAGCCTTTCCAGGCTATTACCAAAATCTTCCCATGACTTCTTTTTGGATTCAGCAACTATTTGTTTTGCTCTGTTTCTTTCACCTACGTGGAGCCATTTCTGATAAGCCTTCTTTTTACGTTTACAAGCTGCTCTCACTTCATCATTCCACCAAGATGTTCGCCTTTTTCCATCTTTACACACAGTTGTTCCTAGGCATTCCCTTGCTGTTTCTACTACAGCATCCCTGTATGCCACCCATTCTCTTTCTATATCCTGAACATGCTTACTGTCTACTGTTCGAAACTTCTCACTAATCATATCCATGTACTTCTGTCTAATTTCCTCATCGTGGAAGTTTTCTACCCTTATCCGTTTGCAGACAGATTTCACTTTCTCTATCCTAGGCCTAGAGATACTTAGTTCACTACAGATCAGATAGTAGTCTGTATCATCAAAAAATCCCAGGAAAACTTGTACATTCCTAATAAATTTCCTGAATTCGAAGTTGGTTAAGATATAGTCTATTATGGATCTGGTACCTCTAGCCTCCCATGTGTAGTGGTGAATAGCTTAATGCTTGAAGAATGTATTTGTAACTGCTAAACCCATGCTATCACAGAAGTCCAGCAAACGCTTCCCATTCCTATTAGCTTCCATATATTCCCCACATTTACCAATCATCTTTTTTCGCATCCTTCAGTTCTATTTCCATCTCTCGCATTGAAATTGCCCATTAGCACTATCCTATCCTTGTTGTTGACCCTGACCACAATATCACTCAATGCTTCATAAAACTTGTCATCTTCATCCTCATCTGCACCCTCACATGATGAATACACCGAGACAATTCTCGTCCTAATTCCTCCAACTGACAGATCTACCCACATCATTCACTCATGCACGTGCCTAACAGAAATGATGTTGTGTGCAGTGGTATTCCTGATAAACAGCCCTACCCCAGACATGCAGGGCAATGAGAAGATTAAACCTAATATTAAAAAACATTCATATAGAAACTACACTGCCAAAAAAATTTATTTAACACTAGACCCATGATTATACTAATAGCTTGAAGAATAAATTTGTAACTACTAATCCCATACTAGTTTTAGATAATGAGAAGTAGAAATCCTGGCCATTCTTCCCAGATGTGTTAATGAAGGATGTGCTCTGCATATTGATCAAAAAAAATTTAATAGAGACTTTGTAGAACAGAGATGTAGTTGTGATACTGATCAGTTCCTTAAATGTGAGATGCGATCTGGCCATCTGTGCTGAATCTATGCAAATCTGCTGGAAATGGCCAGTTAAGTGATGCAGTCTTTATTTTATAACTGTGGAGCAGCACCACTCAAACCATGGTAAGCAGCAGCATTGACAGTTATCCACTGGCTGGTAAAATGCACACAGTATCTGGACATTACGTAGCATCAAAGTAATAGAAAGCTGTTTTTGGTGAAACGAAGGGACTTAAAATGTACCTGGCTTTAAAGAAGATGCTCACAGCGATATCCACATCCCTCAGCTCTCTATCATGTTTGGCACCTCCTAAACAGGTTTTCAGACACTATGGGTATCTCATCCTGTGAGATATTTGATTGTCGGAGAACGGCAGTACCCGTAGAATTGATATGATAGCCTTAAAAAATAACAACAATGGATATATTATTGATCCTATGGTTCAGTTTGAATCGCATGCTAACCAACCCGTTGAAGTACATGAGGAAAAGAAAATCATCTACGAACCAACTATCCCCGTCTACCAACATGTATACGGACTGGATAACATTGAGTTTATAGGCCTCATATCAGTGCAAGAGGAAAATTTCCTTTCTTCAAAAAATTCTGCTCAAGATTCAAACTATCAGAGTCGTTGACGAAAAATGTGATCCTCAAAGTCTTGAAAGATTCATTATCCATACTATTTGTTTAGCTTAAAGCAAATTACACAATATATATATAAAATAAAATGACAGTATGGGTTGTAAGAATCTAAAAATGAAAACAATCAACTGGCACCTGAAATATTCAAAGTTTTATATCTAAATTCTCCAGCCACTCTATAGCCATTCTAGAGGCTTGAGCAAAATCTTTCAGTGAACCCAAGTACGCCCTGTTATGACATTTGGTAAGAATATGCTGGATACTCTGTTTTTCCATACCACAGTCACAGTTAGGTGAAATTCTTATGCCCCACTTATACAGCAGCGAGCCACATCCCCCATGGCTGGTCCGTACCCTGTTAAAGGCAACCCTCATTTTATGTGGCAGATCAAAACCTGCTGGTGGATGTTGGGTATTAAACAGAGACTGCCACTCCTTTGGAGCTACATTGTTCCATTCCTGTCTCCATTCAACTGAAGCATTAAACCCTCTGTTGATCAGTTCTTTAGCTTTGAGGATAGGCTGGGAACGTGATGTCAAATGGCCAAATGTATGAAGCATGTCTTCAGGTATGGGAAGACCGACGTTCGCTGATATTTTTGTGAACTCTTTGATGAGATTATTAGATCACCTTATTCTTGGAGATTCAGTATAGCTCAATACGGGTATCCAGAAAAGAGGAGTAGACTTTACTGTACCACTAATGGTGCACATTGTCTGATTCAGAAGTGTGTCGATCTGTGTAACATGTGAACTGTTCAACCATACAGAAGAACAGTACTCTGCTTTCAAGTAGACTAAACCCATTGCTGATGATCAACGAGTGGACACAGTAGCTCCACATGTTGAACCTGCAAGTTTCTGGATGATGTTATTCCTTACCGTCAGTTTAGCAGCACTCTTAGTCAGGTGTATCCTGAAGGACAATGTTCAGTCCAAAGTAACTCCAAGATACTTTGGGTTGGGTTTGTGTGATAGAGGTACACCATTGAGTGAGACATTCAAGGTAACATTGGCTTGTCTGTTGTTGAGGTGGAAGAAGCAGGTTTCTGTTTTGGTAATGCTTGGTATCAGACATCACTTTTGGAAGTATCCAAACAAATGATTAAGGTCTTCATTTACGATTTCTTCTATGAAATTCACAGTGGACTGTTGAGTAATAATAGCAAGGTCATCGCATAATTTTTTTTAAAAGTAATAAACTTCATGGTTGAGTTCCATATTGAGTTAAGACTTAACTTAAAAATGAGTACAAAATATTAATAAAATAAACAGGTACTCAAAATCAGGTGTCTACAGAATTAGATGTAACACATGTTCAAATATTTCCTACATAGGGTACAGCGGTAGGAGCTTCAGTATTAGATATTATGAGCATTTCAACGCAGTCAAATACAACAAATTTTCAGCCATTGGCCAACATATGGTCGATTATAACCATAGTTTTTTTTTTTTTTTTTTTTTTTTTTTTTGCTAGGGGCTTTACGTCGCACCAACACAGATAGGTCTTATGGCGACGATAACCATAGTTTTACGAACATTGAAACAGACATGGACATACTCGAAATAGCTATAAAGGGAGAGTTTTTACATACATTTGGATCAATATTGTAATGCCAACTACAATCTTAATGAAATTACCGAGAAACCCAATATTTTATTTGATCTTTTTATTTCCTATTATAGGAAAAATAAATCAGCTGTTCATAACCCTTTCTTTAAATCAATTAAGGGTCCCCCACCACCACAAATACCATTAACTTCCCTCCCTCCTAACCCGCCCTGAACCATTCCCCCTTCCCTCTCTCCCGTCTCCTTCCCCTCCGCATCCTCCTCTCCTCTTTTGCTGTTCTATTCCGCGTGACGCTCACTCTGTCCGTTGCACTCATTCCAGCAGCTTGTTCTACAAAAAGCGCAAGGTGAGTACGCGTTATTTCGCCCCCCACTCCCCTTGTATTTTCTCTATTAGATCTCTTGAGTTAATTCCAATTTTGTTCTTCAGGTTCATTGGGTTCAGACTGAATTGAGACTACCTTTAAAAAACAGCAATTGTTCATGCTACATAGAACGAGTCCATCTTTCTCAATTCGTCAAGTCTGTACTGGTCATATTGGACAATTCCCTCTGCGCCATTGTGGAACTCGCTTTTAGAACCTTCTAGAAACATAAGAACTTACATAAGATTTCACGCAAATTTAAGTGTGCAACACAAGTTCAACCGTCAACCTAAGACTTTGTCATCAAGTGATTTTATACGACATCACAATGCTTTTATTCATCTGTTAATTTTAACATATTCTGGTCATATTTATTGTAACACATGTATAAGGTTTTTACTTTTGTGTGTCATTCCATCACCATCCCATCCCCTTGTTCATCCACATCACTTCATTTTTAGATTATGTCTTTTGCTTGTAATTTTGGCTAGGCTGATAATGCTCCAAAAAACGGACCGAAACTAGTACCTGTTATTATTATATTGTAATGTTTTGATAAACGTTAAATGATTTTAAGTATTGAGAAGGTGGAACAATAACATTTTGTACTCATTTTCATCAGCATAAGCAAATTGACGGGAGGTAGTAGAAAGGATATCTGCAATATTCAGGTTGAATAACAAAGGGCAAAGCACAGATTCTTGAGGCAGCCCATTATTGAGCACTTTAAGTTTACTATGCTTATTATCCATCACAACCTGGATCACCCTGTTCGGTAGCATGTTATTTATGAGCTCCAAGATTGCTTTACAACCTGTAAGTTTGACGAACTGGTACATCAAACTTTCTCTCCATACCATATCATATGCAGCTGTGAGGTCTATAAACACAGCTCCACTCTTCAATTTCCTTTCAAAACATGTCTCAATATGGGTTGTTAAAGCAAGAACCTGGTCTTCACAACTACGCCTGATTCTAAAACCTGCCTGTTCGACTGGAAGGATGCTTAAAATCTGAGGGCTAATCCTGTTGTGTATAAGCCTCTCCAGGAGTTTATAGCAAACACTCATCAAAGCAATTGGATGATAGTTTTCAGGACAGCCTGCTGCTTTGCCTGGTTTTAGGATGGCTATGATCTTAGTCCATTTGAACTCCGATGGAAGATTTCCAGTGTGCAAGATATTTGTGAAAAACTGCAAAAACCATTTCCTTACATTCTTACCACAATGTGTGAAGAATTCAGGATGGATACCATCAAAACCAGGAGCTTTTCTGTTCTTCATTTCTTTCAGGGCTGCCACTAGCTCCTCCTCAGTAAAAGGGTCAGAGATATCTGATGAAGCATCACACTGTCTTTTTTCATGGGTTAGTTGTTCTTTTAATAACCTTTTATGATCTTTGTCAGGTTTGATTTTTGACAAACTAGCAGTGCGGCTGGCAACTTGATTGGGTGTCACAACTAATATAGGTTGAGGTTTATGGGGGCACTCCTTCTAACTTCTTTAACAGGCTCCAAGCCTTTCTGCTGGAATGCTTGAAGTTAACATTACAAGATATTAGAATCATTCCGTATTGACGGTTTTCACTTTTTTTTTTTTTTTTTTTTTTGCTAGGGGCTTTACGTTGCACCGACACAGATAGGTCTTATAGCGACGATGGGATAGGAAAGGCCTAGGAGTTGGAAGGAAGCGGCCGTGGCCTTAATTAAGGTACAGCCCCAGCATTTGCCTGGTGTGAAAATGGGAAACCACGGAAAACCATCTTCAGGGCTGCCGATAGTGGGATTCGAACCTACTATCTCCCGGATGCAAGCTCACAGGGTTTTCACTTTACAAAGGTGAAAAATGAGAGTATCCTCCTAATTCAATACATCATATATTCCATCATTAGACGGAGTAAACAAATTCAAACATGTTTTGGCTCGTTTGAGCCATCTTCAGTGAAAAATGAGGGGGGTTGAAATAATTGACATAATATAAGTTAAAAAATGCCAAAAAAACATCATGAAGGAGCAAATGAAAAAACAAACAAAAGAGGGCCTAGACGGAAACAAAATGAGCACAAATAAACAATATTTACATCAATATGCAGAGCAAAAAACAACTCACTGCGACAAAATTCAGTGAAACAGGTGTTAATTTAAAATAATAATTGAAACTAAAAACTGTGTTAACCTAAAAAAACAAAGGAATGAAAAACAACAGATGTATCATTTGTTTTTCATTCCTTTCCTTCCTTCCTTCCTTCCTTCCTTCCTTCCTTCCTTTGTTTCTCTTTCTTAACACCTGTTTCACTGAATTTTGTCGCAGTGAGTTGTTTTTTGCTCCGCATATTGATGTAAATATTGTATATTTGTGCTGATTTTGTTTCCGTCCAGGCTCTCTTTTGTTTGTTTTTCATTTGCTCCTTCATTATGTTTTGTTTTTTTTTTTTCATTTTTTAACTTATATTATGTAAAATATTTCAACCCCCCTCATTCTTCACTGAAGATGGCTCAAACAAGCCAAAACATGTTTGAATTTGTTTACTCCGTCTAATGATGGAATATATGATGTATTGAATTAGGAGGATACTCTCATTTTTCACCTTTGTAAAGTTGAAGTTAACAGTCATTATGGTTTCTGTCCACTTAAAACGTCTGGCCTCATTTAAGTTATGAAGAAGGTCATCAGCAACTTCCATTCCTCCAGTCTGCTGAAATTCATTGTAAATTTTTTTGCATAGTGTATTCCATCCAGGTATATATTCTTTTCTCACTCCCCTGGGAATGTGTTTCTTTGCAGTACCTAATACAGTTTTACAAATCTGCTGTAGTTATTGACATTAAGTGGAATCCATCTTCTATTACTATCAAGATAAGCAGAAAACTTATCCCAATTGGCTTTATCAAAATTCCAACATGGCAGTGGTGATGATCTAATAATAGGTATCTGAAGGCCTACTTCGATGAGAACAGGACGATGTTGACCAAGTGGGAAACTTGTGAGCACTTTATGGATCGCAGGTAAACTGACGCCCTGATGATCACTTGAAACAAAACGTAAGTCAGGATTGGTGTCCGAGTTCCATCTCGCTGACCTGAATGTGGCTCTCTCTTTTGGGTTGAAGATTAGGTTAACATTGTTGATAGAGACCTGAACAAATTGCATTTGCGATAAATGCGAATTTTTGAATCTTGTACTGAATCCAAGCCTACGGTAATTCTAACATGGAATAAAATTATTTTTACGCATAAATAGAAGTACAACAAAATGCAAATTGTGACCAAAATGCAAAATTAGTATGAATATGCAATTTTGGTGCAAATTCTGTGAAAATGTGCTATTTTACTCATGAAAACAACACATTTCGGCAAAATCATCAGAAATACTCAAAATATGATGCATAAATCTGTCGACCATTCCGATCGATGAAGAAAAGTAGCCGATCGTTTGCTGCTTGCTGACTTTAATCAATACTTACAATGGGAATAGCAAGGGGAATAAGATATGTATCGATTATTATCGAAATGTATATCGAGTGCCACGGAAATAACAAGATAGGCGCAGTGTTGTTTTCCTGTTGTTCAAAATTGGAACTAGTGAAGAGTAGAAAGTCGAGCGATTGTTTAGGTTATGGGGCGTACGACAAAAACTGCGCACGAAAGGGCTCAGCAATATGCAAAGGATGGTTTATATGCCACAGATTCAGTGATAGTGTTTTGCAAGTATTGTAATTGCCAAGTTGGGTGGGAAAAAAAGGATAGCGTTGTGAAACATGTTAAATCTGAAAAACATGTGGGTAAGCGACGCAATAACGAAAGTTCAATCCCTGCTGCTAGTACGTCTCAAAGAAAGCAATCTTCTGTGCTTACACAGATAGTTGTAAAAGACGAAAAATTTCCAGAGATAACTTCTCGAAACGCACAGTTAAAGTATTGGCCAAAGCAAATATACCTCTCGAAAAGGTGGAAAGCAAATATACCTCTCGAAAAGGTGGAAAGCAAAGAGCTAAGAGCCTGGATTACTGAGTTTTCAAATGAAGAGCTGCCACTTGTGAGAACTCTAGGTGAAGTACATTTACCGGGTAAGTTTCGATTTCATTGATCGGGTATGGTTTAGGTATTACGACATCGAAACCACATGCAAAATTGAAGGTTACCGAATTTGAGTGCGATTTCCATATCAAACTATCTTACCCGTACCCAATTGATCCAGTAATTTTAAATTATTTTGTTATGATTTGAGGTCTTTCTTCCTTTCTAGATGTTGCATCTGACCACCAGAAAAGAACAGCAGAGGCTCTAGTGGGGAAGAACATCAACATACTCTGTGATGAAACTACAGATAGAATGGGCCGTTGTGTTTTTATCATCATATTCCAAGTCCCAGCTGGATCGAAAAGAGAGCTGCATGTTGTTTCTGTGAACTATCTTGATGCAGGAAATGCTATAAACTGCTCTCGTGCTGTTTTAGAAGCTCTGCGCAGTTATAGTGTACCATATGATGCAGTTAGAGTGTTTGTTAGTGACAGTGCCCCGGTTAGTGACATGACCCGGTGTTATGAAACATTAAGTGTGGTCATAGGGGATCATTTAATGCATGTACAATGCTGGGCACATAAGATCAGCTTGGTTGGCAATAGTTGGGTCGCAATGATGACAGATTTAAATCATGTGGTTGCGATGGTAAAGTCTGCATTTTTGAACACAAGAAAGTGAAAATATAATTATTTACAAATCTTAACATCAAAGTATGGTGCTTCAAAGGAAACAAAGCTGTTTTCCTGCACCTGTCATAACCCGAGGGAATAGCTGGTTTCAGGCTGTCTTCTACTTGAGTGCTTACTTCACTGATGTTGTTACATTTTTCAAGATGTCGGACATGAAAGACATCAATAACTGTGGTATTAAGTACCTGACTGATCTGAGTGACCAAGAAGTGAATAGGCTTCACTCCCACATGGTTTTTGTCACAGATCATTCAGCTGGATTGCTTGACCTCCGTACTGAACTTGAAGGGTCTCTGTATCCTACCTCTCATCTCCTGTACCCCAAACTGCTTAACCTTGATGCTAGTTTTACCTTAATTTGTGAGGGGAATTTTTCTGCGGCAACTAATGATGCTTTGATTAAGCTTACTCCTCTACAACAGGTTGCATATAGAGGCACATTTGTCAAAGCTGCTCATTCTTCACAGTGCAAGCTAGCCACATTGAAAGACCCCAACCATAAGCATTTTGTATCAATTTCTCAAGCTTTGTATCCAAAAAATATAATTATGAATAACACTGATAAATTAGATGAGCTTGAGAAATTGTTTGGAATAACAGGTCCCTCACAAAACAATATCTGGTCTGGTTACTGTTCTCCGAAACATGCAATTCAAACCCAGATGAAAGAAAATGAAAAATGTGATATCATGCTTGCATTAACTGCAGTTCAGACAGAGTTCAGCATATTTGCTAAATACTGTCTTGAGTTGTTGTGGACCCCAACGAACAATGTTGATAGCGAGCGTGTGTTGTCTCATTACAACACAGTGATTACAGACAGATGGTGCAGTTTGAAAAAAAGCAATGCCGAAGTAGTGACAGTGCTTTTATTTGAACAATGAATTTGTATTGTGTGTAAACCAGAGACAATAATAGCACTTCATAAACTTGGAATCGTTAAAATTAATAATACCATGCGATTATTTTAACTTTGTAAATAGATGCTAATTTTGGAAAAATAGATGCTAATTTTGGAAAAAAGTAGATGGTAATTTTGAAAGAAATAAATGCTAATTTTTCAGGTCCCTAATTATTGATGTCTGACTAAACCCGCAAGCTTTTCTCCACACATATCATTAGTTGAATATCCCCACTGAGTATGATGACTATTGAAGTTACCCACATAAACTGTAGGATGTGCAAAGGTTGGAAGAACAGTATCGGGCCATAGTACATCTGAAGGTTTGTATGTGTTCACAACAGTCAAATTATTAATTTCTATCACGATGTTAAAAACACAGTCTTCAAAATTTGTTGAGATTTGGTGAACATCGGCGATGGAGTTACGAATATAGGTTGCAGTACCATAGGATTGGTGAAAAGTAGCTCCCAGTAATCTAAGCGGTTCGAATCCCACTATCGGCAGCCCTGAATGGTTTTCTGTGGTTTCCCATTTTCACACCAGGCAAATGCTGGGGCTGTACCTTAATTAAGGCCACGACCGCTTCCTTCCAACTCCTAGGCCTTTCCTATCCCATCGTCGCCATAAGACCTATCTGTGTCGGTGCGACGTAAAGCCCCTAGAAAAAAAAAAAAGTAATCTAAGCCAGGGATGTACCCTTGTGAAGGTAACTGTGATTCATCAGGTGTGTGAGTTTCTTAAACACAAATTAGATCAATGTCATTATCCAGTGACAGTTTGGATAGGTAGTCGCTCTTGGATTTGCTTATGCCTTCTATGTTGATTTGAAGGATTCTTCAGGCAGGGTCGAGAGTCTTTGTTGATTGGCTCTGAAAAGAGCTGGTATTAGATGTTATTTCTTTGTTTATCATTGCATATAATTTATTCTTATAAAAAAGTGTTCCACCTATTCATTACATTCTTTTTGCAGTGTATATATTTACTTTACATTAAGTCGCTTGGAACTAGTTTCGACCCTACTCGGGGTCATCATCAGCCATAGTCAAATAAATACACATTTTAGTCAAAATAACCTAAAACATTACGTATTCTATTAATGAACAACATAAAACTAATGATATGAGTTGTATGAACAATTATGATATGTGCCGTGATGAGTGGTTGAATTGGACCAAGCGCTATGGTTCTGGGTATGTTACAGATGTTAAAATATTATTATGTGGCAATAAACGAACACATTAAGATAAAAGTACCTAAAGTAATTACAACAAATAATGCTAAAATGTCTAAGTACGAATAATATACAAGTATTTCTCTCTAGTAAATTCTGTAGGTATTACAATCTATGTTGTGGTTCAGTTAAACACTGTTTCAATTAGTGGACATGTGTCATTGGGTAGAATTTAACTCTTAGTACAGAAGTATTTCAGATATGTCTTCCATTAGAGTCCTAATAATGTTGATATGGCCTGCAAGGATTAAGTAATGCCACTGTGCAGACTAATATAAACATGTCGATTTAATGTCTTCTAAGATTGTAAATACACTGCACGTAGGGGTTTGAATGGATGGAAGTCTCAGTCCATTGTGGACTGCTAAAATTTTAACATTTAGTTGCACACTGCTAACTACGCTTCACATACTGCCACGCAAGACCCTAATTGTTCCACAATGGACTGAGACTTCCTTCTATTCAAACCACTACGCGCAGTGTGTATTTACAATCTTAGAAGACATTCAATCGACATGTTTATATTAATAGTTACAATTCTTGTTTTATTTTCCACCTAATTCAATACATAAAAATGTTTATATGTCTCTAGAAGGATATTTTATTACAATACAAACATTAACAGGGACATGTTTCGCTCGTTATATCGAGCATCTTCAGCCTTTTTAAACGATTATCTCAAGGTTGAGTCTTTACATTGAACCTTCTTATAATTAATTTGTTCGTTACAATTGTCTTACATCCATAAAATGTTATGACTTAATAACACATATTTAAAAGAATTAACAATTAAAATATATTTGTGATGGACTAGACATTGATCATAAAATAGTGATATCCAAGTCATAGTAATGTTCTAAACAACTGTAAGATTTGGCTAAATTTATTTTTATTTTTTTCTGTTGGTCCCCAGTTTTTTCTAACACTATTTAGTGCTAAGTTATTTTTCTAAGTTAAAGGTCCTATTTGAAATTAGTGATGTTAGAAGATTAAACTTGCGATGTTTTTCTCGTTGTATTTTCGTTTTAGTTGAAAAACCACAACATTATTAAAAGATTGCGCATTGAAGGTTTGTGGTCTACTGGATATGTCATACTAGCAGTTTTCACCGATCTTCATCTGATTTGAGTCAGCCTATTTTTACGCCAATGTGTTTGTTATTGAAGCGTGGTTAAAACGGACACTTAATAAATGATGCTTGGTTGTTGGTGTATTGATATTATTGCAAACTTTTGTGGATGAATGTATCTGTAACAAAAGAATATTATGAGTGTGTTGTTTGTAGTTGTTATTAGAAATTAAGAAATAAGAAGTAACTGATCAATATCACAGCTATATCTCTATTCTAGAAAGTCTCTATAAAAATTTTGTGATCAAATTTTCAGAATTGAAAGCTTTGGATAATAGAGAATAAGAAGGTTCAATGTAAAGACTCAACCTTGAGATAATCGTTTAAAAATGCTGAAGATGCTCGATATAACGAGCGAAATGTTTGTATTGTAATAAAATGTCCTTCTAGAGAC
The DNA here is from genome assembly GCF_040414725.1 of Anabrus simplex. NCBI lineage: Eukaryota > Metazoa > Arthropoda > Insecta > Orthoptera > Tettigoniidae > Anabrus > Anabrus simplex. The sequence goes on from NC_090265.1 coordinate 274,867,540, forward strand.
ATATAAACATTTTTATGTATTGAATTAGGTGGAAAATAAAACGAATTGTAACTATTACCAGTAAGTTCAATACGGGTAAAAAGCATGAAAATAGTTTAATGTCTAATTAGTCCACGCAGTGGCATTACTTAATCCTTGCAGGCCATATCAACATTATTAGGACTCTAATGGAAGACATATCTGAAATACTTCTGTACTAAGAGTTAAATTCTACCCAATGACACATGTCCACTAATTGAAACAGTGTTTAACTGAACCACAACATAGACTGTTAATACCTGCAAAATTTACTAGAGAGAAATACTTGTATATTATTCGTACGTAGACATTTCAGCATTATTTGTTGTAATTACTTCAGGTACTTTTATCTTAATGTGTTCATTTATTGCCACATAATAATATTTTAACATCTGTAACATACCCAGAACCATAGCGTTTGGTCCAATTCAACCACTCATCGTGGCACATATTATAATTGTTCATACAACTCATATCATTAGTTTTATGTTGTTCATTAATAGAATACATAATGTTTTAGGTTATTTTGACTAAAATGTGTATTTATTTGACTATGGCTGATGATGACCTCGAGTAGGGTCGAAACTAGTTCCAAGTGACTTAATGTAATGTAAATATATTCATTGCAAAAAGAATGTATTGAATAGGTGGAATTTTTTTTGTAAGAATAAATTATACAACCGGTGACAATAAAGTTTGGTGAATGAAGTCAGAACGGTCGATCTGGCAACACCAGTGACAAGCAATGCTGCACCTGCAAAGCAGCAGGTTTTGACCACCTGCTCCCAATGTTGTTCAGTTGAGCATTGTGTGTGTGCCATGTAAGACCTGTTTGACACAGTGCGTGTTTAGTATGTTGGTTCTGAACTGCGAACAGGAACATGAACGACCAAAAGATCAATGTACAGTTTTGTTTTAAGCTTGGCAAGACACCAAAAGAAACGCATGCAATGCTGGTACGTGTTTATGAAGATCAAGCACTGTCCTTGAAGTGTGTGTACGAGTGGTTCGCCCGTTTTCAAGGAGGCCGGGAAAGTGTTCCTGACAACCACTGTAGCGGAAGACCGGCGACCACCGTCAATGACGAAAACAATGAGAAGGTGAGGACGTTAATCATGAACAATCGATGATTAACTGTGCACGATAGCGGATGAACCTTGAATCCGTGTGACAAATCGTTACCCAGAAGTTAGGGAAGAGGAAAACGTGTTCTCGTCTTGTACCACTTCACAGGATTTTGTCGAAACGGCGGATGCGACACCGAATTTCTTGAACTGTATCGTCACTGAGGATGAAACCTGGTGTCTCAGGTATGACTCTGAAACAAAACGGCAAAGCAAGGAATGGAGTTCTCTGGGATCCCCTCGTGGGAAAAGGGTCAGAGCCTATTCCCACGACTCAAACTCGCTTTGAAAGGAAAGAGATTTGCCGATATTCCTGACATCCAACGAAACGTGACAAGGCTTTTGAACACCATCCCAAAGAAAGCCTTCTTGCAAAGTTTCCAGGACATGTATCACCAATCTCAGCAGGGCATAGTTATGGGAGGGGACTATTTCGAAGGATAGTAAGGTCACTGTTGTGCAATGTTCATCTGTGTTGATAGTACAGGACTGTTCACCGAAGTTTATTGTCACTTGTTGTATGTAATCTCAGTTCAATACGGATCAATCAAAAATGAAATTTATAACCCTTGTTGTTTATCATTGACCAGGAGATCTTTAGAGATAGTCTGGTCTCCAAGTGCTGACGTTCAGTTCAGTAATGGAAATTTAATTCCAACTACCTTAGTAGGGGCACCACAGGCAGGAATCAGCTTCATCCCCTTATCCGTAATCATTTATATAGTCATAAATGTGATGAAATGTCGTATGGCTTTTAGTGCCGGGATATCCCAGTATGGGTTTGGCTCGCCAGGTGCAGGTCTTTGTATTTGACTCCCGTAGGTGACCTGCGCATCATGACGATGATTAAGACACCACATACACCCAGCCCCCGGGCCATTGGAATTAACCAATGAAGGTTAAAATCCCCGACCCGGCCAGAAATCGAACCCGGGACCCTCTGAACCAAAGGCCAGTACGCTGACCATTCAGACAACGAGTCAGACATAAATGTATTTAATATACTTTATACTCATGGGCAACCTCCTTAGGGGGAAAGTGTTTATTCTCTCTGAATAAATGTATATATAGTCCAGTAAACACTTCCCATTCGTATTTGTTTCCATAAGTTTCCTACATTTACTCATCACCTTCTCATATCCTTTAGTTTTGTTCCCTATTCTCGCATTAGCATAAACATACTTGAATAAATCAAAGTACATATAGTGGACTCAACCGACAGCACAGATGGCCAGATGGCATCTCACTTTGTCTTTAGACACACTAGATATTTATTAAATAACTGATCAGTATCACAGCTACATCTCTATTCTAGAAAGTCTCTATAAAAATTTTGGGATCAAATTTTCAGAATTGAAAGCTTTGAATAAAAAAATGTTATTTCTTTGTCAATCCACTAATATTCAACCTACCAGAAGCTCCAGTATATTCATAACTGGAACTGATCAATATGCAAAGCACATCTTTCATTAACACATCTGGGAAGAATGGCCAGGATTTCTACTTCTCATTATCTAAAACTTTAATGGTTATTTTGGTGTCAGAAAAGGAGTCTGGCCATAAAACTGGGACCAATCCATATCAAGTGCCTGCCCCAATAAGTTGGGTTTAAGGCCAGGAAGAAGATTATCCAATAACAGTTATTCTAATATTAAACAGTTTGCAGATCATGTAATTGCAATGTTTGGATCTACTTAATATTATGAACAAGTTTTTTATACACTGAATTTATGTCAGTCTGCTGGAAATAGCCAGTTAAGTGATGCAGTCTTTATTTTATAACTGTTCAACAACACTACCCAAACCACGGTAAGTTGCAGCATTGACAGTCATCCACTGGCTGGTAATATGCAGACCGTATCTGCACATTACTCAGCATCAAAGTCATAGAAAGCTGTTTTTGGTGAAGACACTTAAAATGTACCTGGCTTTAAAGAAGATGCTTGCAGCGACATCCATATTCCTCAGCTCTCTATCATGTTTGGCACCTCCTAAACAGGTTTTCAGACACTACGGGTATCTCACTCTGTGAGATATTTGATATATCTTGCCAAATGGTCTCCTGTAGTTCTTCTCTTGTGCAAAGAATTTTGGCATACATTTTTCCTTTCAATATCCCCTATAGGTAATATTCATGGAAATTTATATCAGAGGGATCTAGCAAGCCAGTTAATCACACAATCCTCGTAAATGCCCCTTATTACTGCCATGAACCAATTAGCAGTGTGTACTATTGCATTATGCTTTAAGTGAACATTATGTGTTTCTTCATTTGTCAGCTCTTGAAAAAATGGTCTCAGAATGAGGTCTCCTTACAGTAGTGGAAAGGGACTGACATAACACCTCCTCTCTAAAGCTACTTCAGCAGTTCTGGTCTTACCAATATTGCTGTATAGCACTTTATTATTTCATCACCTTTTTTAACTGTAATTGAAGTGAGTCACTTTATTGCGGTGGTGGTAATTTGGAAGGAATGGAAAGGACCAGTAAAATGAATAATTTTATAATCAACATTTTTATTAAACTTATTTTTTGTGAATATTTCAAAAATTGAAATAGTGGACACTACTTAATTAGATATTGATTTATAGGCATCATCTGCTACAGATGGATTTAATTTCAGTATAAATTACTCAATAAAAATAACATCTTATGAAGTAAGAATAAGCCATTTCATACAAGAATGCATGGTAGTTATTAATTTTTTTTTTTTTTGCTGTACAAGTTAAAATTTCAGTTGCTTTGCAACAACTTTCTGAAATATTTCAGTGCACACAATATCATATTCTTCAAACCGTTTTTAACATATCACTCACCCTAACATATACACAATGAATATTTCACATGCACACACACGTAGACCAATATAACTGCAATACAATAAAAACACACATTCACATGGTCAACTACTCTGTGAAAACACATACAAGTATGTAGCAGTAGTGTTTCTATTGAAAATAATTTATTTGTTCTTATTAGACGTGTTAACATGATGATAGACTTTCATTTTTATTCATTGAATGAGGCATACTAGAAGCCCTTAAAGCAGTCTTGTTGCATAAGAGCTGATTTCTTATACCACCCTCTCTGAAGTGAGGGTTCATATCGAGTTTAGCACTAAGTAATATTCAGTGGGAAACATATAGTGATAAGTTAAAAGTAAAATGCAGTGTTTACACTTATCTTGGACATTGGCAATCTAGTCAGTAACCCCAAATCTACCAGGCAACACAAATCAGACTACCTGAGCTAGAATGTTCGTATATACTGTATATAGCAGGTTCCAGTTTGTCCATCTAAGTACCACGACTAGCGTTGTCTTAACTTCCACGGCATCTGGTGTTTCAACATGGCAAAAGGCTAATGGAACATAGCATACCTAGATGTTAGGTATACTACATACATTTTTACATGCTCTTTATGTCTGCACCATTCCACAGTATTTCATTGGTCCTGTAACACTCTGATGTTATGGCCAAAAAAAAAGACATAGAATGCTCTTATTAATATTTACACATTACTTGAAACAAACTGGATAAAATGGCACTGACTGTTGTAGCAAAATTCAGTAGTAGTGTACACATCCAGACAGTCTTGAGTCTTGAAGATCTTTTTCCTTAAATAAGTTGATTACCATTTCAGAGTGCAGAAATGCAAGAGGCCAGTGTCAGTTGATTTACTGGCACATTCAAGACCCCTTTTATGCCAATTTTCGACTTCACTGAGGTGGCTACGGTCTGAATCCTGGCCGATTCATGTGGGATTTTTTTAATGAAAAGTTACGTCCCTGGATCATGATATTGATATCAACAATCGCATAAAACTAAAATTTGTATTGATTTTTCTTAATATAACAGAGTTTCTGAAGACTTTCGCTTAATTTTTTTTGGGTCAATTTGCTTTATGCCACTCAGACACAGTATAATCACAGCTCAGTAAATAAAAAATCCACAATGCCACCTTAATAATAATCTTTTGATTATTTATTCTACATTAAGACGGGACATGTTTCATTCTTGCCAGAAGGAGAAATGGAAGAATATGGTTTTAGGAAAGACAGATCAACGTTTGACCTGATCTTAACATTAAGACATATGATGGAGAAAAGATGGGAGTTTGGAAAACACATCGTGAGGACATTTATTGACATTGAGAAAGCTTATGACAGTGTGCCCAGACAGTTGGTATGGGACATATTACGGAACGTTAAGTTAACAGAGTGGAAGTGCAAATTATAAAAGCTATGTACAAAAATTGTGTTAGTAGTGTGAAGACTAGGATAGGAGAAACAAAATTGTTTAAAGTTGAAACTGGTCTCCGACAGGGGAAGTGTACTATCCCCCATACTATTCATCATAGTCATGGATGAAATTCATAAGAATATTAAACAGAGATTGGGAAGATAGGCAACAAAAGCCATGTAGTTTGCAGATGGTATAGTGATATGGGGTGAGGATAAAACGGAAGTGCAAAAACAAGTAGATGTATGGAATCAAGAGATAGAAAAATTTGGGATGAAAGTAAGCAGAGAAAAGTGAAACAATAGTGATGACAAGGGGAAGGAAGGAAGAGGAAAGGTACAAATGAATGGTAAAATTCTGGAAGTGGTTAAAAGTTTCATGTACTTGGGAAGTGTGATCACAGAAGGTGGAAAGATAACCGAGGAAATTGGGAAAAGAATACAACAAGCTAACAGCTTCTACCAGAGTGTGTAAGGGGTATTTTGTGGAACTAAGATGTCCCGAGGAAATGTAATAAAGTGTTAAATTCAACCTATAGACCTCGTGCGCATGGATGTTGCTGCGCTCTGGCGGCAAGTTGCTCGAATAGTTCATGTGACTTGCTCTCGTCAGTGAAGTGAAGCAACGCGATTATCAGGCTGCGTTTGTTGAGAGACGAAATCAAATTCGAGATGGAAGAAAGTTCTACAAAGAGTAGAACAAATTGGTCTGTGGTTGGATGTAACTATTCCTATACAAATTATCCTCATGGAACGAAATTCTTCGTATTCCCAAACAATAAGCACACATTTAGTACCTAACTCTTTTAGACAAAATTGTTCGTCTCGTAGGTGTCTTAGTGAACTTCAGTCCTCCGATCAATAAAACAGACGACTAGTATATTTTAGGTAAAGGCCTAAACTTAAACATGATTATATAATTATTGAATTGTACATGATTACATCGATTTAGTTAACTATTTTTTAATTTTTTTTAAACTTCTAACTCAGGTAGAAATTATATCATGTTTGAAATCTCTGAATAGTGGTAAAATCTATGCTTGAGTATGGTAACAATGTAACACTATTCATAACGCTTGAAAATTAGTGGAAGGTAATGTTCGAAATAAAACCTCCGTGCCGTGAGAATAATATTTGAAAGGAATTCTTCTTTTCTGGAGGCACCCACTTTCACACTTTTCTTTGGAGAATATACAAAAAGTCATGGGAGTTGAGGTTCAAAATACACAATGTACCTGGGTGTAATATACGTGAGTTTCCTTAACTTGATATCACCATCAGTGTCAATATACAAATTTGGAACATTACACATGTTCTCATCAATCACGGGCTTTTCCCGACACGAGTAAGGGAACTTAATCTCCAACAGAGAGGGTCAGTCCTGACCTAGCACTATCCCATCCAGGCTACTAGGGTTGCTCTTCGTTTATTAACAAACCCAGCTGTGACACGCAACACTGCGACGATAAACAGAACTCCTGAAGTGCCCTCTGCTCATTATCTCTGCCATATCTCACTGCAGGACTGTTTATGTCCTTAGAAATGAGAAGTTGAGTTGCCAGTTTATTAAAATCTCCACTCTGCAGTGTCATGATCTTGTGTACACTCTGGCTGGCAGATATGTGTAATTTTCTTTGATCGAACCACGCAGGATTTTTAGACTGAGCCCTAGTCTCAATCGCAATAGCATACGTCTACGATTTTGTGACTTTTACGCTGTCATAATAAAAATTCAGGACGTCACTTTGCAACGTGCACTCAAAATAATTGTTTGGCACTATTGATATCTTGCCACTTGACAAGTAATTTATTCCATAGCATCTAAACAGTTTATTAACGTTTTGAAGGTCTAATTGCTGAAGACAGTGAAGTAAAAGTCTTGTTTCGCTCTGTTCTACAGCATCATCCACTGTAGCTTCAACAGTGGAATTGGAGATAATTAAGGATTCGCCTTCACACTCGGCCTTCAAAATTCTAGTAAAAGCACAGTCTATAAATTTAATTTTCTCATATAGTTCAGTGTTGCTGAATGTTTCAAATCCCTCACTTTCCAGTATGCTACAAACTAGCCGCTTACTTAATCTGTCCTTGAACATTTCTCCTAAATGTTCACCTTTAGAATATTCTGCGGCAACATTTTTAGGTTTTTCCCATTGTTGCAGAAAGGAAATCTTCGAAGTATCTCTTTCTGTATTAATATAAATGCAAAGCGCAGCAATGTGCTTACAGCATTTGGCAAGGCTTACTTTGCATTCACACTCGGCTGGCTGAATATTCCTGTTGCAATCGATCTGTTAAATGTTAAAACAAGACTAGCATTAATTAATGAAAAAATAATTTACAACGGCAATGGACACGGAAAATGTGTACTTTATATTAAAGTTATGTTTGAAATTAGTAGTCTGTATATACATATGACTTATGGTGCAAAAAGAAAGGTAACTATTACTGTAAGTTTAACTGCATAAGGCGTTTGATTAATGCTCGTTTCCCTCAAACAGAAGCTGGATATTTCTTCTCCCAATCGTTCCTTCACCTGGAATATGTGATTACTGAAATATGACTTATCCCAACGAATATTCTGAAAGTCCACACAAATCTCTATGGACGACGACAGTTCAGCTTTAAATAGCTTCCTTCACTGTCACACTTGATTCTCCCGCACAAGCCACTACACACAGTCGTCACATGAATGTTCTGAGCGAGTTGCCGCTAGGAGCGCCAGCAGGTAAAATTTCGCCATTCGCACGAGGTCTATTATGAACACATAATAATCTATGCAGCTGGATTGTGGGCTACAACAAAACGAGAGGAGAGTAGAATACAGGCAGCGGAGATGAAATTCCTAAGAGGTATCGAGGGCAAGACCAGAAAGGATAGAATTAGAAATGAAGAGATAAGGAAAAGGACAGGAATCGTGAAACTTCGAAGGATAGAAACAACACAGCTAAAGTGGTATGGACATGTGATGAAAATGGGAGAAGAGAGAGGGCCAAAAAAGCTTTTTCAGAGAAGTTAACAGGAAGGAGACCACGAGGAAGACCCCGAAAGAGGTGGACAGATTCATTGTGGGAGTGCATAGAGAAGAGGGGAGGAAAACCAGAAGATGTACTTAAAAAAGGAGAAGAGTGGTGGAGAGACAGGCAGCGATGGAGGTCCTTCATTCACAACCCGACTCGGGAAGCTGGAAACGAGAAGTGAAGATGATGATGATGTTACGTTCTTGTTATAGATTAAAACTGACACAGAGAACAAGGATCCATAAAACACTACATTGTCAACAACACTTAAATTAAAATGTCTTGTCCATGACAAGGAGAGTAGTAGAAATTCCAATAGGTCTTGTGAATCTTATCTTATGTATGACATGCTGGGCTGTACCTTAATTAAGGCCATGGCCGCTTCCTTCCCATGCCTAGCCCTTTCATGTCCCACATCGCCATAAGACCTGACTGTATCAGTGCAACGTAAGCAACTTTCCAAAAAAGAACTCCTTATTTATACAACGTTGCACTTATGCTCTTGTTTTTTAAATCATCTTTTGACCAGAATTGTAACATAAATGAGCACTGTTAAAACAAGGAGAACATCTGTGACCTGCTTGTTATGAGGTGGGAAGGAATTTCTTACTGTTGTACAAAAACAGACTATTTCTTACTTGATGAAGGTGAAAAAAATCAGTAAAATCTGTTGCATCCAAATATGGAAAGAGGATAAATAAAAATTGAATAGTATCTATGGTAATGTGAAAGGGACCAGCTGATGGATGAGGTACTTGGATGACACATTCATCATTATTGACCAGTGACAAAACAATAGCTCCAACATTCTACATTTTCTTAATTCATTCGACAAAAACATCAAGTTTACAGTGGAAGACGAAGTGAAAAAATCTCTTAATTTTTTTGGATATTACAATTACGAGAGAACAGAATAGTTTCATTTACAAAGATTGTAGAAAGTCGACTTACTCTCCGGTCACTATCAAACATAATTCAATGAATCCAGCCAGTCGCAAAAAGGCGACATATTATAGCCTAGTTTATCAAGCTTTTAAACTGCCTCTCTCTCGTAATGAACAATCCAAAGAATTACAATATATACGTAGTATAGCAGAATTCAGTGGTTTTAGTACAGTGTTTCTCAATAAAATGAAGTCAAAATGAAGCTTTTTTTTTAAATTATCCCCTGATATAGATAAAAAATTGAAATTTGCAGCCTTCACATATAGCATTAAGAGAGATGAATTTCATTTTGAATGGTCCACATTGAACTGTGATTACAATTAAATGTAAAATTAAGAGTGAAATATTTCCACCTTTTCAATACAAAATCAAGTAATGTGGGTTACATTACGGAAGAAACATTTTGGAACTAGTTTCGACCTATTTTTTAAGGTCATTATTAGCCAAATCACGAATTGCACAATGTATCTGATAGTTCATAGAAATTGTAAAAAAGTTGTGAAAACACAGTGGTTTGACACTATAAATGTGAAAAGGTCAGAATAGTTGTAAGTATTTTGAATAATGCATAAAATGCATAAATTAATGCACTTAGCTGTTGAAGGAAGAATTCAAGAAGAATAATTTGGGCGTTGACGATTCTTGGGGTTTATATATATTGCTCCTTATGAAGTTCTGATAGTTGCGCTGCAGTGTGTTGGACGTATTGCAGGTAAGGTCTCACTGATGATCGAAGTTTCAGATTATGTTTAAAAATGCATACGTCAATGTTGTTGTCGTTGAAGGATAACGAAGATTCTTGAGAATTACGTATCACATGATACGAAGTTTTAAAAGCTGCAAATCATTAATGGTAGTAGTAGCGCTGAGAAAACAATCCATGCACATGCAGTGAACAATCTAAAAAGATGGTAAATAGAAGTCATTCAAAGAGATTAAAGTCCTTAAAAAACTGAAAGTAAAAGTAGCACTTGAAAGTTTTTTAAAAAATTAAATTTTGAATGGTTGAGAAGATTCGCAATTCAATGCGGAAATAAATGAAATGAATAAAGTTGTAAATAATAATAAAATCCAAATTAGTAAAATAGTAATGGAAAAAGAAGAAAAATAGAAAAATGTTTATAAAGAAAATATGTAATATGACTCAACTTGTGTTGCTAAGTGTTGGACATATTGGATAACTTATGTGAAGGGGAGCAAGATAAAGGAAGAAAAAGAAAGGGAGAGGAAATTTTGGAGAGAAATGGGGAATGGAAGGGGAAAAATGAAGAGGGGTTAATTTAAAGGGAATGGAAATGGGGGAAGAAAAATAGAAAAGGTAATAAAATGTGTAATATGTGAATCAATTTGTGGTGCGAAGTGTTGAACGTATTGTATAATTTATGTGAAAGGAAGCAAGAATAAGGAAGGTAAGGAAAGAGAAAATAGGTAGGATAGTTCGGAGATAATTGGGGAAGGGAGGTGGAAGAAAACCAGAGGAGGGCTTAATTAAGGTAGGGATGAGGGAATAGGAGTAAACGCTTGAACAGAATGGAAAATTTATTTTAGGTTAGTTGAAATAATAATCAGGAGGCCAAATAGAATGTTGGTTTTCTCAGAAATGTCATTTAGGTTATAATTTGAGTTGAAATATTGATCTAATTGTATGAAACAGTTTTCTGTTATATCGAGTATGGGGCCTTTGTTTAATGTTTTAAGGATTTCCACATCTTCCTTTATGCTGGTAAAATTATGGTTGTAGTCTTGCATGTGTTGACCTACTGCTGAGAATTTGTTGTATCTTAGGGCAAAATAGGTTCTGAATATCTTGTGGTGAAACTTCTTCCAGTTTGTCATATATATGAAAAATTGCAATTATTACACTAGATTCTATAAACTCCTGATTTTGAGAAATTATTAATTCTGTTAACAGAAGTAGAGTTGTATAAGATATCTACATTTTTACTATTTGTTTTAAAGGCTATGTTTACATTGTATTTCTTAAAAATGTTAGTGACTTTATAGATGTCTTTATTAAAAGTGAAAGTGGAAATTAAGGGGATGGTGTGTTTTTTTTTTTTGGTTGAGGGGCGAAGTCTGTATTTGTTAACTATTCTTGCAATGAAAAAATTATTTTAACCACTGGATTTACAATAACAAAGTTTTATTATGATCCACCTGGTCCTCGTGAAATTTAAATGCTTGTTGTCATTTGACCTTGGCAAATGCTGTTGAATAAGTACGCTCTTGTTGACGTCAGTGACCGTATGTTGGAATAATGGATTTAATAAGGCATGATTGAAAGGGACGTAAATTGACAATCGTAGTTAAAAATTGTTAGGTAGTTTATCTTGTTGTATGTCCCTCTGAAGATTTTGTAATTTTAAAATGTTGGGTGTCTGGTGATGGTTAGATCTAAATAGTTTATCTTTTGGTCTTGTTCAGATTCTAGTGTGAATTTAATATGAGGATCAATGTTATTAAGATTGAGAAGAGTGGTAGTAACGTTGACTGTTTTTTCATCTAAAGTAACTAAGATATCATTTACATATCTGGCCCAAAAGAGAATATTGTTAAAGTTTTGGTTGTCGTCAATCTTATTATGTTCTTATAAATCTAGGTATATTTCAGCTAGGATACCTGAGGCAGGCGAGCCCATTGCTAAAGCTTTCTGTTGATAGATAATGTTATCAGAAGTGAAGAAATTGTTATTTAAAACTAATTTTAAAATAGACATGAAATCAAAGATTTCTAATTTACTGAAATGACTGTATTTATTTAAATTATTTTCAATAATATGGTAAAGTTTTGATATTTGTATATTGGGACGCATATTAACGATATCGAAAGAATGAAGGGAGTGATGGGGTTGGAAATTGAAGTTATTTAATTTATTAATTAGATCTAAAGTGTTTTTGATGGATTTTTTAGACATAAATTGATAATTCTTCCTCAAAAATTTTTGGATAAATTGAGATATTTTATATAAAGGGCTTGGTCTAAAGTTGATGATTGGGTGAATGGGTGCACCAGTTAATTACATTAAAAGTAAAGTTCAAAAAACCATAATTCTCAAAGTATGCCAGAAAAGGAGCTGTTTATGACGTTCAGGTCCTTCACACCAAAATTCACTGGCTCTCAAGAGGAAAGGTACTCTCCAGATTTTACAAATTTAAAAATTAATTTTTACAAATGTTTGCCACAGAAAAACCTGAGTTTGTTGCCCTTATTGGCAACAAAACATGGTGTTCCAAACTTGATTACCTAGCTGATATTTTTGGACATTTCAGTGATCTAGTATGCAGGAAAAGAAGATAATAAATCTTACATAATAATGAGCTGTCAACTGTGGAAGTAAAAGGTTGAAAAGGGTAACTTAGGATGTTTCCTCTTACAGCTGTTTCTGACAATTGTTTCAGTCTGATTTTATTAGATCTTTCTATGCTGGACGATAAAATTAAGCAATATTTTCCTTCCCTTAACGTGAAAAAATGTAACTGGGTTTGCAATCCCTTCACCGTTACTACTGAGGAAAAAACACCTAACATTACAAGAGGCAGAAGAGTTGAATGAACTTCTGGCTTATCGAAGTTTGAAGCTCAAATTTGGGGAAGAAACACTAATTCAATTCTGGATTTTAGTGAAAAGAGAGTTCCCAGTGTTATCAGAACATGCCATATGTGTTCTACTTCCATTTTCAACAACATATCTCGTTCAAACCCTACTGTCAACAGCCCCGAAGATGGTTTTCCGTGGTTTCCCATTTTCACAGAAGGCAAATGCTAGGACTGAACCTTAATTAAGGCCACGGATGCTTCCTTCCCACTCCTAGCCATTTCCTATTCCATCATCGCCATAAGACCTATCTGTGTCATTGCGACATAAAACAACTTATAAAAAATAAAATAAATAAACAACATGTATGCGAACAGCAATTTTTAGCACTGACCAACATAAAAATAAGAAACATGAGCCAATTCTTTCTGTAGACCAACAATTGCAAGTGTGTTTGTCTGTTATTCCTTCACGCATTGAACAATTGTGCAAAAGTAAACAAGCCCATGTTTCACACTAAATTACAACACTAGAGTTAGTTACAATATTGACATGGCACTCTCAATTTTTTATTTTGTAGTGTAAGTATTTTCAGTTAATGACTTAACTGCTTTGGATCGTGAATGAAACTGACTTGTCCTATATTATTTTCTTATTTGGACCAGTCAAAACCAAAATGGTATGTCAAATTTGTGTATTGTGAGATTTAATAGTTCTGTTTAACAAAGGTAGTTGTATAAATTCACTACCAATAATGCATTTACAAGATTATAATGTCCTCATCCACAATGACAACAGAAACTGTACTACACACAAGACAAATTGACTTATGTGGTTGAAGACACTTCTTATAACAATATTCAGAATATTAACAAGATAACTTATCTGGTTCTTGAATAATATTAACCCTTTAACCGCCAACGTCCGATTGATCGGACTTTCGAGGTTCAGTCTAAAAACGCCGACATCCGATTGATCGGACGTTCCGGAAAAAGTACTTTCCAAGTTATTTATTCATTTTAATAATGTGTGATACATGTTTTGGACTAGTTTTGGATTAAATAAGACTATATACAACAAATTTAGTTGAGAAACTTGCTGCCGAGTGGCTTGGTGGCCAAGCGGCAATTCAGCTCCCGCGGGCAGGTAACAAACCCCTTACTATTTTACCGAGGAAAAAAAAAAGGAACGCAACTGTTCCATATTCAGAAAGAGTAGTTCTAGTCAAAGTGGTAAATGGCAAAAAGACCAGATACATTTGTAAACAGTGTAAGAAGAGTGTACACCCTTTGTGCCTCCCTAAGCACATTTGCTAGACCATGTCATAAACATATTAGTAAATAATTTCTTGTATCATATTTTTAAGACAAAAAGTGAATTTTTGAGCGTTAATTATGTGTGAAATATACATTAGTAGTAATTTTTTACTTAAAACGAACCAGGAACTGCAGCATTAGCATAAAATGTAACATTAGAAAATTTCACATTAGTGTAATAATAATAATGATAATAATAATAATAATAATAATAATAATAATAATAATAATAATAATAATAATAATAATAATAAAAATATTGTAACTGTAATATTGTACATAAGGCTCTATCTTTTTATATATAGCATAGGAAACACCACCTCTCTAAAATAATGCAGCTTTTGATAGTAAAACTATTTTTTTCTTACTGGTTTTTGATCATGAAATAGTTTTTTTTTCAAAGAAAGGAAATATTTATTTGAATTATCACTTCATAAAATAAACATTTTTAAAATAAAGGTGCATTAATTTACATCAATAAAATTTCCGAATGATTTTGTTCGAAACAAAAGAATGCCCATCCAATATACATAAATTGAACAGAAGTTATTACGAATAATTTACTGCAAGGTAAAAAGTGCTCATTAGGCCTTGGTGGTATAGGACACAGCGTATGAGGCTGGCGGTCAAAGGGTTAAAGTAAAATTTGGTTATTTCTTCAATATCATGACAAAATGACTTATCTTGTTAGTGTCAAAGGATAGAGAGCATTGACCTTAGTAGGTTAACACATGAATTTAAGAAACTAAAAGATTGACTTATCTGGTTTTTGCCAGGATGACTGATATAATACTCAATTGTTTTTAAAGATTTCATTGGGGAGTAAAGGCTGTGTGTATTATGAATTTATTACATCTATGTTGGCAAATGAAAATGAATGAGCAGAAGAGGAGGAGAGAAAAAAAGAGTGCAGAATTCAAGGTACATGATTTCACCATTGTAAAATTTCCTACAAAAAGAGGGTTAGATATTTTATTGGCCGAGTTGAATATGACGCATATGAGGAACGAATTTGGTAATAGTGATGTTTACTTTCTGAAAAAAGAACATGTTCCTGAGGCAGAAAAAGCACAATTTGTACTAGGATATTGATTTTAGAGTTCATCCCAGAACCGTCTTATAAACTTGCATTATCGGATTCACCCTGCAAAATTGCAATCTATAATTAGATAGGGATAGTGTCAAAATGGTGTTAATGGACATGCGAATGAAGAGTAGTATTTAAGTTGTTTGTATGAGAGTAAGAATATCAGAAATAAGCAATTCTGCAACTGAGGTACTTGTCGGCAACAGAAGTTATCTTACTGAGGTCTTTACTTCACGAGTGTAGCACACATGAGAAGCATCTGCTGACAGTGACAACTGTTGGTACTGTGCACTACAACATACCATTATTGTAGACCAGTTGGTCTAGAATTCTCAGCACTACTACTACCGTTGCTTTTAGAACTCGTATCGTGTGATACGTAATTCTCAAGAATCTTCGTGATCTTTCAACAACAACTATATGTAATTGATGCATGCATTTTTAAACATAATCTGAAACTTTGATCACTAATGAGACCGTACCTGCAATACGTCCAACACATCGCAGTGCAACTATCAGAACTTCATAACATACAAACCTCAAGAATCTTCAACGCTCAAATTATTCTTCTTGAATTCTTCCTTCAACAGCTAAGTGCATCGATTTATGCATTTTATGCATTATCCAAAACTTTTACAACAATTTTGACTTTTTCACATTTATAGTGTCAAACCACTGTGTGGGTAGTTTACCTACAATGCATTAATGCCTGCAACACCTTGCCCAAGACTAAAAATCCACTCGGCGTCGCTTCGAGGGATTCTCATGCAGAGAGTCGGGAATGTATAGAACGTTTAAAATTAACAAACGCTGATACCCGAAAAATAACCGCTAAGAACAGCCTGTACGATACTAAGAAGATCCGTCAAGAGCTACGAGAACGTGAATTCACCTCCTGGTGTTCACTACCGGAAAAAGGACTCGGTGTACAAATTTACAAGAAGTACACACCACCAAACTCTTGGGTGCGAGATTATACCGGACTGTCTTGCAACGAGTGGAGAGAGGCTATAAAGATGACTGCCAATGTTTCTGCGGTATGCTCGGTGCCAGGCAGATCCCTGGACAACAACTTCTGTCGGCATTGCCACGGAGAGAAAGAAACCCTTGGTCATGTCCTGGGATTCTGCTCACGTGGGAAGCTCCTAAGAAACACGCGGCACCACCAGATCAGATCCTTCATTGCTGAAGAAATGAGAAAGAAGGGATTCACTGTACATGAGGAGGTACACGGACTGGCCATAAACAGCAGTTCACAGAGAATTGACATCATAGCCTTTAAAGACAACAGCTCTCAAGGATTCATCTTAGATCCGACTGTCAGGTTCGAACACCACAGCAGTCAGCCAGAGGAGGTCAATCTAGAAAAGATTAACAAATACAAACCCACTATCTCTTACTACAAATCTAAATACCACCTTCAGGAAATTGAAATAGTAGGGATAATGGTTGTAGCTCGCGGTACCATACCCCGTCACTTCGTCGCCACATGGAAGCGCTTCCAACTCCCAATGAAGCTCATCCCCGAAATTGCGACTCTCGTCCTCCAAGGCTCCACCCAAGATCCTGAGACACCACCTCTACAGCTACATCTCTGAAATGCCGCACTAATTATACTGTTCCTTCTAATTTAGAGTTTTCTTCAATTAATAGATCTGTACAGAAAATTTGATATGTTTTACCTTGTACTTAGTGGCAGCCTGTAAATACAGGAGATTGTTCCTAAATAAATGGAAATGTATATATTCACAACTTTTTTACAGTTTCTATGAACTATCAGATACATTGTGCAACTCGCGATTTGGTTGATGATGACCTTAAAAAATAGGTCGAAACTAGTTCCAATAAATGTTTCTTCCATATTGTAACCCACATTACTTGATTTTGTACTGAAAAGGTGGAAATATTTTACTCTTGATTTTTAATTTAAATGTAATCACAGTTCAATATGGACCATTCAAAATGAAATTCATATCTCTTAACCACACACAAGCCAAACTTCACCAATTGACTGATATGGGTGAGCAAATGGCTCGTCGGCCGCACCTGACATTTATCTCACTTTACTTCCGGCCCTATCAGTGTTACAGTGTTGCCATATACACGTCTGAATGGAACAAGAATTTATATTTTTTGGTATTTATTTCTTAAACCTGAAACAACATGACTATATGATGCACAAGGTATGTATAGTCTATACTACAAGATGTACATAAAAAAGGTTCATATGTACATATGCCACTGAAATCGTGCCAATGTTTCCTATTGATGAAAAATATGTAAATGATCGTATTGAACAGTATTTTGATATTTGCATTTCACTTCTAACAAGAAGTAATTCTACATACTGTTGAAACTTAAATGTGTCCATTTTTATTCATTTGTTAAAGAACTTGACTGCATTGAGCATATGATACAGTTCTCATGTACTCTGCACTGTTCAGTTCTGTAAATATTAACGTATAAAAATATCAGAATTTTATTTGGATATATTTAAATATGGTTGTGGTTTTGTTTTTGTCATCACAAGAATGAATTTGAAAGTAAAAGTACTTGAAAGACTTAATAGCCCTCAAGACAATTATGCCAAGAATTATGATTTTTAACTTATCCTTAATATAAAGTGCAGAGCATGATTTTATTCTAAATACGAAATAACAGACAGTATTTCAGTATTGAGTCTAGTCAACCTCCTCCCAGAAACTTGTTGATCTTCATCTGTGCTGGGTTCTTGGCAAACTGCAAATCCTGGAGTATTAAGGTCTTATTTATAAAAAAATAAAAAGTAAAAATAAAAAGATACACCCTATTGGGAAACTGAAATTGTAATCTTCCATTTCTTAGAACCCAATGAAACTATTTTATTATTTGTACATTGAGACACATGGTAGGAATTCATCATTCATTATTAAAACAAAGTCAAGATTCTCCTCCAAGGAATTAGGATTAGAATATTCTTAGATTAATATTGTGAATATTCTCTTTCTTGATTCCAGACATGCCATATGTTGAAGATGATCATAAATAAATTTGAATGATTAGCCAAATTCCATTATTTATTCCCTCATAAGTACATATGTACAGTAATAGGGACCTGTTTTAAGATTTATTTTATTGATTTCTATAAAATAAGTTTGTAAATGATTTATTTAATAATTTTGTATTGTGTCATGAGAAAGGAATCTGTGAACGAGCAAATATATGCTATATATTACAACTTGTATTTATTTGAACTGCTTTGAATTGCAAATCACTGGAAGTTTTCTATGATGTAATTAAAGGTTTTGAAGATATCCCCAACTATCTTTATAATACACAGTACCCCAACTGCTAATTTAGTTTTCAAAGGGCATCTGCTTTTGTACCCTGTAACTCCATTTGTTCTGCAGTTGCAGCTTATACTACGTACATTTTCTGTTTATGAACATCTAATGAAAAAAAATAGGTTAAAAGAGTTTCAAACTAGCACAAGCACTCACTTTTCTTTTCTTTATTGCTTAATGTACTTCTTTAAAACCATTGTTGCACATGATCATTTTCTGTTTGTAAGATGTCTGGCCAGTTACGTTACTACGGCAATGAGGAGACCTTACAGCCAGTATCTCAATACCGAGTGTCGGGTAGCGGTAAATAACCCAGTTCCCTAAGGGGACCGGCAGCTTTGGGCGGATGAGTTTCCTTAGGAGGGGTGATGGCCCACTCCGTGTAAGGAAATAACATTGGAACCCATCAAGCAGTGTCTCACCCCAGGTTAGGGGTGGCTGCAAAAGGCTCCTGGACTCCATGTTAGGAGTGGTCTGATAAGCTGCTGGCAACAGCTCTAAAATGCCTTTGGGAGTGGCAACCCTATCGTAATAACAGCCTAAAGTAAAAATGGTACTTCTGAATCAGCCTTGGAGAAGGTTAGGGTGTTCCCCGGAAGTGACGCACAGTCACAGTGAGAAATGGGCAACCAGCAGAGAATATAGAGAGAGGTAGCAATAATCAACCTCATGTCACTGACTGAAAAGCAAGAAGAGGTGGTTGTTTTCATGGAGAAGGAGAATATAGCTGTGATGGAATTGAGTGAGGTTAAGTAGACAGGAGAAAGTTGAGGAAGGGATAAATTCACTACTGTAGTGGGGATAATAACCACAAGACCTTAGATGAGTATTTAGATAACATGGAATATATAAGTGTTAGAATAATAAAGATAGAGTAAAGGATGGAGAATGGAGTAAAGGATTTCATCCAACTGTATACACCCCACTCTGGATGCAAACAAGATATGAACAAATTTCTGGACACACTTGAGAGAAAACTAATGGAAGAAGTAATTGTACCTTTTATATATGGAAAGAGGAATGAAGAGGGAGAGAAACTGGTGGATTTTTGTTCGAGAAATGGGTTGATTGTGGACAGTATATGGTTTAAAGATTACAAGATATGAATGGGAAAACAGAAGGACAAAGACAGAAAATCTTAGACAGTTGTTAGATGTAACAGCCTTACCAGAAGTAGCCTTTGATGTAGACCATAGATTGGTGATTGCAAAGTAGGAAATATTTTGGAAATGAAGAAAATAAAAGTATGGAAATTAAAAGAAATGGAAGTAAAAGATGAATTCCAATATAAGTTGAAACAACACTTACCTAGAGCTAAAGTGGAGAGTGGGGAAGTGATCCGATGTTCAAGAAGGCATTTCTAAGCTGTGCAGAATGTGTTTGTGACAGAATGGGTCAAAGTTTGAGAGATAAAGAGACCCCATGGTAGAATGAGAGGGTAAAGGAGGTAGTGAAAGCATGGAAAGGATGGAACGGGGATAAAATAGAAGCAGAAATTATTGGGAAATGAAAATAAGGTGCAAGAAAGTAGTAAGTGAAGAGAAAAAGCTGGGGAGAATTTACATGAGAGTTGGAAGAGGATGTGCATAGCAGTAATAGGATGCTATATGGACTTATAAGAAGGAAGAGAAAAGGAAGAGTGTACAAAAACAGTTGGGGGGGTGGGGATAATAACACAACCAGAGGAGATAAGGAAAAGATAGGATAACTTTGATGAATTCCCGAATGTGAGAAGTGATGTAGATAAGATGGTACAGGTAGAGTGTGAGGAGACAGAATCCAAGAGTGAAATCACAATGGAAAAAGTGGAAACTACTGTCAAACGAATGAAAGTGGGAATAGCAGCAGGACATGTTCATCAGTACCAAATGTCTGGAGTAAGGGATTAATGATACTTATATTTGAGAAGGGGTCAGGAAGATCTGCAGTAATTACAAACAAATCACAGTCATATCTCATGTAGCGAAAGTATTTGATAGATTACTAGAAAGGAGAATGAGAAGAGCAATATGGCAGTTAAGGGAAAAATATTGGAATGTGGAAGAGATATGGTGTGTCATTCCTTGATTTAGAAAAGGCTTACAATAAGTGTCTCCAAAGAAAAGGTATGGAAAGAAAGGATTTGGAAAACAAATGATGGAATATGTGCAAGCAGTGTACAAAAATTATTGCAGCATTGTCTGAAAACATGTGGAGAGAACAGAGTGGTTTTGGAATGAAACTGGACACTGACAAGGGAGTGTGCTGTAACCACTGTTATTCATGACAAAATTGTGAAGGAGACAATGGAAAAATATGTGTACAGGCAGCTGTTTGCAGATGATACTGTAGTGTAGGGTACAAACAGAAAGGAAGTATAAGGGCATCTTGACATGTTGAGTGATGTCATTGAAAATAATGCAATGAAAATCAGCATAGGAAAGAGTAAAGGCTTCCTCCCACTTAGTGGAATCAAATCGAACTCCTAGCAGAACAGAACCGAACTAAATTCTGCAGGAAACTTAAAGCATTCAATGGAAGGTCTGTTATCGCTACCATTTTTGTGCGAGGAGGCAGAAAATGAATAGTGATAGGAAAAGAGAACGGAGAATATTCTGGGCGCATGAAATTAACTTAACAAGAGGGGTAAAAGGGGAGTATTCAAGTTTAGTTGAATTTTATTGCGCGATGAAGCTAAGTTTCGGCAGTACTTCATAGTTAGTGAATTGACATTTCAACTATTTCAGAGTGTGGAAATTAATAAAACAGTTTAATTTTACCGGAAGAAATGCTACTTCAGATGCAATGGGAATCTGTGATCAGTTTAAAATTACTTCAATGCAGTAGGTTGCGTGCTGTAGCAGGATGAAATCATTAATTGAAGTAGCCTCAAGATTAATTAAAAACTGTGAAGTGTTTTTATTGTCTACAGCAGAGCAGTTTCGTATGCTGTATTGTTTGTTAGAAACATGTGTACAACAGTTTCAAATGTAGGGAATGCCACTTACGAAATTGTTCACTGTAAATATGATAAACACTTAAAGATACATCCCAAGTGATGTCAATGATCGTACTGATATACTGTATGTGGACTCCAAAATAACACGATTTGGTGATGAATTCAACAATAATTATGAAATAAATTGAATATAGGCTACAATAATCTACCACGAAATTGAATATTCTAACCAATTTGATTTCCTCATTACCTTGTTTCTTTCCTCCCAGACATTATTTCTTAAATTGTTGTTACAATAATATTCATATAGTATATTATATTTTTGAACTAAACTGATAAGCTTTTCTGTGTCAATTATTAGCAAGTTGAATAAACTATCACGAAACAAAGTTCCTGACCATATGCAAGAAACAGCTTACTTTACACCTGACACACATTTGCCACCAAGTAGCTGTCCAAAAGATCCCAATCATCTACAAAGTTGCACAGATGCTGATAAGTCTGTTCGATTCAACTCCGCTAGCCAACATATTCTAGGCAGAGAATCCTGTTCTGTTTGGTTCGATTCGATTCGACTTGTAATATTGCCATCTATAACTCCCATTTAAACACTTGTTTAAAACAAATTCGATTTCATTCCACTAGATGTGAGCGGGCCTTAAGAAGACAATGGTGTTAACTAGAGGAGAAAAGGAAGGGAAAGGAATAATAAAAAGTAGCCTTGAAATTGTGGAGAGCTTGGGAAGTGAACCAGTGCAGGATGCAGGGCTGGACATGGAGATCAGTAAAAGAATTCAACATGGAAATGCATTCTACCAGTGTGTGAGAAGCCTGGTGTGGAGGGAAGAAATAGCAATGAAGTGTAAAGAGGTGATGTGTAAGATGTACTATTGACAAAAGGACAGGAGAATAAAACCCAGGCTAGGGAAATTAAATTTTTAAGAAATATGATAGGAAAGACAAGGACAGAGTCAGGAAGGAAATTGAAGTGGAAAACCTTTATGACAGAATGGAGAAAAATTAACTAGATGGTTTGGACATGATAAGCAGAAGAAGAAGAAAGGAAGGATAACGAAGCAGGCGTTGGATACCCAGACAGAAAGGAGGAGGGCAGGAGGGAGTCCCAAACTAAGGTGGTTGAAAACAATTAAGAATAGAATAATTAGAAGACACCGGGATTGGAACACAGTTACGGAAGAACAATGGTGGCTAGAGGAAGATGGAAAGGTGTCATAAATAACCCAAACTGGCGGGAGCTGGGCGAGGGGAAATTGATGATGAAGATGATAGTCTATTAACCAGCCAAATATCACATATGGTTATGTTGGCATGAAGCGTGCTTAAATGTGAGATATTTGTGTCAGAAGACCTACTGGGACTTTAAAGAAACACTTGTAGGCTACAATTATAGCATTTTTAGTAACTTAAAAATATTAGCTGAAGCGATGTGTTTAACATATAGCATTAAGATGTCTCGTGACTTTTGTTGGTATGGTCGCAAACAACGTGAACCATGTATATGAGTGTTAGAGGGTTGTTCATACTGATAAATAATTTGAAGAAAGTAATTTGATATCCTGCACCATTGTAATTTTATCAGCTGCTAAAGTTAGCCAATCACATCGCTTCGTGGACGAATTCAAGTGGGAAAAATCTTTGCCAGGAGAGGGATTTGTACACGGATCTCTGAGTTGATAGGATCACGCCAAAGCAAGTATGGTACGGTGACACCAGCTGAAAAATATGGTGTGCCTGTATTTAATGCTGATTTCTCAGCATCACTAGCTGCTAGGCGATTGGTCATTTATGATAATGTTCATTAAGCACCCATGTGGCATGCGTACCGTGGACTTGGACTTGCATTGCAATGCAAGTCGCCTTCTTTGAGTGGTGCCCTCAAGCCAGTCTTAAGTCACAGGAAGATTTAGCAACACCGCCTCGCAAAGGCCCTTTAAATTTGCCCACCGAGCGAGGTAATTGGCTAACTTTTCTGCTGTTATAATGAAAAATTATTCAAATTAATTATCAGTATGGCCAATCCTCTATCACTCATATAGCCAGTTCATTTGTTTCCAACCACTCTGTAAAAAAAAAAATCATTTGAAAGGGAGTGACATCATTATTTGACTTTCTTGTACTACCAGTTTTTACTATAATATGAAGGCCTCCTGCAACTACTAGATACTGTAGAAGATTACTGCCATTTACAAAATACACCATTAAACTTTTGGACCATCATATTTAACTCCATGTGTTCCTAGATAAGGCTCCACTTAGAATATCTACACTTATGGAGTACATTATATCTTCGCACAATACTGCAAGTTTAGAGGTAAATTGTAGCCATTTCTTTTATAATTTAAAATCCACTGCACTTTGTACCATCAGCTAGTATTCTATTTTCACAGCATAAGGTCATGACAAAATGCTGATATTTTTATGTATTACTAAATACACTAGAGTCCCGTTAATTTGAACCCCATTAATCCGAAAGTCCGGTTAATCCCAACAGAAATATTTTTTTTTTTTTTTTAATTTTCCTTATTGAAATGAAAGAACATATTATAGAATGAAGATTTACTTGCATTTTATTAGTATATTTTATTAGAATAACTTAATGTAAAGATAATTACACATCATAAACCATCAATCACTGGTCGTTTATCTTTACAAAGTCTGTTAGTTTCTTTTGCTGTAGTGATTGGAACCTACTAGAAGATGCAGTGTTAAACCAGCATCTCATAAACATCACATCAGTGGGCGTAGGAGCGGAGTGTCGCTCAACGTAGCTTACGACAAGTTCTAAGGCGGCTGCGGCATCTGAATGTGATGCTAGTTGTTCATTATGGTCTTCTTCGTCGCCACTCTGTTCCTCATCAACTCCAGATTCTTTCTCCACCATAGCTACAATTTCTTGGTCTGTTTGTAATTGACTACAGTCAGCTTCCATCCACTTGCTAATGTCATTTTCATTGTCGTTTTCTCCTCTACGGGTTCTTAACTATCCCACAGTTTTTTATACCGTATTTTATAAATGTAACTGCTAAAGAATGGACATTTCAAATTACAGTATGTACTGTACTGTATTGTAGAAACTATTTTCCTCAGGAGGTAGAGGCGCTGGCCTTCTGACCTCAACTTGGCAGGTTCGATCCTGGCTCAGTCTGGTTGTATTTGGAGGTGCTCAAATATGTCAGCCTCGTGTAAGTAGATTTACTGGCACATAAAAGAACTTCTGCGGGAGAAAATCCCGGCACCTAGGTATCTCTGGAAACAGTAAATGTAGTTAGCTGGACGTAGAAGTAACAACATTATTATTAGAAAATATTTTCCGGTTAATCCGAAAATTTCGTAATACGATCAGACTCCAGTCCCAATTAGTTCGGATTAATGAGATTCTACTGTGGTTTATACTCCTCTGCATAGCAGCTAATTAATTAAAAGGCAATATTTGGTATTTTACTAAACCAGCTATCTGCTGTAAGGATTATGAAATGTAACATACAACAATGATCATTATACGCTAAAAATTCATATTTGTGAATCTGACAACCTTATTGAAAATTGTTCTCTAAATTATTTCATGAAACACATGGTTTAAAAAAAGAGAGAAATATTTACAATAATATTTCATTTATACCTTGAGTGATAAAGTAACACAATTAAAACAAAAAAATCAACAGTTACTGGATCAATGTAAACTAATATTTACTGACATTGACAAATATACTGCTGTAAAAATAAAGAAAGGAAATTTTAACAGAAATAATTAAAATTTTATTACATTGATGTAAAAAATACATAGATGCAAATAAATTATGTTGAATAAAATTCATAACATTTTACAGACTTTAGGTATAATAATATATTCATAATAATTTAAATAAATAGA